>NW_027507892.1:908139-1508139 GCF_037356315.1 Lithobates pipiens | reverse complement strand
GATGTATTTCAGTTATCTTGCAAACCTGGCCTGTTAGTGGGCACTGAGGACAGGGTTAATGACCACTGTTTTATAGCATTAAGAGCCCTTTCACACCACACCACCGATAGCGTGGGCGGTAAAACAGCGGCGTTTTACCACCGGATTTGCAGCGCATTTTGGCCGCTAGCGGGGCGCTTTTACCCCCGCTAGCGGCCGAGAAAGGGTTAAAATAGCAGCGTTTTGCCGGCGGTATTACAGCGCTGCCCCATTGATTTCAATGGGCAGCAGTGGTGAAGGAGCGGTAAACACACCGCTCCAAAGAAGCTGCTGGCAGGACTTTTCCCTGACGTCCTGCCAGCGCACCGCTTTAGTGTGATACAGACAATGGTGCAGCTTTTTTTAGGCGGATTGCAGGCGCTATTTCTAACACTATAGCGCCTGTAAAACGCCCCGGTGTGAAAGGGGTCTAAGTAAAAAAAATATTTTTTTTTTTTCAAAACTGTTAATTTTTTTGTTTAACGCGGAAAAAAATAACCCTGCAGTGGTGATCAAATACCACCAAAAGAAAGCTCTATTTGCGGGGGAAAAAGGACGTCAATTTTGTTTGGGTACATCGGCGCACAACTGCGCAATTGTCAGACCCAATTTGCGCTAAAAAAAGCGCCTGAAAAGCTCACGAAAAAAGGATTTCAATTAAAATCAATGAATGCTTTCACACTGGGGCAGTGTGGTGAAAAAATGCCCCTCTCCATTGAAATGAATGGAAAGCTCTTCAAAAGCGCTCCGTGTTTTACTGGCAGTTTAGAAGCGCCTCAGTGTGAAAGTGGCCTTAATGTAACGCAGTGCTGTGTCGCAATAAATTGCCTGGTCATGAAGTGGGTAGATCCTTTTGTGGCTGAAGGGGTTAAGACAGCACTCATTGACTAACATTGAATTTGACATGTCATGTGACTTGGGGGTCTCACAAGTCGGGTCCCAAGTCGCAGGTAGTGTGAACCGAGCCTTATGCCGCGTACACACAATCGGACTGTCCGGTGGACCAGTGTCTGTCAGACAATTCGATCGTGTGTGTGGGCTCCAGCTGACTTTTTCTTCCCAAAAGTCCGGCGGACCTAGAAATAAAACTTGCTTCAAATCTTTTCGACGGACTCGAGTCCGGTCTAAAAATCCGGTCGTCTGTGTGTCAGTCCGCCGGACTAAAACCGACGCTAGGGCAGCTATTGGCTACTGGCTGTGAACTTCCTTATTCCACGTCATCACGTTCGAATCCATCTGACTTTTGGAGTGATCGTGTGTGGCCAAGTCCGTTAGTTTGAAAGTCCGACGGACTGCAGCTGTAAAGTCCGTCGGATTCTTCGCCGGACCAAAAATCCGGTCGTGTGTACGCTGCATTAGCCTTTGCAGAACTTTCAGCAGCAAGCTTTGCTGAAACCTTTCAAAGGACCGTTCAGCTCCAGTTTGTAAATGTTGAGCACAGATCCTAATGGGAGCGCTGATTGCCACTTCAGGCAAGCTGCTTGCAGGCTTCAGCAGGCTTCCAACAATCTTCAAGAAGTGCTGAAGCCTGCTGGTTTGTTTATAGTGGTAATCGGCACTCCCTGTAGGATCTGCGTTCAACATTTACAAACTGGAGTTGAGAGCTTCAACAAAGCTTGCTGAAAGTTCTGCAGATGCTTTGTAAAAGCTTGCTGTTCACACCGCTCTGAAGCCTGCTTGAAACCGGTCTTAAACCCTTTGTAGTCTTTAGCAAGTGACTCGTGGTCCACGCGTGTGACAGGGTGACATTGCCGTTGGTAGCCAAGTGTGAAGGCGTGGTCCAGTGCTGTCACTCAGAAGATAGAGCGATGATGTGCAGCCAATGGTGGCGTGAGCCCATGTGCACGAGAAGTGGCTAGAGGAGATAAGGAGTAGATGCAAAAAAAAAGAATAAAAGTCAAAAAGTATCTTATTAGAATAAAACCGACAATTATTTATGATGCAGTCTGTTGTAGATGTCAGTATGGGATATTCATTGGCTGCTATGAGCACCACAGACTCTCCTTCCTTGTAGAATCTTCTGATCATGAAGCCTGACTTTTTAAACTATCAATTCTTTCCTTTTTGTTTTGCTTGTTGGTAGAGCTGCACGATTCTGGCCAAAATTTGATTTTTTTTTCTTAGAATAAAAAGATCACGATTCTGTCTTTCACATTATACAAAAAAAATAAAAAATGGGCTAACTTTAGGGCCGGTTCACACTGGGGGCAATGCGAGGCGACACGACTTGACTTCTGTATAGAAGTCAATGCAAGTCGCCCCGAGGTCGCCCAAAAGTAGTACAGGAACCTTTTTTCTAAGACGGAGCGACTCGAGTCGCTCCTCTTAGAACGGTTCCATTGTACAGAACGGGGGCGACTTGTCAGATCGCGGCACGGCAAGTCGTGTCGCCTCGCGTCGCCCCCTGTGTGAACCGGCCCTTACTGGTTAGTTTTTTTTTTTTTTTTTTAATCATTAAAGTAATAATAAAAAAAAAATTGCATTTGAAAGACCGCTGCGCAAAAAAAATGTGACATAAGATATTGCAACAACACCATTTTATTCTCTAGGGTGTCTACTAAAAGAATATATATAATGTTTGGCGGTTCCAAGTAATTTTCTAGCAAAAAAAATCTTGAAACCAACAAATGTCGGAAAAAGGTTTAGTGTTTAAAGCGGAGGTCCACCCTAAAAAAAACCCCCATAAAAACGCTCCTTTAAAGTGGGATTCCACCCTAAAGTGGAACCTCCGCTGATCGGATCCCTCCCCCCCTCCGGTGTCACAATTGACACCTTTCAGGGGGGAGGGGGGTGGAGATACCTGTCAATGACAGGTATTTACACCCACTTCTGGGCATAGACTCCCGTGGGAGTCTACGCCATTTCCTGCCCTGCCGCGCTGTCTGCTGGGACACACACGGGTCCCAGTGACAGCGCGGAGATTTCCTATTGCGTGGCTCGCGCATGCGCAGTAGGGAACCGGGAAGTGAAGCCGATTCGCTTCACTTCCTGATTCCCTCACCTAGAATGGTGGCGGCAGCAGCCGAGAGCCGAGCGATCGATCGGCCTCGGCTGCCGGCATCGCTGGAACCCGGGACAGGTGAGTGTCCTTTTTTTTAAAAGTCAGCAGCTGTAGTATTTATAGCTGCTGGCTTTTAATATTTTTTTTTTGGTGGAATCCCTCTTTAAATACATTAAAAAACATTTGAAAAAAAAAAAATTTTTTTTTTTACTTACCAGAAATGGCTGTTGCTAGGCAGATCGTCCTAATCTGCCACTTCCTATTCCATGATGATCTTCAGTCTTCTCCTCACATTGATTTCTGGGAAATTTGGGTGCGGTGTCTTCTGGGACCTGTGTGTGTTACAGAAGACAGCCGCCCATTCAGGAATCACCGGGGGACTCGCGCATGCGCAGAAGGAAACGGGCAGTGAAAAAGCAAGGCTCCACTGCCTGTTTCCCCTTAGTGAGGATGGCGGCGCCGGCACACGATACAAGGGAGGGGTTGGCCTCAGGAGGGCCAACATCGCGGGCGCCCTGGACAGGTATGTGTCCTTATTAAACGTCAGCAGCTACAGTGTATGTAACATTTTGAATGACAATTGCGCGGTAATACAACATTGCACCCGAATTCAATTTTTATCTTTTTCTCCCCCCCCCCCCCCCCCACAAATAGAGCTTTATTTTGGTGGTATTTGATCATCTTTGCGGTTTTTATTTTTTTGCACTATCAACAAAAGAAGAATGACAAGTTTGAAAAAACACAATATTTTTTACTTTTTGCTATAATAAATATCCCCATTTAAAAAAAAAAAAAAATTCCTCAGTTTAGGCCGATATATATTATACATATTTTTGGTAACAAAATCACAATAAGCGTATATTGATTTGTTTGCACAAAAGTTATAGTGCCTACAAAATAGAGATAGATTTATGGCATTTTTTTTTTTTACCAGTAATGGTGGTGATCTGCGATTTTTTATCGCGACATTGCGGCAGACACTTTTGACACTATTTTGGGACCATTTATACAAAGATCAGTGCTATAAAAATGCACTGATTACTGTATAAATGTCACTGGCATGAAAGGGGTTAACACTAGGGGCGATCAAGGGGTTAAATGTGTTACCTAGGGAGTGATTCTAATTATTGGGGGAGGGGACTCAAGGGAAGGAGACCAATCGGTGTTCCTCTGTACTGGGAACACACGATCGGTCTCCTCTCCCCTGACAAGACGTGGATCTGTGTGTGTAAACACACAGATCCACGGTCCTGCTCTGTTATCGGTCAATCGCGTGTTCTCTGGAGGAGATCGCGGCCACCGGGCACGCGCATCGGCTCACGAGTGATGCGGTGGGTGTGTGCGCGCGCCCCCTAGATGGGCGGGAAGCTCAGGACATCATATGACGCCCCCGCCCAGGATGGGAGATCCCTCCTGCAAGTGGTTAAAGGGGTTGTAAAGTCAGAAGGTTTTTTATCTTAATACATTCTATCCATTAAGATAAAAAGCCGCCTGTGTACAGCATCCTCCCCCCTAATACTTCCCTGAGGTCCCTCTCTGTCCAGCGATGTCCACAAGTGTCTCAGTCATCTGAGATTCTCTTTCCTGATTGACTGAGACACAGTAGCGGCACCACTGCCTACCACTGCTGTCAATCAGTCGGCAGTCCAATCAGGGAAGAGAGTGGGCGGGGCCAGGTCGGGGCTCCATGAATGGCCACAGAGAGCTGTGACTCAGCTCAGGTGCCCCCCATAGCAAGATGCTTGCCTGCGGGGTCACTGAACAGGAGGGAGGGGCCAGGATCACAGAAGAGGGACCAGAGAAGAGGAGGATTGGGGCTGCTCTGTGCAAATCCACTGCAACAGAACAGGTGAGTATAACATGTTTGTTATTTTTATAGAAAAAAAGCGAGCCTTTACAAACACTTTAAAGCGGATCTATACCCATTTGGGCTCCAAGTGATGCGCCTTCCCCAAGCCTCCCCCTCGCGGCTGCTGACATCTTCAGGCGGCCAGCTTCCTTGTCTCGATCGCCGGCCGATGTCATTGGCCATGCGGGGGATGATGTCACTCCTAATTATGAAAAAAAAAAATTTGATCAGAACTCATCACTATAACAATCATATGGCCATAATTTATGCCCCCTATTATGTCTCTCCTCTGCTTACAGGAGGCAGCCGCCATAGCCAAGAACAGCATCCAATATAAAGCTACCTTTCAAGTAGGGTCAAGAATTAACCATACCCAAAAAAGCAAAAGACAGCTACTATGGCTGTAGCGGACATCCGCTACAGCCATAGTAGCTGTCTTTTGCTTTTTTGGGTATGATTAATTCTTGACCCTACTTGAAAGATAACTTGATATTGGATGATGTCACTCCCACGCATGCGTGGGGAGTTCAGTCAGATTTGGCATTGCCTAATGTGTACAGTGAGCTGCATAGTAACTGTGTAAACTTTAATGTAAAGATATCCATACCTGGAATTTTTTAATGTGATCATGCACATTATAATAATTTGCCCAAAAAGTCCTGTCATTTGGTTAAATATCCCTTTTATATAAACAATGCAGCCATTTTTTTTTTTTTTTTTTAAATAAAATAAAATCTATTTTATTGAGGTGGTCTGGAGAATGCTGAAGGTGATAAATTAAACTGTAAACCTGGTCATTGGCATACGGCTACACTTGTAGCACATTCAGGAATTAATGCAGCCATTTTTTGCAGTTTGCTTTTGATACATTGTTTTGGAGTGTATCTCTGCATATTAATCATTTTGATATGTTGCACATTGCGATACTGTTTCCTGTGTTCGTTTCAGTCCTGGAAGTGGGAGGAAAATCAGGATGATTTGCTCCTTCTGCCTTGGCGTACCCCCCCACAAGCAAGCTGCTTGTTTGGGGAGGTTCTTGTTCAGGCTCGCTCCTGAGCCCCTCGCTCTCTCATCACTAGGTCTGATTGACAGGAGCCAATGGCAAACTCAGTGTGGCTCGGGCCCTGCCCCTGGCTCCCGCATCACTAGATTTGGTTGACAGTAGCAGGAGCCAATTGTAAACAGTGTGGCTTGGTCCCGCTTCCGCATCACTAGATTTGATTGACAGCAGCAGGAGCCAATTGTAAACAGGGTGGCTTGGCCCTGCTTCCTCTTGATTGGCAGCATCAGGAGCCAATGGCAAACAGTGTGGCTTGGCCCCGCTTCCTCATCACTAGATTTGATTGACAGCAGCAGGAGCCAATGGCAAACAGTATGGCTTGGCCCCGCTCCCTCATCACTAGATTTGATTGACAGCAGCAGGAACCAATTGTAAACAGTGTGGCTTGGCCCCCCCCGCTTCCTCATCACTAGATTTGATTGACAGCAGCAGGAGCCAATGGTAAACAGTGTGGCTTGGCCCCCGCTTCCTCATCACTAGATTTGATTGACAGCAGCAGGAGCCAGTGGTAAACAGTGTGGCTTGGCCCCCACTTCCTTATCACTAGATTTGATTGACAGTAGCAGGAGCCAATGGTAAACAGTGTGGCTTGGTCCTGCTTCCGCATCACTAGATTTGATTGACAGTAGCAGGAACCAATTGTAAACAGTGTGGCTTGGCGCCCCGCTCCCTCATCACTAGATTTGATTGACAGTAGCAGGAGCCAATGGTAAACAGTGTGGCTCGGCCCCCTCCCTCATCGCTAGATTTGATTGACAGTAGCAGGAGCCAATGGTAAACAGTGTGGCTCGGCCCCCTCCCTCATCGCTAGATTTGATTGACAGCAGCAGGAGCCAATTGTAAACAGTGGGGCTTGGCCCTACTCCTTCATCACTAGATTTGAATGACAGTAGCAGGAGCCAATGGCAAACAGTGTGGCTTGGCCCCGCTTCCCCATCACTAGATTTGATTGACCACAATATAAGCCAATGGCCCAGTGTGGCTAGGCCCTGTCCCCGGCGCCCTTGTCGCTAGATTTCATTGATTGACAGCAGCAGGAGCCAAAGGCAAACACAGTGTGGCTCGGCCTTCATGGGATTTGATTGACAGGAGCAAAGGGCAAACCATTTGGCTTGGCCCTGCTCCCTTGTCACTAGATTTGATTGAGAGAAGCAGGAGCCAATGGCAAACACAGTGTGGCTCAGCCTGGCCTCCGGCACCCTCATCACTAGATTTGATTGCAAACACAGTTCAGCTTGGCCCTGCCCCCTCATCAGGGGATTTGTTTGACAGCGAAAGGGAGCCAATGGCAAACAGTGTGGTTCAACCCCACCCCCCACACCTTTGTCACTAGATTTGATTGACAGCAATGGGAGCCAATGGCAAACACAGTGGGGCTCGGCCCTGCATCCCACTCCCTCGTTGCTAGATTTGATTGACAGCAGGAGCCAACTGCAGCCATGGTGCAGCTCGGCCCCGCACCTCGACCCCTCGTCACGGGATTTGAGTGACAGCAGCAGGAGCCAATGGCTGCTCTTACTGAGCCCACTGAGGAGGGAGAGAGAGAGAGAGAGCAGTGCTGGACCTAGATCGGGCTCCGGTAAGTATTTAAGGGGGGGGGGGGCTGCACCTAAAAGGTTTTTTACCTTAATGTGGGGAATGCTTTAAAGTGGTTGTAAAGGCAGAAGGTTTTTTTTTATCTTAATGCATTTTATGCATTAAGATAAAAAGCCTTCTGTGTGCATCCTCCCCCCTAATACTTACCTGAGCCCCCTCTCAATCAAGCGATGTTGCACGAGAGACTCAACTGTCTGGGATTCTCCCTTCTCATTGGCTGAGAGAGCAGCTGCTGTCAATGTCCATGAGCCTGTGAGTAGAAAGAGGGGGAATGGACACACAGAGCTGCGACTTGGCTCGGGTGCCCCAATAGCAAACTCCCTGCTGTGGGGGCACGCAACAGGCAGGAGGGAGGGGCCAGGAGCAGTGAAGAGGGACCCGAGAAGAGGAGGATCGGGGCTGCTCTGTGCAAATCCACTGCAACAGAGCATTTAAGTCTGACATGATTATTATTTTTAAACAAAAAAACAACACTTTAGTATTGCTTTAAAGTGATTATAAACTAAAAGTTTTTTTTTTTGTTTGTTTTTAAATAACAAACATGTCATACTTGCCTCCACTGTGCAGTTTGTTTTGCACAGAGTGGCCCCGATCCTCTTCTTCTAGGGTCCCCCGGCGGCGCTGGTAGCTCCTCCCTGCATCGTATCACCCCCTAGGAGAACTCTCCCGGGGGAGGGGGGGTTACCTTGCGGGCGTGCTCCCGAGTCCAGCATTTGCATCAGGCGCAGAATGGAGCACTCCGCCCCACCCCCTGGTGCCCGCGGCATCGGATTTGATTGACAGCAGCTGGAGCCAATGGCTGAGCTGCAATCAATCTATCCAATCAAGAGCCAAGACAACGAGCAGAGAGGTTGAGCGTTTTTCCGGTGTAGGAATTACGGGGCTCAGGTGAGTAAAACGGGGGGGCTGGGGGGGCGGTCTTTGACACAAGTTTTTTTCACCTTAATGCATAGGATGCAAGGTGAAAAAACACAAAGGTTTACAACCCCTTTAAGGCAAAAAAATATCTTTAGCCTTTTACAACCACTTTAACCACTTGGTATCCGTAGGCCGTCATATGACGTCGTTGGCTTTGTGGGGTTATATCTGAATGATGCCTGAGGCTACAGACATTATTCAGATATCGGCATTTTATTGTATTTTGGTGTAAATATGAAATCTGATGTCTTTTTGACCCCACATCTCATATTTAAGAGGTCCTGTCATGCTTTTATTCTATTACAAGGGATGTTTACAATCCTTTTTAAACGCGCCCCATCCCGCCGAGCTCGCGCGCAGAAGTGAACACATACGTGAGTAGCGTCCACATATGAAAACGGTGCTCAAACCACACGTGAGGTATGGCTGCGATCGATAGAGCGAGAGCAATAATTCTAGCCCTAGACCTGCTCTGTAACTCAAAACATGCAACCAGTAAAACATTTTAAAGCGTCGCCTATGGGGATTTTTAAGTACCGAAGTTTGGCGCCATTCCACGAGCGTGTGCAATTTTGAAGAGTGACATGTTAGGTATCTATTTACTCGGCGTAACTTCATCTTTCACATTATGCAAAAAATTGGGCTAACTTTACATTTTTTTTTTTTTTTTAAAGCATGAATCTTTTTTTTTTTTTTTTTTTTAAATGCGTTTGAAAAATGATTGCGCAAATACCGTGTGAGATAAAAAGTTGCAACGACCACCATTGCATTCTCTAAGGCAGTGATGGCGAACCTTGGCACCCCAGATGTTTTGGAACTACATTTCCCATGATGCTAATGCACTCTGCAGTGTAGTTGAGCATCATGGGAAATGTAGTTCCAAAACATCTGGGGTGCCAAGGTTCGCCATCACTGCTCTAGGGTGTCTGCTAAAAAAACATATATAATATTTGGCGGTTTATGTAATTTTATAGCAAAAAAATTATGATTTTTACATGTAGGAGCGAAGTGGCTAACCGATGGGTCACTTCATAATAGCGTTAAAGTGATATTATTAACCAATTGTTTACCGGGCACTTATACCCTGTTCCTGCCAATTGTCAGTTTTCAGTGCTGTCACACTTTGAATGACGATTGTGCGATCATGCTACACTGTACTCATATAACATTTTTATAATTTTTTTGAGACAAATAGAGCTTTCTTTTGGTGGTATTTAATCACCACTGGGGTTTATATTTTTCAGTTTTGCTAAACAAATGAAAAAAGACTGCAAATTTTGAAAAAAAATGTTTTCTTATTTTCTGTTATAAATATTTGCAAATAAGTAATTTTTCTCCTTGTACGCTGATGAGGTTGCACTGGTAGGCGGCATTGATGGGCACTGATAATCAGGGCACTATCTATGCCCTGTGTGCATGTCCCCTGTCAGGATTGCTGGTTACTGCTGATAACGGGCTTTGTTTCTGTTATAAAATTTTGCAAATAACTAATTTTTCACGGCACTGATGATCAGTACCCTAATTATCAGTGTAAACGATGTCCGTACAGACACAGCATGGGAGGAAAGGAATGCTGATAAACGGCAAGTCTGTTTACATGTGATCACCTGTGATTGTACACAGCTAAACACGTGGTAAAGTACTGCTGTGATTGGCCCTTTACCACATTGATCACAGGGCGAGCGAGAGGCATGGTTCCGGGAGGACGTCCATGGACGTCCTCCCGGAACAACATAGCCACGCTGTAGCCGTCTTTCGGTTATAGTGCGGTAAGGAAGTGGTTAAATTCTATCTTATATTATAAATAAAAAAAGATGGCACACTTACCTGTTAAGTCTATTGGTATTGCACAGAATGGTCACTTACCTCCCCTTCTGGAGCCCCCCACCAGCTCTCTGCTACTTCTTCTGTCAAGTGTCCCCTCTGCAAGCCATGTGTTAAGGTGGCACTTGTGAGGGTGCTTTTCCAAGCTGGGTTGTGTGTGTGTGTGTGTATATAGACGCACACAGCGCTTACTCGGCCACACCCCCTGTTACATTCTCACAGGATTTAACTGACTGCAGCAGGAGCCAATGTATTATATTTTTTATTTTTATATAGTGGCAAGGGATAAAAACAACTGTCAGTGTCTGTGCCCCTGTTAGGGAGGTCCCCCCTTTTTAGTTGTCATCTTTATTGTTATCACTGAGAGTGAAGGTTAAAAAAAAAAATTCCAAATTTTGGGTTGTCCCCAGAACAGTAATAGAGGGGAAATCTTCCAATGAGGACACTAGTTCTGGTGACAACCAGAAATCCCCTCACTTTCCTCTCACTTCCTGTTTTAGCCATGGGACAGGAAGTGAAGGCAAATCTCCCCAGTGGGACACAGCTGGCAATGATAAACCTGACGGGGGTTCCAACCCTCCCTTGGAACCTTGGACATTGGGGGAAAAAAAATGTTTTGCCTTTAGCTCTACGTTTGTCAAATTTTAATGATGTGCTGCACGGCCACTGATTCTGACTGTACTGGAGGATGGAAATTTCCATAAGTCATTGTTGGGGCAATATAGGCAGTCTTTTTCTAAACATCACTTTTACAGTCTTTGCTCGGTGTTGATAATGCTGATTTTGTGGGATTTTTGTGTGGCCGTTATTTCACATTGTATTTCTCTTTTGCATTATTTAATAGGTCTACCATTCTTGAATTTGTAGAAGTGAAAGGAAAAGACCAGAGGTAAGACATTAATTTTTAACTAAAAAAAAAAGCACTTTTCTAGTAATGAATAGTTTTATGGACAAGGCAAAGCTGCTTTAACAGGGCATTTTGGCGTGGGAGGGAAGGGGGGGGGGTAGCAAAGTAGAATTAAAGCCAGACTCTGGGCAAATAAAAAATGTAATTGCACTGCAAGGGTTAACTGCGTGTTTATGTCTTGGAAACAGTCCGTTTTTCAGGCGAACGTGTTCAGCCCCTCCGTTCACCCCTATGGACCGGCGGGTGTAAACCTCCAATCTGATCTGGTCCATTAATCCTTTTGCTGCCTGGACCGTACGTCGTGTGCTGCAGCCACCGGGATTGTGTGTAAAACTGTCAGTAGAGATGGGCTTTCGTGTTCGAAATCCCACGTGCCCGATCCTGCCAGGAAGCCGACACTGCACACCGCTAATCACAGGAAACATTTCCCCAACTGTGCAGCTGTGGGAAATGTCTCGCTGCCTCTGATTGGCACTGTGCAGTGTCTGCTTCCTGTTGGGATCGGGCGTGTGTGGCCTATCCCTACTGACAGGAAGACTGCCGCCTGCTTGCTCACACACACCCCAGGTACCAGTGCCCCCCCCCCGTGCATGCACCCCGCCATTGCTTTTTGGGCTCTGCTTGCCCATCTGCAGGCCCGGGAGCGACATGGCAGGTGCTGGCGGCTGGGGGGGGGGGGGGGGGCGCTACGGGGGGGACGAAGAGTGGACACATCATGCTCTCCTCACCTTCTTGTTGTGACGTGGAACTCGACATCCGTGATGTCACTTCAGGGTCAGCAACTAAGTGGCACTGGCTAGCTTAGCCGATCTAACGACATATTCGGCGACCCATCGCAGTTTGCTGCGGAAGTGGCATTGCGTCGCCGCCATCTTGCTACACCTCACACTCGTCCACAGTAAGGATATACTAAGAAGGGGGAAAGCGAACATGTTGTTACATTCAGCGCAGTTTTGCATTTTACACGTATTTATAACAGGACACTGCATTTATATAGTGAAATACAGGACTTCTAACTCCGCCTGACTGGTTAGATGTTGAATTTTAAAAACAGCGAACTTCTGTGAGATTAGTAAACCTGTGAGATGAGCAGGGAATGCAGCTGCTTTTAAAATTCAACATCTAACACGTCAGACGGAGTTCTAAGTACTGTATTTCACTATATAAATGCAATTTACTGTTATAAATATGTGTAAAATGCAAAACTGCGCTGGGTGTAACAAGATGTCCGCTTTCTCCCTTCTAATGCCGCGTACACAAGACCGGACTTTTCGAGGGACTAGGTCTAACGGTCTTTCCGATGGACTTTCCGAATGAACGGACTTGGCCACACACAATCACACCAAAGTCCGACGAATTTGAACGTGATGACGTACGACCGGACTAGAATAAGGAAGTTCATAGCCAGTAGCCAATAGCTGCCCTAGCGTTGGTTTTTGTCCGTCAGACTAGCATACACACGAATGGATTTCTCGGTCCGGCGGAGTTCCGGTGGAAAAATTTAAAACATGTTCTATTTCTAAAGTCTGCCGGATTTGTGGCAAGCAAAGGTCCGATGGAGCCCACACACGATTGAATTGTCTGACGGACTCGCTCCGTCGGACCTTTGCTGTCAAAAAGTCCGGTCGTGTGTACGCGGCATTAGGGTATCCTTACTGTGGATGAGTGTGGGGTGTAGCAAGATGGCGGCGATCGAATGTCACTTCCGTAGCAAACTGCAATGGGCCGCCGAATATGTCGTTACTCCGGGAAGTAATGTTTTGTGATCTGCTTTGGAAAACATTCATTGGAGTCCAAAGGAGACATGCAGCATCTTTTAGAGCAGGGATATGCAGTTAGCGGACCTCCAGTTGTAGCAGAAATACACGTCCCATGAGGCATAGCGAGACTCTGACAGCCACAAGCATGACACCCAGAGGCAGAGAGAGGCATGATGGGACTTGTAGTTTTGCAACAGCTGGAGGTCCGCTATTTGCATATCCCTGTTTTAGACCCTGTATATGTCATTAAAGAGAACCTGTCACTACAAATCATCACATAGGGGATTTTTTGTCCCCTATGTGATAAAAAAAAAAAAAAAAGTTAGGTTAAAAAAAATGTTTTTTTTTTTTTGCACAAAGATTAAGTTGCACCCAAACGCATAAAATACCAACCCCCTCCCCCCATCAACGCACACAAATGCACACGTCGGAGTGAGAGCAGTAATTCTATCACAAAACCACCTTTGTAACACTAAACTTATACCTATAGGGGGCTTTTGAAGTGTCGCCTATAGAAAATTTAGGCTACTGAAGTTGTTGGGTAACTATTTACTTGACGCAACCTCATCTTTTATATTTTATCGTATTGCTCTGCAGATCACATGCGATGTCTGTGTGATGCAAATTCAGCCATACAAACTGGCTGAAATCGCATTGCGTTTGCACCAATATGGTACAGGACCCTTTTTGTTGGTCCGGACTGGAATCGCGATCTGATTCCTGCACCATTTCACAGTTCGCAAATTGCGAATCGATCCGGGGGTGTCATTAACTTTACATTGACACCCGCAGCGGTTCGCAGATCTCGGTGTGAACCGCCAGCGATTCAGGTGCGATGTGGGAACCCACACAAGAATCGCAGGATTTAGCCCGCGTTGCACAAGTGTGAACCAGGGCTCAGTGCCCAGTTCACAGTAGTGCGATGCGAGATCCCTGCAAATGCAGTGTGGATTGCCGCATCGCACCTGAATCGCACAGTGGTTCACACTGAGATCTGCGAACCGCTGCGGGTGTCAATGTAAAGTTAACAACACCCCCGGATCGGTCAGCAGATCGCAGTGCGAACTGTGAAATGGTGCAGGAATCGGATCGCATAAGTGTGAACACCCAATGCGAATCCGATTCCAGTGCGGACCAAGAAAAAGGCCCTGCACCTTTTTGGTTGCGAATGTGATGCGATTTCAGCCATACAGTTTGTATGGCTGAAATCGCATCGCACAGACATCGCATGTGATCTGAACAGCAATGCGGTGCGAATCACATGCGATGTCTGGCATTGCACTAGTGTGAATCGGGCCTCAAGCTCCTTCCTTGCCACCCCTCCAACAGCAGAATGTGATTTACTGTTCAGCCTTTCCTTATCAGGGTTTACATTCCATTCTGTTGTGTCTCAGGCTGTGTCTCCTTCATCTGAGGAGTGTAGCAGACAAGCTTTTGTGTTCCCCCCAATACAGCTGACTTATCAGCATTCTGCACCTCCTCCCAGAAATAATGTCCTGCTGACCACAGACAGGCACATTTCCATCTACTGTTCAGAAGTACTCTCTTGGTACGTACCCCGGAAGCTGCATGATAAATAATGCTGTTTTTGTAAACAAATCAACTTGGATAACGGAATGAGTGACTATTCAATGATTTATGTTTTTTAGCATCTTTGCCAATGTATGCGATCAAAAGCATTTTGTTCTTTCTGGCTCAATGCTTGAAGTTTGAATACTTTTTTGTTGTACTTATTTATCTGCAATGATATAAATTTACTGTGTTTATTGGCGTATAAGGTGCAAATTCATTTTAAGAGGGAAGTTTCAGGAAAAAAACTAAAATTTTAAATAAGGAACTTTTGAAGCAAAATAAAGGTCAGTGCCCATCTGCAGCCTCACCATTGCCATCAATGCAGCCTGATCAATGCCCAGCAGCCTGATCAATGCCCATCTGCAGCCTCAGCATTGCCATCAGTGCAGCCTCACCAATGCCATCAACGCAGCAGCCTCACCATTGCCCTCAACGCAGCAGCCTCGCCATTGCCCTCAACGCAGCAGCCTCGCCATTGCCCTCAACGCAGCAGCCTCGCCATTGCCCTCAACGCAGCAGCCTCGCCATTGCCCTCAACGCAGCAGCCTCGCCATTGCCCTCAACGCAGCCTGATTGATGCCCATGTGCAGCCTAGGGGGGACAGGGAAGGGGACGAGACGAGCACCGACTGATTACATACAGTGAGAATCTCCTATGGTAGACAGAACACTGGTCCAATGGCAGCCCAGGAGACTGGACTTCCTATTACAGAGGTCGCCAAGTAAACCGGAAATTCTCACTGTATGTAATCTGACGGCGCTCGTGCCGCCCCCCTCCCTGTCCCCTCCAAGATAGCTAAAAAGTGTTGGCATATAACACGCACACGGTATTTGCACCCAATTTTCATGGTGAAAAAGTGAGTGTTATAAGCCAATAAATACAGTATATTAAACCCAAAACCAAAAATGTATTAAATTGCAGATCACCAATCCTTAGATGTGGTGACTGCATTATTTAGTATAAATTATAAGTCTGATATTTTTCACCTTAATGTAACCATTTCCCGATAGTATACTGTATCTGCAGCTCCCGTGCCTTTCCCGGGTGCGGGGTGCACAGTGCTGAAAAGTCATGAAGGGTGGTAAATCCTTCTGGAGGTCAAGTTAACCAGATGCTGACTGCCCCACATACATTTACTGCGGCAGGGCGGCCACTCTGGACAGAATCATGTACCTGTATGTACTTGTGCACTTCCAGGTCTGGGGCACGCAAGCGTAATGCCGGAAATCTGCTCCCGCTGCGTTTGGGGACAGCGGGTCCGGCAGACCTTATGTCCCCTGGGACCACGCCAATCATTCCCGAGGGAGACAGAACAGTGGTCTGCCCGGTGCAAACAAGGCAGATCTCCGTTCTGTGACAGGAGAAGACAGAAATCTTGTGTTTCTGCTAAGCAGGAACACAGATCTCTGCCTTTCACAGTAGAAGCGCCTCCCCCCTCAGTAATCACTCCCTAGGAACACATTTAACCCTTTAATCTCGCCCCTGATGTTAACCCCTTCCCTGACAGTGTCAGTACAGTGACAGTGCATATTTTTAGCACTGATCACTGTATTGGTGTCGCTGGTCCCCAAATAAGTGTCACTTAGTGTCCAGTTTGTCTGCTGCAATAATATCGCAGTCCCGCTATAAGTCACTGATTGCTGCCATTAAAATAAAAATAAAGATTCTATAAATATATCACATAATTTGTATAACTTTTTCGCAAACCAATCAATATACACTTATTGGGATTTTGTGTTACCAAAAATATGTAGCAGAATACATATTGACTTTAATTGAAGAAATTTGATTTAATTTTTTTTTATTGGATTTGTTTTATAGCAGAAAGTAAGAAATATATATATTATATGATATACAAATATGTCGCTCTTTTTTTTGTTTATAGCACAACAAAAAAAATGCAGAGGTGATCAAATACCACCAAAGGAAAGCTCTATTTGTGGGGGAAAAAAGGAAACCAATGTTATTTGGGTACAGCGTCACACGCCCGCGCAATTGTCAGTTAAAATAACACAGTGCCGTATCGCAAAATATGGCCCGGTCATGGGGGGGGGGGGTAAAACCTTCCAGGGCTGAAGCGGTTAAGGCTACATTCAAAACTGCATCTTCTGATTGCTCTCTCTCTCAGCAGCTAGGTGTGGCTCCTTGGCCCATTCACCATAATGTCGGGTGGTCGTGCATCCAGCAGCAATCGCTGAAGGGTCACCGCTGGCAGTGCAGAGAGCCATGAATACCTGCAGCCACCGGCGACCTGTCATTGTAGCGAAAGGGGGTGAGCGGCCACACCTAGTCACTGAGAGCCACGGGCGGCAGCAATCAGAAGGTTCCTACCGCTGCAAATCCTTTATGAATATAGCCTTAGAGCCGGTTCACACAGGGGCGACTCGTCAGGCGACTTAGCCGCCTGACAAGTCGCGTCCCGTTCTGTGCAATGGAACCGTTCTAATCGGAGCGACTCAAGTCGCTCCTACTTAGAAAAAGGTTCCTGTACGACTTTTGAGGCGACTTGCATTGACTTCTATACAGAAGTCATTTTGCAAGCCGCCGCTAAAGTCGGATCCCGGTCGCCTGAGGCAGTCGCTCTGCAAGTCGTGCCGCCTCAGTGTGAACCGGGTCTAATACTGGCAGTGTGTTATTTGAAAATGTAATTTGTCATTTACTTCTTTCTTACAAGGTGAAGACTTTTTTTTTCTTTCCTGTTGCGATGAAGTGTGTCAGTGAATCAAGCCATATGAGAAGCAATCACAACATCTCAAAGTCGGTGTGACAAAGTCGTGAGAGGTATATACTTATGTTTTTGTGAATTACAGCAAGTCTGTTCCCCCCCCCCCCCCCTTTTCTCCCTTATAGTATGTAACACCTATTCACTTAAACATAATCTCTTCTATTATTTTGTTTTACTCCATTAAGCATCATATCAAAAGCAAGCAAGTTCACAGGTAAAGCTTTTGTTATGGATATTTCTGGTTGAGACACTGAAAACGAAACTAAGCACACAATTGCAGAGAACAGGTAAAACGGAAAGAGAGCGGGCCATGGAGTCTTTCAAATCATCCGTTCTAAAGTTTATTTGTAGCATCTTATTTTATATAGAAGATAATAAGGCGGGTGGTGTGAGATGTTATTAAAGCAGCAAATCGAATCATTTCACATTTTATATGTAAGCAGCTCTCTGGAAAAGTTGCAAAATCAAAACCTTGAGAAGGGGAAAGTCTCTTGTGCTTAACCCCTTACCACCGAGCGTACGCAGATGTGCGTACTCGGCTTCCGGGGGTTATACCGGGATGATGCCCGCACCTGCAGGCATCATCCCAGTACTGATTTTTAGAGCGGGCGATTGGCTTTCCAGCCATAATAACTGATGCGGCTAAAAGCCGCTCGGCTGTTATGCCGGAGGAGCGGGAGGGGACGTCCCCACCCCCCTCCCGCTGCTCTTACCGGGGCTCCCGTTCAATCGGGAGCACCAATGCACAATACCTCCAGCGGCTAGGGAGGGACTGGAATGAAGCGGTAAGCGGCTTCATTCCAGTCTCCTAATTGTAAACACGGAAGCGACGTCATGACGTCACTTCCGGTTTACTCGGCTGCCAATGGCGCCGGATTTAAAAATATATACAATATTCAGAATTGCCGAAAACGGCGATCTGAATACTTTGGAGTGTAAAGGAGGGGTCGGGGGTCTTTTAGACCCCCGATCCCTCCATAAAGAGTACCTGTCACCACCTATTACTGTCACAAGGGATGTTTACATTCCTTGTGACAGCAATAAAAGTGATAAAATTAAAAAAACAAACAAAAAAAAAAACCAATTTATTAATTTTAAAATAAGAGAATTTTTTTTTTTAAAGCGCCCCCCCCCCCCGTCCCCGTGACCTCACTCAGCAAAGAAAACGCATACGGAAGTCGCACCTGCATATGTAAACGGTGTTCAAATCATACATGTGAGGTATTGCCGCGATCGCCAGAGCGAGAGCAATAATTCTAGCACTAGACCTCCTCTGTAACCGGAAAAAAAATGTAAAGCGCCGCCTATTGAGATTTTTAGGTACCATAGTTTGTCATCATTCCGCAAGTGCGTGTGATTATAAAGTGTGTAATTTTACTGTTTCGTTTTTTTTTTAATTCATTAAAGTGTCCTTTTTCCCAAAAAAGTTGCGTTTAAAAAACCGCTGCGCAAATACCGTGTGACATAAAATATTGCAACAATCGCCGTTTTATTCTCTAGAGTCTCTGCTAATATATATATATATATATATATATATATATATATATATATATATATATATATATATATATACATACATAATGTTTGGGGGTTCCAAGTAATTTTCTAGCAAAAAATATGGATTTAAACTTGTAAACACCAAATGTCAAAAATAGGCTTAGTCATGAAAGGGTTAAATGAACAATACAGTAAAGCTCTATTCACACTTGTGTGATTTGTCATGCGACTTTGGACATCAAAGTTGCAGGACAAGTCGCACCCCATTCTTTTTCAGTGGCACCCGTTCAAATTGGACTTAAAGTGGTTGTAAAGTCGCAAATCGTGGAATCCCCTCTGTTACAGAAAGATATACTATGCAGTATCTGTGTTTTTTTTTTAAGTTATGCAGCATAATACCTTATTTCAGGGTGCCGCTGTGCGCTCACGTGACCTCCTGTCGCTCTCCTTCACCGATCTGAAGACCACGGTGGTAGGGGCTGGGATTTCCCATTGACGTCAGCACGGGAGGAGAGCAAATCGAATCATTTCACATTTCATATGTCAGCAGCTCTCTGGAAAAGTTGCAAAATCAAAACCTTGAGAAGGGGAAGGGGAGAGTCTCTTGTGCTTAAATGAACCACACAGTAAAGCTCTATTCACACTTGTGTGATTTGTCATGCGACTTGTATATCGAAGTTGCAGGACAAGTCGCACCCCATTCTTTTTCAGTGGCATGCATTCAAATTGGTACGACTTAAAGTGGTTGTAAAGTCACAAATCGTGGAATCCCCTCTGTTACAGAGATATACTATGCAGTATCTGTGTTTTTTAAAAGTTATGCAGCATAATACCTTATTTCAGAGTGCCGCTGTGCGTTCACGTGACCTCCTGTCCCTCTCCTTCACCGATCTGAAGACCACGGTGGTAGGGGCTGGGATTTCCCATTGACGTCAGCCTGGGAGGAGAGTGGTGGGAGGTCACATGAGCGCACAGCTGAGCTCTGAAATAAGGTATTTTGCAGTATAATTTTTAAAACCCAGATACTGCACATTTTTCTGTAACAGAGGGGCCTCCAGGATTTGGGATTCCTGATTTTACAGCCATAGCAGCGGGACGGGTGGGGAGGAGATGGCTGACACACAGACTCCTGAGCTGACAGAGAGGGAGGGAGAGACTGCGGGATGACAAAGGCATGTTAACTGACCACGGTATCGTGAACTGGCAGCCATGACTACCGTAGCCTGCACACTGAGGGGGACACAGGAACTGGCAGGATCAACCAGGTATTTTACAGCATAGAGAGGGACAAATGACACAGCACAGGGACTATGCTGTATATCCTGCTGTAAAGGAACAGGATCTTCTTTTTTTTTTTCCTTTAGGGTTACAACCACTTTAACGTCACAGTGACTTTGAAAAGGTGCCTGCACTACTTTGGTGTGACTTTTAATGCGACTTTGATCCATAGAATACTAAGTTGGATCTAAATCAAACCAAAAGTTGCATCAAAGTTGCACTGGAAAATCGTGCAACTTTGGAGACGCGCTAATGTGAATGGAGCCTAAAAGTCTTTGTCATGTTTAACATGTCAGGAAAATCACATTAGACAGAGTCATAAGTTTTAATGTGTGTGCATTAGGAGTATATAAAGGCAGTGGGAATAAAGTGCACAAATCATGTCCATTCGTTATTATATATTATAACACATTTATCCTCCCTTGAAAGAACCTGCCTGTGAACTGGGGTCTGAAGCCGGCCATAGTCTAATTGAAATTCGGCCGGTTCTGCAGGAACAGGCTTAATTTCGATCCGTACTTAGGCAGCCTGGTAGTAGTGAAATCAATGCATCGATAGCCTGTCAGGTTTTTTGTGTATTCGACGCCAGCATCTATAGCTGCCGGCAGTAATCCTTGTGTTCTGATGACTGGGAAACCTCCTGCTGTTAGAAGACAATAGCACAACAGGAGGAATTGCTTAAAGTGGTTGTAAATCCTTACAAACCACTTTGACATACAGGTAAGCCTAGATTAAGACTTACCTGTAGGTCCAAGAAATATCTCCTAAACCTACACGGTCAAAAAAAAAGACAGTCACCGATGTCTACGGCGCATGCACTATAGCAGTGATGGCGAACCTCGGCACCCCAGATGTTTTGGAACTACATTTCCCATGATCCTCATGCACTCTGTAGTGTAGATGAGCATCATGGGAAATGTAGTTCCAAAACATCTGGGGTGCCAAGGTTCGCCATCACTGCACTATAGACAGCGGTGCGCAGGCGCACTATCGCCGTTAGCAGGATACCGCTGCTAACGGTGATGTGCCGTTAGTGGCGGCTCCCGTGCGCATGCGTGGGAGTGACGTCATCGCTGCTCCGGTGTTGTGAGTGGCCGGAGCAGCGATACCCGGAAGAAGATGGACGCTCTGTACTACAGGGGACAGCGGTGACATGGCTGGCTCCTGTGGCAGGTAAGTGACACATAATGGGCTACTATGCGATGCATAGTAGTCCATTATGCTTTACCTTTGCAGGGAGACAAAGTAGTAGTAAAACCTATCAGGGTTTACTTTCTCTTTAAGATGTATGGCTTGCTTAAAGAGGAAGTAAACCCCGATGGATTTTAATTCCTCTTTTGTTCCCTGCAAAGTAAATGCATAATGGGCTAGTATACATCGCATACTAGCCCATTATGTGCCACTTATCTGCAAACGAAGCCCGTGTTGTCCCCAATGTCTCCGCATCCTTCTTCACCCCTCTTTCTGCCGGGGCTGTGGACTCCGGCTTTGTGACTGGCCGGAGTCGCGTGACGTCATGTGAGCGGTAGCAGACGGTCACGGCGTGCTGCTGAAGAAATGGCACGTGAGTGGCTGCCACTGACCGCTGAAACCCGTTGATCGGCAAAGAGGATGACAAGGGCAGAACCTTAACCGGGCCTCTCTTCAGTGTGCATGTGCATATGGCAAATATCTCCCATTTCCAGGCAAGGCAAACCTTATTATAGGCTTAACTGTAGGGAAAAGTGGTATGTAAGGGTTTACAACCACATTAAGTATTTAGAGAGCCAATAAAGTGGTTTCTTTTGTTTTTTTTACTTCAGAGGGGTTATAAGGCTTCATTCACAAGGGCATATATTGATCTGTACACCCGTGCTAAGGGGCTGTCTTCACCTGCACTGGATGCACAGATGTCCCATGCAGACAGCCTGTTCAAATCGATGACAGGCGGCTGGCTGCACAGACTTGTATAGATCTCCAGGCACACCCTGGAGTGTGTACATTTATGCGGGTCCAACCCACAGATCAGAATGCGATGTGTCTGGGTCCGTATCTGTGCATCGGACCCGCACGGATGTACTCTCTGGGATGTGAGTGGAGATCCGTGCAGCTGGCTGCTTGCCATTAATTTCAACAGGCTATCTGCATGGAGCACAGGTGCATCCTGCACGGGTGAAGAAGGCCCCTTTGCTCAGGTGTACAGATTGGTAAATGAGGCCTAAAAAAAAAAAAAAAAAATAAGTAGGGTAAAGGGTAGAGAGTTATGCAATGCATCTGCTCAGTCATTGTATGGAGTCTAGAAAGCTTGATGCATTTGTGTAAATTAGGATTGGGAAGTTGTGTTCTTAGGCTCTGTTTACTACAGAAAACGGTGGCTGAAACAACTAATCGATTATGAAATTAATCGATTACTATTTTCATAATCGATTAATCGGCCAGTAACATAATGGGGTTATAAAAAAAAACTAAAATGAGCCCTTTATAGTACAAAAAGAGCAAATAATCGCAACTGTAAATATTACTTTCACTGTTCTACAGTAAAAACAAATGAACCCCTTCCAGTAGTGATTATCTGCTTTTTTTCTACTATAAAGGGCTAATTTTTTGTTTTTTTAACCCCATTATGTTACTTAAAAGGATTGTGCAGCTCATTTTGCACAGAGTGGCCCCGACCCTGCTCTTCTGGGGGTCCCTCGGCGGCTGTCTCTGCTTTCTCCCGCAGGTACTTCTCACGTTCATGTGAGCTCCCTCGCATGGTGAGAAGCACCTGCGGGCGCGCTCCCGTGATACAGCCGGCGGCTATAGCCGCTTGCTGTATCACATGGCCCCGCCCAACGGTGCTCCGCGTCAGTGGATGTGATTGACAGCAGCGCGAGCCAATGGCTGCGCTGCTTTCCATCCATCCACTCCAGCCAATCAAGGGGTGAGGTAAGTAAAACGAGGGGGCTGGGGGCGCCGGCACTGTCAGATGTTTTTTCACCTTGATGCATAGAATGCATTAAGGTGAAAAAACATTTACCTTTACAACCCCTTTGACGTCTTAGACCTGATTCACATCTCTGTGTTGGTGCTTTTTGCAGAAATGCACTACAGTTCATTTACATGGTTTCCTATGGGACACGTTCACATCTGAAAGGGTCAGGGACTTTTAAAGGGGTTGTAAAGGTAAATGTTTTTTCACCTTAATGCATTCTATGCATTAAGGTGAAAAAACATCTGACACTGCCTGCGCCCCCAGCCCCCCCCCCGTTTTACTCACCTCACCCCTCGAAAATCCCGTGCTCGCCCCCGACGTCCTTTCCACCATTCAGCCTGGCCGCTGATTGGCTGGATTGGATGGATGGAAAGCAGCGCAGCCCTTGGCTCGCGCTGCTGTCAATCACATCCACTGACGTGGAGCGCCAGGGGGGCTGGTCCATGTGATACAGCGAGCGGCTATAGCCGCCGGCGGTATCACAGGAGCGTGCCCGCAGATGCTTCTCACCATGCGAGGGAGCTCGCATGAACGTGAGAAGCACCTGCGGGAGGAAGCAGAGACATCCGCCGAGGGACCCCAGAAGAGCAGGTTCGGGGCCACTCTTTGCAAAACAAGCTGCACAGTGGAGGTAAGTATAACATGTTTGTTATTTTAAAAAATAAATCACTTTACAATCCCTTTAACACAAAATGGTGCTTTATTGGTTCAATATACTTCAATGGAGAAGCTGCAGAAAAGCATGTAATGCGTTTTTGCAGCAATTTGTGTTTTTTAATCTGCCCCAAAAAAAAAGGCAAAAATGTAAATTGCAGTAAAATCACGTTTGCAAAAATCAAAACACAAAGCAAAAAGCACTGCAGAAACAGATCAAAAGCAAACTGCATAGGTGTGTACCGAGCCTTATGCTGGCCACACAGATCAATTTTCAGATGAGAATATTCAGACGAAAAATCTTTGTACATTTCGCTAAAAGAAAGAATTTTGTTTGAAATTTTCACTTGTTTTTAACATTCTGTTTTTAAAATGAATGTAATTTATGAACGAAAACCACATACAGTGTCTGAAAATTCCTTTGAGTAAGAAGTTTTCTATTCTTTCCAAATTTTCCCGTCACTGTGATTGAAAATGAACATCAATTTGACCCATTTTTTTTTTTAAAGGGTTATTAACCGATTATTCAATTAATCGAAACAATAATTGGCCAACTAATCGATTATGAAAATAATTGTTAGTTGCAGCCCTAATGGAAACCCACGTTTCTCGCACCACTTTCAATATGCACTGTAGTTGTGATCTGCAGCCGGTGTCAATGTTAGACTGGGTTCACACTGCTGCGGTGACGAGATCGGATGTGATTCGCACCGCACTGCAGTGCAAATCACATCCGATCTCTTGTGCGATGCGAGTTCAGCCATACAGATAGTATGGCTGAATTCGCATCGCATCCGGCCCAAACTCGCACAGGACCCTTTTTTTTGGTCCGCAGCAGAATCTGATCGCATGGGTGTTCACACCATGCGATCCAATTCCTGTCCGAGTTTGCAGATCGCACTGCGATATGTGAACTGATCTGGGGGTGTCATTAACTTTTCACTGACACTCCCAGCAGTTCGCATAGGGCAGTGTGAACTGCCGCTGGGAGGCATGCGATGCGGGAACCCGCAGCGGATTCGCAGCGTTCCCGCATCGCAGCAGTGTGAACCCAGCCTCAAAGAGGATCTTCACCTTGTAAACAAAAACGTAAAAGTGCTAATACTGTAGCTGCTGACTTTTTTTTTTAAAACGCACCCACCTGTCCCAGGATCCAGTGATTTCTTCACCCAACCCGGCTCTTTGCCAGGTCTAGGCACTGGCATCTCAACTGTAGGCAGTCGATTGTGACTCCTTGTGGCTTCACAGCTGGCAGCCCACTGAGCTTGTTTGAGCCACCCTTCGCTCCGTGTACGGTCCCACTGTCTCCTGGGACCTGCGTCGTGTCTCAAGAGACTGCGGAGGAATGAGGAGGGGGCGAACTCCTGGTCGGATTGCAGCGGCGATCCGACCAGAAGTGGGAGAGGGTACCCGTCAAAATAAGGTACCCTGTCCCCAAAAAAAGGCATTCCAAATATGGAAGGGGGGGGGGGGGAGAGGAAAGTTGGAACTTTCCCATGGTACAGAAGTACTATGCGATACGGTTGCAGTGCGTTTCCAAAAGTAGTGCATCTACTGCTTTTGGTGCAGTGCGATTGGAGCCTATTCAAAATGAATGGGCTCAAATTGCACTGCACTGAACTGCATGCGAATTACACAGGAACACGCAGTATGTTCCTGTGGGATTTCTAGTGTGAACCGGCCCTTTATAGTACGTTAGGTGTGATGGATATTCTTGTGCATTCACAAAGTCAGTCCAGGCCAACGACGATCTTCATAATTCATCAGCTTGCTTCTTTAAAACAGGGTTAAATCTTTCATATATGCATGTTATAATTAATTTTAGAGACCTACTGTTTCATGGGGGGGGGGGGGGGGGGGTAGTTCATTCCACAGTGTAGGGATAAAGGCATTCACAACATTTAACAAGAAAGCTTTATAAAAATCATATTGGTGACATCAAGTGATGATGAACTCTTAAATAATTCTGGGAATCTAAACAGCTTTTTTTTTTTTTTTTTAATCTTTTTTTTTTTTTTCTTTTGATGTTGACATCCGTATGTTTATAATAACAGGCGACTTGTGGCCCCATGACTCTATAGTTAAGAAGAGCAGAGGGGAGGATGTTACATCACCACTGCCGGAGGAATCCTGAGCTACAGGAGGAGCTGCGGATACAGGCAGCTGTTGCTGCGGGAGACGTCCACACCGTGCGCACTATGCTGGAACAGGGCTACTCGCCCAATGGTCGGGATGCCAATGGATGGACTCTGCTTCACTTCTCAGCGGCACGTGGGAAAGAAAGATGCGTGAGAGTATTCCTAGAGCATGGAGGTAAGATGCAAATAGAAACAAATACTGCACAAGAGGTAAAGTGCAGACGCTAAAATCTAAGCAGCAGCAAGCGCGTGTATTGGATACCATAAACAACAGAATCTAGTTGTAAAAATCTTTCCGCGCTACTTGTGCATATCAACATACACATCAATACAACGCATCAATGTGAAATTTATAACTCCATGTGCAAAGACACTAAACAAAAATTAAATGTGTGTATATAGACAGCCCATGCACCAGTGAATAAGTCTGCGTCTTTAAATGACGCCATTTGTGACGAAACACATAGGGCGGGACCGGAAGTCTTGATGTCACCACGCATGCTCGATCACAAGGAGAATTCTGGGTATTGTATTTTGCGGAATGCTGTTTTCACCGGTTTCATTAGTAAGTGCTTTTGACCTTTTTAATATACGCTTTATAAAGGATTTTACACTATGTGAGCTTTGTATTTTACATGTGAAAAACACCCAGTGCATGCCCCAAAATCAAATATGCACGCTTCCTAGAGAACGTGTGACTCTCAAAGAATGAGGAGTCAACACACGCTTGTATGTATCTGCCCAGATGTCAGCAGTCAGCCGTGTGTTTAAATCTGTCATCTCACCAGCTATTATGCACCATTCAAGTGCCAGTACTCCTAGTGAGTGAAAAAAACAAAGCTTGCATAGTGTAAGCTCCTTTATACAGCATTTATTAAAAAGGTTAAAAGCATTTATAAATGTATATGATGGCATCGGCATTCAGCAAACTACAATACCCAGAGTTCTTCCCTCGATCGCACATACGTGGTGACCTTTTGGTCCCGCCCTGCACGTTTCGGCGCAAATGACATCATTTAAAGACACAAAACACTCACTGGTGCATGGACTGTCATATATATATATATATATATATATATATATATATATATATATATATATATATATTTACACAGTATCTCGCAAAAGTGAGTACACCCTTCACCATTTTTGCAAATATTTTATTATATCTTTGCATGTGACAACACTGAAGAAATGACACTTTGCTACAATGTAAAGTAGTGAGTGTACAGCTTGTATAACAGTGTAAATTTGCTGTCCCTTCAAAATAACTCAACATACAGCCATTAATGTCTAAACGGCTGGAAACAAAAGTGAGTACACCCCTAAGTGAAAATGTCCAAATTGGGCCCCATTACCCATTTTCCCTTCCCGGTGTCATGTGACTCATTAGTGTTACAAGGTCTTAGGTGTGAATGGGGAACAGGTGTGTTAAATTTGGTGTTATCGCTCTCACTCTCTCATACTGTTCACTGGAAGTACAACATGGCACTTCATGGCAAAGGACTCTCTGAAGATCTGAAAAAAATAATTCTTGCTCTACATAAAGATGGCCTAGGCTATAAGAAGATTGCCAACGCCCTACAACTAAGCTGTAGCACATTGGCCAATTGGACAGGACAGGTTCCACTCAAAACAGACCTCGCCATGGTCCACCAAAGAAGTTGAGGTCACGTGCTCAGCGTCATATCCAGAGGTTGTCTTTGGGAAATAGACATATGAGTGCTGCCAGCATTGCTACAGAGGTTGAAGGGGTGGGGGGTCAGCCTGTAAGTACTCAGACCATACGCCGCACACTGCATCAAATTGTTTTGCATGGCTGTCGCCCCAGAAGGAAGCCTCTTCTAAAAATGATGCATAAGAAAGCCCACAAACAGTTTGATGAAGACAAGCAGACTAAGGACATGGATTACTGGAAACATGTCCTGTGGTCTGATGAGACCAAGATAAACTTATTTGGTTCAAATGGTGTCAAGCGTGTGTGGAGGCAACCAGGTGAGGAGTACAAAGACAAGTGAGTCTTGCCTACAGTCAAGCATGGTGGTGGGAGTGTCGTGGTCTGGGGCTGCCGGCACTGGGGAGCTACAGTTCATTGAGGGAACCATGAATGCCAACATGTACTGTGACATACTGAAGCAGAGCATGATCCCCTCCCTTTGGAGACTGGGCCACAGGGCAGTATTCCAACATGATAATGACCCCAAAACACATCTCCAAGATGACCACTGCCTTGCTAAAGAAGCTGAGGGTAAAGGTGATGGACTGGCCAAGCATGTCTCCAGACCTAAACCCTATTGAGCACCTGTGGGGCCTCCACAAACGGAAGGTGGAGGAGCGCAAGGTCTCTAAGCCCTTGTGCACACAGTCGGACATTCGGACAGAAAATGTCCAATCGGACCGTGTTGTCGGATAATCCAACCATATGTGGGCTTCATCAGACTTTTTCCCATCGGAATGTCCGACCAACAAAGTTTGAGAGCTGGATATAAAATATTTCTGACAACACAATTTGTAGAGAATTCCAATCGGACAAAGTGCCACGCATGCTCAGATCAAATTCCTAGACCAAAACTATTGGCTACTAGCCTGAACGTAGTCCCGTCATAACGAAATAACGCCATCACGTTACGAACGATCTGATTTTACGACAACTTTGTCCGACCGTGTGTATGCAACACCAGTTTCGGACATAATCCGTCTGAAAAAATCCGACGAATTTTGTTGTCGGAATGTCCGACCGTGTGTACAAGGGCTAACATCCACCAGCTCCGTGATGTCCTCATGGAGGAGGGGAAGAGGACTCCAATGTCAACCTGTGAAGCTCTGGTGAACTCCATACCCAAGAAGGTTAAGGCAGTGCTGGAAAATAATGGTGACCACACAAAATATTGACACTTTGGGCCCAATTTGGACATTTTCACTTAGGGGTGTACTCACTTTTGTTACCAGGGGACAGTAAATTTACACTGTTATACAAGCTGTACACTCTACTTTACATTGTAACGAAGTGTAATTTCTTCAGTGTTGTCACATGATAAGATATAATAATATATTTGCAAAAATGTGAGATACTGTACTTACCGTAGAACGAAGTGGTTGCAGCGGTCCCTGCACACCGCTGTGTCTTTGGAATTTTACTTCCGGGTTTGTAGGCTCCGGGGCTGTGATTGGCCAAGACCGCGATGACGTCACTCCCACTCATGCACGCGGGAGCCACAGGTAACGACAGCCGGAGAAACGGCACGTGCGAGCCGTTTCTTCAGTGCGCATGTGCCGATGACTTATACTGTGAATATCTCATACTCCTAACCCTTTGATTATTATTTGACTATTAGTGTCACCGGTTCCCACAAAGAGTCGTTTAGTGTCAGACTCCCCGCCACAATATCGCAGTCGTTGATTGCCGCCATTGCTAGTATACAAAAAAAAAACATAAATATATCCCACAGTTTGTAGATGCTATAACTTTTGCGTAAACCAATCAATATATGCTTTTTGGGATTTTGATTTACCAAAAAAAGTAGCAGATTACATATTGGACTAAATTTATAAAGACTTTTTTTTTTTTTGGTGGCTATGTTTTGAAGCAGAAAGTAAAAAAAAAATGACTTAATTTTTTTCAAGATTGGCAGTCTTTTTTGTTGTTTATGGTGCAAAAATAAAAATGCAGAGGCGAATAAATAGCACCAAAAGAAAACTCTATGTGTGGAAAAAAAAAAAACATAAATTTTATTTGGGTACAATTTCGCACGACCGCGCAATTGTCAATAAAAAGTAACGCAGTGCCGTATCACAAAAAATGGCGTGGTCATGGAGGGGAAGAAACCTCCCGGATGTCAAGTGGTAAAGGTACATTAAACATGGAGATCAGCTTTGAGGGCCAGTTCACACCACATGCAGTCCAGTGCGTTTTTTTTATTGCATTAAAAACGCATGGAAAGTAGGTAATATGGTTTCCAATGGCATAGCTCTCACCATTGTGGTCAGTTCCAGGGCTGTCCAGTTCCAGAAAAAAAAAAGTAGAACATGCTGCATTTTTTCTGCACTGGACTGTACTGGAGTGCAGTAAAACGCATCAAAAATGCACTGAACCCTAGTATAGTGAAAAATTAAGAAATGCAGCTGGAAAAACATCAAAAACGCACCGCAACGCATCAAAAACACATTAAAAACACTCATGCAGAAACGCATCTGTAGCTAATCTAGAGTGCGTTTTTATTGTAGTGTGAACCAGCCCTAAGGCCCCTTTCACACTGAGCCGGTTTTCAGGCGTTTTAGCGATAGAAATGGCGCCTGAAGGCACCTGAAAACTGCCTCTCGTTCTGTGCAATGAGTGCTTTCTTGCTCGGCGGTGCACTTGTGAGACATTGGGAAAAGTCCTGCAAGCAGCATCTTTGAGTCGCCTGCCCATTAAATTAAATAGGCAGCCCTTCCAAAGTGCCTTAACCTCCCTGGTGGTTTTCCCGAGTGTGGCTCGGGGGTTAAATTTCAGCACCATTAGCGGTAACCCAGAGCCACCCTCGGGATTGCATTGCAGGATCCTGGTGCGGTATACTTGCCTTGTCCCCAGGATCCTGCGATGTCCCCCCTGCTGTGTCCGTGGGCTCTGTCCTCTGCCCAATGCCTCTCTGTGCCGGGCTCCGTTCTCTGCAAGCGTCGCGACGCACTGGGGCGGAGCCCGGCGGCAAATTCCAAACAGTGAAAAATCATAATACATACAGCACACTATAATCTTACAGATTACATTGCTGTATGAAATTATTTCACATCCCTTTTGTCCCCAGTGCTTTGTCCAATGCCCTGCATGCAGTTTTATATGATATATACTGTTCTTTCTGCCTGGAAACTGGAGATTGTCCATAGCAACTAAAAAGTGTCCCTTTACGTCAAAAGTGGTTTTAGACCAGCTAGAAAACAGCGATAATAAATTAGAACACTTGCAGAATTGAGCGATAGTGAATCGTGGGGAAATTTATTTTATTATTATATTATTATTTTTTATAATTATTTATTATATTATAATTTATGATTTTGTGTTTCAAACTTCATCATACCCGGGACGTCTACTAGACTCTTGTTTGGACAGATTTAAGCCCTTGTACACACAGTCGGACATTCCGACAACCAAATCCGTCGGATTTTGTCCGAAACTGTTGCATACACACGGTCGGACGAAATTGTCGGAAAATCCAAACGTTCAGAACGTGATGACGTTATTTCGTTACGACGGGACTACGTTCAGGCTAGTAGCCAATAGCTTTGGTGTAGGAATTTGATCTGAGCATGCGTGGCACTTGGTCCGATCGGAATTCTCTACACATGATCGGAGTATGTCCGATCGGAGCATTTTGTCGGAAAATTTTACCAACAAGTTGGAAAACTTCGTCCGTCGGATACTCCAACAGAAACAGTCTGATGGAGACCACACACAGTCGGAATATCCGACAAGACAGTCCGATCGCACACATTCCGTCGGAATCTCCGACCGTGTGTACAAGGGCTAAGTGTTTTATTGCTTATGCCCTGTACACACGGTCGGATTTTCAGACGGAAAATGTGCGATCGGATCATGTTGTCGGAAAAATCCGACCATGTGTGGGCTCCATTGGACTTTTTTCCATCGGATTTTCCGATGCACAAAGTTTGAGAGCAGGATCTAAAATTTTCCGACATCAAAATCCGATCGCATACATTTCGGAACGTGTATAGGCAATTCCAAAGGGACAAAGTGCCACGCATGCTCAGAATAAGCAAAGAGACGAAAGCTATTGGCTACTGGCCCGTTTATAGTCCCGACGTACGTGTTTGACGTCACCTCGTTCAGAACGATCGGATTTTCCCGACAACTTTGTGCGACCGCGTGTATGCAACACAGGATTCGGCCAAAATCTTTTGGATTTGGATTTCGGAATGTGCGACCGTGTGTATGGGGCATAAGAATTACAGGCCTACTATATAAAACGCCAAATTTCTATGCAAAATAATTTGTAAAAATTGTAAAAAAAAAATCTGATATAGTCATATCGCCAGGGAGGCTACAAGCGATTTGAAAGCGCCGCAAAGCAGGACTTTTTTAAGGTCACATTGTCACGTGGCTTTTAAAAAAAATCCGCCCGCCGACACCCGAGAAGCACCGCAAGAACGACCAGCTCTTTAGTGCTATTTTAGCGGCGCTTCAGTGTGAGAGGGGTCTAATACACTTCTACTTGATTATAGATTTTTTTTTTGCAGCCCTCTACTGGTCAGTGTTTGTCCATAGTGGTGCATGACTCTGTAGTTCCACTAGATGGCGGTGGATTCCATACGTTTTTGTTCAGTAGTGTGGAGAAGTGACTTGTTGGGAGTTCAGCTTTTTTTTTTTACTGCATATGACTTCCCCTTCCAGATAGCGTGGCTAGTTTTCATTAGAAGGCTTTAAAAAGATGCCCTTCATTTAGTCGTGAAATGAAACTTATATGCGTGACCTCCTCCGTGAGCCAGCATTTAAAAACGTCGCAGGTACATTCTACTTATAAGCCATTGTACCACCCCTTTAATGGGATCCATGTTTTGTTGGAGACCTCGTTCAGTGAACATAAAGTAGATCCATATGTTCAGGAAAGTTACTCTCAGAATGATGTCACCAGATTTATGTCCCCACGTCTCTTGTGTTTGTTGCCAAATGACATGTTTCTCTGTCATGTGGTTTTTAGCGATGTCCTCATAGAGATTTATTTCCATCAGTAATCACTAACATCACAATCTCACAGCACTTGCCCACATGTTATGGTGCCCACATTGGACAGCTATGTCAGCGAGTGTGTCAAAAAAACGAAACCGTAAAATTTAGCCCAATTTTTTTTAGCCCAAGTATCTAGGATGTTTTATTCTTTTTTTTTTTTTTTATCTTTTTCTTTTTATTTGTATTATATTTTTAAAGAAGGACTTAAAGAGGAAGTAAACCCCGATGGGTTTTACTTCCTTTTTTGCTCCCTGCAAAGTAAAAGCATTATGTGCTAGTATGCGTCACACATACTAGCACATTATGTGCCACTTACCTGCCAACGAAGCCCGCGCTGGTCCCTGCTAGAGGCCGCATCCATGTCCGCCCCTCTTCCTTCTGGGGGCCGCAGACTCCAGCTCTGCGACTGGCTGGAGTCGCGTGATGTCACTCCTGCACATGCACGCGGGAGCTGCCAGTCACGGAGGGCCATTTCTTCACAGCGCATGCGGCGATAACATCCATCAGTTCAGTACAAAGTCAATATCTCTTATACGGCGCATGTTTAGGAGATATTTACAGTACCTATAGGTAAGCCTTATTATAAGCTTACCTATAGGTACAACTTGAAAATGGAGGTTTGCAACCTCTTTAAAGTGTTTGTTACCCTAAAAAAAAATTGATCCTGTTCCTTTAACCACTTCAGCTCTGGGAGGTTTTACCCCCTTAATGACCAGGCCATTTTTTAAGATACGGCACTGCTTTACTTTAAATAAGAAAAAAGAGCTGCGCCAACAAACTGTACCAATAAGAAACAAATCAAAAAGTCCATGAAAAGTTTGTGTTATTGAAGAAAAGGAGCCGATCGCACCACAGTGATTCCACACTTCCTTATCACTACTGTGCCCAGCCACCGAAAAATAAATGCGCTTACCAGACGGTAAAGCATAAGGAGCGTTTATGATCTCAAGCTATTGACAGCTCCCCGCCTCCACCGAATGCTTTGCCAATCAGGGACAAACGATCCATGTATTAAGGATTCTCATGACACTCTGTAATTTTCATTGGTACCCGATATACATGTTCAGAATGTAGAAAGAAAGAAGCTTCCCATAGTGTAAAAAACTTTAGTACTCGTTTAATTGCAATAGAAATACACTTACATAAAACCAGAATGATCCCACATAAAAAACAAGCCGGCCGGCAAAACGAGAGCCCGTCCTCCTCTCGTAACACGTGGTGACGTCACAGCGTGCCCTCCCATACGCGTTTCGTCATACGTGACGTTTTCCTGCTTTACTTTAACTGACAATTGCGTGGTTGTGCGACACTGTACCCAAATAAAATTGACAAGTCCTTTCCCCACAAATAGAGCTTTCTTTTGATGGTATTTGATCACCTCTGCGGTTTTTATTTTTTGTGCTATAAACAAAAAAAGAATGTAAATTTTGAAAAAAAATGCGCCCTCCAGTGGCTATTGAACAAAATCACATAGAGGTACTTGATTTTGCACAATAGAGCTGACTTGCCGCAGTATATGTATGGCAGGTGGTTGGGAACTGGTTAAAGCATGTTATACAGCACAGTGCTTGTTCTGTGTCATTTGGCCCCCTGTATCACCTGAAATACCTGACTGATCCTGCCAGTTTCTGCCCTCCTCCCTGTAAACTGACACGGTCTATCATGGCTGCTGAGCCCTGACACCGTTTATGTGCCTCCGTCATCCGCAGCTCTCCTCTGTCCTCTCCCACCTCCCTCCCTCCCTGCCTGTCAGCTCTTGCAAGTGCCCACCCCCTCCCCTCCCGCTGCTAAAATTACTCTTAAATTTTCGCACAAACTTCTCTTTTTGCTAATGACAAGTGTCCCAGTGTTGTGTGTGCTTTATAAATAAAGTACCATTCTATACCGGATTTCAGAGTGCTGCTCCCATGACCGGCCGCCTCTCTCCCCCTCTCCTCTTCCCCTCCCGACTGATGTCAGCAGGGGATTCTCGGCCCCTACCACTCTAGCTGTCACATCGGGGGAGGGTGAGAGCTGGCCAGACACGTGAGCGCTGAGCGGCGCTCAGAAATCAGGTATAGAATGGCACTTTTATTTATAAAGCACACACACTGGGACACTTGTCATTAGCAAACAGAGAAGTTTGTGTAAAGAGAACCCATGGCTTAACAACCACTTTAATTAAACGAAATTTGCATGTAAACTTGGAAAACAACCCTAGTGCAATTTCCAGAAACACTGTTAACTTGACCTCCTGTAGGATTTACCCCCTTCATGACCAGGGCATTTTTTTGCTATTCCGCACTGCGCTACTGGCAACAGCTCGGTCATGCAACGCTGTAAGCAAATTACATTTTTATCATTGTTTTTACACAAAAAGTGCTTTTCTCAAAATCTGGTCATAAATTTGGGTCAAAATATATTCTGCTCTATGTATAAAAAAAAAAAAAAAAAAGATCGCAATGGGTGTATTTTAATTGATTTGCGCGTCTACAAATTGTGGTATATACAGTGCTTCTGGAAAGCATGTGCTTCACTTTTTACACGTTTTGTTATGTTACAGCCTTATTCCAAAATGAATTAAATTCATTATTTTCCTCCAAATTCTACAAACAATACCCCATAATTATAACGTGAAAGAAGTTTGTTTGAAATCTTTGCAAATTTATTAAAACAAAAAACAAAAAACCCTGTACATCACTGTTCAGAGCCTTTGCTCAATACTTTGGTGAAGCTCCTTTGGCACCAATTACAGCCTCAAGTCTTTTTGAGTATGATGCCTACAAGCTTGGCACACCTATTTTTGGGCAGTTTCTCCCATTCTTCTTTGCAGGACCTCTCAAGCTCCATCAGGTTGGATGGGGAGCGTCGGTGCACAGCCATCTTCAGATTTCTTCAGAGATGCTCAATCGGGTTCAAGTCTGGTGTCTGGCTGGGCCACTCAAGGACATTCACAGAGTTGTCTCGTAGCCACTCCTGTGTTGTCTTGGCTGTATGCTTAGGAACCTTGTCCTATTGGAATATGAACCTTTGAGGTCCAGAGAGCTCTGGAGTAGGTATTCATCAAGGATGTCTCTGTACATTGCTGCATTCATCTTTCCCTCGATCCTGACTAGTCTCCCAGTTCCTGCCACTGAAAAACATCCCCGCAGCATGATGCTGCCACCACCATGCTTCACTGTAGGGATGGTATTGGCCAGGTGATGAGCAGTGCTTACCATTCAGGCCAAAGAGCTCAATATTAGTTTCACCAGACCAGAGAATTTTGTTTCTCATGGTCTGAGAGCCCTTCAGGTGCCTTTTGGCAAACTCCAGGCAGGCTGTCATGTGCCTGTATGACATATATACACACATTGGATCATCTTAATTGTTTTTTAAACTGACTATTTTAGATACAGACATTTTCTGCCTGGTCCATTCACTCAGAGCGCCCTTATATATATACTTTTATCTGTCGTGCCTTTTACTGTGGAGTGGCTTCCGTCTGGCCACTCTACCACTCTGGACTTCATGGCTTGGTTTGTGCTCTGACATGCACTGTTAACTGCGGGACCTTCTATAGACAGGTGTGTGCCTTTCCAAATCCTGGACTCCAATCAAGTCGAAGAAACATCTCAAGGATGATCAGTGGAACCAGGAGGCACCTGAGCCCAATTTTGAGTGTCATGGCAAAGGCTGTGATACTTATGTACATGGGATTCTTTTTATTTGTTATTTTGAATACATTTGCAAAGATTTCAAACAAACTTCTTTCACGTTGTCATTATGGGATATTGTTTGTAGAATTTTGAGGAAGATAATGAATTTAATACATTTTGGAATAAGGCTGTAACATAACAAAATGTGAATACTTTCCAGATGCACTGTGTATTACTATACATTTACATGATATCCACCATTTCAACTGTATTCAGATTTTAACGTGTTTTGATTCCTTTCTTCCTGTCCCTCTGTGTTCATTATAATAAGCTGCGGGGACAAGTTCCTTCAAACTGAACACAGTGTACCAGGAGGCCCTTAAATAATGTATGTTGTGTTGCTTGGAAGGGTGACAAGCCACAGTGGAGCATGTTACCTAAACTCCTTACACCATTCACGCCAGACCACAGGAAATCCACTGATCGGCAGATGTTCTTACACATGCTTTTTCTTAGTGAGCACATGAGGCAAAGAAAAGAGGGCATGGAGGCAAGAGAGGACACGTCTGGGCTGGAAGTCCCGTGCTAAAATGTGCAATGTAATGTATATTTGATTGCACTTTGAGGCTTGCAGAGAACAGTAATATGATACAGGAAGTGAAGGGAAGTCTTACCAACAGGGGCCACAAAGAGCAATAAAAGCCTGACAGGGGATCTTCCTTTTCCCAACGCTATACAAAACTTGAAGTGTGTTTTTTTGCTATCGTACATTTGCCTTGCAGCACTGGGGTCCTCAGTTCAGACCCCATCTAGGACACTATATGCATGGAGTTTGCTTGTTCTCCAGTGCTCTCATGGATTTCCTTTGGGTATCCTGGATACCTTACTAGGGGTCGACCAATTATCGGTGAGGCTGATTATCGGTGGCCGATTTTTATTTTTTATTTTTTTTATGTATGGATAACAAACTTACTGATATTGCTTCAAGTGGTTGTACCGGGATGATGCATGCAGCTCCATTATTTAGAGCGAACTGTCAGCTTTCTTGTAATACTAACGTCCCACCGGGAGGCCAGAGTGACCAGCCGGCATGTCCGCTGGCTGGGCAGAGACTCGAACAAAGCTGATTTCTTTCCTGGGGTCTCGGCTTTAGTAATCCGGAAAAGATGTCATGACTTCGCTTCCGGATTACTCTCAACCTAAAAGCGCCAGTTTTAAAAAATAGAAAGTATTCAAAAATGCAGATATTGGCGTTTTTAAATACTTTTAAGTGCAGTGGAGGGGTTTGGGGTCTTATAGACCCCCAGATACCTCCACAAAGAGTACCTGTCACTGCCTATTACTGTCGCAAGGGATGTTTATATTCTTTTAGACAGCAATAAAAGTGATAAAAACAAAACAAAAAGAAAATTAAAAGGGCCGTACAAAAATAAAAACTTCAAATCTACAGAATATCGGCTATCAGCCTTAAGACCCCTTTCACACCAGGGCGTTTTGCAGGCGCTATAGTGTTAGAAATAGCGCCTGCAATCCGCCCAAAAAAAGCTGCACTATTGTCTGTAGTGTGAAAGCCCAGAGGGCTTTCACACTACAGCGGTGCGCTGGCAGGACGTCGGGGAAAAGTTCTGCCAGTAGCTTCTTTGGAGCGGCGTGGTTACCGCTCCTCCACCGCTGCTCCCCATTGAAATGAATGGGGCAGCGCTTAATACCACCGGCAAAACGCCGCTATTGCGGTGTATTGCCGGCGGTTTTAACCCTTTCTCTAGCAGGGGTAAAAGCGCCCTGCTAGCGACCGAAATCTGCTGCAAATCCGGCGGTAAAACGCCGCTAAAAATTTTGAGCGGTGTGGTGTGAAAGGGGTCTTAAGGGGTTGTAAAGGTTCAGGTTTTAAAAAACAAAAAACAAACATATTATACTTACCTTCCCTGTGCAGGTGGTATTGCACAGATTGTCCCCGATCCTCCTCTTCTGGGATCCCTCAGTTGCACTGGTGGCCCCTCCTGTTCTTGAGTGTCCCATCAGAGAAGCGCTCGCCTTCGGGACACCCATGTGGGCGCACTCACGTGTCCTACTTCTGTGTCTATTCACACAGAAAACAGGACTTGGCCCCACCCCCCGGTGCCCATCTCATTCTATTTGATGACAGCAGTGGGAGCCAATTGCTGCGCTGCTATCAATCTATCCAATCGGGACCCAAGACCCCGGCCGGAGCTGGTGTGCTCATTCCCGTTGTGGGAAATACAGGGCTCAGGTAAGTGTAATGGGGGCTCGGGGAGGTGGGGGGGTGCTGATGAGTGACAGAAGGTTTTTCTCCTTAATGCATTGAGGACAAAAACCTTGAGAGTTTACAACCCCTTTAAAGAAAGCCCAAAAAATCGGTATCTGCCCTGAAAAAACGATATTGGTTGACCCCTATTCCTTAAACACTCCAAAGACGTGCTGGTAGGTGAGTTGGCTGCTGTCTAAAGATTGGCCAATGTATGATATTCTACTGAGAACAACCAAGTTGGCTGTCTCACCTACTATGTGACCCAACACCAGTTTGAAAAGTCCCCAGGGAGGAAAGCACTATAGAAATATAAATGAATAATAACTTAACCGGAACTTCACTCTCTCAATGAACACTGACTATTTTTAATCCTTAGGAGTTGGGACTCATGCTTACTGGATGTTATAAAGACACAAGTAGTGTCGCTGTATTAAAAACTTGAGTTGTTCATCTTTTTCTTTAGTTGTTTTCCATGTTTTGTCATGTTGGCAGCAAGAACACACAAGCTAAGGGATCTGAAACACTCAAAAACCCTGGTTAGGCGCATTTTACCACGTTTACTGGCATTATGGGGTTTTTACTACTCAAAAACTCGTCTCAAAACTTACCAGTTCTGGGGGGTTTTTTTTCCAGCCAGACAATGCCTCAGCCAAAAAATGCTGATAACAGCCTATGTGTGCATGGACACATAGGATAACATGCTGGGGAGTTTACTGGACTTGGGGAAAAATGCCAGAAGCCAAAAACAGCATCTGTAAAAACGTCCAGTGTGCATGAGGCCTTATACTGCTAGCATTAGTAAATATATAGGAAAGTATATAATATTTGCTTGTGTTAAACCTTTTTTTCACATTTCTTCAGGTACTTCCTGCATTCCATGCCTAGGTAAATTATGCCATACATCCCAGGAGTTGCCAGGAGGGGAGGAGGGGTTTTCTCTGCTAAGCACGCTCTCCTACCTGCATGCCTGAGCTAGCGTTTTTGGTTGTGGTGCTCAGATACAATGTAGTTCTGCTTTAATGAAAATTATTTAAAAGTATCTTTAAAATGGTAGTAAACTGTGCCAAAAAAACAAAATGGTTCCACTGCAGGCTCATGTCATAATGTGCTAGTATGTAACACACACTAGCACATTATGACAGACTTTCCTAAAAATGCAGATCCCTCCAGGGACACACTTTCACTGTTGACGAGGATTCCAACTTTACCCGGTCTACCGTCCAGGTTCGTGAGCTATGTCCGTTTGATTGGCCAAGCTGCAATGACGTTACTCCCGCACGTGGATGTCACGGTCACTGCACAGCTCTCTCAATGGACTGCATACCATCCATTGAGAGAGCAGTGCGCATGTGGCTTCTACACATGTAGATATATTCTATACCAGGGGTCTCAAACTGTCAGCCCTTCAGCTGTTGCAAAACTACAAGTCCCATGAGGCATTGCAAGGCTGACAGTTACAAGCATAACTCCCACAGGCAGAGGCACGATGGGACTTGTAGTTTTGCAATAGCTGGAGGGCCACCAGTTTGAGACCCCTGTTCTATACGGTGCACGTTTAGGAGATATTCAGTGTACCTGTCCGCTGATGTAACTTGGCTGGTCCAGACTCTGGAGAAATCCCGACTTTCATGCCAGGATCCACTCAGATTCCTGACCAGCAACTAGCTCGGCCTCTCAGTGTGTCACTGAGAGCTTGAGCCAGCCGATCACACCTCTTCTACAGCCTGGTGCTCCAATGTAAATCATGCAGAGCAGCAGCAGGCTATGCAAGTCAGTGACAGGTTGCCATACACCGCAGCTATAGGTACATCCATTGCCGGGACAAGGGGTGGCCAGGTAGGGGTGGCTGCCCTGGGCGCAATGGTTAATTGCAGGGATGGGGACCGCCCTGTGCCCGTTTCTGTTACAAGGCTGACAGGAGTAGTGACAGTGATATCACTGTTAACCCTAAGCGGGGGGTGGGTGCAGTTTGGCATAATTGTTTTTGGGCGCTGGATGACCTTGTCCCGGCACTGGGTACATCCAAGCATTTACATGCATAAAGGGTTAATGGAATAGTCCTTGGTGCAGTTTTAACTTAAACAAATATTTGCGGAGTGTGTACTTAAGGATATTTTCTGTAATAACTTTTTTTTTTTGTTGTCTTTATTTTCCAACTCAGCGGATCCTACAGTAAAGGACTTGATAGGGGGCTTTACAGCGTTACATTATGCTGCCATGCATGGACGGGCTCGGATTGCACGTCTAATGTTGGAATCGGAATATCGCAGTGACATCATTAATGCCAAGAGCAATGATGGTTGGACACCGCTGCACGTGGCTGCCCACTATGGAAGAGACTCTTTTGTCAGGTTACTGTTGGAGTTTAAAGCTGAGGTTGATCCCCTTAGCGACAAGGGCACCACTCCCCTGCAGCTCGCCATCATCCGAGAGAGATCCAGCTGCGTCAAAATTCTCCTGGACCACAACGCCAACATTGATATTCAAAACGGGTTTCTGCTACGCTACGCTGTGATCAAAAGTAACCATTCGTATTGTCGCATGTTTTTGCAAAGGGGAGCTGATACGAACTTGGGGAGGCTAGAAGATGGGCAGACGCCTCTTCACCTTTCGGCTCTGCGGGATGATGTCCTTTGTGCTCGTATGTTGTACAATTATGGGGCCGACACGAACACTAGGAACTATGAAGGGCAGACCCCTCTAGCTGTATCACTAAGTATCTCTGGAACTAGCCGACCTTGCCTGGATTTCCTACAAGACGTACGAAGTAAGTAACTACATCTTATCCAGTCTTTTGCGCTTTTACACTTTATACTAAATCTGTGACTTGTTTCAGTATTATCAGTTGTCCTTGTTACTATTGTATTTCCAAAATGCGCCACACACGAGGACAGTGATGACAAGCCTTGCCACCCCAGGTGTTTTGAAACTACATTTCCCATGATGCTCAACTACACTGCAGAGTTCATGAGCATCATGGGAAATGTAGTTCCAAAACATCTGGGGTGCCGAGGTTCACCATCGCTGGCCTAGGAGATACTGTATATACTCGAGTATTTTTAGGCTGAAAAACCCCCCCTCGGCTTAATTGCTCTAGAGCGATTAAAGGGTTAAATGTGTGCCTAGCCAGTGTTTTTCTGTGCTGTGTGTGGTGCTTTTACTAAGGGAAGTGATGGATTTTCTCCCCCCTTTTCACGACGGAGCTCTGGCTTCGTCCAGCCTCTGTTCCTGACGGTTGGCACAGCAGAAGCAGCACACCCCCTACTAGGAAGTGCAGAATTACTTATATATACATGATTCTGTTCTACCCTGTAGTAGAATATTTGCTATAGGGCAGTCGTTAGGTGGTCAATTAAAGCACTGAAGTCAGAGAATCAGCATGACAGAGGTTTAAAGCCTAGAGGACCTCCAAATACTGTAGCTGCTGACTTTTAAACGGCTTTCACACTGAACCGGGGGGGGGGGGGGGGGGGTCGGCGGCGGCAGTAAAGCTGCGCTATTTTTACCATTTTAGCACCGCTATTCGGCCGCTAGCGGGGGTTTTTTACCCCCCGCTAGCGGCCAAAGAGGGGTTAAATCCACCTGCAAAATGCCGGTGGAGCAGCGTTTTGTTGGCGGTATCACAGCGCTGCCCCATTGATTTCAATGGGGAGGAGCAGTGAGTTCACTGCTCCTTCACCGCTACAAAGAAGCTGCTGACTTTTTCTGACGCCCTGCCAGCACACCGCTCCATGTGAAAGTCCTCGGGCTTTCACACTGGAGTGAATGGAGATGCTTTTTCAGGCGCTATACAGGTGCTATTTTTAGAGCTGTAGTGCCTGAAAAACTCTGGCAAAAGTTTTAATATTTGGACACTAATAAATGTCCTGAGATCCCACGATTTCGGCAGCCCAGCTTTTTTTTTAATGGGCTCTCGGGTGCTGCCGCCGCCATTCCCCGTATGGGAAACGGGCAGTGAAGCCTTGCGAAGCCTAATTGAAAGGTCCATGTCCTGCATTTATTGATTACATTTCATTCATAGAAGTTGTAGCTACAGCTTTGATGAATGAAGTAGGTAGATGGAAAGGGCAGACATAGGTGGGCTCTGTTTTATTCATGCCTGTTACAGCTTTCTAAATTCTATTAACCCCAGTTGCACTGGAAGATTAGGTGGCTGGGGGGGGGGGGGGGGGGCATCTGAGGATGAAGATTGCACCTAAATGAGGCGGCAGCAGCACAAGGGACACATCACACTGATGGTAAGTAATGTCCCTTGTGCTAATTATTTTTTATTTTTTTTTAACTACCGTATATACTCGAGTATAAGCCGAGATTTTCAGCCCCTTTTTTTAGGCTGAAAGTGCCCCCCTCGGCTTATACTCGAGTCACCGCCGTCTGCCTACCTGATCAGCGTGTCGTGCAGACAGACGGCGGCCATTCCACTGTTCAAAAGCCGCGCCTCCCTGTCTGTGATGGGCGGAACACTCAATTTCCCAGCAGTCAGTGGTCCGCCTATCACGGACATCCGCTCATCCTCATACTACGGACGAGGATGAGAGGATGTCCGTGATAGGCGGAACACTGACTGCTGGGAAATTGAGTGTTCCGCCTATCACAGACAGGGAGGCGCGGCTTTTGAACAGTGGAATGGCCGCCGTCTGTCACAGACGAGGAGGAGAATTGCGGCTTTTGAATCCTGGCATGTTTTTATGACATGCTGATACATGCTGATCGGTGCAAAATGGCACAAAATGGCACACTGAGCTGCAGAAGGACATAGAGGCTGCAGATTGGCACACGGAGGCATGCACAGGACACAGGTAGGCTGCAATGGACACAGGGAGGTACACAGGGAGGTATGCAGCTGCAGATGGGCATTGTTGACCCTCTTTTCCACTCTTTTAAGCTGTAACAGTAGCTGCTGCATGTCTCATCTTCGGCTTATACACGAGTCAATACGTTTTCCCAGTTTTTTTGTGGTAAATTAGGGGCTTCGGCTTATATTCGGATGGACCTATATTCGAGTATATATGGTAAACCTCAGCTTTAAGAAGGGTTTCTGCAAGTGTAGCCCTAACACTGCCTGTTTAAAGGAGCACTCCAGATTCAACTAAAAGAGCAATATACAATTGTATAACCATGTTTTAAATATCTGCAAATACATTGTAGTAAAATTGTTTTGTTCCTGCTGGGATCTGCTGAAGTTATCAAAGTACAAAGGAGCTTCCCCAACAAAATAGTTTGTTAAATTAGATGACAGTAGGGAGTTTTGTGGCTCCCAGCATCCATGCATCTAAAGGATATGTTTATACTCTGCTGATGCTTAATATTGTATACTTGGTAATGCCCAGAATCGCCCAATGGCGATTTTATCCCTTTCCCGCCGAGCGTATGCAGATATGCGTACTCGGCTTCCGGGGGTTATACCGGGATGATGCCCGCACCTGCAGGCATCATCCCGGTACCGTTTTTTGCAGCAGGCGATTGGCTATCCAGGTATAACAACCGATGCGGCTAAAAGCCGCTCGGCTGTTATGCCGGAGGAGCGGGAGGGGACGTCCCCCCCTCCCGCCGCCTCTCGCCGCTGCTACCGGTGCTCCCGCTCGATCGGGAGCACCGATTCCGTGTCTGATGGCTCCGGCTGCTGCGGAGGAACTGGAACGAAGCCGTAATCGGCTTCGTTCCAGTCTCCTCATCGTAAACACAGAAGCGACGTCATGACGTCACTTCCCGTTTACTCGGCTGCCAATGGCGCCGGTTTTAAAAAAATATCCGGTATTCAGAATCACAGTTTTCAGCGATCTGAATACATTGAAGTGTAAAGGAGGGGTGGGGGGTCTTTTAGACCCCCGATCCTTCCATAAAGAGTACCTGTCACCACCTATTACTGTCACAAGGGATGTTTACATTCCTTGTGACAGCAATAAAAGTGATAAATTTTTTTTTTTTTTTAAACAATTTAGTTATTTTAAAATAAATAAAATAAATAAAAAAATAAAAAAAAATTTTTAAAGCGCCCGCCGTCCCCGCGAGCTCGCGAAGCAAAGAAAACGCATACGGAAGTCGCGCCCGCGTATGTAAACGGTGTTCAAATCACACATGTGAGGTATCGCCGCGATCGTCAGAGCGAGAGCAATAATTCTAGCACTAGACCTGCTCTGTAACGCTTACCTGGTAACCGTAAAAAAAATTTAAAGCGTCGCCTATTGAGATTTTTAGGTACCGTACTTTGTCGTCAATCTACAAGTGCGCGCAATTATAAAGTGTGACATGTTTGGTATCTATTTACTCGGCGTAACATTATCTTTCACATTACACAAAAAAATTGGGCTAATTCTACTGTTTTGTTTTTTTTTAAATCATGAAAGTGTCCCTTTTCCCAAAAAGTTGCGTTTAAAACACCACTGCGCAAATACCGTGTGACATAAAATATTGCAACAATCGCCATTTTATTCTCTAGAGTCTCTGCTAAAAAAATATATGTAATGTTTGGGGGTTCCAAGTAATTTTCTAGCAAAAAATATGGATTTTAACTTGTAAACACCAAATTCCAAAAATAGGCTTAGTCATGAAAGGGTTATACTTACGCCTAACCGCAGTTGCATAAAAATGTACCTCAAAAGTACTAACATATTTAGAAGGCAGCTAACAATGTTAGTCCCTATCCTTCTATCCTTCTCAGCATGTACTTTAAGCAGAGGTTACTTTCAGTGAAAACTGCTAGTCAGTTGATCTCGATCTTTCGGTAGCTGAAGCTGTATGCAAATTTCAGCTCTTCCTGGAAGTGTTCAATCTTTTGAACCTACCTTACAGTTGAATCTGAAACAACCAAGCTAAACAGCCATAATAGTTTATAGTTGTACTATAATTGCAGACAGATTTGGTCCTAATATTATTTTGAAACTACCCACAAAATCATTTGGTACCCTGTTACTGCAATGCATGTTGGAAATTTGGGGGGGTTATTTGCTCCATATGTGCAAGAAGGTTAGCGAAAAGATATAGACGTTGTTTTCATGCTGGGCTTTCATCAACAAAAACCAATATAAAGAAAAAAATGTGTGCAGCCATCCTTAATGTGTAGCCTGTTCCTAACCCTGAAGATGACGCTAAGAATAAACCCTTCACTGACCTGCATCCTAACACTTAAAGTCAGCCCTCCAAAATTTCCACTCGCCTGCTCACATTGGGCGAGTGGAAATAAGCTGACGGTGAGTGTGAAGCAGGGGCAGACTGGCCGTTCTGATGCCTTGTAAAAAAAAAAAAAAAGGCTGCACCGCTTCTGCCAGAAGTGATCAGCCAAGAAACTGTTGGGAGGAGAGCCGGCCGGATCACACAGAAGAGAAGAGAGGAGAGGATGTGACACTTGGATCTAAAATGCTGGCTGCTGTCAAAGTCCCGTCTCTTGGATCAACTCCAATGATAGACAGCACACTGGTCCAATGCCGGGAAATTGAATCAGTGTGCTGTCTATCATAGGGGCCCGGTGTTCTGTCGAGAAGTGCCCTCCCATCGAATAGTGCCCATGCAGGATGGAGCCACACTCCAGCTGAGTTACCGATCAGCTGGAGTGACGTGACCAGGGTGCAAGCGCACATCGTAGGAGGCATCTCTTGATAGGAGAAACATTTCACGGACACAATTTAAACCTATACAAACAGCGGGGGGGGGGGACCGTAGTCCTCACAATGTGCCTCGTTGTTGCGGGGCGGCTTTACAGTGTGCTGATGGTCCGGTTTTGTCTGTGTTGCAGGGCGGGTTTGCTGCGTTGAACAGCCGGTTTTGCCTGTGTCAAAGGGCGGGTTGCAACACAGACAAAACCAGCCCTTCAACACAGCCACCAGCAGCAGCGATGCACAATGTGAGAACTACGGTGTCCCTCCGCTGTTTGTATAGGTTTAAATTGTGCCTTTGAAATGGTGACTCCTATCGAGAGATACCTCCTACGATATGCGCATGCATCCTGGTTACGTCAGGCCAGCTGATCGGCAAATCAGCTGTTGTACTGTTCTGCACATGCGCAGTACATCCCGGGCATTTCTCGACAGAACACCGGTCCACTAGGCAAGACAGCGGCCAGCGTCTCAGATCCAAGCTGTGTCGCAGCGGGAGATCCTCTCTCTCTAGCACTCCTCTAGGGCTGTTGGTGCTTCCTGGGCAGTGCATCACCAAGCCTCCATGGCTTAAATCTGTAAGGCCGCAACTTGGTCTTCAGTCTATACATTTACCAGATTCTATCAAATAGATGTAAAGGTCATGAGGATTTCCCCTATGGGTGCCGGATACTACAGGCTGCAGTCTAGTCTCGTATTGCCCTACTTTCTTTCTCGTACATCACGGGACACAGAGACTCAGTAATTACTGATGGGTTATAGCAGGGCTCGACAAACCCCGGGCGCCAGGTCGCATTTGCAACTAGAATTGGCGTCCTGGCGCCTGGGGCAACACAGCTGGGGTATCCTGTCTCCATGTGGACCCCGAACTCCGCCGTGCGCTTGCATCGGGCCACTCCGGCCAGTAATTGAGGCCGCGGCTTTGCGGCCTTCTAAAGTCTTTCCATAGTCTGGCGCCATCTTGTGGTGGATGTTGAAATTACAACCCATCCAATAATGCTAATCCTAATGGAGCTTCAAAGCTCTGCCTGTTTTTCCCAAAGTGAAGAGAAGGAAGTGATTGCGGGCGTCATCTGGCACCTTTTGCCCAACGATGAGTGTGGTGGCTGGTAAATAGCTTTATATATATATATATATATATATATATATATATATATATATATATATATATATATATATATATATAATTTGTTTTTGTGTTTTTTTTTTTCATAATAGCTTTTATTTTATTTTTAAAAGTAAAAAAAATTAATTTTAACCACCTTCAGACCGGACCATTTTGCTGGTAAATGACCAGAGGTCTTTTTACAATTTGGCACTGCGCTGCTTTAACTGGTAATTGCGCGGTCATGCAATGTTGTACCCAAACAAAATTTGCGTCCTTTTCTTCCCACAAATAGAGCTTTCTTTTGATGGTATTTGATTGCCTCTGCGATTTTTATTTTTTGCGATATAAACGTAAAAAGACCGCAAATTTTGAAAAAAAATGATATTTTCTACTTTTTGTTATTAGAAAAATCCAATAAACTCAATTTTAGTCATACATTTAGGCCAAAATGTATTCAGCCACATGTCTTTGGTAAAAAAAAAGTCAATAATTGTATATTTATTGGTTTGCGCAAAAGTTGTCACATCTACAAACTAAGGTACGTTTTCTGGAATTTACGCAGCTTTTAGTTTACGACTGCCTATCTCATTTCTTGAGGTGCTAAAATGGCAGGGCAGTACAAAACCCCCCCAAATGACCCCATTTTGGAAAGTAGACCCCCTAAGGAAATTGATAAGTGGCATGTTGAGCCCATTGAATATTTTATTTTTTTGCCTCAAGCGATTGAATAATGACAAAAAAAAATAATTTTTTTTTTTTTTTACACAAAGTTGTCACTAAATGATATATTGCTCACACATGCTATGGGCATATGTGAAATGACACCCCAAAATAAATTCTGCTGCTTCTCCTGAGTACGGGGATACCACATATGTGGGACTTTTTGGGAGCCTAGCCGCGTACGGGGCCCCGAAAACCAAGCACCGCCTTCAGGCTTTCTAAGGGCGTTACAGTTTTGAAGGCCATAAAATGCCAAGATGGCACAAACCCCCCCCCCCAAATGACCCCCTTTTGGAAAGTAGACACCCCTAAATTTAGGGGTACACTAGTGAGACTAGGTAATAAATGGCGGGTGCCCTGAAACTATAAAAAAAATAACTAACCAACCAGCGTCACCTGTAACAGTTATATGGTGATCACTGGTGAAAGGGTTAACTAGGGGGCAATCAGGGGGCTTTATGCGGTAGTATATGGGGGTCCCTGGCGCTATAAAAAGCTGCGGCGAACCTAAATACCTACCTGCCTAACTAGCGTCACCTGTGACACTAATACAGTGATCAGAAAAACGATCGCTTATTAGGCTGGGTTCACACTGGAGCGATGCGGGAACGCCACGAATCCGCGGCGGGTTCCCGCATCGCATGCCTCCCGGCGGCAGTTCACACTGCCCTATGCGAACTGCTGGGAGTGTCAGTGAAATGTTAATGACACCCCCAGATCAGTTCGCATATCGCAGTGCGATCTGCAAACTCGGATCGCATGGTGTGAACACCCATGCGATCCGATTCTGCTGCGGGCCAAAAAAAGGGTCCCGTGCGAATTTGCGGCGGGTGCGACACGAATTCAGCCATACTATCTGTATGGCTGAACTCGAATCGCACAGAGATCGGATGTGATTTGCACTGCAGTGCGGTGCGAATCACATTCGTTCTCATAAACCGCTGCAATGTGAACCCAGCCTTAGTGACACTGGCGACGGGGGGTGATCACGGGGTTAAACCTTTATTGGGGGGGTTAGGGGGGCACATTAGAACTAAAGGGGGCTAACCCTAACTGCCCTAACAGTTATTACAGTCACAAATGACACCAATGCAAAAAAAAAAAAAAAAAACAATTGGTGTCACTGTGACTGGGGGGGCAGGGGTAATTGGGGGGTGATCGGGGGGTAAAGGGGGGGTGTGAGTGTGCCTGGCATGTTCTACTGTATGTGTGGTGTGTTGGTGCAATTCACCGAACCTCTCTCCTCGGTGCCGGAACGAAAAATACCGACACGGAGGAGAGAATACATCACTTCCTCTCCTGTGTTTACATTACAGGAGAGGAAGTGATGTCACGGGACATTTTCATTCGTCGGGAGCGATCGCGAGGGGGTGGCCATGAATGAATGGCCGTCCCCTCATCCGGGATCGCTCCCGAACGAATACCGACCGCCGCAGGCACCGGGCGGGGGCCCGATCGGGCCCCCGACCGGCGGGCAGGCAAGGACGTACATGTAAGCCCTTATGCCTGCCCATGCCATTCTGTCGACGTACATCGTCGTGCGGCGGTCGGCAAGTGGTTAATTAAGGAAAAAAAATATTATTTGTAATCCTACCTGCTTGGCCCCTTTCACAAGGGCTGTCTGATCAGGTTCACCTGTCAGTTTTTCAGGCGGACCTGATCGAACCCTTAGCGGGGATATGGCAGTAAATAAAGGGGGAATATGGCGGAAATAAAAGAAGTCACATTCTTTTGTTAACCACTTCGTGCCCGCGCTATAGACGAAAGATGTCTACAGCACGGACACCAATTGCTGGGAGGGCGTCCCTGGACATCCTCCTGTTTACTTCCCCTCTGCACGCCGCCATGGGCGCGCATCGGGGAAGTTCTGTGTTGGCCGTGTCCCTTGGATACAGCCAATAACAGATCATGCTAAATGGCCAATCACAGCGGCCATTTAGCACTCGAGCGGTGTGTCCAATGAGAGGTGATCTCATATGTGGGGGGCTGGGGGCTATCTTCCCCTCTCTGGTCTCCATGTCAGGCCAGGGACAGGTCCAGATCGCCGTCACGGACCTGGCTCCTAACTTTTTTAGCTGGCTCCTAAATTCCAAGCAAATTTGTCAACCCCTGGGTTATAGGGTATCACTAGGTGATTGGACACTGGCACACCCTAGACAGGAAGTTCAATACCCCATATAACCCCTCCCCTACTGAGGTACCTCAGTTTTTTCACCAGTGTCTTAAGTGTTGGTCACAAGTAAAGATGTGCTGTGCTGAGCTCCGCAGGAATATCCTTACTGGGGCCAGCTATGCATCCGCATCCATTAAAAGTGTATTTTACAGGCTGAATTGGATTGTACCTGGGCCTCGTGTCCGAAGAAACAAGGTTTTACCTGTAACGCTTCTCTTTTTAGAGAACTTGACCCTGGGACCCAGTATTTGTTTTTTCAGCCATATTCCTGGCAGGGTGCTTTACGGGCCCAGAACTGCGGATCTCCCTATTGAAGGGGGACCCAGTCTCTGAAGGTTTTTTTTCCCTAACGGAGCCCACCGTGAGAGGTGAAGATTGGGTCTGTTATTCAGACCCTGCAGCTGGATAAGGTAAGGGAGACTCCTCAAGAATTTTTCTAATTCTAGTAGGTTTTCTCCTTTTAAGTAAATGTATGCTATGCCTATAGTCACCACCGGGGGCTGCCAAGAGCACATACCTTTCATGCCTTATCTGTCTGCTTGGTGTCCACACTCTATGCTCCTCCAGCCATGCTCCAGGAAGGATGAAGGTAAGGGGGTTTTTTCCTTCTTGGATTCTCCCCCCACAGAGTAGGGGACTGAGACAGGCCTGGGCAGAGAGTGGTAACATACCACACCACCCGCCGCTGTCCCCTGCCGTTTGCCGCTGCCATTACAACGGCTTCACATCCACCGGCCCTTCCCTCTCCTCTGCCCCAGACTCCCCTCCATGCTTGCCAGCAGGATTAGAGCCTCTGCTCGAGCGGGAAACGCTCATTTTTAAAAAGCAAGGGGGGGTGGAATTGGTCGGAGGAGGGGGATGGGCGGAGCCCTAGGCTACACAGGCTTTAAAGTGCACTCTTTTTCAGATGCACACAGCCTATGGAGGGACACAGAGCTGACAGGCGCATGTGAGTATGGAAGACACAGGCATTCCCAGGCAGCATTTACTTAGGCACCAGACTGAGTCTTACTAGCAGCGGCAGTTGCTGAACTACAGTGCTCAGCAGTCAGTGCATTTTTTTTGTGGTACCTCTACCTTTTGTTGCTTTACACTATGGGTAGAAGAGGTACAAGTACCCCGAAGAATAGGGGATCTAAGGGGTCCCCTTCAGGCTCTGAGGACCTCCCCTCTACAACACCTTCCCCCCTGCAGGACCCGGGGAGGCTGGCCAGGGAGAGCCGTCTGTGTCAGGGGCTGCAGCTGCTTCTGGCACTTCAACCCCTGTGTACATTACACAGGAGGTTTTTGCCTCAACCATAAACCGTTTTGAGGAAAGATTAGTGGCCTTAATCGCATCTTCACTCAGTGGAAGAAAACGCACTAGGTCCCTCTCTGTCACCCAGAACCCTCAGAGTGAGGAACTCTGGGATAAAGGAGAGGAATCCTTCTCAGATGATCAGGAGTTGACTGATCATTCCACTTCTGAGGAATCTAGTGGAGAAGGGCCCTCTTCAGCTTCTCAGGATGAGAAGATGTTGGTGCAAATTCTTGCTGGATTGGTCCGTTTTCTACACTTTATACTATGGAAGAAAAATTTACTAAGATGTGGGGTCAACCGGCAGTTGACGCCACCATTTCCTCCGTAAACAAAAGCCTGACTTGTCCTGTTGACAACGCTCAGATGCTTAGGGATCCAACTGATAAGAAAATGGAATTCCTATTAAAAAATGTTTTCTCCTTGGCAGGTTCAGTAGCACAACCTGCAGTGGCAGCAATTGGAGTCTGTCAATATTTGAGAGACCATGTTAAACAGGTGCTTAAAGCTTTACCTGAACAGCAAGCCCGGGGGTTAGCTAACCTACCAGCGGCTTTGTGTTTTGCTGTTGATGCTATCAGAGATTCTATCCTTCAGACCTCTTGCCTTACACTTGGATTGGTACACATGCGTAGAATCTTGTGGCTGAAAAATTGGTCAGCCGAATCACCATGTAAGAACCTCCAGGCGGGATTTCCCTTTCATGGTACAAAACTGTTTGGAGAGGATTTGGACAATTATATCCAAAGGATCTGTAGTGGGAAAAGCACCCTTTTACCAGTCAAGAAAAGGAGTAAACGTTCCTCCTTTAAACAAGCGCTTTCTCCAGTGCCAGGGTCATCAGCCTCCAGGCAGTCACGACGGCCTCCTCCGTCAGGCTCAAAGGTTAAAACTCAGAGTCAACCCCAGGAACAAAAGAAGTACTGGGGGAGAAGGTCTTCAAGACAAAACGCGAAGACTTCCTTATGAAGGGGCGCCCCCGCTCACTCGAGTGGAGGGAAGACTACTAAAGTTCTCAGGGTTCTGGCAGGAGGAATTTCGGGACAAATGGGTGGTCTCCACAATAACTCTAGGTTACAAACTAGAATTCCAAGAATTCCCTTCTCCTCGTTTCCTCAGATCAAAGAGACCCAGAGAAAAAGAAGTCTCTCCTTCTAGCGTTGGATCGACTATTGTTACAAAAAGTTATCATGGTAGTTCCCATGCAAGAGCAGGGAATGGGGTTTTATTCAAAACTTTCACGGTACTAAAGCCAAACAGAGATGTCAGACCCATTCTAGATCTCAAAGATCTAAACCGATTTCTAAGGATACGGTCCTTTCGCATGGAATCGATCTGATCGGTAGTCTCCATCCTACAAGGAGGAGAACTTCTGGCATCAATAGACATCAAGGATGTGTATCTGCATGTACCTATTTTCCCTGCTCATCAAAAATTCCTGTGTTTCGAAGTAGAAAAACGCCACTTTCAGTTTGTAGCTCTGCCTTTAGGGCTAGCTACTACACCTCGGGTGTTTACAAAGATCTTGGCCCCTCCTCTGGCCGGATTAAGGGCCCAAGGTATAACAATAATAGCATACCTAGACGACTTGCTCTTGATAGACCGGTCGGTAGCCCGTCTGGACCAAAATTTGGTCACCACAATCAACTACCTGGAATGCCTAGGTTGGGTCCTCAACTTACAGTAGTCTTCTTTAAAACCGGTAATAAGACTAGAGTATTTGGATTTGGTCATAGATCCAGCCCAGCAGAGGGTATTCCTACCCCAAGCAAAGATCAGTGCTATAAGAGAACTGATTCAGGTAGTCGGGGCAAAGAAGGGTCCTACTATTCGTCTTTGAGGTTGTTGGGGAAGATGGTGGCTTCATTCGAAGCAGTTCCCTACGCTCAGTCTCATTCAAGGCTACTGCAAAACAGTATCCTATCGGCCTGGAACAAGAAGGTTCAGGCGTTAGATTTTCTGATGCATCTGTCCCCTACAACGCGTCGGAGCCTCAGCTGGTGATTGATACCTGAAAATCTGCGGAAAGGAAAATCCTTTTTACCAGTTACCTGGACAGTGGTAACAGATGCCAGTCTTTTGGGTTGGGGGGCAGTCCTGGAACAGTCGACTGTCCAAGGGAGATGGTCCAAGACTGAGAGGGCCTTACCCATCAACATTCTGGAGATCTGTACGTCGTATCTAGCCCTAAAAGCCCGGAAACTCAGGTTGCAGGGTTGCCCTGTCAGGATCCAGTCCGACAATGCCACAGCAGCGGCTTATGTCAATCACCAAGGGGGCACCAAGAGTCGTGCAGCTCAGGGATAAGTAAACCAGATCTTAATCTGGGCAGAAAGACATGTGCCATGCATATCGGCAGTCTTCATTCCGGGGGTAGAGAACTGGCAGGCGGACTACTTGAGCCGCCAGCAGTTAGTCCCAGGGGAATGGTCTCTTCACTCCGACATCTTCTTGGCCATATGCCAGAGATAGGGGGTTCCGGATGTAGATCTCTTTGCGTCCAGGTTCAATAACAAGGTCGAACAACTTTGTGTCAAGAATGAGGGATCCTCTTGCATGCTGGACAGATGCGTTGGTAACTCCATGGCATCAGTTCTCTCTGATTTATGCATTCCCTCCTATTCTGCTACTGCCAAGACTTCTTTGCAGGATCAGGCAGAAGAAGAAGTCGGGGCTTCTGGTGGCCCCAGCATGGCCCAGAAGAACTTTGTATGCAGAAATAGTGAAGATGGCGGTAGGCTCTCCTTGGACCCTACCGTCCCGTCCAGACCTGCTATCCCAGGGACAAGTATTCCATCCTACCTTACAAACGCAAAATTTAACGGTTTGGCTATTGAAACCCACATTCTGAAGAATTGTGGGCTTTCGGGCCCTGTGATATCTACCTTGATTAATGCAAGAAAGCCAGCTTCCAGAATGATTTATCACAGAGTCTGGAAAGCATACGTCTCCTGGTGTGAATCCAGGGGTTGGCACCCCAGAAAATATGTCCTAAGCAGAATCCTCAAATTTTTGGAAATGGGTTAGAGATGAAAGTGGCCTTGAGTGTACCATCAAGGGCCAAGTCTCGGCCTTATCGGTTCTGTGTCAACGTCCACTTGCTTTGCATTCTTTGGTCCGAAGCTTTATACAAGGGGGTAACACGCCTTAATCCTCCAGTTAGGGCCCCTCTGAACCCCTGGGATTTGAATTTGGTTCTGTCAGCTTTACAGAAGCAGCCTTTTGAACCGATACATCAAATTCCCTTAGTTCTGTTGACAAGGAAATTAATTTTTCTGGTGGCCATTCAGAAGTAGCGGCCCTCTCTTGTAAAGAACTGTATCTGATAATGCACAAGGATAGAGTGGTGGTACGCCCTCATCCTAGTTTTTCTACAGAAGGTGGTCTCAGGTTTTCATCTAAACCAAGATATTGTTCTGCCTTCCTTTTTTCCAAATCCCTGCTCTATGGAAGAGAAGTCACTACATTCTTTGGATGTAGTGAGAGCAGTCAAAGCCTATCTGGAAGCGAATGCTCATGTTTGCAAAACTGATGTTTTGTTTGTATTGCCAGATGGTTCTAAGAGAGGACAGGCAGCATCAAAATCTACCATTGCTAAATGGATTCGACAAGTAATTGTTCAAGCTTATGGTTTGAAGCAAAAGATTCCGCCTTTTCAGATCAAGGCGCACTCCACTAGGGCTATTAGTGCTTCGTGGGCGATGCATCACCAGGCCCCCATGGCTCAAATCTGCAAGGCCGCAACCTGGTCATCAGTCCATACATTCACCAAATTTTATCAGGTGAATGTGAGAAGGCATGAGGACATCGCCTTTGGGTGTAGTGTGCTGCAGGCAGCGGTACAGGGTCCTCAGGTCTGGTTACACCCTATGTTGTGTGGTTCCCTTCCCCTCAGATAGCATTGCTCTGGGACATCCCATCAGTAATTACTGAGTCTCTGTGTCCCGTGATGTACGAGAAAGAAAATAGGATTTTTAAAACAGCTTACCTGTAAAATCCTTTTCTTTTGAGGTACATCACGGGAAACAGAGGTCCCCACCTCTTCTAATACACTTATATTGCTTTGCTACAAAACTGAGGTACCTCCAGTAGGGGGAGGGGTTATATGGGGGATTGAACTTCCTGTCTAGGGTGTGCCAATGTCCAATCACCTAGTGATACCCTATAACTCATCAGTAATTACTGAGTCTCTGTGTCCCCTGATGTACCTCAAAAGAAAAGGATTTTACATGTAAGCTGTTATAAAAATCCTATTTTTTGTTGTATCTCCCTCCCTTCAATTGGCATTGCTATGGGACATCCCACATAGTAACTACGATGGCTCTGTGTCCCGTGAAGTACAATAAGAAAATAGGATTTTTAAAACTGCTAACCTGTAAAATCCTTTTCTTTGATGTACATCACGGGACACAGAGGTCCCTCCCTCCTTGGTATACACGTGTATTGCTTTGCTACAAAACTGAGGACTCCCAGTAGTGGGAGGGGTTATATAGGGAGTGCACTTCTGGTCTTAGGGCGTGCCAGTGTCCATCACCTATCAGTGGCCCTATAACCAACATAGTAACTACTATGGCTCTGTGTCCCGTGATGTACTTCAAAGAAAAGGATTTTACAGGTAAGCTGTTTTAAAAATCCTATTCATAGCGACCAGTGATTGCTATTCAGATGATGGCCCTTTTTCTTCACTTTGCTTTGATGCCCTAATGCAGATTGCAGGTCACGAAGCAGCAATCATTGTATTACTAGGAGACCAAGCATACATGTCTCACTGGCAGGAGGGGATTAAGTTCTTCAACTTGGGAGTTTCTGGAGGTTATGCAAGCCATTAAATGAAGAACGTCACTTAGCTTGCAGCACGCCAGTGCGCCGTTCAAAGGACTGTGCCTTTTTAGCATTACATCTTCATAACTTTGATTTAACGAGGGAATATAAATCTTTCCCTAAGTGTTGGCAAGACACTGGATGTCTCCCTGATGAAGATCGAGTACTGACCAGCGAGATGAGATTCCTTTGAAGAACAGATTGTCAGGTTTAAAAAGAAACTCCTTTATATGGAGGCCACAAAATGATAAACAGCTTGGATAAGATCACAGTGCTGGGAATAACAGGATAATAAGCCTGGGGTAATTTGTTCTATATAAAAAGGAATGGGCCATTATTAATACATTCCCATGCACTCAGCTGTTTTCTATAGGATGAACAAAAAAATGTTTTAACCCTTTCATTGTAGATTAGCCCCGTGTCTGCAATCTTACAAGGTTGTCGTTCCGTCTCCAATATGAAAAATGGATAAAGGAAAAAAAAGAAAATTAACCGCTTGAAGCAAGAGCTCCAGTCTCCCAAAAAGAAAAAATGTAAAAGTCAGCAGCTACAAATACTGTAGCTGCTGAATTTTAATATAAGGACGCTTACCTGTCCCGGGATCCAGCGATGTCGGCACCACAAGCCCATTCTTCAATCAGCTTCTTCGCTAAGGGAAACCGGCCTTGTGGCTTCACAGCCGGTTTTCTACTGAGTCGCACTTCGCTTTTTGAATGGTCCCGCCATCTTTTGGGACCTGTGTGTGTCATAGAAGGCGGGGGGGAGGGGCCAGACATACTCTTAGATCACCGCAGCGATCTTACTTGGGAGTGGGTACCTGTCAGAACTAGGTACTGTCTCCTCCCCCAAAAAAGTACCAAGTGGGGGGGGGTGCGAACAAGTGGAGCTTCCTTTTTGGGTGGAGCTTTACTTTAAGCTGTGGTAGGTTTTATTCCCTTATGACCATGGCATTTTTTGCTTTTCGGTACTGCGTTAGTTTAACTGGCAATTGCGTGGTTATGCAGCACTGTACCCAAATAACATTTATATCATATTTTTTTTTCACACAAATAGAGCACTCTATTGGTGGTAGTTGATCACCACTGGTTTTTTTTTTTTATTTTTTTATTATATAAACGAAAAAATACCAAAAATGTTGAAAAGACAAACACGATTTTCTACTTTTTGCTATAAAACATATCCAATTTAAAAAAAATCATATTTCTTCATGAATTTAGGGTAAAAAAAAAAAAATCCCAATAAGCGTATATTGATTGGTTTGTGTGAAAGTTATATCACATATAAACTATGGTAAATATATATTGGAATTTTTACTTTTAATACTTTTAATATACTAGTAATATAATATACTAATATTAATATACTAGTAATTGTGGTGATCAGTGACTTGTAGGACTGCGATAGTGCGGCTGGCAATCTGACACTGGAGGGGGGAATTGACTAACTGACTTATCTCCAGTGACACTAATACAGTGATCAATAATAATACTATACAATCAGGGCCGTCTTTAAGGCAGGGCAAAAGGGGCAGCTGCCCTGGGCCCTGTCGTTGTGGGGCCCAAAGCAGCTGCCTCATACTTGCCAACTATCCCAGTTTAAATTCCCTTGTCCCTTGAAGTTTTAATCCCATGCTGTATCCTGATATCTCAGTGTGAAGTGCTGCTACTAATGCTGCCCAGCTCTGCCCTATTGTTGTGTACAGATGACTCACCTGCAGACCCTGTGTTTACATGTAAATAACCGGCAAATATGTAAATAAATGTGGCATTCATATGTATATCAGGCCCCCTGCAGTGAGGAGATGATGTGCTGTAACCTCTAGGAACCAACCAGTGAGCAGTATTACTGTACAGTAATCTCTAGCAATCAATAAACAAGCAGAAATCATGTGCTGTAACATCTAGCAACTAATCAGTGAGCCTTAATGTGTGCTGTAACCTCTAGCAACCAGTCAGTAAGTGGTAATAATACACTGTAACCTCTGGCAACCAATCGCTGCCTGATTTGATACAGTAAACACATTTTAAGTCTAGCTGCTATTTATTGTATATCTCAGAGCAGGGCTCGACAAAACCCGGGCGCCAGGTCGCATTGGCGACTAGAATTAGCGACTGGCGCCTGGGGGAGCACAGCTGGGGGTATCCTGTCTCCGTGGACCCCCCCAGCGTGATTGCGTCGGGCCGCGCCGCCGGCGGCCGGTAATTGAGCCCCCGACTTTGAGGCCTTCTTTGATGCTATTCCCTTCTGTGATCCTATTCCTTCTGGAATCTGGCGCCCTCTTGTGGTGGCCGTTGGAATTACAACCATTAATGCTAATGGATCTCCTTCCATTTACTTAGAACACCTAAACATTACATATACACATATATATATACACACACTTTTTTTTTCTTTTTTATTCTAACACCCTAGAGAGTAAAATGGTGGTCGTTGCAATAATGTCTGTCACACCATATTTGCACAGCGTACTTACAAGCGCACTTTTTTTGGGGAAAAAATAATTTATTTAATAAAAAAAAATAAGACAACAGTAAAGTTAGCCCAATTTTTTTTTTATATTGTGAAAGATAATGTTACGCCGAGTAAATTGATACCCAACATGTTACGCTTCAAAATTGCGCCCGCTCATGGAATGGCGACAAACTTTTACCCTTTAAAATCTCCATAGGCGACGTTTAAAAAATTCTACAGGTTGCACGTTTTGAGTTACAGAGGAGGTCTAGGGCTAAAATTATTGCTCTCGCTCTACCGATCGCAGCGATACCTCACATGTGGTTTGAACATTGCTTTCATATATGCGTTCGCTTCTGCACGCAAGCTTGGCGGGACAGGGCGCATTTTAAAAAAATGTTTTTTTCTTATTTTAACTTTTATTTTTATTTTTTTTCACTGTTCTTTTAAAAAAAAAAAATGTGTGGCACTTTTATTCCTATTACAAGGAATGTAAAAATCCCTTGCAATAGAAAAAAGCATGACAGGTCCTCTTATATATGAGATCTGGAGTCAGAGAGACCTCACATCTCATATTTACACTAAAATGCAATTTAAAAAAAATCGTCATTTGAAAAAAATAAAACAAATAAAATGTCCCTCTAAGAGCTATGGGCAATGACTTGGAGGCAGGTGAGGGGCTGGGGGCTATCTTCCCCTCACTCGTCTCCATGTCAGGCCAGGGACAGGTCCAGATCGCCGTTATGGACCTGGCTCCTAACTTTTTTAGCTGGCTCCTAGATTCCAAGCAAATTTGTCAACCCCTGTCTCAGAGCATGTGGAGAGCGAAATTGTATGGGGGGGGGGGGGTGAGCCCCAAGAAAATGTTTGCCCGGGGTTCAATCAATATTAAAGACGGCCCTGTATACACTGTCGCTCTACTGGAAGGGGTTAACACGCAGAGGCAATGAAAGGGTTAACTGTGTGCCTAACAATGTCTAATGTCTGCTGCTTATACTTAGAGATGTGGTTGTTTTTTCACCCCCTGCTTTGCTTTTCTCTGTGAAACAGTGAAAGTAATAATATATATTACTTATATCATATAAATAATAATAATAAATACACCCAGAAGTAGGATGTATGGGCATTGTACCTAGGAGTCAGACAGGAAGCTATATGAAGGGTTGAAAGGAGATATAAATATTTTATAAGAAAGTATTACTAAAAACCGAGACTTTTTTTTTTTTCTCCAAAAAATTGTGGTTAACCACTTGGGCCCCAGACCATTTTCCAGCTAAAGGACCAGGCCCCTTTTTGCGATTCGGCACTGCGTCGCTTTAACTGACAATTGCGCGGTCGTGCGACGTGGCTCCCAAACAAAATTGCATCCTTTTTTTCACACAAATAGAGCTTTCTTTTGATGGTATTTCTTCACCTCTGCGTTTTTTTTTTTTTGCGTTATAAACAAAAATAGAGCGACAATTTTGAATTTTTTTTTTACTTTTTGCTATAATAAATATCCCCCAAAAATATATAAAAAAAATTATTTTTTTTCCTCAGTTTAGGCCGATATGTATTCTTCTACATATTTTTGGTAAAAAAAAAAATCGCAATAAGAGGTTATTGATTGGTTTGCGCAAAAGTTATAGCGTCTACAAAATAGGGGATAGTTTTATGGCATTTTTATTAATGATTTTTTTTGGCGGCGATCAGCGATTTTTTTTTTTTTTTTTTTTATTGTGACTGCGACGTTATGGCAGACACGTCGGACAATTTTGACACATTTTTGGGACCATTGGCATTAATACAGCAATCGGTGCGATTAAAAATTCATTGATTACTGTAAAAATGTCACTGGCAGTGAAGGGGTTAACCAATAGGGGGCAGTGTAGGGGTTACATGTGTGTGTGTTTTTTTTAACTGTAGGGGGCGTGGCTTGGCGCCTGACGTCACTGATCGTCTTTCCCTATAACAGGGAACAGACGATCGGTGACAGCCTCACTAGGAAGCACGGGAGAGGTTTGTTTACACAGACCTCTCCTTGTTCTTCAGCTCTGTGACCCGATCAGGTCCCACGGCCAGGGTCACGGAGCTCAGGACCGGGTCGCGAGTGCGCCACCGGCGGCACGCACGTGACCCACGGCTGGGCACTTAAAGGCAATGTACCTGTACATAATTGTGCCCAGCCGTGCCATTCTGCCGACGTACATCGGCGTGAGGCGGTCCTTAAGTGGTTAATCACTTTCACTCAATTATGATTCCGCATGGGGGGGCAATTACTTTTTCACATAGGGCCAGGCCGGTTTGAATAGCTTTTTTCTCTTAATAAATGAAATAATAATTTAAAAACTGCATCTTTGTTTTACTCGGGTTATCTTTGTGTAATATTAATTTTTTTTGATGATCTAAATAATTTAAGTGTGAGAAATATGCAAGAAAAAAAATCTGTAAGGGTGCAAATACTTTTTAACACAACTGTAGATCAAGGTTTGATCTAAGTCAGTGCCAGGGTTAGTGTTTGGGTCAAGGTCCAGGGACAGTATTTGTTTTTCTTTTTTTAATTCATGTAAGTGTATTTTAGGCAGGATATAAGAAAGGAAAATGCGCATTATTGTTTCTGGGCTGTACTACGGGGACATACCACGTACGTGGATGTTAGTTGTTGCATCGTTGCAATAGTCAGTAGCAGGAGAATATAATTTGGGTTGTTCATTGGTGGAAGGTTATGGTAGTAGCAAAAAATATACAGCTAAATAAAAAAAAAAGTGAGTACATCCCTAAGTGAAAATGTCCAAATTGGGCCCAACTAGCCATTTTTCCTCCCCGGTGTCATGTGACTCGTTAGTGTTACAAGGTCTCAGGTGTGAATGTTGAGCAGGTGTGTTATATATGGTGTTATCGCTTTCACACTCTCATACTGGCAGTGTTAATTTTTAGTCTTAGGACTAAAATGGCATTTGAGTTTTAGTCCCATTTTAGTCTTCTGCAATTGTTTTAGTTTTAGTCGTATTTAGTTGACTAAAATCTCCAGTACATTTCAGTAATTGCAATTTAGTTTTAGTCCTAGTCTTTTGACTAAAATGTCATTTTAGTTTTAGTCTCATTTTAGTCTTTTGACTAAAATGGCTTTTAGTTTTAGTCATCTCAATTGTTTTAGTTTTAGTTGTATTTTAGTCGACTAAAATAGTATTCATTTAGCCAACTAAAATGTTTTAGTCGACTAAGTTAACACTGCATACTGGTCACTGGAAGTTCAACGTGGCACCTCATGGCAATGAACTCTCTGAGGATCTAAAAAAAAAATAATTGTTGCTCTACATAAAGATAGCCTAGGCCAGTGATGGCGAACCTTGGCACCCCAGATGTTTTGGAACTACATTTCCCATGATGCTCAAATACACTGTAGAGTGCATGAGCATCATGGGAAATGTATTTCCAAAACATCTAGGGTGCCAAGGTTCGCCATCACTGGCCTAGGCTATAAGAAGATTGCCAAGACCCTGAAACTGAGCTGCAGCACGGTGGCCAAGACCATACAGCGGTTTACCAGGATAAGTTCCACTGAGAACAGGCCTCGCCATGGTCGACCAAAGAAGTTGAGTGCACGTGCTCAGCGTCATATCCAGAGGTTGTCTTTGGGAAATAGACGTATGAGTGCTGCCAGCAGAGGTTGAAGGGGTGGGGGGTCAGCCTGTCAGTGCTCAGACCATACGCTGCATCAAATGGGTCTGCATGGCTGTCGTCCCAGAAGGAAGCCTGGTGCACAAGAAAGCCCACAGACAGTTTGCTGAAGACAAGCAGACTAAGGACATGGATTACTGGAACCGTGTCCTGTGGTCTGATGAGACCAAGATAAACTTATTTGGTTCAGATGGTGTCAGGCGTGTGTGGTGGCAACCGGGTGAGGAGGACAAAGACAAGTGTGTCTTGTCTACAGTCAAGCATGGTGGTGGGAGTGTCATGGTCTGGGGCTGCATGAGTGCTGCCGGCACTGGGGAGCTACAGATCATTGAGGGAACCATGAATGCCAACATGTACTGTGACATACTGAAGCAGAGCATGATCCCCTCCCTTCAGAGACTGGGCCGCAGGGCAGTATTTCAACACGATAACGACCACAAACACACCTCCAAGATGACCACTGCCTTGCTAAAGAAGCTGAGGGTAAAGGTGATGGACTGGCCAAGCATGTCTCCAGACCTAAACCCTATTGATCATCTGTGGGGCATCCTCAAATGGAAGGTGGAGGAGTGCAAGGTCTCTCACCAGCTCTGTGATGTCATCATGGAGGAGGGGAAGAGGACTCCAGTGGCAACCTGTGAAGATCTGGTGAACTCCATGCCCAAGAGGGTTAAGGCAGTGCTGGAAAATAATGGTGGCCACACAAAATAAAATATTGACACTTTGGGCCCAATTTGGACATTTTCACTTAGGGGTGTACTCACTTTTGTTGCCAGCGGTTTAGACATTAATGGCTGTGTGTTGAGTTATTTTGAGGGGACGGCAAATTTACACTGTTATACAAGCTGTACACTCACTACTTTACATTGTAGCAAAGTGTCATTTCTTCAGTGTTGTCACATGAAAAGATAGAAGAAAATATTTACACAAATGTGAGGGGTGTACTTACTTTTGTGAGATACTGTATATGCACATCACCTTGTAGCAAGTCTGCTGCGTTGGTACATGCGTCCAGCTGCCCATTGCTACCATTGCAGTCCTCAGAAATGATTGGTTGTTGCACATTGGTTTGCACTTGTTTTTTATTATGTATAAGGAGGTGGGCTATTTGGAACACCATCAAAATAATTCTTTCCCAACGTTTTTTTTTTGTTTTTTTCTCCTGTGCATCACGCAAGGTATGAGGAACCCGATCACTGCCAGTGATATTAAATGTCATCAATATGTGTATTTCTCTCAACGTGGGACAAGGGGGGGGGGGGATCCGACCTTCATACCAGCAGGAACTGACTGTTGTGTTGTAACTAGCATTTGGCAAAAATATGGCCTCCAGACATACCAAATAGTTATCTAATATGAAAATTGAAGCTAAAATAGGAAACGGGCATTTCAGAACAGGTTCAGATCTGTATTGCGATTATAACAAAGAAACTCAAGTCCATCGGGCTGACACTTTCCTGCATCAAACCTCAATCCGAATGATACAGCATTTCCTTTCTAGGACAGTCCCCAGCCAGTGCCGCTTCAAAAACGGTGGAAGATGGAGCAGAGAGGTGTTAGACGTCTTCAGAATTTATCCATTCACATACAGACCACACATACAATAGACCCTCGGCTGCACACAGTGTATGTTTACTTTAACCCATTCAATACCGGGCACTTTCACCCCCCTTCCTGCCCAGGCCAATTTTCAGCTTTCAGCGCTGTCGCACTTTGAATGACAATTGCGCGGTCATGTAGTGCTGTACCCCAAACTACATTTTTGTTTACCATTTTGCTCACACAAATAGAGCTTTCTTTTGGTGGTATTTAATCTGCACTGGGTTTCTGACTTTTTGCTAATTGAACAAAAGAACTGAAAGACAGAAGATTTTGAAAAACAAATGTGTTTTTCTTCGTTCCTGTTATAAAAATGTTGCAAATAAACAATTGTTCGTAAAAGTGGAGTTCCACCCCAAAAAAAAAAAAAAGAATTAACGTGCATGGAAAAAAAAAACATTTGGAGAAAATGTTTATTTTTTCTCGCCTCTAAATGCCTGTTGCTAGGGGGGTCCCTCGTAATCTGCCTACATCTGCGCTCGGGCTCCTGACGTCACTTCCCTCGGCGCAGGAAGGGAGATCACCTCTCTCTTCTCCCTCTAGGCAATCATCTGGGACATGTTACAGGTCCCAGATGATTGCGTGGCCAGTCACAGCACGCAGCGTGGCTCGCGCATGCGCAGTGGGTGCTCGGCTGTGAAGCCTATTGCTAAGGCGTCCCTCATAATCTGCCTACTTCGGCTCCTGATGTCACTTCCCTCGGCGCAGGGAGGGAGATCACCTCTCCCTTCTCCCTCTAGGCCATCATCTGGGACACGTCACGGGTCTCAGATGATTGCGTGGCCAGTCGCAGCGAGGCTCACGCATGCACAGTGGGTGCCCGGCTGCGAAGCCTGTTGCTAGGGGGGGCCCTCGTAATCTGCCTACTTCGGCGCCCGGGCTCCTGACGTCACTTCTCTCGGCGCAGGAAGGGAGACCACCTCTCCCTTCTCCCTCTAGGCAATCATCTGGGACACGTCACAGGTCCCAGATGATTGCGTGGCCAGTCACAGCATGCAGCGTGGCTCACGCATGCGCAGTGGGTGCCCGGCTGTGAAGCCACAGCTGGGCGCCCATAGTTACAATGCCTGTGCCGCTGAGCAGAGGGGGAGATGAGCGGGGCTTCGATCCCCCGCATCGCTGGACCCTGGGACAGGTAAGTGTCTGATTATTAAAAGTCAGAAGCTGCAGTATTTGTAGCTGCTGACTTTTCTTCTTTTTTTTTTAAGGGGAACACTGGCCAAAATTTATTCTGTTACATTTCTTTGGTGAAAATAACCCAAATCAGTGAATTGGGACTTTAACTACATGCCGATATATGTCGGCACAATGGCAGCGGTGGGCAAATGGGCGTACCGATACGTCCCCTTTAATTGGCAGAGCTAGCGGGCGCATACAGCGTGACCGCGCCCGTGGAGCCGGCGGACTCCCGGCGATCGTGTCATGGAGCTGCAGATAGGGGAGATGCCTATGTAAACAAGGCATTTCCCCCTGTTCTGCCTTGTGTCATGACAGAGATCACTGCTCCCTGTCATCGGGAATAGTGATCGCTGTCATTCTTTAGATTGTAAGCTCTAACGAGCAGGGCCCTCTGATTCCTCTTGTACCAAATTGTAATGTAACTGTAATGTCTGCCCTCATGTTGTAAAGCACTGTGCAAACTGCTGGCGCTATATAAAACCTGTATAATAATAAAAATATAATAATAATGTGAGTTGAAGCCCACCTCCCCCCCCCCCCCCCCCCCACACACAGTTCGAATCACTCCCTAGGACATACTTAACCCCTTGATCGCCCCCATAGTGTTTAACCCCTTCCTGCCAGTGTCATTTACACAGTAATCGGTGCATTTTTATAGCACTGATCACTGTTTAAATGACACTGGTCCCGAAATAGTGTCAAGTGTCTGATGTGTCCACCATACTGTCGCAGTCATGATAAAGATCGCTGCCATTACTAATAAAAAAAGAATTAATAATAAAAATGCCATAAAAATATCCCCTATTTTGTAAACGCTATAACGGTTGCGGTTTTTTTTTTGTTTTTGTTTTTTTACCAAAAATATGTAGAAGAATACATATCGGCTTAAACTGAGGAGGAAAAGTTTTTCTTATATATTTTGGGGATATTTATTATAGCAAAAAGTAAAAAATATTGCTTTTCTTTCAAAATTGTCACTCTTTTTTTGATTATAGCGCAAAAAATAAAAAGCGCAGAGGTGATCAAATACCATCAAAAGAAAGCTCTATTTGTGGGGAAAAAAGGACGTCAATTTTGTTTGGGTGCAACGTTGCACGACCGCGCTGAAACCTCCTTCTGGAATAATATATCTTACAACGTGATATTTAAAATTCCATTTTATTAAGATTTACAAATGGTTAAAATTATGTCTATACGAAATAGATATTAAAGTGGTTGTATACCCCTTTTCTTTCTTTTTTCTTTTTCTTTACCTACAGGTACGCCTATAATAAGGCTTACTTGTAGGTAAAATGTATATCTCCTGAACCTGTACGGTGTAGGAGATATTCACTTTGAATGCAGCCACTGATGTCAGCGCGCATGTGCCGTGAAGGCCCGGCTGAAGTGTGAGGGGGAGGGGGTGTGAAGGGGGACAGTGCTGTGGGGGAAGGGGTGTGAAGGGGGACAGTGCTGTGGGGGAAGGGGTGTGAAGGGGGACAGTGCTGTGGGGGAAGGGGTGTGAAGGGGGACAGTGCTGTGGGGGGGAAGGGGTGTGAAGGGGGACAGTGCTGTGGGGGGGAAGGGGTGTGAAGGGGGACAGTGCTGTGGGGGGAAGGGGTGTGAAGGGGGACAGTGCTGTGGGGGGGAAGGGTGTGAAGGGGGACAGTGCTGTGGGGGGGAAGGGGTGTGAAGGGGACAGTGCTGTGGGCGGGTAGGGGGTGTGAAGGGGGACAGTGCTGTGGGGGTGGAAGGGGTGTGAAGGGGGACAGTGCTGTGGGGTGAAGGGTGTGAAGGGGGACAGTGCTGTGGGGGAAGGGGTGTGAAGGGGGACAGTGCTGTGGGGGGGAAGGGGTGTGAAGGGGACATTGCTGTGGGGGGAAGGGGTGTGAAGGGGGACAGTGCTGTGGGGGAAGGGGTGTGAAGGGGGACAGTGCTGTGGGGGGAAGGGGTGTGAAGGGGGACATTGCTGTGGGGGGGAAGGGGTGTGAAGGGGACAGTGCTGTGGGGGGGAAGGGTGTGAAGGGGACAGTGCTGTGGGGAAGGGGTGTGAAGGGGGACAGTGCTGTGGGGGGAAGGGGTGTGAAGGGGGACATTGCTGTGGGGGGGAAGGGGTGTGAAGGGGGACAGTGCTGTGGGGGGGGGGGAAGGGGTGTAAAGGGGACAGTGCCTGTGGGGGGGGGGGGAAGGTGTGTAAAGGGGGACAGTGCTGTGGGGGGGGAAGGTGTGTGAAGGGGGACAGTGCTGTGGGGGGGGGGAAGGTGTGTAAAGGGGGACAGTGCTGTGGGGGGGGGAAGGGGTGGAAGGGGGACAGTGCTGTGGGGGGGAAGGTGTGTAAAGGGGGACAGTGCTGTGGGGGGGGAAGGGGTGTGAAGGGGGACAGTGCTGTGGGGGGGAAGGGGTGTGAAGGGGGACAGTGCTGTGGCGGGAAGGGGTGTGAAGGGGCAGTGCTGTGGGCGGGAAGGGGTGTGAAGGGGGACAGTGCTGTGGGCGGGAAGGGGTGTGAAGGGGGACAGTGCTGTGGAAACACAAGGTGCAGTTTCCCACACATGAAATAGCTTGGTACAAACGCACTATGCAGTTTCCATGCGGCTGCATTTTTACGAAGGTGCCAGGACCTTTTCACAGCAGAAAACGCAGGCACAGCAGCCCATTCAAATGAAATAGGATCCGGACCTCTCCTGGAAGAAATTTTTACTAGTCGGACTCCATCAATTTTAATTCAATACCCTTGGTATATAATATATTTGAAAGCGGCCCCATGGTCAGTACTCGGACAGGACATCATATGTTGTCTAGTCAGGATTGGAAAGCACCCGACTGACCAACAATTGACTATAGGCTGAAGAGGAAGTGGTTAAAAACACAAATACAGAGGGCGCACCAGCATAGCATATTTATCGCTAAAACAACAATATTAAGGCAAATGAGTCAGATTCAGAGAGTTTTTGGCTCTGAAGAAGTGGGAATGCCCTCGAAACGTGTAAGCAATTTGGATCTTTGATGAGGTCCTCCCCAAGCCTAGGAGCAAGTAGAGTGGACTAACCGATTGTACTATTCTGATACACTTTTGTCAATTCACAGCCAGTGGTAGATGGCACATCGGTGGATGAAACGTGAGATCCAAAAAACACAACATTGGTAAAGTTTGCTTATCAGACCCACCAGTGGTCGAGTAGATCGCTGCTGGGGGCACGTGAAATGGCACAGAGGCAGATGTAAAGGGTGGCCAGATGGTGTGCAGAGGGATTCTCAGGATTGCCGTGGCTGCAGGGACGCTGAACACCGGCGACTGGAACTGACATCATCACTAGGGCGGGAGGGAAGGGCGTGGCTAACGCGTTTCAGAGACGCTCATGGATTCTTTGTCAAAGCCGCTCTCTTTGGTCAAAGGTTGCTCTGAAACGCTCTGAAACCTAAACCTAAAAATATAAACATCTAGGGGGCAACCAAAGGGATAAATGTGTGCCTAGCCAGTGTTGTTGTGTACTGTGTGTGGTGCTTTTACTAAGGGAAGTGATGGATGAAAATCCATGACTTCCCCCCTGTCAGGATAGAGCTCTGCCTTGTTTACATAGGCAGAGGTCCATCCACCCTCTGTTCTTGGCAATTGGTGGGTGCCGGCGGACATCCATTGACTGGCACCCGCTGACCGGCTTCTGCTGTGAAGATTCAGTGCAGTTTACAATGCTCAGTTATGAATGGACAGTCAGTGATCACCGACTCTGTTCGTTTAGAAAAGGTGATCTTAGGTGCTTTAACCACTTGCCGACCGCTGTCGGCAGAATGGCGTGGCTGGGCAGAGTAACGTACCTGTACGTTACTTTGAATTTCTCACCGTGCACACGCCTGCCGCAAGCTCCATGACCGTGCCAGCGGACTCAATCACCGCAGGGATACCGGCGATCATGTCACGGAGCTGAAGAACGGGGAGATGCTGCCTAATGACAGGACACCGATCGTCTGCTCCCTGTCATCGGGAGCAGCGATCAGTGTCCACGTCATACAAGCCCATCCCCCAGACAGTTAAAAACACTCCCCTAGGACACACTTAACCGCTCCCCGCCCCCTAGTGGCTAATCCCTTCACTGCCAGTAATCAATGCAATTTTATAGCGTTGATCGCTGTATTAATGCCAATGGTCCCAAAAATGTGTCAAAATTGTCCGATGTGTCCGCCATAATGTCGCAGTCATGATAAAAATCGCTGATCGCCGCCATTACTAGTAAAAAAAAAACAAATTATTAATAAAAATGCCATAAAACTATCCTCTATTTTGTAGACGCTATAACTTCAATTTACGCTTATTGTGATTTTTTTTTTTTTTTTACCAAAAATATGTAGAAGAATACATATCGGCCTAAACTAAGCAAAAAAAAAAAAAAATGTATATATTTTTTGGGGGATATTTATTATAGCAAAAAGTAAAAAATAATGCGTTTTTTTTTCAAAATTGTCTTTATTTTTTTGTTTATAGTGCAAAAAATAACCGCAGGGGTGATCAAATACCACCAAAATAACGCTCTATTCGTGTGAAAAAAAGGATGCCAATTTTGTTTGGGAGCCACGCTACACGACCGCGCAATTGTCAGTTAAAGCGACGCAGTGCCGAATCGCAAAAAAGTGCTCTGGTCAAGAAGGGGGTAAATCCTTTCCGGGGCTGAAGTGGTTAATGTGCGTTAAAGTCTAAGACATGTCCTTGTTTCTTCCTTTGTTGACTATCAACAATATACAGTCGGGAGCTTATCTACCGCGAGGCAAACAAGGCGTTTGCCTTGGGTGGCATTTTTCAGAGGGAGCGGCACCGTCCCCAGGCAGAAGTGCAGAGGTGGCTCTTTAACCACTTGCCGTCCTTTTGGTGGCTGTACCAAGATGATGCATACAGCTGCAGACCTCACCTCGGTATCGTTTTTTTTTAGAATCGTCAGTCGTCTCTCTTGTAATCGCAATTATTAAAGAAAAAAAAATAAAGTGCCCCCATCCTCCCATGCAAAGGAAAACGCACATGTCAGGTATCACCGCGAACGTCAGATCATGAGCAGTACGGCTGGATTCACACCTATGGCATTTTTAGTGCTTTTTGCAGATTTGCACTACAGAACGTGTTCCATAGGAAACCATGGTAAATGGACTGTAATGCAAATCTGCAAAATGCACTAAAATTGCATCAGTGTGAATCCAGCCTAATTCTATGATGTAGCACTTGGACAAATCATATACCGTGGCTGGGGTGGGACAAATTTAGATGGGATTGGGCGGGGGAGGATTTTAGCTTTACCTAGGGCAGCATAAAACCAAAATACACCACAGTATACAGTACGCAGGGTTTGGGTACTGCGTGTAAAATAAGGTGACCAGATTTTTAAAATGAAATCCGGGGACATTTATTTTTTTACTAGTAATGGCAGCAATCAGCGACTCATAGCGGGACTGTGATATTGCGGTGGACAAATCAGACACTAAGTGACACTTTTGACACTTTGTGGAAACCAGTGACATTAATACAGTGCTAAAAATGTGTACTGTCACTGTACTAATGACACTGGCTGGGAAGGGGATAACATCTAGGGCAATCAATGGGTTTAATGTGTGCCTAACAAGTGTTTTCTCACTGTGGGGGAGGTGCTTTTACTAAGGGAAGACATGGATCCCTGTACTTGCATTGCAGGAACTCAGGATCAATGTCTTCCACACTGACAAAATGGCGAACTGTCTTGTTTACATAGGAAGACCACTAGGGGAGTCCGCCGGATCTGCTGATTGGCTCTGATACCCAGAAATGCAGGATAACGTATATATAAGTGATCCTGCACAGCGCGACCCCCCCCCCCCCCCCCCCCCCGTAGCAGTAAATCTTCTATCAGGTGATCGGAAACTGGTTAAAGCGGGAGTCCGCCTTTTTTTTTTTTTTTTTTTAAAGCCAGCAGCTACAAATACTGCAGCTGCTGACTTTTAAAATAATGACACTTACCCGCCCAGCGTGCCCGTGATGTCGGCACCTGAAGCTGATCTCTCGATCGTCTCTCGGGTGCTGCCGCCGCCATCTTGGGTATGGGAATCAGGAAGTAGAGCCTTGCGGCTTCATTTCCCAGTTCCCTACTGCGCATGCGCGAGTCGCGCTGCGCAATAAGGATGGTCCCCACTGTCTCTGGGATCCGTGTGTTTCCCAGCAGACAGCAGGGGACCTTCGGAAAGGGGCGTAGATATCTGCAGAATCTACGCCCCATTCCGCAGATATCTATGCCGGAAGTGGGTGCAGATACCTGTACTGTACAGGTACCTGCACCCCCCTCCCCCCTGAAAGGTGCCAATTGTGTGGCAGGAGGGTGGGAGGGTTCCAATGAGCGGAAGCTCCACTTTAGGGTGGAGCTCCGCTTTAAGATCATCAGCTTTATGATAACTCACAGGCAGGGGGCGCACTATCATGGCTCTGGCTGGCTCTGTCACAGTGTGTCACATAACATGCCTGCTGGGTGCTGATTTTGTGAACTTCTGACCAATAAGTGGTGCTGCCTGTGAGTTCTGATACCATCCATTATGCCAGAGAGACAGACACAGTGCAATGTAGTCTATTCACAGATGCCCCCAAAGCACACCTGTGTTGAAGCCTTGAAGGCACTGGCAGCCCCCCGATTGGATCCCCTCCCCCTCTATTCCTGCTGCTGGACATCATCAGCTGAGCTCAGCTGCCTCTCTCTGCCCGTTGCCTGCGCCGGCCTCACAGCCTCTCAGGTCTCACTCTCCGGGCCCCGGCTACTACTGGGTGGGGAGCGGAGGAAAATGACTCTGCCGGGGAAGGCAAGGAGATAAGCAGGCAGGTCGGCTGGCCGGGATTTGAGCCAAGGCAGAAGAACATGTGAGCGGAGCTGAATGGGCATGTGCCGGAAACGGAAGAAATAGTCCATCCGCTCCGACCAGCACATCATCATCAGAAAGGGACACAGATAATGGAAAAAAATATACCCCTAAGCTAGTAGGAGCGGGGGGTGTAATTCAGAATTTTTTTTTTTAATTTTTTTTTTATTCTGCACTGACTGTCTTTGAAAATTGCCCCAGCTCCTGTTGAAGTCAAAACCGGGGACAGACTTGGTCCGGGGACAGTGTCCTCAATCTGGGGACTGTCCCCTGAAACCGGGGACATCTGGTCACCCTAACGTAAAATAAACATTTCTGTTGGGGTCCTTCTTATGGGAAGCTCAAACTGATCCTAGAAAGTCCCACAAGCACACACCCCTAGTGATATATCTTGTATTTTATGGACATTCTCATCCATCACTAATGTAGTTATTACTGGTCTGTACAGTACTGCAGTTATATATGAATTAGAGCCCAGGAGTTAATCTTTTACATATTACGTTACATACTCCATCACAATCAAGGAGCAGCACATGACATGGACAGATACCACATCTGTGCGGGGCCCCCGATTGCAGCCATGTGACGAGGATTGAAAGGACCCACATGGTTAGCAAACACTGCCAGATGTCCTGCGTTATTATGGCTGCATAGTGAATGGGGCTGCCCGTGTGGGGCTATGAGGCCCCTGTGACTATAAGGTGTTTTACATATTTATTTTCACGGGGGGCTTACATCCCTGCAGGAAACCCCAACTACACAGCTTTACAGGCATGTTCAGTGCCAGAAAAGCAACGCTCCTCCACAGAGGGCACCTGCCATGTACTATGGGATCCTTATTCTGCTGAACAGTCTGCATATTTCTAAGGCCGAGAAACAGCAGGGGTTGAGCTCATACTTGTTGTTGCTGAAAACCAGTCATACATTCTTGTAATGTTCATGGTTGGGTAGTCATGGAAAGATATGCGATCTGCCTGAAAGTCAATCTGTTGCTGTTTTGCATTGTATTAGTCCCAGACACACACACACACACACACACACACACGGTGTGATTCTACTTCCTCTCTCGTTTTATTACAGTGCTAGAATGTTGGGTATTGGCAGGATTGCTGAGCAGATATAAACCAGGACAATATTTGCTATGCTTGAGTAAAACGGGTCATTGCATGCTTTTTTGTTTTAAAAAAAATAAATAAAATTGTATGGTTTTATCAAAGCATTTATTGCTAACCTAGCTCAATGATCTCCAAATTTCCTATTGCTAACCGTTATCCTGCCCTTGGAGTAGTATTCCACCCACTCACACAAGACACTATTCCTTCCATTGACCCTAAAGATGAGCACCATTCCTTCCACTGACCCCAAAGATGAGGCACCATTCCTTCCATTGACCCTAAAGATGAGGTGCCATTCCTTCCACTGACCCCAAAGATGAGGTACCATTCCTTCCACTGACCCCAAAGATGAGGTACCATTCCTTCCACTGACCTCAAAGATGAGGCACCATTCCTTCCATTGACCCCAAAGATGAGGTGCCATTCCTTCCACTGACCCCAAACATGAGGTACCATTCCTTCCACTGACCCCAAAGATGAGGTACCATTCCTTCCACTGACCCCAAAGATGAGGTACCATTCCTTCCACTGACCCCAAAGATGAGGCGCCATTCCTTTCACTGACCCCAACGATGAGGCAGCATTCCTTCCACTGACCCCAAAGATGAGGTACCATTCCTTCCACTGACCCCAAAGATGAGGTACCATTCCTTCCACTGACCCCAAAGATGAGGTACCATTCCTTCCACTGACCCCAAAGATGAGGTACCATTACTTCCACTGCCAGCAAAGATGAGGTACCATTCCTTCCACTGACCCCAAAGATGAGGCAGCATTCCTTCCACTGACCCTAAAGATGAGGCGCCATTCCTTCCACTGACCCCAAAGATGAGGTACCATTCCTTCCACTGACCCCAAAGATGAGGTACCATTACTTCCACTGCCAGCAAAGATGAGGTACCATTCCTTCCACTGACCCCAAAGATGAGGCAGCATTCCTTCCACTGACCCTAAAGATGAGGCGCCATTCCTTCCACTGACCGCAAAGATGAGGTACCATTCCTTCCACTGACCCCAAAGATGAGGTACCATTCCTTCCACTGATCCCAAAGATGAGGCACCATTCCTTCCACTGACCCTAAAGATGAGGCAGCGTTCCTTCCACTGACCCCAAAGATGAGGTACCATTCCTTCCACTGATCCCAAAGATGAGGCACCATTCCTTCCACTGACCCTAAAGATGAGGCTCCATTCCTTCCACTGACCCCAAAGATGAGGCACCATTCCTTCCACTGACCGCAAAGATGAGGTATCATTCCTTCCACTGACCCCAAAGATGAGGCAGCGTTCCTTCCACTGACCCCAAAGATGAGGTACCATTCCTTCCACTGACCGCAAAGATGAGGTATCATTCCTTCCACTGACCCCAAAGATGAGGTACCATTCCTTCCACTGACCCCAAAGATGAGGCACCATTCCTTCCACTGACCCTAAAGATGAGGCGCCATTCCTTCCACTGATCCTAAAGATGAGGCACCATTCCTTCCACTGACCCTAAAGATGAGGCACCATTCCTTCCACTGACCCCAAAGATGAGGTACCATTCCTTCCACTGACCCCAAAGATGAGGTACCATTCCGTCCACTGACAACAGAGATGAGGTACCATTCCTTCTACTGACACCAAAGATGAGGCACCATTCCTTTCACTGACCTCAAAGATGAGGCTACATTCCTTCCACTGACCCCAAAGATGAGGTACCATTCCGTCCACTGACAACAAAGATGAGGCACCATTCCTTTCACTGACCCCAAAGATGAGGCACTATTCCTTCCACTAACGGCAACAATGGGGCACTATTCTTCCTACTGACATGTCAAAATGCACACCGGATCGGTGGCAATTGCCAGCAATGGCACCGTCCGAATCGGTGCGATGCCGCATTTGCGATTGCCAAAAGTAGTGTCTCTCCTACTTTTGGCGACTTCGGGTGCGATTTCCATTGAGATCTGTGCAGAAAACCACACAGATGTCTCTGAAATCGCCCCCAAAGTCGGGACTGACATGCGGGAATGAAATTGTGCGAGCTCGGCTGAACTCGCACGATTTCATTCCCGCTGTCAGTGTAAACCTGGGCTAAGGGACAGTTCACGCCAGATGCAGTCAAGTGCATTTTTTTTTCTTTTCATCAAAAATGCATGGACAGTAGGTTATATGGGTTCCAATAACATAGTTCATACCAGTGCAGTCAAAAAAATTGGAACATGGTGCATTTTTCTGCATTGATCTGTATTGGAATGCAAAACCCATCAAAAACACAACGCATCTAAATGCATCAAGAACGCACCAGAATATATTACAGCAAAGAAAAAAAGGGAAACCTTGGGATAAAAAAAGCAAAAACGAGGGGAAAAATGCACTGGAACGCATTGAGAACGCATCTGAAATGTGCATGCAGAAACAAATCCAGAGTGAGTTTTCGTGGTGTGAACAGTAAACAAAAACACACCCAGAACACATATTTGACCCTTATGCCGTGTACACACGACCGGACTTTCCGGCAGACTAGGTCTGACGGTCTTCCCGAAGGACTTTCGGCAGACTTCCAATGGACTTTCTGAACGAACAGACTTGGCCACACACAATCACACCAAAGTCCGATGGATTTGAACGTGATGACGTACGACCGGACTAGGTTTAAGAAGTTCATAGCCAGTAACCAATAGCTGCCCTAGCGTCGGTTTTCCTCTGTCGGACTAGCATACAGACAAACAGATTTTTTTGACCGGGCTTGAGTCCGTCGGAAAGATTTGAAACATGTTCTAAATCTAAAGTCTAGGTGATTTTTTTTCGACAGCAAAGGTCCGATGAAGCCCACACACAGTCGAATTGTCCGGCGGATTCGCTCCGTTGGACCTTTGCTGTCAAAAAGTCCAGCTGTGTGTACACGGCATTAGTATAAAATTGATGTGACTTTCTTGCACATCCCATCCAGGGATTTTGTAGGATATTGCTCATTCTTTAGCTACATCACATTTTCTTTTTTCTTTTTTTTTTGTCAGCTCGTATTTCCCAATAGTGAGTCAGCATGTACCCCAACCCAGAGAGTTACCAGCGACCTTTTCTTCTATTACTGGCTTTTTCGTATGCGCTTTCATTCATATGCATCCAAGAATGACTAAGTGCTCCTGACACGGCTTCTGGGGAACCTCACACAGTTCTCAGCTCTGGATTTTAAACATTACAGGATTAACAACGAAGGCTTAAGACAGGCAGAAGCCATTGTTCCTGGAAAATACACACAAGGTTTTCACCAACTAACCGTAGGCGATGTAAAGTCTGGTCTGAGCAGGATGGACAACTCTCAGATAACTGCGATTACCGTTTTAGAAAGCAGAAACCCTTATTAAGTTTATCTGTTATTCTAAAAATGATCAGTTCTACAGTATGAAACCTCTGAAAAGAAAAATGAACAAAGCATATCCTTCTAGGGTGTGCACTAGCCTCAATCCAAAGCACCTGGTGTGATTTCTGTCTACTCTCTCATACCTCTGCTATCTGAGTCACTTCTCACACTCTTAGGGGTGAAACGGATCAAAGAACTCACAGATCGGATCGTTCCTCGGGTGAGTCACGGAATCGGATCATTTTTTGGATCAGCAAAAAAAAAAAAAAAAAAAAAGTAAAGACAAATTGGAGTTTATATGCTTAAATACAGTATTTGTAAATCCGACGGACTGTTTAGAGGTTACATTTTAAAAGCAGCAGCAAACCTGCTGAATAGAGCTGCACGATTCGGGCTAAAATGAGAATCACGATTTTTTTGCTTAGAAGATAGATCACGATTCTCTCGGCGTAACATCTTTCAGATTAAAACAAAAAAAAAAATTGTGGTAACTTTACGCTTTCGTTTTTTTTTTTTTTTTTTTTTAAAGAGGAAGTAAACCCTCTTTAAGTCACCGCTGTCCCCTGTAGTCCGGCGCATCCATCTTCTCGTGGGTCTCGCTGCTCCGATGCTGTCATTCGGCGAAGCCGCGATGACGTCACTCCCGCGCATGCGCACGGGAGCCGCCACTCGCGGCGTGTCGCCGTTGACAGCGGCGCGCTCAGTGCGCCTGCACGCCGCTGTGTACGGCGCATGCGGTGCCTGTCTTTTGGCAAATATCTCCTAAACCGTGTAGGTTTAGGAGATATTTCTTGGACCTACAGGTAAGCCTTAATCTAGGTTTACCTGTAGGTCAAAGTTGGTTGTAAGGGTTTACAACCACTTTAAGTGTATTTTTTTCCCCAAAAAATTGCATTTGAAAGACTGCTGGGCAAATACAGTGTGACATTAAATATTGCAGCAATTGCCATTTTATTCCCTAGGGTCTCTGCTAAAATATATATATATATATAAATGTTTGGGGGTTCCAAGTAATTTTCTAGCAAAAAATATTGATTTTTACTTAAAGAAGTGTCAGAAAAAGATTTAGACTTCAAGTGGTTAAAGAGGAAGTAAACCCTGATGGGTTTACTTCCTCTTTTTTTCCCTGCAAAGGTAAAGCATAATGGACTACTATGCATCGCATAGTAGCTCATTATGTGTCACTTACCTGACACAGGAGCCAGCGAAGTCGCCGCTGATCCCTGTAGTCCGCTGCATCCATCTTGCTGGTGGCGTCTCGCAGCTCCGACCAATGACAGCGGCGAAGCCGCGATGACGTCACTCCCGCGCATGCGCACGGGAGTCGCGTCTCGCAGCTCCGCCGCTGCCATTCGGCGAAGCCGCGATGACGTCACTCCCGCGCATGCGCACGGGAGTCGACAAATTAGGCAAATCCATTCTTGGACTTGCCGCATTTAGTGCGCCTGCGCGCCGCTGTCTACGGCGCATGCGCCGTAGACAGCGGTGCCCATTTTCGGGCAAATATCTCCTAAACCATATAGGTTTAGGAGATATTGCTTGGACCTACAGGTAAGCCTTAATCTAGGCTTACCTGTAGGTCAAAGTGGTTTGAAGGGGTTTACTTCCTCTTTAAACTTCCTGCATTTACACTGGTTGAAAGCTTAGCAGACTGCCCAGATTATTTGTTTACACAAGAAGTTTTATCCCTTTGATCTAAGAAGTAAGTGTTAGTTACAATGTTTCAAGTTCTAAACTGGGCAGATTACCTGGGATGCTTTCTTTTGTTTTATTTGAGTGAGCAGATAATCTCTCCACTTGTTCATATGAAAGAATTGCCTACTCTCAGCGGAAGAGAACGTGGGGGAGTGCGAATTGAGATTGCGGTTTTTTAACGATTAATCATGCGGCTCTACTGCTGACCTTACATGGTTGCTAATTTGACAGAACACCTCTGATTTTCAAATTTAACTATTAGCAACCATGTAAGGTCAGCAGGTTTGCTGCTGCTTTTAAAATGTAACATCTAAATAGTCCTTAGAATTTACAAATACTGTATTTAAGCATATAAGCTCGGTGGGTGTAACAAGATGTCTGCTTGCCCCCTTCTCACTACCATTGCTGTGCAGGAGTGTGGGGTGTAGCAAGATGGCGGCAACACAACATCACTTCCTGACGAGACAGCGGCCGTCGGGTGTACCAAAATGCCGCCGCTCCGGAGCTAGGCCAAAGCTGTGGCCTTTCCTAAGCCACGCAATCAGCAGAGCGCTCCGCAGATCGCGGGGTGTGCCGATCCGAACAGGGCAACCCATTCGGATCACGGATCGGTGACGATCCGTTGCACCCCTAGACACTCTATGTCTGAGGTGTCAAATGGTATCCCTCCAGCTGTTGCAGGAACTACAAGTCCCATGAGGCATTGGAAGGCTGACAGTTACAAGCATGACTCCCAAAGGAAGAGGCATGATTGGACTTGTAGTTCCGCAAAACAGCTGAAGGGCCGCAGTTTGACACCCCTGGTCTATGCTGACAAGACAAGCCCAGGAAGACAGCCTGCTCTCCCCCTCTTCAGCACACAACAGGCGATTGACAGCCTCAGCTGTGAATGTTTCCTTATGAGACTGTGTATATGGGGGGTGTGTCCATTGCCTCCACTAATGACTTGGATTACACTGCTCTATGCAGTACAGTGTGTGACTATCAGATCCTCACCCCCTGCCTTCTGAAGCTCAGAATTGCTGTGTAAATCCTGGACTCAGAATGTTCAAAGTGCACAGTTTACACAGCATTTCTGAGCTTCAGAAGGCAGGGAATGAATGAATGAAATACTTGTATAGCGCACAATGCGAACTGAATCGCCTCTAGGCGCTGTGGCGAGCTTTGATCATCTGCTAAAAGAGGAAGGTCTTGAGTTTTTTCCTAAAAGCCAGGTGATTTTCTTCCAGGCGGATGTTGATTGGTAGAGCATTCCATAGCCGAGGCCCTTGGACAGCGAATCTCCGATCACCCTTGGATTTATACCGGGCTTTGGGCACGAGGAGGAGGTTTTTGTTGGCTGATCGAAGACTGCGGTTTGGTGTATAATGATTTATTTTCTCCATTAGGTATTGCGGAGCTTCTCTATGCACGCATTTGTGGGTGAGGCAAAGGGTCTTGAACGTGATCCGATTTTTTACGGTTAGCCAATGTAAGCTCCTCAGTGAAGGAGAGATGGATTCCCAGGGTTTTTTTCCTGTTATCAGCCTTGCCGCCGTGTTTTGGATCAGTTGTAATCGCGCAAGTTGATATTGTGGTAATCCTATGTAAAGCGAGTTTGCGTAGTCCAGTCGTGAATTAATGATCCAACTACCACTGCTTTGTCATTCTTTGGGATAAAAGGGATGAGTCTGCGAAGCATGCACAGCAGATGGTGAGATCCACTGGCTACAGATCCTATTTGCGCATCCATTGACATTTGTGCGTCTAAAATAACCCCGAGACTCTTCACTTTGGTCTTTGGGGAGATAGTCTGCCCAAAGACGGTTGGTGGAGACCAGGAGGTTTTGGTTGCAGGCTTATGATTTGGGTGTAAGATGAGAAGCTCTGTCTTTGATTGGTTCAGCTGGAGGGAGTTGGTGGTCATCCAGTCCTCTATTGATTTGAGGCAGTTTTCAAATTGTTGTTGGTGATCTTTTTTTCCATTGATCCGGAAATAAAGTTGCGTGTCGTCAGCGTAAGAGTGGAAGCAGAGATCCGAGCATCTGATGATTTGAAGGAGTGGGCGAATGTAAATTTTGAAGAGAACGGGTGACAAAGGAGAGCCTTGAGGGACTCCGCAGGTGACTGCCCGAGTTTCGGAGAGGGCAGGGGGCAGGGATCTCATGTCATACACATTGCACAGCAAAAAGCTGAGCGTAATCTGAGAACTGAGTGGAGGGAATGGGCACACCTTCTGTACACAATAGGCTTTCTATAGTGTGGGTAAATTACACATTCATTTATAGCACCAAACCCCCTGAATAAATAATTTGAACAGAGAGATTGGTTAACATAAAATATGTATGTATTATAGTTTGGTTCTGTTGTGCCTCCTGTGGTCACACAAATTTACACTGTCTGACAGAGTGCAGATAAGCTTGTTTTTGGCTAACAATAAGTGTGACGGGTAAGGGTAACTAAATATGTGAATACACTATATGTTTCTCAATTCCAGTCCTCAAGGCGCCCCAACAGGTCATGTTTCCAGGATTTCCCTCAGATGAAACGGCTGTGGTAATTACTAAGGCAGTGAAACTGATCAAATCACCTGTGCAAAATAATGGAAAGCCTGAATACATGACCTGCTGGGGCGCCTTGAGGACTGGAGTTGAGAAACATTGTTCTAGATCGATTAGCGGTCATCAAAATCCTCCTGAAGAAGCCCCAGTGGGCGAAACATGTTAGGATGTTGTTGTCATAGCGCTGCACAAATGAATACACCAACGGCAAATGTAACAAGTGTGAATATATTTTTAAATATTAATGGTTTTTAACATTAGAAATCAATAAATGGAGAGCTGGGGCGGATGAGTGACGAGAGGGCGTAACGTCCGCCCGAGGGGAGGGGCCGCCAGCGCTACAGCACACCGCACCGACGAGCAAGAAGCAGGACATGGCTTGGAGCGGGGAGGTGAGAGACCCCAGCCCAGCCATGCGGGAGCCCACGGGGCAGTAGCTCGGAGCGGTGTAGCAGTATTCCACAGCCCTTGGAACAGAACACTACCTGACCCTCACAGCTCTCCGGATGGCCCCCCCCTCGTTCCCCCGCACAGCTGATTCCCTCGTCTAAGCATCAGGACTTCGGAGGTATCCGGGGATGTTTCTAGCAGGAGATACAGCAGAGAAAAGGACGGTAACTTCATTAACATCACAATGTCTCGGCAGAGTAATATATATGTATATAGGGGAAAGCAATCAATGTGAAAATGGAGACAGCTTAAGCTGGTAAGGGGAGTCTTGCATACATAGATGGTTAAAGCGTTTGATGTAAGGTGTGCACTAATGTGGCTGGGTGTTCCCGCTGAGTAGAGTTGAACCTCAAGTGTCCTAAAGGGAAGTTTTTTTTTTTGCATGGCCGGATAAACCATAAACAGGACTGCAGTCTTTTCACATATGCCTATATCGAAAGCTGCTTGATTTATTTTGAGTCAGGAACCTAGAAGGCAATGTCCTAAGACAGTGGTAGATCCGCTGGGTTGACACATTATTATCCCCGCAAGATAAAACTGATTAATACATCACAGACTATCCCAAAAATCGCATATGACAATTACACATGTGAAACAACACGCTGGAAAAGTCGCATGGTTCTAAAAATTATGGCGATAAACACATATTGATAAGGAGAGTCGCATATAGATATGTGGAGGAAGCCTCTGAGGGTCCACTTTTATCCTGTTGAGATTGCACCTGCTGAGAGAAGTATCCCCACCTGTGAGCAACATTGATTGCAGAATCAGTTTATACATATTAGAGCACGGACATAACGGAATGAGTTAGAAAAAGCATTTTTTTTTCCGCTCTTTTTTTCTCTGGCATGCTTGGAGGTGATCAGAGAAGCAAATCTGATTTAAAGAATCCTAGAAGAAGATATAGCAAGGATGAATAAACTGTAACGGGATGTATTCGCTACCACACATTTTTAGGCCCAAACGCATGGCTGGATATATCTGGGGCAGGAAATTTAAAGGTGCAGCCCCAAGATATTGATGGCTCTATGGGATAGATGCGTATTGTCTCTGCAGCAGACAAACTGAACAAAACAAGACAGACTACCTCAATTATACATGACATTGTACATCTTAAACAGCACGGTGAAAAGTCGCATGAGTTGATTCTGGGACCTGTTCTCAGATCAATGCGCATTTTCCCCCGGACCTCTTATATATCTAATTTTTTTTTTTTCCTTTCTCTCCTTCCTGTGGGGTATACGTTTGAAATAAGGCTTGGGGGCCAATTCTTACAGCCTGTCTGTCAATTCTCCTTGTACTGGGCCTGGTACATCAAGATGGCACGTTGCTAAAGACACTCGATAACATATTCGGACGACTCTGCGCTCCCCAGGTTCCACAGGCCTATGCCTAGGGGAGGGTTGGCACAACACGAGGTCGCCCTTAGTCTAAGCAAAACATCCCCCCAGGATATATATTTATACCATTTAGAGGGGGTAATAACTTGGGGAAGCTGTTAAAGTAATAATAACGGGGTGCAGTATTAATCTACTGAGAGAGGAAGTCAACTGTGAGGGACCCCCGGGCAGTCAGCCAGTGGAACACAGGCATATGGTAGGAGGTAGGTTGGTAACCCCTAAGCAAAATTGGGGAGCAAAGAGATAAATAGGATTAATTAGCCACATAGAAGGCGAATCGCAGGAGGAAGCGACTTCAATGAGGATTCAGGACTAAAAGGAAAGAGTTACTGGGGTGCTCGGTTTCATATAAGTTTGAAATATAGTGAAATATGAGTAAATCAGCGAACAAGATGGCGAAAAGTGGAGCCTCACGAAATTTAAAAGATAAGAGCTATGATACGACTATTCAACAATATATGACACAAGGAGCAAGCCCCAAAGAATCGGGATCGGATAAAAGGCAACCAACCATCTCAGATTACAAGAAGGGAACAGGAAAACATAAGGGCGGAGGAGCACACCAGGACAGGGAGGACACAATAACACATAGCGAATGGGAGAGTAGTAAAATGGAAGAATCAAGGACAGAAGATCTCCCCCCCTCAAAAGGAGAAATGGCGGAGATGCTCTTAAAACTGGAGAATGCAATTAAAACAGATATTAGGGGACTTCGAGAAGATTTGGGAGGACTACTAGAGAGAGTAGAAGCTACAGAAAATCGCATCGACCTCCAAGCCTTAGAGTTAAACAAAGTGTCAGATCAATTAAAAATATTACAACTAACACAAAGGAATATGCTCTATAAATTGGAAGACCAGGAGAATAGAAGCAGAAGGCAAAACTTGAAGCTCCGCTCGATTCCGGAAACTAAAGGGGAAGATTTAAGATCAATACTAAATAGCATTCTATCCCCCTGCTGGGGAAATGAGACGGGAGCCCCCCTAAGGATCGATAGAATTCATAGAATCGGTAAAGCAAGAACTGGAGATTTGGATAGACCGAGAGATATAATTGTGCGGTTCACATTTTTTGATGAAAAAGAGGAAATATGGAAAAAGTTAAGGGGAAAAACCCCACTTGTGTATGAAGGTAGAGAAATACAGATATTTCCGGACATTGCACCCGAGACGCTTTTAAGGAAAAAACTTTTGAAACCCCTGTTAGTCGAACTGCAAGCCCATAACATTAAATACAGATGGGGTTTTCCTGCTTGCTTAATAGGGAACAAAGATGGTAAATCAGCAAAGCTGAGTTTCCCGGAAGATTTGGAAGAGTTCTGCGAGAAATTGGGAATATGCCCGCCTGCACTTCCAGGCTGGCAAGATGAAATAATTGGCTCAATGTAGGGGGAGGGGGGAAAGGGTTTGGGGAAAGGAAGAGGGGTGAAGGAGAAGGAAAGAAGGGAAGATATAAATCAAAACAAGGATGTGGAATTTAATACCTCCCGTCTCAGGGGAAGAGGCGGGAGAGGCGCAGGCGAAAAAGCCCCAAACCCTCATAACAAATAGATTAGGAGATGGTAGGGGTATGTACGACCATTAACCTAACAAGGGCCGATAATAGGCCATTGGGGTTGGGGGGAGGGGGGAGGGGGAGGGTTGGCGCGGGGAGTCAGGGGGGGGGGGGGGAGGAGGGAGGCGGGAGGGTGTAAGGTGGGGGAAGGAAAGTAAAGTGGAAAGAGGGGTTAGGGAGGAAAGAGAAAGAAAAATAATGTGGACCACCCAAATAAACATGAGACAAAGTACCTTTGCAGGGCTGGGGAGCACTAGGACAAATAGATGGGTAACAGCAAAATAGACGGCTTGAAATTTATGTCCTATAATGTTAAGGGCATGAATACCCCAACAAAACGCCATAAGATCCTAGCAGAGCTAAAACGGTATGAGGCCGACGTTGTATCCCTCCAGGAGACTCATATCTCCCTCACATCAAACATAAGGCTGTACTCTAGCAACTATCCGGTCTGGTATTATAGCGATACCATATCGGCTAGAAGTAGAGGGGTAGCGATAGGGTTCTCTAAAAGTACAAGATTTCAATTAAGTGAAAAAATGTGCGATGCAGAGGGAAGATATCTGTTTCTAAAGGGTACTCTAGAGGAACTGGAGTGTACTTTGGTAAATATATATGCACCCAATAGCAATCCAATCAGTTTTTTAAATAAGACATTAAATAAACTTATGAATTTTAAAACAGGTTATGTAATTATGATGGGGGATATGAACTTCGGCCTCAATCCGGAAGTAGATAGTTCATCGGATGTAAAGAAGATGAGAAGCTCTGCACATAAAAATTTACTACAAAAGCTGTACAAAAATCAATTAGTAGATATATGGAGAGTAAAGAATCCTCTGGTACGTGACTATTCCTTCTATTCTACAGTCCATGGGACGTATTCACGTATCGACTATATTTTCATAGACCATGGGCTATTGGAATATGTGACGGACACGGGGATAGAAGTTATGACCCTCTCGGACCATGCTCCGGTAAAACTATGCTTGAATATTTCAAGGATAGGAAGGAAAACCTCTACATGGCGGTTGAATGAAGAGTTGCTGCTTGGGGAGGAGGACAGAATAAAAATTGCGAGTGCGATCGAACAATATTTTATACATAACGACACAGAGGAAATCAAAAGCCATACGTTGTGGGATGCACATAAGGCCTATATAAGGGGGATACTGATATCTATGGGATCTAAAAAGAAAAAAATGAGAGCCGAAAAAATCAACAATTTAATGAGAGAGATACACCAGTTGGAACAGGTTCATAAAAAAAGTAGGTTACAAAAAGATCTGGTACTTAAAAAGATATTAACGGCAAGGATGGAGCTGAAGGACCTTCTAGACCAAGAAGCTAGGATGGTGTTTAAAGGATTGGCCAAGGAACAATATATATGGGGAGATAAACCAAGTAAGTTTCTAGCTAGAATGTTAAAAAAGAAAAAAGGGAAAAATTTTATTGGGGTAATTAAGAATAAAAATGGGAAAATGTTCCATACCACCAAAGATATAGCAGAAATCTTCAGATCATACTTTGAGGGGATATTCTCAGATAGTAAGGTAGGTGCAAATAACGGGGAGAAAGAGAAGAAGATTAGGGAATTCTTGGGAAAAACTATACTCACTAAAATTACCCCCACGGAAAGGGAGATGCTCGAAAGGCCAATCTCGGAAGAAGAAATAGGGAGAGCACTATTAAAATCAGCTATAGGAAAATCCCCGGGACCAGATGGTTTTACAACATTTTATTACAAAACATTCAGAGAAGCCCTTGTCCCCCAAATGTGCCGGTACATGAATGGTTTGGGAGAAGAATATGGAATGAGTAGGGAAGATTTAATGGCAACAATTACATTAATCCAGAAAGAAGGCAAGGATCCCACGCAGTGCACCAGCTACAGGCCGATCTCGCTGTTAAACGCAGATACAAAACTCTATGCTAAAGTACTTGCAGAGCGAATGAAGGATTTAATGACAACACTGGTTCACCCAGATCAGACAGGATTCATAGGGGGTCGGGAAGGGAAGGACAACGGAATAAAGACACTCCTCCTACTCCAGAAGATGCGACAGGGTGGAACCCCCAGTCTGCTTCTGTCGCTGGACGCACAGAAAGCCTTCGACAGAGTAGACTGGGGGTTTATGTTTAAGACACTGGAGAAGATGGGGTTAGGATCAAAGATGATACAGAGGGTGAAGGTATTGTACGAACACCCAAAGACATGTATAAAAGTTAATGGGTGTGAGTCAGAGTCCTTTGAGATGGAGAGGGGTACAAGGCAAGGTTGCCCGCTTTCGCCCCTCCTATTTGTGCTCTCTTTGGAACCACTTTTAGCGGCAATAAGGGGAGACCCCGGAATAGAGGGGGTGAAAGTGGGAAAAGTTGAATACAAATACTCCGCTTTTGCGGACGATATATTATTGTATTTAAACAACCCCAAGACATCTATGCCAGAATTATTAAATCTACTAGACCAATATGGGGAAGTGTCAAACTTTAAAATTAATAGGTCAAAATCGGAGATAATGAATATTAATATTAGCAAGCGAGAGGCACTAAGTATGCAACAGAATTGGAAAATCCAGTGGAGGAGCGAACTGAAATATTTAGGGATAAAACTATCAAAAACAGAAAGGAAAATGTACCGCTGTAACTACATTCCGTTATTAGATGAGATACAGGCAGAATGTAAGAGGTGTAGTTATAGACCACTATCGTGGTTGGGGAGAATAAACTCATTAAAGATGATAATATTCCCTAAGATCCTATATAGGTTTCAGATGCTCCCAATACCTTTGTCCAATGTATACCTATCGAAATTAAAAACCATCCTAATGAAATTTATCTGGAAAAATAAAAAAGCTAGGGTGGCCTTCGCGACACTTCGACAACCAAAAAATAGGGGTGGAGTGGCAATGCCAGACGTGCAGACTTATTATGAAGCAGTTGTAGTGTCCAGAGTGAGTGAATGGAGTAGAAGGGATAACACAGAGAAAAGATGGGTGAGATTGGAACACGAATTATGCAGAACAAAATTGGAGAAGCAAATTTGGAACCCACCACATGAGAGAAGTGTATTTTTGGAAGGGAACAACATTACACGAAACACGTTGCGGATTTGGGATAAGATATATAGGCAATTTAATGGGAAATACAATTCACCACTTATAGCGTTAAAGCACAATAATTTTTTTTTACCAGGGTGTCAGGAGATAGGAGGAAACTGGGTCAAGGAAGAGGTAAAATTAAAAGATGTAATGAAAGGGGAAGGGATAGCACCATATCACGAGTTGGCACAAAAAAAAGAGATGATGATAATTGATGAGTGGAGGTACGCACAGCTTTCAAGTTTTATTAAAAAACTCCCCCCACAGATTAGAACAGCGGAAGATTTAACTCCTTTGGAACAATTATGTTCATTAAAGACATCAAAGAAAATTGTTTCGAGATGGTATAGAACGCTGGTGGAGGGAGTAGAGCTGGGGGTACCTGTGTACATCAAAAAATGGGGGAGGGAACTAGGAACACAACCAGATAACACAATATTAAGGAAAATATTTAAATTAGTGCATGGCTCAGCGGTAGATGCGGGAACTGCGGAAATGAGTTTCAAATGTATGACGAGATGGTACTACACCCCAGAGAGGAAAAGTAAATTTCAGCGGGATGGTGTTAGGGAGTGTTGGCGGGGATGTAAAGAGTTGGGCACGATGACACATCTGTGGTGGAGTTGTCCAAAAATAGAACTGTACTGGAACCAAATCCTAGCCTTCATTAAAGAGATTACTAACAAAGAGGTGAAAGCTGATCCCTGGGTAGTGTTATTCCATGGGACAAAAATTGGGCTCAGACAATATAAGGAATCGGTGATTCCCCATTTGCTGAATGCTGGTAAAAAACTAATACCGAAAAAATGGCAAGAGAAGGAGGCCCCGTCAATGTGGGAATGGGTGGATGCGGTAGAAAAGACCTATAAGATGGAGTGTTTGAGAGTCAGCTTGGAAGAGCGGAGTAATACACCAATCATAGAGAAATGGAAGTGTTGGGCAGATTTTAGGAAGAAATGGCTCATCTCAGAGGGGTTGAGAAAGCCCTAAAATAGGTGTAGACAAGATACAATAAGGTACAAACTAGATAGAAATTAAAACTCTCACAGGGAAAACAAGATAAGGTGGTCCACAGATAGGAAGGAGGGGGGGGGGGGGGGTCGAGGTAAGAACTAGAAGGGGGATAAGATGGGAGTGTGATACCGGAGGGATGATATGGTTATTATGAAGGTTGTTAGCCTGGCATTAACACTCTCAAAAAAAAAAAAAAAAAAAAAAAAAAACTTGCCACTATGATGTGACTGCATGGAAGGGACGCTGAGCTGTAAGCTGAGGTGGTCCCATGGTTATTAAATTGATTTCACTGAGTGGTTAAAAAAAAAAAAAAAAAAAAAAAAAAAAAAAAAGAAATCAATAAATGATGACGTTTTAATCCGTGACTTTTTCATGTATCCTGTGATTGAGTGCCTCAGCTGTGCATGTTTCCCTAAAAGACTGCGTACAGAGGGTTCGAGCAAAGAGTTTTCTTAGTAGAATTTTTAAAGGGTGCTGAAATTTACACACTTAAATTTCAGCACCCTTTAAAAGTCACGGATAAAAACTTAATTGTTTATTGATTTACAATGTTAAAACCATTGATATTTAAATGATATTAAAAATATATACACATTTGTTACTTGGTCGTTTGTGTATTCCTTGGTGCAGCAGTATGGTAATATGGACTCCTAACATGTTTCGTCCGCTGGGGCTTCTTCAGGAGATTTTGATGACCGCTAGTTGATTTAAAAGCTATATCAGAAAATGAGATATTTCACATAGTATGGTACACTTAAATGTTGGCACCCTTTAAAAATCCCATTAAAGCGGAGTTTCACCCAAAAATGGAACTTCCGCTTGAAGGGAAGGTGACTCCACTAACATGCCACATTTGCCATGTCATTTTTTTGGGGGGGGGGGAGCAAAAACCATCTTTTTAGATGGTCCCAGCGCCCACTTCCTCCCGCGACACCGCGGCGCCGGACGTAAGTTCACCTCCCCCCTCCCTCTTGGCAATCATCTGGGATACGTCACAGGTCCCAGATGATTGTCCGGCTAGTCGCAGCGCGGCTCGTGCAGTGTGTGCCTGGCTGTGAAGCCACAGTCGGGCGCCCACAGTGGCAATGCCAGCGCCGCAGAGAGGAGGGGGAGATGAGCGGGGCTTCGTTCCCCTGCATCGCTGGACCCTGGGACAGGTAAGTGTCCAATTATTAAAAGTCAGCAGCTGCAGTATTTGTATTTTGTCAGAACTCCGCTTTACCCATTCTTTCTGCTCGAACCCTCTGTACACATCTTTTAGGAAAACATGCACAGCTGAGGCTCTCAATCACAGGCGGTGCTCTGCAGCTCCCCTTCCTATCATCCTGGAGTCCACATAGCCTTTCAGAGGTGACTCATGCAGGTAGCAGAGGAAGAAGACAGCAGACATAAATCACACTAACTGCTTTGGATTGAAGCAAGTAGACCCTATAGAAGGATATGCTTTGTTCATTTTTCATTATAGAGATCTACAATCACTTTAAGTCACACATTTTGGAGACAAGAGGGGGCCAAATTAAAGGAAAATGTCCAGATTTAGCTTATTTTTGGTTTGCAGCTTGCCTTGAAGTAGGGTTGTACGGATACTGGTATATACTAAGCATTTACACAAGTGTCAGTACTCATGCAATTGCTCTCATACCTGAAACTGATACTTTCAGGCTCGATTCTTTCAGCTGTCAGCAGAATTCCCCCACTAACTACTGAAATGTAAAAAAAAAAAAAAAACTGGCAGTAATCAGTTGCTAAGGAGCAGGGACTGTCACGTCCCTAACAACCGATAAATTATTCAGCAGTCGTTGGAGTTGTCAAAAAAAAACAGCCTGGCAATGTTTATCAACAACATTGCTCAGCTGCTGAACCAGAGAGATAAAAAGAAACATTGAATCTTTTAGTATCTTTCTGTTTCTACATCTACAGATCAAAGGGAGGAACTTCGATCTGCAGATGAAGTCAGTTTTAAAGCAACCTGTCAAGTTAAAAAAAAATATATATATTTTTTTTTCAGTTTTTTTAATTAAATGTTTTAACCCCTTATCAACCCTTAATTTATTCTTAGCCTTAATTAACTCTTTATTCTCCTCCATTGATTTTTTTTATTTTTTGTTCACTTCTATTTTATAAACTATTAATAATTAAAACTTTTTTTTGTTTGCGTTGTTCGTTAATATTTTTACACCTTTAACATATATTCACAAGTTTCTCTGTTTCTCAGCGCAGTGTGCTCTGTGATCGGCGAGTCTACGAGACTCGCCTGATCACTGATCCGTGGAAGGGGTCGATCCCGATCCCTTATCACGTGATCAGCTGTCAGCCAATGACAGCTGATCATGCTATATAACGGAGCCGGTAATCGGCTATTATTCCTCCTCGCGCTGACAGCGCGAGAAAAAAAAAAGCCGATCACCGGCGGCCGTGATCGGGACATCAGTCCCGATCACGGCCAGCCCTGCTAGTGCCCACCTGCCCCCTGCCAGTGCCCACCTGCCCCCTGCAAGTGCCACATTAAAAAAAGTAAGTGCCTCCCATCAGTGCCGCCCAGCAGTGCCACCCAGCAGTGCCCACAGTGCCACCCAGCAGTGCCCACAATCTGCCTTAACAAAGGTGCTGCACCCCAGTGCCACATATCCGTGCCCATCAGTGTCATCTACCAGTGCCCAGCAGTGCCACCTATCAGAGACACCTATCAGGGCCCAACTATCAGTGGTACCTATCAGTGCCCATCCGTGCCACCCATCTGTGCCATCTTATGTGCCCATCAGTGCCGCCTTATCTGTGCCCATCGGTGCTGCCTTATCTGTGCCTATTTGTGCCGCCTTAACTATGCCTATCAGTGCCCACCAGTGCAGCCTATCAGTGCCCACCAATGCAGCCTATCAGTGCCCACCAATGCAGCCTATCAGTGCCCACCAATGCAGCCTATCAGTGCCCACCAATGCAGCCCATCAGTGCCCACCAGTGCAGCCTATCAGTGCTGCCTCATCAGCGCACTTCAATGAAGGAGAAAAATGACCCGTTTGCAAAAATTTATAACAAACTATTAAACATGATTTTTTTTTTTTTTTTTGCATTTTTTTTGTTTGTTTAGCAAAAAATACTTAATGTGATTTTAGCCGTATTAGTGCAATTGTGACAGAGAAAATTGAGTACTGTCCGTGATACTTTTTTTTATTTGCACTAACATACAATTTTTCAGGACAAGCTTTCGGGGTATGTCCCCTTCTTCAAGGTCCAAGCAGTACTGATTTACAAATTTTTAAGCAGAATGTAGAAAAAAGAAAAAAACACCTCTGAGGGAAAGAAGAGAAAAAAAAGAGAAAAAAAAAAAACAACAAAAAAAAAACACATACAAATCAATGGCAATAAAGATAAGAGAAAAGTTAGTGAGATAAGACAGAGGGAGAGCTATGGAATGGAAGGGGGGGGAGGGGTTGCTAGTCACAGAGGGGGTTGTAAAACTTTAGTATAATGAGTAAGGAAACCTATATCTAAATTCAGGCCATTATTTTTGGTGTCAAAAAGAATTATCATTCTTAGTTCAAAGGTTTTCCTTTCCTGGATAGTTCTGAAATTCCCTTTAAGAAGTAAAACATTGAGGTCTTCTATAGTGTGGTCCGGTTGTGAGAAGTGATGTCCCACAGGTGTACATAAACTGTCTTCTTTATGTTCCTTGATGGTATGTCTGTGTAAATTCATCCTCGTTTGCAACTTCTGTCCTGTTTCACCAACATAAGATCCTTTGCTGCACCTTTTGCATTGGATGAGGTACACAACATTGCTGGAGGTACAGTTGTAAGATCCCATGATATTGAAGGTCCCGTTTGTGTGTGTGACACTTTTGGATAAATTGATCTGGTTGCATAGTTTGCAGCGCTTTTTATTGCAGGGTTTGCTTCCATTATTTGTGACTTCATAATCAGAGTGAAGTTTCCTGCTGATTAGTTTGTGTCTGAGGTTGGGTGGTTGTCTGAAAGCCAATAATGGGGGTTGTTGGAATATTCCTTTCAGAGTGTCATCCATGGATTTGTATGTGTTTTTTTTTTTGTTGTTTTTTTTTTTTTCTCTTTTTTTTTCTCTTCTTTCCCTCAGAGGTGTTTTTTTTTTCTCTACATTCTGCTTAAAAATTTGTAAATCAGTACTGCTTGGACCTTGAAGAAGGGGACATACCCCGAAAGCTTGTCCTGAAAAATTGTATGTTAGTGCAAATAAAAAAAGTATCACGGACAGTACTCAATTTTCTTTAGCAAAAAATAAAACTCCGAGCTGTAATTAAATACCACCAAAAGAAAGCTCTATTTGTGGGAAAAAAATGATAAAAATTTCATTTGGGTACAGTGTTGTATGCCCGCGCAATTGTCATTCAAAGTGCATCAGCGCTGAAAGCTGAAAATTGGTCTGGGACTGAGGGGGGGGGGGGGGGGGTTTAAGTGCCCAGTAAGCAAGTGGTTAAAAAAATAAAAAAATAAAATAATTTTTAAATAACTTTTCAATGCTTTGTACCATTGCTGACAGCTAAAGTGTAAACAAAAACATTGCAGTAGGTACCCGTAATTGATATCAGCGAGTAATAAAAATGTTTTTTAAAAAGTATCGGTACTCGTAAAAAAAAAAAAAATGGCTCATATGGTGATATTTCTCCTCTTTAAACCTGTCCTTACTATTATTCATTTTTTACAACTCATGGTCTGCAACCAGAATTTGTGAGGCTTCCAGGTGTGGTTTTGAGGGCATTGCCAGAGATATCTATTGACGCCATCTCCTGCCGTGACAATTTTTGATCTGCTTGAACTACTGGTTGAACATTGCATAGAACTGCACGATTAATCGCCAAGAATCGTTATTGCAATTTTTTTTTTCCCGTTGCGATCTTGACAAAAGTTCAATGCGAAGAATTCTCTCTGCTCTTCTGAAGCCACAGCCGTCGAAAGGAAGAAAAAAAAAAACGGGCAGTCTGCCAAGAATCAAAAACATTCTTTAGTAGTGGAACTTAAGTATAAACATTGTAACAATTTGTCAAAGGAATAGACTTCAGTGTGTAAATGAGGAAAGTTTTTAAAGTGGGTTGTAAACTCTCCCCCACAACTTCGTCCCATATAAATTAGCATTAAAAACCCCAATGAACACTGCTTGTACATATCTCCTTACTTGCTTAGTATTGTTGTAATCCTTTTTGTCCTTTAGAATGACGTCACTAAGCATGCCCAGATCTCCCCTGATTTACAGCACACTCTCTATGTGCTTGTCTATCTGTTATCAGGACTTCCTAAGGCACAACACTGAACTCCAAGGAGGCTGCGTAATCGCTCAGAGCTTCCTCCTACAACCCATGTGACCATGTGACATCACATACAGTGTAAACTTGCCCATTACTGTTCAGCTGATAAGACTGACGCAGGTAAACATTAGACAATCGGCACAAGTAAATACTATGAAATAAAACAAGTCAGCTATGAACAGGGAAGCAAGGTTGCCATAGAAACGTTGGATTGAGAAGGAGGCTTGGTTAACAGTACAGGAAGTGCTCAATGTAAGGGCGGAAATACACTCCACTGTGGACTCAGAAAAAAATACTTAAGATGGCGCTGCCTAACCCCTGGAAACAAGTTTTTTAAAGTTTCTTTAAACAGTAAGTAATATGCGAATTGGGCTGGATTACAGTGGCTATAGCTTGATAATTACTTATTATAATGGACTAAATCAAAAGAAGCATCAGAGTGGGAGAGTTTACTTCCTCTTCAACCAATTAAACACTAAACATTTTCTGACATTTGTTGGTTTCAAGTTGAAATCATTTTTTTTTTCTAGAAAATTACTTAGAACCCCCAAACTTTATATATAAATTACTTAGTACCCCCAAACTTTATATATATTATTATTATTCAGGATTTATATAGCGCCAACAGTTTGCGCAGCGCTTTACAATATGAGGTCAGACAGTACACTTACAATACAAATCAATACAGGAGGGATCAGAGGGCCCTGCTCATTAGAGCTTACAATCTAGAAATATATATATATATATATATATATAAGAGACCTTAGAGAATAAAATGGTGGTTGTTGCAATATTTTATGTCACACTTTATTTGCGCAGCGGTCTTTCAAATGCAATTTTTTTTGGAAAAAATTACTTTAATGAATTGAAAAAAATAAAAAAAAGTAGTTAGCCCATTTTTTTGTATAATGTGAAAGATTTTACATCGCGAGAATCGTGATCTTTTTATTCTAAGCAAAAAGTTTGCGATTCTCATTGTTGCCAGAATTGTGCAGCTCTAACATTGCACCATTTATCTGATTTGACTTTGACAAGTATTTGAACATATACTCTCCTATTAAGTACTCCTGATGAAAGGATTGGACCTGAAACGTGTCGGGTACCGAAGAATGCTTTTCGGGCAATGGAGAGTAGAGCTGCGTGATTCTGGCTAAAATGAGAATCACAATTTTTTTGCTTAGAAGATCGATCACGATTATCTTGCGATTCTCGCTGCGTAACATCATCTTTCACATTAAAACAAAACAAATTGGGCTAACTTTACTATTTTTTTTTTTTTTTTTTTTTTTTATTATTAATTGAAGTGAATTTTTTCCCAAATAATTGCATTTGAAAGACCGCTGGGCAAATACAGTGTGACATAAAATATTGCAGCAATTGCCATTTTATTCCCTAGGGTCTTTGCTAAAATATATGTAATGTTTGGGGGTTCCAAGTAATTTTCTAGCAAAAAATATTAATATTAACTTAAGAAAGAAGTGTCAGAAAAAGATTTAGACTTTAAGTGGTTAAACTTCCTGCATTTACACATGGTTGAAAACCTGGAAGTCTGCCCTATTTTCACAGAAGTTCTATCCCTTTGATCTAAGAAGGAAGCTTAGTTACAATGTTGCAAGTTAAAAAAAAACTTGGCAGGCTGCCTGGATGTTTTCTTTTGACAGTGAGCAGATAGTTTCTCCACTTGAAAGAATCGGCAACCTCTGCAGGAGACATGGTCAGAGGGGGTGAATCGAGATCACGATTTTTTAACGATTAATTGTGCAGCTCTAATGGAGAGTAACATATATACCCAATGAATTTTGTCAATTTTCTATGACTCTATCAATTGTTCTCTCTTGGTTTTTTTTTTTTTTTTTAAATACAATCATCACCTGTCCTTTTAAATGTATCAATAAAATTTGTGTGTTTACTCAAATTTTGGTGGTGTGTTGTCGTTAAAATCCCAACTAGGGGGTTATTTCCTTTTGTCTCTACTTTGAACATTGAGTATCCCGTTCACACTGGTGCAACTTGTTGTGCGATTTGGCAGGTCCAAATAGCATGACAAGTCGAACCCTATTGTCGGCAATGGAACCGTTAAAATTGGTTTAGCGCCGACTTTGCGGTGCCGTACCTATTTAAGAAAAAAGTTCCTGCGTGGTTTTTGGCAATTTTAGCTTTAACTTGTTGGGACATCTGTGCATGAAGTCGCACAGATGTCAGCCAAGTCGCACTGACCTGCAGCTTTGAAATCGTGAGATTTCAGGTGAAGTTGCGCAATTTCAAAGCTGCGTTCATTGTGAACAGGGGCTAAAGTTTTTTTTTTTTTTTTGTTTTTTTTTTTGTTTTTGTTTTTTTTTTTATGTTTTTTTTTTTTATGATGTAATGAATGAATGCGTTGAAGATTTTATTCTAACATTTGGTTTTATTGTTTCCCTGTGCGCAGGACAGCCCCGATTTCTTCAAGATTTGTGTCGGATTAAAATTCGCCACTGTATAGGACTGCAGAACCTCAAGCTACTGGATGAGCTCCCCATTGCCAGGGTCATGAAGGACTACTTAAAACACAAATACGATGACATCTGAGTTGGGTGGGTTGTGTCCGCCGCAGCAGAGACTTGTTGCGTCATTTCAGATGTGATTATTCCAAAACTGGGGTAGGCTGTTGTCTTGCACAAGTATATCCTATGCAATTTCTGATGTGGGTTGGAGTCAGAAGGCAGGTATACAATTTTATATATATATTTTTTTTTTCGTTTAATATTATTTTCCCCGTCTTTTTGTTTTTGTTTTTTTATTTTTTTTATTATGGTGTGATAGAAAGTCTTAACCTCTTGAGGTCCACACTTTCACTTGAAAAAAAAAAGAAGAAAAGAAAACACTTAACACTTTATGAAACTTTCTTTGTTCTCATACCTGACCCAGAGCAAACGTGGCCACTTATCTTCAACCAATGAGGTCCACCTAGGAATTCAAATGGTCCTGTTGCCTGCCTGCACTAATGGCAGCCATTGTATGGAACGAGCCTGGAAGGGCGGCAGCTTATCAGTTTGCTAGGAGCGCGCCTCCACATCGTTACTGGTTCTTAGTGATTTGCTGCGCTGCATTTGTTCATGTTTCAGCCTACAAAAAAAAAAAATGGCAGCCGGTGTTGTATGTAGATTGCAGGGAACGCGTTACAAACCAAATTTGTGTATGTTTTTTTTTTTTTTTTGCTGTAAGGCATGCACTGGTAATTACGCAGGCTAATCTATTGTTAGCCAATATAAGAAAGTTTCGTGTACCTCTTTAACATATTTTTATGTCTGAAAAAGCACTGCTGAAGGACAAACCAAACTTTAGGTTAAACCTTGCTGTGGTTCTTTTTTTTTTTTTTTTTGAGACCTCAAAGTCATTTGTGTAAATGGTAATTGGCCAGTTGGCTGAAATTGTTCTTTCAGATAATTTTTCTTTACAAAATAAGCAGTTTAAAAAAAAATTACTTGATCTTGCATGCTTTCCGTTGTGGAAAGCATGCAGACTGCACTTCCCTTTTAGGTGTCATGCACATTAGGCCCCCCCAGTGCATGAGGCTCTGCAGCTGGAGAACACAGGCGCACCGTCTAGACCCCAGAGCTGGCAGCCTGGTAAACTGCTTTGATACCCTGTTTCATCCAAAATAAGACCTAGGGTGATGGCTGCAATATAAGCCCTATTTAAAGTCCTTGTAGGTCTTATTTGCAGGGTAGTGCTTATTTTCGGGGAAACGTGGTCAGGCTTATTTGGGGGGTAGGGCTTATATTGCAGCCATCACCGACAATCACGCTAGGTCTTATTTTCGCGGAAACAGGGTAGTGGACAGGGCTGGGTGGTGCACTTGGCGGTACTTTATTTTTTTGGCAATATGCGCCCAGAGACGAATGTCCGGAATGCAGACTGCATGCATTTTGGGCATTGGTCCCGGATGCATTCTCCCCTAAGTAGTGCTCAGGGGGGCAGTTACTGGAACATATTCTTTGTATCTCTCTCTCTCTGCAGCAGCTGAAAAACTTGAGGGAGAGGGGAAGAAACCAGCTTTCAGCTGCTGCAGAGAGAGACGTACAGGGGATTGGTTGCCGTAACTGCCCCCCACGCGCCACTTGACATCCCTGCCCACATCTGATTCACCCTGCTGCCTTGGCCCCCCTACTGGCATGAGCCCTGTACAGGAGGACTGGTGGTACCCCCTTATCTATGGCCCTGCTTCCAGCACACGCCAGAACCCCTTGCCATTACATATATAAGTGCAGGAACTGCATTCCCCCACATTCCCACCAAAAGCCCTGCATACCGCCAGGTGCACCTCGAGCTCTGTCTACCCTAGAAGTTGTCAGACTTTCATAGTCCAGAAGATGAGCCTGTGCCCTCCAGCGAGCGACAAAGCCCCATGCACGGCCTGGGAGGCGTGCCTCATGGCCATTTCCACCAATCAGATAAAGTGGAATTCAATTTGCCCACTCGCTGCTCAGTTTGAATCACTGGAAGACGAACCTCAGGGGCCGGAATATGGGGTCGACCCGCCTACAGAACTTAGTCCTGTAGAAATTACTGCCCACTAGAAGACAAAAAGTGTGAATAGCAGCAAAGCATATAAAACTGTCCAATGAAAACGATTCTTTATGTGAAAAGATTATAATCACAAAATAGATCCCTTTGGGTGTATTCTGCCATTATTCCTTGTTTTTTTTCTTTTTATATAAAGGTAGAGCTAGACCCGTAAAATGACAAAGCCTGAACTTATGCTGGAAGGAATCCGTCTCTTCTCGACTCTCAGCAGTTCTAGTTCAGGCAGATAGATATCAGGTCTTGTGTTGGACTAAAGGTCCTCCTATTTGTGGCCAGCATTACTATTGTGCGCTGTGTTGGATACAGCCAATACCCCCCTTCCCCTTAATCTTATTATTTCTAGGATTGACTATTCAGGAGACATTCAATATCCATGAGAAAAAAAATAATCGCTAATTTTGTAATCTTTTCTATATGGATCAGTCAGCAGAGTTAATCCATTCATGGAACCAAGCAACGTGGTTACATCAAAAAAAAAAAAAAAAAAATTTCCCCTGTGCTATGATATGTATCACTTTTTTTAGTCAGCGTTATGTTTGCAGTTTAAACATAGTTTTATCCCCCTCTCCTCCCTTTCCCTCTGCTCCGTGACTTTGTTTTCTCTTATGTGTATGGTGCTATGGTGTCTTATTTATATACATAAATAATAAAAGTTACATTTTGAGAAATTTCATGCTGTGTATCATTTCGGTAATGGGAAAGATGATGTTTGGTTATTGAAAACCTTTTTATGCCGTGTACACACGACCGGACTTTCCGGCAGACTAGGTCCGACGGTCTTCCTGACGGACTTTCAGCAGAGTTCCGACGGACTTTCGAATGAATGGACTTCCCCCGTACACGGACTGACTAATGCTCTGTACATACGGTCGGAAATTCCGACGGGGAAAAGTCCGATCGGATTATGTTGTCGGAAAATCCGATCATGTGTGGACTCTAGCGGGCTTTTTCTGTCTGAATTTCCAACGGAAAAAAATTTGAGAACAGGCCCTAAGATTTTCCGACAGCAAAATCTGATTGGACTTTTTCTGATCGTGTGTATAGAATTCCGACACCAAGTGCCACGCATGCTCAGAATAAATTCGGGGACGAAAGCTATTGGCTACTGGCCTCTACGTAGTCCCGTCGTATGTTTTGTACGTCACCTCGTTCGCAAAGATCGGATTTTCCGACAACTTTGTGCGACCGTGTGTATGCAAGACAAGTTTCGGACAAAATCGGCTGGAAAAAATCTGATGGCTTTTGTGGTCGGAATGTCCGACTGTGTGTACAGGGAATAAGTCTGTTCGAAAGTCCGAGTGGTTTTCCCCAATAGGAATTGAATCCGTCGGACAGATTTGAAACATGTTCTATTTCTAGGTCTGTCAAATTTTTTAAATGAAAAATGATCGGATTAGCCCACACACGATCGGAATGTTCGACGGACTGATTCCGTCGGACCTAGTCTGCTGGAAAGTCCGGTCGTGTGTACGAGGCATTAAAGTTAAAGGAGAAGTTTGGAGTTTAAAAACAAAAAAATATATTCAGTACATATTCCATGCTGCAGCTGTCCCCCACTGTCTCTAAGCCCAAGAGCTAAGCGATCACATGACAACTTATCACTCAGTTCTTGGTCTTCCTGGAGCAGAGAGCGGTGCCCCATTCAGTGCTTTGTAGAGAGGGGTCGGGAGCAGCTGGCTCAGGCTCTCAGCAGTACAGTGAGGCTAAGCCAACTGCCAAACAAACATCCGGATGCCCCATCAGTGCTCTCTGGAGAGGGGGCGGGAGCGGGAGCAAATGGCTCAGGTTCTCAGCAGTACAGTGAGACTGAGCCAGGTGCCAATCAGACATGTGGTTGTCCCTTCAGTGCTCTCTGGAAAGGGGGCAGGAGCAACTGGCTTAGTCTCTCAGTAGCACAGTGAGAGACTGAGCCAGCTGCCAATCAGGTATCCGGGTGCCCCTCCAATGCTCTCTGGTGAGGGGGATGGGAGCAAATGGCTCAGGCTCTCAATAGCACAGTGAGAGACTGAGCCAGCTGCCCATCAGACATCCGGGTGCCCCTCCAGTGCTCTCTCAATAGGAGGCAGGAGCAACTGGCTTAGTCTTTCAGTAGTACAGTGAGAGACTGAGCCAGTTGCCAATCAGGTATCCGGGTGCCACTCCAATGCTCTTTGTTGAGGGGGATGGGAGCAAATGGCTCAGGCTCTCAGTAGCACAGTAAGAGACTGAGCCAGCTGCCCATCAGACATCCAGGTGCCTCTCCAGTGCTCTCTGGAGAGGGGGCACAAGCAACTGGCTTAGGCTCTCATCAGCACAGTGAGAGGCTGAGCCAGCTGCCAAGAAAACATTTGGGTGGATCCTGACAATATGGTCAGGATCCTTCCAGAGCCTGGAGCGGCTCTCTGATATCAGCAGGCTTTAGCTCAGCTCAGAACAAGAATTTGTATATGCTGCTATTGGTCATCATTAAGACCTACACATTTTCTGTCCACATGATGCCAGAGGTGTCTTCTGAGTGTGATAAAAAGCTGTGCGTCTGTCCAGATAATGGTCAATCAGCAGCTGGTCAGCACTTGCTTAATACCTATTACCAGAATTGCGTGTTGATCAGGGGCGTCCATCCTTTTGACCTTCATGGGCCACATTGGAAGAAAAGGAATGGTCTTGGGCACACATATAATACACCAACAATAAAGAGAGCTGATGAGCAAAAAAAAAGTCTGGCAGATCACAAGTTATCTATTGTTTTGTAACATTTATTATAGAAAGTAAGAGGGTGGCCTAAAACGCATCGATATCTTGTTGGATGGATGTGGTGGAAATTCTCAATGATTTCTCAAGGTGCCCATCAGATCTTTTTTGTCCCTTATTTTGCCCTTTGTGTTCTTCATCCTTAAAGTGTTACTAAACCGTAAACAGCAAAATCAGTCTGTATATGCAGTAAAGCATGCTTGTTATACTCACTGTGGAACCGAAGGGGTTAATCCTCTGCCTTGTGTACAAAGGCTGTTTGATCCTCTCTCTTCTGATCCTCCCCTTTTTCCAGTGTCCCCAATTCATCTCCGGACAGTACAGAGGGTAGGGGACAAGCTGCACATGCTCCATTTCGGTGTTTATTTTGTTCCTTGGGAAAGTGCATGTGATCAGCACAGGGCCAATCTGCACTGTCCAGCCAGAGTATCAGGGGTCCTGCATCCTCATAGGACAGCTAGAGCAGAATGAAAACTACAAGCTTTAACCAGACACTGATAGAAGTCAGAAGACTGCTATATACTGCTGATGAGAAAAGGTATTTAGCAGTTTATATTTACTAAAATAATTGCATTTCCATGTTCCGTGTACTATGGGAGACCAGATCTAGTGAATGCAGAGTCCTCCTGGGTTTAGTAATACTTTATATTTAGTTGATCACAAATAATAGGTGCTGCCCAAAACTGATGCCACGAATAAGGCGTGATTGTGAAGAGTGGGACATTTTTCTTTGGGGAGATAAAACCTATAAAAGTCCACTAAAAGAGACACTGTCAGTTTTTTTCTTCAGCCGCATGTGTTCGCTAAATGTAAGCCCATTTTTATAACAAGTTCCAAAAAATGTAACATTTTTAGGTAATTTTACGATTTGTGTTGGGCCGCATTCATGGTCGTCTGGGGCCGCAGGTTGGACACCCCTGGCATAGACAATAATCTGCCAAAAGGCACATATGCAGTGATATCTTCTGAGCAGTATATGAATTGCAGACACACCAAAGCTACTGATATCCTGAGGGTTCAAGACTTCACATCCTACCTAATGGGCTTTTATTTGAACGACACTTTTCTTTAAATCATGCTTATGTTCCATCTTGTGGAAAATTCAGGTATGTATGCTATTATCTAATACTTATTGGTACCTGTTCAGTTTTTTACACACAAAATTTCCAATTAGACTTCTGACACTGCCATACACCCTTAGGCCTCATGCACACTGGACTATTTAAAGCTGCTGTTTGTGGCTTCAGATGTTTTTTTCTACAGTCAATAAACTCTCCATCATGTTATCATGTTATCCTATGTGTCCATGTGCACATCGGCTGTTATCAACAGGTTTTGGCTGGGGCGTTTCATGGCTGAAAAAAATAAAAAAAATAAAACAACAAAACTAGTGGCTTCTGAGAGGCATTTCTCATCTGTAAAAACGATCTACCATATTTATCGGCGTATAACACGCACCCCAAGTTTAGGAGCAAATTTTAAGGAAAAAAACTTTTAGTAGGGAAGTTTAAGGAAAAAAACTTACATTTAAATGCCCATCAATGCAGCCTTGTCAGTGTCCATCTGCAGCCTTGTCAGTGTCATTTGCAGCCTTGTAATTGCAGCCTTGTCAGTGTCGTTGCAGGCTTGCATTGCAGCCTTGTCAGTGTCGTTGCAGGCTTGCATTAAAGCATTGTCAGTGTAATTTTCAGCCTTGCATTGCAGCCTTTTCAGTGTCGTTGCAGGCTTGCATTGCAGCCTTGTCAGTGTCATTTACAGCCTTGAATTGCAGCCTTGTCAGTGTCGTTGCAGGCTTGCATTGCAGCCTTGTCAGTGTCGTTGCAGGCTTGCATTGCAGCCTTGTCAGTGTCGTTGCAGGCTTGCATTGCAGCCTTGTCAGTGTCGTTGCAGGCTTGCATTGCAGCCTTGTCAGTGTCGTTGCAGCCTTGCATTGCAGCCTTGTCAGTGTCGTTGCAGGCTTGCATTGCAGCCTTGTCTATGTCGTTGCAGGCGTGCATTAAAGCCTTGTTAGTGTAATTTGCAGCCTTGCATTGCAGCCTTTTCAGTGTCGTTGCAGGCTTGCATTGCAGCCTTGTCAGTGTCATTTACAGCCTTGAATTACAGCCTTGTCAGTGTCGTTGCAGGCTTGCATTGCAGCCTTGTCAGTGTCGTTGCAGCCTTGTATTGCAGCCTTGTCAGTGTCGTTGCAGCCTTGCATTGCAGCCTTGTCAGTGTCATTTGCAGCCTTGCATTGCAGCCTTGTCAGTGTAATTTACAGCCTTGCATTGCAGCCTTGTCAGTGTAATTTACAGCCTTGCATTGCAGCCTTGTCAGTGTCATTGCAGCCTTGCATTGCAGCCTTGTCAGTGTCATTGCAGCCTTGCATTGCAGCCTTGTCAGTGTCGTTGCAGGCTTGCATTGCAGTCTTGCTGTTTAAAAATGGCACTGCCGAGATACAGAACGGATGTCCTTTGTATCTCGGCCGTTCTCATCGGCTTTCCGAGAAGCTCACAATCAGCGGGGGATCGGCCGCACCCACGATTTTCCCCAGATTTTAATACGGTAACTTCAATAAACTCTCAAAAACGCAAGATTTTTTATTTTATTTTATTTTTTTAGTTTTTTAAGTTTTTGATCAATTAATTTTTTTTTTAATGCTAAAAGATGCGAAAGTGAGTACACCCATAAGTGAAAATGTCCAAATTGGGCCCAAAGTGTAAATAATTTGTGTGGCCACCATTATTTTCCAGCACTGCCTTAACCCTCTTGGACCTGGAGTTTTCCAGAGCTTCACAGGTTGCCACTGGAGTCCTCTTCCACTCCTCCATGACGACATCACAAAGCTGGTGAATGTTAGAGATCTTGCGCTCCTCCACCTTCCGTTTTCAGATGCTCAATAGGGTTTAGGTCTGGAGACATGCTTGGCCAGTCCATCACCTTTACCCTCAGCTTCTTTAGCAAGGCAGTGGTCATCTTGGAGGTGTGTTTGGGGTCGCTATCATGTTGGAATACTGCTCTGTGGCCCAGTCTCCAGAGGGAGGGGGACCATGCTCTGCTTCAGTATGTCACAGTACATGTTGGCATTCATGGTTCCCTCAATGATCTGTAGTTCCCCAGTGCCTGCAGCATTCATGCAGCCCCAGACCATGACACTCCAACCACCATGCTTGACTGTAGACAAAACACACTTGGGGGTTATTTACAAAACGCAAATCCACTTTGCACTGGAAGTGCAGTTGCTCTAAATCTAAGGGGTAGATCTGAAATGAGGGGAAGCTCTGCTGATTTTATCATCCAATCATATGCAAGCTAAAATGTTGTTTTTTTATTTTCCTTGCATGTCCCCCTCGGATCTACAGCGACTTTACTTCCAAGTGCACTTTCAGTGCAAAGTGGATTTTCCTTTAGTAAATAACCCCCACTTGTCTTTGTATGCCTCACCTGGTTGCCACCACTCACGCTTGACACCATCTGAACCAAATAAGTTTATCTTGGTCTCATCAGACCACAGGACATGGTTCCCGCAATCCATGTCCTTAGTCTGCTTGTCTTCAGCAAACTGTTTGCGGGCTTTCTTGTGCATCATCTTAAGGCCCCTTTCACACTACCGATCCGTTCAGATCCGCCTGTCAGTTTTTCAGGCGGACCTGAACGGATGCTCCATAGAGCTCTATGGAGCGTCGGATGTCAGCGGTAACATGACCGCTGACATCTGACCCGCTCCGATCCGAAAAAGTGTGACGGAGGAAAAAGCTATTTTTCCATCCGTGATCGGATCGGGTGACGACGGACACTGCGGTCCGTCGTCACCCGATCTCCCATAGGGGAGAGCAGCGCTGTGACAGGTCCGTCCCTGCGCAGTGTGCAGAGACGGACCTGTCCTCTTCCTGCTCAGCGGAGATCGCTAGACAAAAAGAAGAATCCCCTAGGTGGACTTTTAAGGCACTAGCATAATTTGTAGAGAAAACATATATTTTATTAAACACAATAAGTACGATAAAAACAAAGTATATTGGAATGGTTACAATAGCTGTGGGCTAGGTACAGAATCACCACAACTATTGACTATAAAGTTCTTTTACTTCACCCGACGCGTTTCAGAGTATGTCTCCTTCTTCAGGGCTGTTTATAAGATGGTCAATCATACATCTATAATGTAGTAATAGCAAAATGTCAAATACAGAATATACAAAGAAGTATTGTGAACAATATTGTTTATAGCATGTATATTGCAATACTAAAGAATATTGTATAGACTCACATATTTTGTGGAGATATCGTGGGCGAAACATTCCAATAAAGCTATTTAAAATTAAGGAGTATAACCAGAAGTGTGTCTTCAGGAACCTGCCTGTAAGGGTAGCTTGTCTTTCACAGCATATTTAACCACTTGCCGACCGCCGCACGACGATATACGTCGGCAGAATGGCACGGGCAGGCATATGGGCGTATATATAAGTCCCTGCCTGCCCGCGGGTGGGGGGCCCGATCGGGCCCCCCCCCGGTGCCTGCGGCGGTCGGCATTCCGTCGAGAGCGATCCGGGATGAGGGGGCGGCCATTCATTCATGGCCACCCCCTCGCGATCGCTCTCGACGAATGGAAATCCCCGGTGACATCACTTCCTCTCCTGTAATGTAAACACAGGAGAGGAAGTGATGTATTCTCTCCTCCGTGTCGGTATTTTTCGTTCCGACACCGAGGAGAGAGGTTCGGTGAGTTGCACCAACACTCTACACACACAGTAGAACATGCCAGGCACACTCACACCCCCCCTTTACCCCCCGATCACCCCCCCAATTACCCCTGCCCCCCAGTCACAGTGACACCAATGTCATTTTTTTTTTTTTTTTTTTTTGCATTGGTGTCATTTGTGACTGTAATAACTGTTAGGGCAGTTAGAGTTAGCCCCATTTAGTTCTAATGTGCCCCCTAACCCCCCCCAATAAAGGTTTAACCCCGTGATCACCCCCCGTCGCCAGTGTCACTAAGGCTGGGTTCACATTGCAGCGGTTTATGAGAACGAATGTGATTCGCACCGCACTGCAGTGCAAATCACATCCGATCTCTGTGCGATTCGAGTTCAGCCATTCGCCGCACCCGCCGCAAATTCGCACGGGACCCTTTTTTTGGCCCGCAGCAGAATCGGATCGCATGGGTGTTCACACCATGCGATCCGAGTTTGCAGATCGCACTGCGATATGCGAACTGATCTGGGGGTGTCAGTAACATTTCACTGACACTCCCAGCAGTTCGCATAGGGCAGTGTGAACTGCCGCCGGGAGGCATGCGATGCGGGAACCCGCCGCGGATTCGCGGCGTTTCCGCATCGCTCCAGTGTGAACCCAGCCTAATAAGCGATCATTTTTCTGATCGCTGTATTAGTGTCACAGGTGACGCTAGTTAGGCAGGTAGGTATTTAGGTTCGCCGCAGCTTTTTATAGCGCCAGGGACCCCCATATACTACCGCATAAAGCCCCCTGATTGCCCCCTAGTTAACCCTTTCACCTGTGATCACCATATAACTGTTACAGGTGACGCTGGTTGGTTAGTTATTTTTTTATAGTTTCAGGGCACCCGCCATTTATTACCTAATAAAGGTTTAACCCCCTGATCACCCGGCGGGTGTCATTTGTGACTAATAACTGTTAGGGCAGTTAGGGTTAGCCCCCTTTAGTTCTAAGGTACCCCCCTAACCCCCCCCAATAAAGGTTTAACCCCGTGATCACCCCCCGTCGCCAGTGTCACTAAGGCTGGGTTCACATTGCAGCGGTTTGAGAACGGATGTGATTCGCACCGCACTGCAGTGCAAATCACATCCGATCTCTGTGCGATTCGAGTTCAGCCATTCGCCGCACCCGCCGCAAATTCGCACGGGACCCTTTTTTTGGCCCGCAGCAGAATCGGATCGCATGGGTGTTCACACCATGCGATCCGAGTTTGCAGATCGCACTGCGATATGCGAACTGATCTGGGGGTGTCAGTAACATTTCACTGACACTCCCAGCAGTTCGCATAGGGCAGTGTGAACTGCCGCCGGGAGGCATGCGATGCGGGAACCCGCCGCGCATTCGTGGCGTTCCCGCATCGCTCCAGTGTGAACCCAGCCTAATAAGCGATCGTTTTTCTGATCGCTGTATTAGTGTCACAGGTGACGCTAGTTAGGCAGGTAGGTATTTAGGTTCGCCGCAGCTTTTTATAGCGCCAGGGACCCCCATATACTACCGCATAAAGCCCCCTGATTGCCCCCTAGTTAACCCTTTCACCAGTGATCACCATATAACTGTTACAGGTGACGCTGGTTGGTTAGTTATTTTTTTATAGTTTCAGGGCACCCGCCATTTATTACCTAGTCTCACTAGTGTACCCCTAAATTTAGGGGTGTCTACTTTCCAAAATGGGGTCATTTGGGGGGGGTTTGTGCCATCTTGGCATTTTATGGCCTTCAAAACTGTAACGCCCTTAGAAAGCCTGAAGGCGGTGCTTGGTTTTCGGGGCCCCGTACGCGGCTAGGCTCCCAAAAAGTCCCACATATGTGGTATCCCCGTACTCAGGAGAAGCAGCAGAATTTATTTTGGGGTGTCATTTCACATATGCCCATGGCATGTGTGAGCAATATATCATTTAGTGACAACTTTGTGAAAAAAAAAAAAAAAAAAAAAAGTTTGTAATTTTCCCGCAACTTGTGGCAAAATATAAAATATTCCATGAACTCAACATGCCTCTCAGCAAATAGCTTGGGGTGTCTACTTTCTAAAATGGGGTCATTTGTGGGGGTTTTGTGCCATCTTGGCATTTTATGGCCTTCAAAACTGTGATAGGTAGTGAGAAGTGAACTCAAAAATTTACGCCCTTAGAAAGCCTGAAGGCGGTGCTTGGTTTTCGGGGCCCCGTACGCGGCTAGGCTCCCAAAAAGTCCCACATATGTGGTATCCCCGTACTCAGGAGAAGCAGCAGAATTTATTTTGGGGTGTCATTTCACATACGCCCATAGCATGTGTGAGCAATATATCATTTAGTGACAACTTTGTGTAAAAAAAAAAAAAAAATTTTTTTTTGTCATTATTCAATCGCTTGAGGCAAAAAAATAAAATATTCAATGGGCTCAACATGCCTCTTATCAATTTCCTTAGGGGGTCTACTTTCCAAAATGGGGTCATTTGGGGGGGTTTTGTACTGCCCTGCCATTTTAGCACCTCAAGAAATGAGATAGGCAGTCGTAAACTAAAAGCTGCGTAAATTCCAGAAAACGTACCTTAGTTTGTAGATGTGACAACTTTTGCGCAAACCAATAAATATACAATTATTGACTTTTTTTTTACCAAAGACATGTGGCTGAATACATTTTGGCCTAAATGTATGACTAAAATTGAGTTTATTGGATTTTTCTAATAACAAAAAGTAGAAAATATCATTTTTTTTCAAAATTTGCGGTCTTTTTACGTTTATATCGCAAAAAATAAAAATCGCAGAGGCAATCAAATACCATCAAAAGACAGCTCTATTTGTGGGAAGAAAAGGACGCAAATTTTGTTTGGGTACAACATTGCATGACCGCGCAATTACCAGTTAAAGCAGCGCAGTGCCAAAGTGTAAAAAGACCTCTGGTCATTTACCAGCAAAATGGTCCGGTCTGAAAGTGGTTAAGTATACCATCAATTGAAGATTGAGTACAGCTGAACTAACATGAGAGGCATTGGAGAGCTGACAATACTGAAGCCGGTGGAGGGCATAGCCCTGTAGGTAAAGAGTAATAGATTATAACGAGGGACATATTAAATGATGATATTCAGCTAGCCTGCATCATCCCTTCCCTATAAGAGAATTTAAAAATAATGTGCAAGCAAGCTATATACAGAGATATTGCTGTAATAATGAATAAATATGTGTATGCAATGCATGGGAAATACTGTATATACAGTTGCAAAAAAAAATATGTGAACCCTTTTGGAATGATATGGATTTCTGCACAAATTGGTCATAAAATGTGATCTGATCTTCATCTAAAGCCCCATACACACGGTCGGACTTGTACAAACTTTTCCGTGGACTTTTGTACAAAGGGCGTGGTCCACAAGTTTGTATTGCATACACACAGTCGGACTTTTTGACAACAAACACGAACGTAATGACGTCACAACGTACTGACGCTGCTTCAAAAGAGGACGTTCAATGACTCCAGCGCCACCTTTGGTCAACTTCTGTATTGTAGTCTGATCGTTTGCAATGGTTCTGAGCATGCGTGTTTGTACCTTGTACAAAAGTCCGATGCTTTTGCGTACACACGGTAGGACTTTGCTCCATCGGACTTTTGTTGCCAGAAAGTTTGTCCGTTCGCACAGCCAACAAAAGTCCGATGAAAACAGAAAAAGTTTGTCCGATGGAGCGTACACACAGTCGGATGTTGCTCCAAAACAGCTAATTTGCATGTTTGTTGTCAAAAAGTCCGACCGTGTGTACGGGCCTTAAGTCACAACAATAGACAATCACAGTCTGCTTAAACTAATAACACACAAAGAATTAAATGTTACCATGTTTTTTATTGAACACACCATGTAAAAATTCACAGTGCAGGTGGAAAAAGTATGTGAATCCTTGGATTTAATATCTGGTTGAACCACCTTTGGCAGCAATAACTTCAACCAAACGTTTCCTGTAGTTGCAGATCAGATGTGCAACGGTCAGGAGTAATTCTCGACCATTCCTCTTTACAGAACTGTTTCAGTTCAGCAATATTCTTGGGATGTCTGGTGTGAATCGCTTTCTTGAGGTCGTGCCACAGCATCTCAATCGGGTTGAGGTCAGGACTCTGACTGGGCCACTCCAGAAGGCGTATTTACTTCTAACTATACTTTTTCAAGGCACTGTAATATAGAGGAGTCTGCAGTGGTGTCTTCCTCTATGTTTTTAGGCTTCTTGGGTTGATCTTGCATTAAAGTAGAGCTCCAGTCAAGACCTTTTATATTTTTATAGAGTGTGGAACAGTTGGACCCTCTGTCTGGAACAGCTGTGGATGAAAATACATGGTCTGGTTTACTTGCAGCCCTATATAAAAATGCCTTTAAAAAGCCATTCAAAAATGTAAAAGAACCATCTTCCAGTGCTTCCGGTAAGTACAAGTGACGTCACCGTTCTCACCATTAGAGCCGGAGACTTGGAGGGTGGTGCACTCCTTTAATGGGTTGGAGAATATTCTTGTTGGATTCAGAGTGCACAGCTATTCCAGGAGGCTAAATAATCACACCCACACCTTCTGGAAATGCCAAAAGTAGGTAGGTACTGTATGTTTTCCTTCTTTTGTATAAACTTTGTAATGCCTTCCTTTCAAGCCATTTGTATTTAGGGGTTGAGGGTAGCTTTAAGTAAAGAAAACCTTCCGTTTTCCTGGAAGGTACGCTTTAATGTTGAAATCTGGGCAATTATATGAAAGACAGTTAACAATAAATAAATGTTTTATTTAGTAAATGCAAACCTTGAAAGTACCAGAATTTTACTTTACAATAGATCTTGGAGTAGCAGAGGAAAAGGCAGCACAAGGAGCCAATAGGTTTATGTGTTAAGAATGTGCTGATAGAAGGAGAAAGCAGATAGACAACCTAATTCAGTGATTCTCAACCAGGGTTCCTCCAAAGGTTGCTAGGGGTTCCTTCAGGATTAGGCAATTTCTGCCTATCAGATAAGTTCCCACTGACACCATTGATCTTTTTAGCTATCTGTAAGGATAAGGAAATCTGTATCTGTAGCTATCTGTAAGGAAATTCTTCCCAATTACTACAAGTGTAAGGACCATTCTTCCCACTGACCATCACACTAATGTATCATGAGTTGTAGATCTCAAATGAGATTTGTTTTAAAATTTGTGGTTCAGATTGAGAAGAACTCTCTGCTCACAGCTCAGAAAGACAGAAAATGGACTTGAAGACTAACGAAGGCCCTTCAACAGTGATTCTCAACCAGGGTTCCTCCAGAGGTTGCTAGGGGTTCCTTAAGCATTGGGCCATTTCTGCCTCTCGGATAAGTTCCCACCGACACCAATGATCTTGTTAGCTATCTGTAAGGAGGTAATTCTTCCCAATGACCACAAGTGTAAGGACCATTCTTCCCACTGACCATCACACTATTGCATCATGAGTTGTATATTTCTACTTTTTAGCAGAGGTTCCCCGAGACCAGAGAACTATTTCAAGGGTTCTTCTATGTTGAAAAGGTTGAGAAAGGCTGACCTAATTAATCCATTAGGCTGGATTCACACCTATGCACTTTTGTTTCCTTAACCGCTTGCCGGCCGCCTCATGCTGATATACGTCTACAGAAGGACTCATACAAGCAGAATCACGTACCTGTATGTTGCCCTTTAAAAGGCGGCCAGCGGGTGCGCAACGTGCGCCCGTGGCAAGATCGCTGAGTCGGGTCGCGGGTCCGCGGACTCGATCGCTTGGGGATACCCGCGATCGCCTCACGGGGAGGAAGAACGGGGAGATGCTAATGTAAACAAGCATCTCCCCGTTATGTCTAGTGACAGTGTCACTGATCTCTGCTCCGATCAGATCAGTGACGTGTCACACATAGCCACGCCCCCCACAGTTACAAACACGCCCTAGGACGCACTTAAGCCCTACACTGCCACCTAGTGGTTAACCCCTTCACTGCCAGTGTCATTTACACAGGAATCCGTGCATTTGTATAGCACTGATTGCTGTATAAATGACAGTGGTCCCAAAAATGTGTCCAAAGTGTCCGCCATAATGTCGCAGTCACAATAAAAATCGCTGATCGCCGTCATTAAAAAATGAATAAAAAATGCCATAAAACTATCCCCTAATTTGTAAACGCTATAACTTGCGCAAACCAATCAATAATCGCTTATTGCGTTTTTTTTTTACCAGAAATATATAGAAGAATACATATCGGCCTAAGCTGAGGAAAAAAAGTGTTTTTTTTATATATTTTTGGGGAATATTTATTATAGCAAAATGTAAAAAATAATCTTTTTTTTTTTCAAAATTGTCTCTCTTTTTTTGTTTATAGCGCAAAAAATAAAAACAGCAGGGGTGATCAAATACCACCAAAACAAAGCTCTATTTGTGGGGAAAAAAGGACGTTAATTTTGATTGGGAGCCATGCGCAATTGTCAGTGAAAGCGACGCAGTGCCGAGTCGCAAAAAGTGCTGTGGTCAGGAAGGGGGGCTAAAGTGGTTGAACAAAGGTTTTTATTAGAAAGAAATTGAAGGGGGGTTGGGACTTTAAATGAAGCAATTGTATAGTAAAAATGAGCCAGTCTTGGGTCTGTCGCTGTGGCATTTTTGTGCCATAGCATTTATATCTTTTTTTCTATATTTTTATTTTTATTTCTATTATTATTATTTTTTTTTTTATTTCATTTTCATTTTTTAAATCATTCTCTCCTTTTTACATATTTATTTATTTGACATTGATCATGTACCATTTTGACTGTATTATTCTACTTATGTCTATGCTTTATGTGCATTATGTATATATATGAAATAAATTTATACTCTTTATGATTGTAGATGAATGTCATCAATTAAATATTTAAATATTATTTATTTATCGTTCATTTTTTACTATACAATTGCTTCATTTAAAGTCCCAACCCCCCTTCAATTTCTATCGATTATCGGGATGGAAGCATTATGTTTTGCTTCATTTAAAGTCCCAAATTCCCCCCCCTTTTTTGTTTAAAGGTTTTTATTAATCAAATGGTGCATACATGTAATGTTAACTTTTGCATGTAAACTTGGTAACTGTTACATTGAATATTGTACATTTTGTAGGTAAGAAAACAGGAACATTGTTTTGGCCATGTGGCTATGTTGAGTGCATATATTACAAATAAAGATTATACAGAGAGGTATGTGTCTGAGTAGTCATTCCAAACTGATATGGTTTTACTACACACAGGTATCAGACTCTTGTAGCCAATGGTCCCATACCTTGTTTATTTGTTTGGGCAACCTCTGTTAATATATATACATTTCTTGTATGGCAGGGTATTATTTACTTCCAGTTTCCATTCTACTACCATCGGAGGTGTTCGTCTCATCCATTTTTTAGCTATAATTTTCCTGGCTGAAAACTGTCTCATGAAGAAATATTTTTGTGTATTTATCATTTGTATCTGGTAATATTCCAAGGAGGCATTGTTTTGGGTCTAATGCTTTGGGTGAGCCCATTGTATCATGCAGAAATGTCATGATTTGCTTCCACAAGCCTTGTATCTTGGGGCATGTCCAGATCAAATGGGAAAATATGCCTGTCTCTTGTCCGCACATCAGACATGTTGTAGATTGAGTGCATTTGTATCTTGCCACTTTAATGCCGCTTAAACACGACCGGACTTTTCGATGGACTAGGTCCGACGGTCTTCCCGACGGACTTTCAGCAGAGTTCCGACGGACTTTTCGAATGAACGGACTTGGCCACACACAATCACACCAAAGTCCGACGGATTTGACCGTGATGACGTACGACCGGACTAGAATAAGGAAGTTCATAGCCAATAGCTGCCCTAGCGTCGGGTTTTGTCCGTCGGACTAGCATACACACGAATGGATTTCTCGATAGGAACTGGGTCCGGCGGAGTTCCGGCTGAAAAATTTGAAACATGTTCTATTTCTAAAGTCCGTCAGAGTTTTGGACAGCAAAGGTCCAATGGAGCGCACACACGATTGAATTGTCCGACGGATTCGTTCCATTGGACCTTTGCTGTCGAAAAGTCCTGTCGTGTGTATGCGGCGTAAGGTGTGTGAGGTATGGCCTATGTAGAATATAAAGCTGTGATAGTTGATCAGATAATTTGGGGGATACAGCCTTACAGGACTCCAGTGCCTCCTCCCACTCCTCATCCTCAATTGATCCCACTTCTCTATCCCATCTGGGTTTCAGATCATATGCTATTTTGGTATAGATGGGCGTGGAGAGAATATTGTAAAATTCTGAGATTTGTTTGTGCGGGTCTGTGCTCTTAATCACTGCCTTAATGACATTTGGTGTGGGGTGTGGGACGGAGTCAGGAAATTGAGATTGTGTCGCATGGCGGAGTTGTAGAAATCTAAAAAACCTTCGGTTTTTGGATTGGAAATTCTTCTCTAAGTGAATTGAAAGTTTTGATATTCCCGTCTTTTAGGATGTGGTGTAGATAAAATACTCCCTGTGTGGACCATATCCTTGTGTCATGTATTTTGGTGAATTCGGGTAGATTTTTGTTATGCCATATCGGCGTGTAATCGTTGTATTGTGGAATTTCGAGTTTGGAAGAAGCTACAGTGCCTTGCGAAAGTATTCGGCCCCCTTGAACTTTTCAACCTTTTGCCACATTTCAGGCTTCAAACATAAAGATATAAAATTTTAATTTTTTTGAAGAATCACCAACAAGTGGGACACAATTGTGAAGTGGAACGAAATCTATTGGATATTTTAAACTTTTTTAGCAAATAAAAAACTGAAAAGTGGTGCGTGCAAAATTATTCGGCCCCTTTACTTTCAGTGCAGCAAACTCACTCCAGAAGTTCAGCGAGGATCTCTGAATGATCCAATGTTGTCCTGAATGACTGATGGTGATAAATAGAATCCACCTGTGTGTAATCAAGTCTCTGTATAAATGCACCTGCTCTGTGATAGTCTCAGGGTTCTGTTGAAAGCACAGAGAGCATCATGAAGACCAAGGAACACACCAGGCAGGTCCGTAATACTGTTGTGGAGAAGTTTAAAGCCGGATTTGGATACAAAAAGATTTCCCAAGCTTTAAACATCCCAAGGAGCACTGTGCAAGCGATCATTTTGAAATGCAAGGAGTATCAGACCACTGCAAATCTACCAAGACCTGGCCGTCCCTCTAAACTTTCAGCTCAGACAAGGAGAAGACTGATCAGAGATGCAGCCAAGAGGCCCATGATCACTCTGGATGAACTGCAGAGAACTACAGCTGAGGTGGGAGAGTCTGTCCATAGGACAACAATCAGTCGTACACTGCACAAATCTGGCCTTTATGGAAGAGTGGCAAGAAGAAAGCCATTTCTCAAAGATATCCATAAAAAGTCTCGTCTAAAGTTTGCCACAAGCCACCTGGGAGACACACCAAACATGTGGAAGAAGGTGCTCTGGTCAGATGAATCCAAAATCCAACTTTTTGCCCACAATGCAAAACGATATGTTTGGCGTAAAAGCAACACAGCTCATCACCCTCAACACACCATCCCCACTGTCAAACATGGTGGTGGCAGCATCATGGTTTGGGCCTGCTTTTCTTCAGCAGGGACAGGGAAGATGGTTAAAATTGAGGGGAAGATGGATGCAGCCAAATACAGGACCATTCTGGATGAAAACCTGTTGGAGTCTGCAAAAGACCTGAAACTGGGACGGAGATTTATCTTCCAACAAGACAATGATCCCAAACATACAGCAAAATCTACAAAGGAATGGTTCACAAATAAATGTATCCAGGTGTTAGAATGGCCAAGTCAAAGTCCAGACCTGAATCCAATCGAGAATCTGTGGAAAGAGCTGAAAACTGCTGTTCACAAACGCTCTCCATCCAACCTCACTGAGCTCCAGCTGTTTTGCAAGGAAGAATGGGCAAGAATTTCAGTCTCTCGATGTGCAAAACTGATAGAGACATACCCCAAGCGACTTGCAGCTGTAATCGCAGCAAAAGGTGCCTCTACAAAGTATTAACGCAAGGGGGCCGAATAATTTTGCACGCCCCACTTTTCATTTTTTTATTAGTTTAAAAAGTTTCAAAAATCCAACAGATTTCGTTCCACTTCACAATTGTGTCCCACTTGTTGGTGATTCTTCACAAAAAATAAAAATGTTATATCTTTATGTTTGAAGCCTGAAATGTGGCAAAAGGTTGAAAAGTTCAAGGGGGCCGAATACTTTCGCAAGGCACTGTAAGTCCCATATATCCCTGTAGTGATATCGTATGGTTTGTCTATTTTCCCCTGGTTCCTTCCCTCCTTACCCGGATGCTATCGCGTATATCGAATCTTTGGTGTGTTGTGCCCACTTTGGACAGAGGAGAGGAATCTCCCGCTGTCCGTCTTATCCAAGTGGAATAGCTGTGACAATTGTGATGCAATGTAGTATAAATTGAAGTCTGGGAGAGCCGTGCCTCCCAAGTCAGTTGGGTGCTTAAGAGTTTGCCATGCTAGTTTGTGTCTGTTGGCTCCCCACCAGGGGCGGACTGACCATTGGGCCACTTGGGCACTGCCCGAGGGCCCCCCGAGCCACTAGGGGGCCCCATCAAGGTTGCCAGCCTCCATAAAACCAGGGACAGTATGTAAAAATGTGTGTTTTTTTTTACATCTGTCTCTGAAATGTCCCTTACCAACATCCTTTTGGTCTAAAAATCCTGAGATTATAGCTCCCCCACCTCTCTAGTACTTTCTCAGCCAATAGAAACATGTCTGTGTATACTGTGTGTACATGTATGTGTATACTGTGTGATTGTATACTGTGTGTGTGTGTATAATGTGTGGCCCCATAATCTCGGATTGCCTGGGGGCCCCATAATCTCCTATTGCCCGGGGGTCCCATGAGTTGTCAGTCCGCCCCTGCTCCCCACACAAAGGGCTTTAAAAGGGCCTCCAAAGACTTGAAATGTTTCAGGGGTAGTTATACTGAGGTATGCCACAGAACATATAGTAGCTTAGGGTAGTGGTCATCGACTCTGTCCTTGGGGCCCACTAACAGGCCAGGTTTTATGTATTACCTTGGGGAGATGCAGACTAGAATACTGCAATCACTGAGCAGCAAATGAGATCACCTGTCATGTATTTCAGTTATCTTGCAAACCTGGCCTGTTAGTGGGCCCTGAGGATAGGGTTGATGACCACTGATATATACCAAAGTTTGTAGGTGCTATAAATTTCACGCAAACCAATCAATATACACTTATGGGGATTTTTTTTTTATCAAATAATTTTTTATTGGATATGTTTTATTACAGAATGTTAAAGATATATAGATATATATATATATATATATATATATATATATATATATATATATCTATATATAATTTTTTTTTTTTGTTTTCATTTATATTGCAAAAAATGTAAAACCCAGTACTTATCAAATACCGCCAAAAGAAAGCTCTATTTGTGTGAAAACATTTTTTATTTGGGTACAACAATGCAATTGTCAGTTAAAGTATAGCAAAAAATGGCCCGGTCATAAAGGGGGTAAAACCTTCTGGTGCTCAAGTCGTTAAGAAATTATCTGCTACTTAGACCATTGCTAAGACTTGGCCCTCCGTTCAATTAAACTAGGATTGTAGCTGTCAAGTAGCATGCTGCGGAAAACAAATAGGCCAGCAGAACTAAAGCCTTCCGTGGACAGTTTGTTGTCTTAGGTCCACATTCTTTAAATATCATCGGGGCTTTAGCAGCTCTTTAGGACCTATTAAATCAAGTGGACGTCTGCAGTCACTGCTGTGTGTCTGCTGCTCCCTTGGCTTATAGCAATCAGCCAAGTGTGGCATCTGCGTTTCCACTGTATATCTCTCCTTGGATTGTCATGCTCAGGTCATGCTCCAGTCAGTGGTCACACCACCCATTTTGTTCGTGTTCATGTAGTGTGTCTAATGAGCTTAAGAACCTGTCACTCTAACACCTCTACTGATTGCTGCGCTGTGCTCTGTGGTCAGGAACTAAACCACCGCTGCTTCCATAAGCCCCTTGATCCTCTCCTAATTAAAATTCATACTATAGGATGATAATGTTTCACTAGGACCACATTCTGCAACCAATGCACCCTTCACTGCTCAAAGGAGCAGTCATAATTACAGAGCTCGAGCATGTATAGCTTGACTCCTGGTCTTTTTTTCTTTTTTTGTCTACCTTGTAATTTATTGGATTGTAATGATTTTGATTGCTTTTTATAAAGCTCCTGTAAAGGCTATCCATGACGAAGGTTGTCCATCCAGTCCCCCTGATAGATATACTCTTGGCCCACAGCTTTAAAAGAAGAACCTCTTATGCCTCGTACACACGATCGGACTTTCCGACAACGAAACCGTGGAATTTTGTTCAAAGGTTGTTGGCTCCAACTTGTCTTGCATACACACAAATGTTGGTCAACAATTACGAACGTGGTGACGTACATTAACCACTTGAGACCCGCGCTATAGCCGAATGACGGCTACAGCGCGGATCTCCTTTGCCGGGACTACGTCTATTGACGTCGTCCCGTGCACGAGCGGCCTGCGCGCCCCCTGAGGGGCGTGCGCGCCGCGCTCTGTGATCGGCGAGTCTATGAGACTCGCCTGATCACCGATCCGTGCAAGGGGTCGATCCCGACCCCTTATCACGTGATCAGCTGACAGCCAATGACAGCTGATCATGTGATATAACGGAGCCGGTAATCGGCTACTATTCCTCCTCGCGCTGACAGCGCGAGGAGAAAAAAAAAAGCCGATCACCGGCGGCCGTGATCGGGACATCAGTCCCGATCACGGCCAGCCCTGCCAGTGCCCACCTGCCCCCTGCCAGTGCCCACCTGCCCCCTCATAACTAAACATAAAAAAAATAAGTGCCCCCGTCAGTGCCACCCAGCAGTGCCCACAGTGCCACCCAGCAGTGCCCACAGTGCCACCCGGAAGTGCCACCCAGCAGTGCCCACAGTGCCACCCAGCAGTGCCCACAAGCTGCCTCAACAAAGGTGCTGCACCCCAGTGCCACATATCCGTGCCCATCAGTGTCATCTACCAGTGCCCAGCAGTGCCACCTATCAGAGCCACCTATCAGTGCCACCTATCAGTGCCCATCAGTCCCATCTACCAGTGGTACCTATCAGTGCCCATCCGTGCCACCCATCCGTGCCATCTCTGTGCCCATCTTTACCCATCAGTGCCGCCTTATCTGTGCCCATCGGTGCCGCCTTATCTGTGCCTATTAGTGCTGCCTTAACTATGCCTATCAGTGCCCACCAGTGCAGCCTATCAGTGCCCACCAATGCAGCCCATCAGTGCCCACCAGTGCAGCCTATCAGTGCCGCCTCATCAGCGCACTTCAATGAAGGAGAAAAATGACCTGTTTGCAACATTTTATAACAAACTATTAAACATGATTTTTTTTTTTTTTTTTTGCATCTTTTTTTGTTTGTTTAGCAAAAAATAAAACTCCGAGCTGTAATTAAATACCACCAAAAGAAAGCTCTATTTGTGGGAAAAAAATGATAAAAATTTCATTTGGGTACAGTGTTGTATGCCCGCGCAATTGTCATTCAAAGTGCATCAGCGCTGAAAGCTGAAAATTGGTCTGGGACTGAGGGGGGTTTAAGTGCCCAGTAAGCAAGAGGTTAAATTAGTATCTAAAATTGAAATTATATAGGCTAGAAATAAAAGGGGACAGGATAACCTGACTGGATGAAAAAATAAATTCTAACCCCATCTAAATCAATTCATGTGATTGAAGAACATAAGTGATCAGTGATCACTTTTTTTTATCACTGATCACTTATGTTCTTCAATCACATGAATTGATTTAGATGGGGTTATAATTTATTTTTTCATCCAGTCAGGTTATCCTGTCCCCTTTTATTTCTAGCCTATATAATTTCAATTTTAGATACTAATTTAATACACTTTTTTGTTTTGTTTTTTAGCGCAGCTCACCACTACACATAGCTTATATCATTGGAGTATTACGATTAGAGTTGCTGCTTTTAGGGAAGGCCTTTTGAATAGCGCAGTTTACTCTTTTTACCAGTGGTGACGTACAAGATGTACAACGAGCCGAGAAAAATTAAGTTCAATAGCCAGTGTGGCTCCTTCTGCTTGATTCCGAGCATGCGTGAACTTTTGTGCGTCGGACTTGTGTACACACGATCGGAAATTCCGACAACAACGTTTTGTGGGCGGAAGAGTTGAGAACCTGCTAGCCAACATTTGTCGGCGGAAAGTCCAACAACAAATGTTTGATGGAGCGTACACACGGTCGGAATTTCAGCCAACAAGCTCACATCCAACATTTGTTGCCGGAAAATCCGATCGTGTGTGTACGGGGCATTAAGCTCTATGATTGTGTTTTTTTTTACTATATTTCCTGCTCCACGTGCCTCTTCCCCTGACTTCTCTGTCAAGAGCAATGGCACAACCCATCCCAACATGCCAGGGTGCTAGGTGTTATCCTCGCAGCGGAACTCTTCTTTCGTCCCCACATTCAATCACTGTCCAAAGCTTGCCGCCTCAACCGCCGCAACATCTCCAAAATATGTCTCTTCCTAACCAATGGAGCCATAAAGCTCCTAGTCCACTCCCTGGTTATCTCTCGCCTCGACTACTGCAACCCCCCCTTGTTGGCTTACCTTTAAATAGGTTATCCCCCCTTCAGTTTATCATGAATGCTGATGCCAGACACCTTACAAACTGCTCATTGTCTGCTACCCCTCTCTACCAATCCCTCTATTGGCTAACACTCACCCAACAAAATCTATTTGAAATATTAACCTACACCTGCCTACACTGCCAAAAGTACCAATACCTGGTTTAATGATCATGGTATCACTGATTGGCTAGAAAACTTGCCTGACCTAAACCCCATAGAGAATCTGTGGGGTATTGTCAAGAGGAAGATGAGAGACACCAGACCCAACATTGTAGACAAGCTGAAGGCCACTATCTAAGCAACCTGGGCTTCCATAACACTTTGGCAGTGCCACAGGCTGATCGCCTCCATGTCACACCGCATTGATGCAGTATTTCATGCAAAAGGAGCCCTGACCAAGTATTGAGTGCATACTATATTGTAAATGGACATACTTTTCACTAAGCCAACATTTCTCTATTAACTACTCGAGGACCAGCCGCCGCAGTTATCCTGCAGCAGGTTGGCCCCCCTGGGCGAGCTGTCATAGCTGTACCATGGACGCTTTAAGAGCAGTAGGGGGCGCACGCACCCGCAGAGTCACGACGGAGCCTGTGCGCGCACCTGGCGGCCACGATGTCCGCCGGGCACCCCGAGATTGCTCCAGAGAGACAGAACGGAGGTCGTTCAGTGTAAACAGATCTCCTTTCTGTCAGGGGTGAGGAGACTGATCTGTTGTTTCTATTGGTTAGAAACAACGATCAGTCTCCTCCCCCAGGCAGTCCCATCCCACCACAGTTAGAATCACTCCCTAGGACACACATTTAACCCCTTGATCGCCCCCTAGTGTTAACCCCTTTCCTGCCAATGACATTTATACAGTAATCAGTGGCTATTTTTAGCTCTGATCGCTGTATAAATGTCGATGGTCCCAAAAGTGTCCGATCTGTGTCCGATCTGTCCGCCGCAATGTCGCAGTCCTGATAAAAATTATCACCACCATTACTAGTAAAAAAAAAAAAAAAACTATTTATAATAAAAATGCCAAATAGAGAATGCCAAAAATGAGAATCTGTAGTTTGCATTGGCTTCATAGGATGTTTCATCCTATCTATGTATATTATTCATATGTACTGTGAGGGGTTAGCTCGGCAGCGGGTGTGTGGGACCCCCTGGATGGGTTCACAACACAAAATCAGGCACAGCAGACAGCGTTGTAGGTGCAAAAAAACAAAAGATGCGGTTTATTTATGCTCCATGCAGTGAAACATATAACAGCCAAACAAAAATAAAACATGAAAATAAATCCTGGTCAGCTTGACCTCTAATTACACACTTAGATTCCCTATCTAACAACTGAGTGCAGCCTTGTGCTGCACCAGTCCCTGTCTCTGTTGTAGAGGTTTGCCACACAGGCGTTAACTCACCGCACAGAACAGGTGTCACACTCCCCAGTCTATACAACACAAAACTGGTTCCAGGATGGAGCATCTCCCTAAGCATGCTGGGGTTTTTTGTAGAGGTCTTAATGAGCCCACTTACTTCAGCTGGGCTCATTAACTCTTCCCCTCTAGTTGTACAAGTCTGCATAAAGCCTGAATCTAGGGCATACATATTTCCCATCCTGGATACAACCAGGTGACTTTACCTGCCTGCTGCCACATACCCCCCCCTCTTGTTTCAACCTTGGGGTTGTAACACAAGCAGTCAGACACGCATGTATCCGAGACAAAGCATCCACATTCCCCATTTTAACACCAGGGCGATGCTTAACTGTAAAGTTAAATTCCTGTAGGGCCAGGAACCACCTATTTACCCTTCTATTGGTCTCCTTGTTTTGAGCCATCCACTTTAAAGGAGCGTGATCAGTCACCAGGTCAAAGTGCCTACCTAGCAGATAGTACCGAAGGGAATCTAGAGCCCACTTCACTGCTAAACATTCCTTCTCAATCGTGGAGTAATTTACCTCATGGGACTTCAACTTCCTGCTGAGGTAAATGACTGGGTGCTCTTCCCCGTTCCAGACCTGGGATAACACTGCTCCTAACCCAACGTCTGATGCATCAGTTTGTACCACGAAGTCCTTAGAGAAGTCTGGTGAGTACAACACTGGCTGGCTACATAAGGCTGTTTTTAAGGACTGAAATGCTTCCTCAGCCTCTGGGGACCATTTAACCATGACAGACTCTTTCCCTTTTGTCAGGTTGGTGAGGGGCACAGCCTGAGAAGCAAAATGGGGAATGAATCGTCGATAATAGCCAGCGATTCCCAGAAAGGCCCGTACCTGTTTCTTGCTGTTGGGACGTGGCCAACTCTGTATGGCCTCGACTTTATTGACTTGGGGTTTTATCACCCCCCTCCCAATAGTGTACCCAAGATATTTGGCCTCCTCCTGTCCAATGGTACACTTCTTTGGATTGGCCGTAAACCCAGCTTCCCGGATAGAGTCTAGGACTGCTTGTACTTTTGGCAAATGTGAGACCCAGTCTGTGCTATGGATAATCACATCATCCAGGTAAGCTGCAGCATATTTCTGATGGGGCCTCAGAATCTTATCCATTTTCCGCTGGAATGTTGCCGGTGCATTCTGTAACCCAAACGGCATTCTCTTATATTGGAATGCCCCATCTGGGGTTACAAACGCAGTTTTCTCCTTGGCCGACTCGGCCAGGGGAATTTGCCAATACCCTTTGGAGAGATCAAGAGTTGTCATATATCGGGCTGTTCCCAGCCGGTCAATCAACTCATCTATACGCGGCATGGGGTAGGTGTCAAATTTTGTAACTTTATTCAATTGTCGAAAATCGTTACAAAACCGCCAGCTCCCATCAGGTTTGGGCACTAGTACGATAGGACTGGACCAGTCACTCTGGGACTCCTCTATCACACCCAATTCTAGCATCCTTTGAACCTCTCCACGTATTGCCTCCCATCGGGCCTCTGGTATTCTATAAGGTTTTAGTTTTACCCTTTCTCCTGGCTCTACGCCAGATGTTTGTCCCGGCAGCTCAGAGAAAATCTCTTTGTTACGAAGTACAAACTCTTTAACCTCCTGTTGTTGGGCTTTCGATAAGGTGTCTGCTATTCCAACCTCAGGAACTAAGCAATCAGGCTGTGCTTGTGACAAAGTCTCTGCGACTAGGGATTCCCTATCCCTCCAGGCTTTCAGCAGATTGACGTGATAGATCTGCTCCGGCTTTCGTCTTCCTGGCTGTCTAACCCTGTAGTTCACCTCACTAATTTTTTCAATCACTTCGTATGGACCTTGCCATTTGGCCAGAAATTTGCTTTCAACCGTAGGGACTAGCACCAAGACCCTATCCCCCGGGGAAAAAGTACGGGTCTTGGCCCCACGGTTGTACACTCTCTGCTGTGCTAACTGCGCTTGGGTCAAATGTTCCTTTACGATTGGCATTACCTGTGCAATTCTATCTTGCATCAGGGCGACATGCTCAATCACGCTCCTGTGAGGAGAACTCTCATTTTCCCAAGTTTCCTTGGCGATATCCAGCAGCCCTCTTGGGTGTCTCCCATAGAGCAACTCGAAGGGTGAGAAACCCGTAGATGATTGGGGTACCTCCCTAATGGCAAACATCAGATAGGGTATTAGACAGTCCCAATTCTTTCCATCTCTATCCACCACCTTCTTTAACATTTGTTTTAGGGTTTTGTTGAATCTTTCAACCAACCCATCTGTTTGGGGGTGATACACAGATGTACGCAATTGTGTCACTTTGTACAACTTGCATAGTTCTTTCATAACCCTGGACATAAAGGGTGTACCTTGGTCCGTAAGCAGTTCCTTACAAATACCCACGCGGCTAAAAACAAGAGATAGCTCTTTGGCTATGGTTTTGGCCGAGGTATTTCGAAGAGGAATTGCTTCCGGATAACGGGTGGCATAGTCCAATATAACCAAAATGTACTGATGCCCCCTAGCGGACTTCATTATCGGACCTACCAAATCCATTGCGATCCTCTCAAAGGGGACCTCAATGATAGGAAGAGGTACCAGCGGGTTACGGAAATGTGGCATAGGTGCCGACTTCTGACACACAGGGCAGGAGGAACAATAATTTTCTGTCTCCTTCATGACCCCAGGCCAATAGAATCTCTGCAGTACCCTCTCTCTGGTTTTCTCGGTCCCCAGATGACCTCCCAGAATGTGCCCATGGGCCAATTCTAACACCAACTTCCTGTAAGGTTTGGGCACTACAAGTTGCTCAATGGTTTCTTCTGCCCTTTGAGCCACTCGATACAGCAGGTCCCTTTCCATAGTGAAGTACAGATAAGTGCAAGTCTTATCTGGGTTCACTAACTCGCCATCTATTTTCACCACATTTTCCCGTGCCTTTATTAGGGTGGGGTCTTTTAACTGTTCTGTGGCAAAATTTTCCCTGTGAACCTCAAGATCTGAAAACACCACAGACGGCATGTTTTCATCTGAGGATGTTGGCTCCCCCCCAGTTTCTCGAGTTTCCCCCGCCAATACCGACAAGGGAAATTCAGGAGAGTCCTCACCACTCCCAGAGGAATTCTGGTCATCTTCCTGATCTATAGGGGCACCAGTGGGGGGCTCAGGACAATCCCAGAGTTCCCAGAATTTTGGAAAATCCCTTCCCACAATAGCATCATGTGGTAAGTGAGCCACTAACCCCACCTGATGAGAGAGGTTACCTTTGGGGGGTCTCAAAAAACACTGAAGTTACAGGATACTCTCGGGTGTCCCCATGCACACAAATAACAGCCACCTTGTTCTTCCCAGAGACCTCTGTAGTAACTAATTCAGCTTTTATCAATGTTACCAGGCTACCTGAATCCAGCAACACATCAACATTTCTACCATTAATACACATTTTACATAAATGTTTCTCAGGTCCCCGAATGGCAGTGCATGCAACTGTCGCAAACAGCGACTGACGTCTCTCCCTTATAAAGTCACATTGCATAGGCTCATCCACAACTGGGCAATTGGCTGCAATATGTCCCTCTTGGCGGCAGCGGTAGCAAATAATCTTTTTCGCTGCCTCTTGCAGCCCGGGCTTCCCGGGCTGCTCCCACCAGACCTTAGGTAGAACTCCCACTCTCTCACTCTCTCCACCCTCACCCCTTGGAGTCATCTTACCCGCCACTGGGAATGATCTGGTCTTAGGGTGGAAAGTCCGTGAGTCCCTGGAAGAGGTGGTCAGGTTCTCTGTAGCCAAGTACCTCTCAACAAGATCCACAAGTTTATCTGCATTTTCTGGGTCTCCATGGCTTACCCATTTTTGGATGGCAGTAGGAAGAGCTCTCAGGAAACGATCCATAACAACACGTTCCACAATGTTTGGTGCGGTCAAAATCTCTGGCTGCAGCCACTTTCTGCTCAGGTGAATGAGATCATACATTTGAGACCTGGGGGGTTTTCCAACCTGAAAAGTCCAATTATGCACACGCTGAGCCCGGACGGCCAGGGTGACACCCAGCCGTGCCAATATTTCTGTTTTTAGCACCACATAGTCTTTTGCTTGGTCAGGCTCTAGGTCATAATAAGCTTTCTGTGATTCCCCAGTTAACAGAGGGGCCACCAGTCCAGCCCATTGCTCCTTAGGCCACTTTTCCCTTTCAGCAGTCCTTTCAAATGTGGTCAAAAACACCTCCGGATCATCCTCTCCAGTCATTTTTTTCAGTAAACGGCTCACACCAAAGGATGCGGTATTATTGTAACCACTTGCTTCATTGGTCTGCGGACGTTGCTGTATTAATGTCTCTATTTGCTGTTGAAAACTCTGCTCTTGCTTCTGCAACAGGTCTATGAAGCGGGCTTCAGATCGCTGCTGGGCTTGTTGCTGAGCTTCCAGACTCTGCTGCAAAGTTGCATTTGTCTGCTGCTGATTTGCATTTGCCTGCTGCTGGGCTGCAAGGCTCTTTTGTAAAGCTGCATTTGTTTGCTGCTGATTTGCATTTGTTTGCTGCTGATTTGCATTTGCTTGCTGCTGATTTGCATTTGCTAGAGCCAGCTGTCTCAGTATCTCTTCCATGCTGGCCTTAAAAAAAACTGCCAAAATTCTCAACCAACTGTGAGGGGTTAGCTCGGCAGCGGGTGTGTGGGACCCCCTGGATGGGTTCACAACACAAAATCAGGCACAGCAGACAGCGTTGTAGGTGCAAAAAAACAAAAGATGCGGTTTATTTATGCTCCATGCAGTGAAACATATAACAGCCAAACAAAAATAAAACATGAAAATAAATCCTGGTCAGCTTGACCTCTAATTACACACTTAGATTCCCTATCTAACAACTGAGTGCAGCCTTGTGCTGCACCAGTCCCTGTCTCTGTTGTAGAGGTTTGCCACACAGGCGTTAACTCACCGCACAGAACAGGTGTCACACTCCCCAGTCTATACAACACAAAACTGGTTCCAGGATGGAGCATCTCCCTAAGCATGCTGGGGTTTTTTGTAGAGGTCTTAATGAGCCCACTTACTTCAGCTGGGCTCATTAACTCTTCCCCTCTAGTTGTACAAGTCTGCATAAAGCCTGAATCTAGGGCATACATAGTTCCCATCCTGGATACAACCAGGTGACTTTACCTGCCTGCTGCCACAGTACCTTTTGTTATATAATTAACTACTGTGCTAAACATATTTCTATTAATCCTTATGGCTAATACATCCCTTTCATGTATTATTACAAATGAGCCTCCTGCTTTCCCTCCTCCCCCCTCCTTGACAGGCGTTCGCTCGGATTGTTCCATCTGCGTCCCCTTGCGGCAGCCCGGTGAGCCCCTGGGTGGTGGAGCCCATCCCATTTGCGGGGCGGTCTCCTCCCCTTGCATTGACACTGGCAGGGACTATGTCCCTTTGGCCTTAGTGGCTGATGCGCATGCGTGTGCGCGACTATTTCACGCATGCGCTATGTGGGAGCTCGGACCTTGTGGCGTTGTGCGCGGGGCTTCGTGGGGCTGGTGCGCATGCGTGCGCACTATTATCTTGTGCACGCACTGTGCGTTAGCCTGGCTTTGTGGCGTCATGCACCGGCGCCTCATGGCGCTGTTGAAACGTCACAGGGTTGGGAGCTATATAGAACAGGTGTCTGCCTGTGATGTGCGGATCTAGATTTGAGGTCCCGGGATGGTATGCTCCAGCTAACCCTTAGTAAGTGTTTCTTTCAAACCTTATATATCTCTCTCAAATCCCCAGATAGCACCCTGTATTTTCAGGTATTACTACTGGCGTTGTGAACCGAATTTAAAAGTGTTACCATTTATTTCCTCTACAGGAAACTTAGGCATGGGTGGATAGGCTTTACTATGCCTCCACTCTGAGCCTGTGGTCTTTATAACTACCTACTGGGGTCATACACCGGCATCATTTCCCCTATTGGGTGTGCCCCTCCCGGGATCCTTCTACCTTTATTAACAACAATCTCAGGTATAACCTGCTTCTCCTTATTCACTTTATTCCATACTTATCCACACTTGCCTTACTCATTTTCTTTCATGCACTTTTATCTTTACCCACGTCCTCACTGTCCCCATCTCCCCTCCCCTCCCTTCCCTTCCCCTCTTCTCTTTTTCTTTTTCTTTTTCTTTTTTCCCACACGTCGCTTTCCCAACCTTCACCAATTTCACTAATTCTCACCGTTTCACCACCATTTTTTGACTTGTTGGGTTTCTTTTTTTCACACATTCCAATACACGCGCAATTGTTCCTTCCTCCATTTGTTTCACTTATATGGTTTCACAATTATTCGCACCATCATCCAATTATCTATTCACTTCACTTGTCTTACCCCGATAAGCTGACAGTATACTGATTTATTTTATTTTATTTATTTATTTATTTTATTCCATTACCTAGACCCCAATCATCACACTATATAGCTTCCCCTAATTGCCGCGGGGGACTATTTATCAGGTGGTAGCACTGTGAGCTTGACGCCTGTTTGGAGCATGGGTAAGCTGTGTCGCTCTTTCCCCGTTTTTAACCTTTTTGAATCAAATTTCTTAATTGGGATGCTGCATAAAATTTCATTATTATTATTATATTTTTTTCCTTTTTTGATTACTTTTTCGCTTTTTTGATCTAATCACAGATAACCTCCCGATGAAGCGGTATAAGTCCGCGAAACTAGTCGAGGAAACTGATATCTGTGATCAACAGTTGTATTGTGACCTACTCACTGATGATATACATGTGTACTGCGCTCATGTTTTTAATATGTAAATGATGATTTGTTTTCTGGCATCAATAAAATCATCTGTATCTTTCATTATTATTATCTTGTTATATTATTCATTGTATTGTTCTTATTGTACCGCAATAGTCCAAACTGCCTCCATTTCTGGTAACCTGGTTGGGGATCAGGCTACCAATCCTTACACTATTTGATTTCTGGATGATGGTACAAATTCTATACTTTTATTTTTATTTTCTATTATTAGAGGTCACATTTAATGTTTCTCAAAAATGCCATAAAGCTATCCCCTATTTTGTATACGCTATAACTTTTGCGCATACCAATCAATATACACTTTTTTTAGTTTTTTACCAAAAATATCTAGAAGAATACATATTGGCCTAAACTGAGGAAGGAATGTGTTTTTTTTTTTTGTTTTTGTTTTTTAATTTGGGATATTTATTATCGCAAAAAGTAAAAAATGTTGTCTTTTTTTTTCAAATTTGGCGCTCTTTTTTTGTTTATAGCGCAAAAAAAAAAAAAACAGAGGTGATCAAATACCCCCAAAAGAAAGCTCTATTTGTGGGGGGAAAAAAAAGGACGTCAATTTTGTTTGGGCACAGCATTGCGCAACCGCGCAATTGTCAGTTAAAGCGACGCAGTGCCGTATTGCAAAAAATGGCCTGGTCATTCAGGGGCAAGTCTTCCGGGGCTTAAGTGTTTTTTTTTTTTTTTTTTTTATTGGTCTTAAGGAAGATTACAATTTTCTGAGATACACAATTTTGGGTTTTCACTAGCTGTAAGCCATAGTCATCAAAATAAAAGAAAGAAATGCTTGAAATGTTTCACACTGTGTCTAACGCATTTAAATGAAATATAAGTTTCACTTTTTGAATTGAATTACATGAATAAATATACTTTTTGATGATATTCTAATTTTATGAGATGCACGTGTATATGACATGTGACAAATCGCATGATAAGCTAGTGCCTAATATCCCAGGCAGTGCAGTGAAAGTGGTTGTAAACCCTTACAGACCACTTTGACCTACAGGTAAGCCTAGATTAAGGCTTACTTACCTGTAGGTCCAAGACATGCCGTTAGTGGCGGCTCCTGTGCGCATGCGCAGGAGTGACGTCATTGCGGCTCCGGCCAATCTCGCCGGAGTCAGGTAAGTGACACATAATGGGCTACTATGTGATGTATAGTAGTAGAGGTCGACCGATATATCGACCAATATTTGGCGTTTTTTAATTAATCGGCATCGGCCGATTGTGCTGTTAAAAAAAGGCCAATGATATCTTCAGCTCGACTTGCAAATGACTTCTGTAATAGAAGTCAATGCAAGTTGCCTGAAGACATCAGTGAAGCGACTTGTTTCCTCTCTGGGCAGTCTGCCAAGAAAAGAGATTCAATGTTTGCCTGCAAGACAAAGGCATAATGAGCTAGTATGCATAGCATACTAGCTCATTATGAATAACTTACCTGCGAACGAAGCCCCCGAAGCGGTCCTCTGTCTTCATCTTTGCGGCTGCCATGTATCCCGTATGACTTCCGGGTCTCGCTGCTCCGGCGCTGTGATTTGCCGGAGCCGCGATGACGTCGCTCTCGCGCATGCGCATGGGAGCCTGCACGAGCGGCATATCACAGTGATCTGCGGCCGGCTTAGTGCGCCTGCATGCGCTGTAGACAGCGGTGCCTGTCTTTTTGTAAATATCTCCTAAACTGTGTAGGTTTAGGAGATATTTCTTGGACCTACAGGTAAGCCTTAATCTAGGCTTACCTGTAGGTGAAAGTGGTTTTGTAAAGGTTTACAACCACTTTAAAGACTAAATCTTTTCTGACACTTGATGCTTACAAATAAAAATCCTGTATTTTCTGCTAGAAAATCACTTAGAACCCCCAAAAATTATATATATATTTTTAGCAGAGATCTTAGGGAATAAAATAGCAGTTGTTGCAATATTTTATGTCACACGGTATTTGCGCAGTGGTCTTTCAAATGCAATTTTTTTAAAAAAAATACACTAATGATTTTTTTAAAAAAAAACAGTAAAGTTAGCCCATTTTTTTCACCCAAAAGTTTTGATTACCTGTTTTTGTGTATTTATTATATATATATATATATATATATATATATATATATATATATATATTTTTTTTTTTTTTAATCTAAATTATACATACAAGTGAACTGATTGGATGTTTGTTTTGTTAAATAAATGTTTAAATCTAAGAAATTTTCTGTATCACTTAAGACTGCTTTCACACTGGAGCGGGCAGGCTTTGACGGTAAAACGCTGCCGGTGCTTTACCATCATTTTAGCGGCGCTATTCGGCTGCTAGCGGGGCACTTATAATCCAGCTAGCAGCAGAGGAAGGGGTTAAATGTGCCCATGAGTCGCTGCTGCCAAATCGCATTGCAGGCACTTCGGCAGCGGTGCCCATTCATTTCAATGGACAGGAATGGTGGAGGAGCGGTATACACCACTCCAAACATGCTGCTTGCAGGACTTTTTTTTAACGTCCTGCCAGCGTATCGCCTCCTTGTGAAAGCACTTGGGCTTCCACACAGACTGCAGGGGAACCGTTTTGCAGGCACTTTACAGGCGCTATTTTTAGCCCAAAAGCGCCTGAAAAACGCCCCAGTGTGAAAGGTGTCTAACTGTTAGATTTTATGAGATGAAGGGGAAGAAAAATGTAAAAAATCGGCGTAACATATCGGCCCAAAAAAATCGGCATCATATATCGGCCATCGGCCGCGGCGATTTCTAAATATCGGCATCGGCCAGAGAAAAGCCCATATCGGTCGACCTCTACATAGTAGTCCATTATGCTTTACCTTTGCAGGGAAACAAAGAGGAAGTAAAACCCATCAGGGTTTACGTCCTCTTGAATTTCCCACTTCAAGGAAAACACCAGTGAAAATCACTCATCAAAAATTAAGGAAAATTATGTGCTCTTCAAAAATCTCTCCAAAAGGCTGATATATGAACACCCAGTGCTGCATCCACCTTTAAATGAAACAAGGAATGTGATTGGTCAATAGTTCTGCTTTTGCAACTGTTTCAAAAACCCAGAGATCAGAGTCTGGATGATCATCTTTTATTTTTTTACCCATGAAATTGTTTACTTGTAGGAGTGTGGCTGCTGCTTCTGCACACAGGAAACACTGAGCTCCTCGGATGAAATCCATGTGGTTGTGGTTTTGCTTCTAAAATCTAGCCATCACAAACAATGCAACTCTATGCACCAGTTTTTTACAGTAACAAATGAAAAAACTCTCTTAGTTGGTGCTAATTTGAAAATTAAAGACTTTCATGTGCTTGTGCTCATTCACAGTTGTGGGGAGAGCAGTCCCTGTTTATTGCAGTGAAAAGCTGATGCTGTTCAATGGAGTTAGGCTTGCATGGTTTTTTCATTAAAAGCAACAAATGATCCAAGGTCTGGTGTTACCCCAACATCACCTCCATCCAGGGGCGAACTAACAACTCATGCGGCCCCCGGGCAATAGGAGATTATGGGGCCCCCAGGCAATCAGACATTATGGGGCCACACAGTATACACACACACAGTATACAATCACACAGTATACACAGACATGTTTCTATTGGCTGAGAAGGTACTGGAGAGGTGGGGCAGCTATAATCATCGGGATTTTTAGACCAAAAGGATGTCGATAAGGGACATTTCAGAGACAGATGTAAATAAACACAGATTTTTACATACTTTCCCTGGTTTAACTGAGGCTGGCAACCCTGATGGGGCCCTTTAGTGGCACGGGGCCCTCGGGCAGTGCCCAAGTGGCCCAATGGTCAGTTCGCCCCTGCCTCCATCCCTATTTCAATACATACAGTGCCTTGCGAAAGTATTTGGCCCCCTTGAACTTTTCAACCTTTTGCCACATTTCAGGCTTCAAACATAAAGATATAAAATTTAAATTTTTTGTGAAGAATCACCAACAAGTGGGACACAATTGTGAAGTGGAGCGAAATCTATTGGATATTTTAAACTTTTTTAGCAAATAAAAAACTGAAAAGTGGTGCGTGCAAAATTATTCGGCCCCTTTACTTTCAGTGCAGCAAACTCACTCCAGAAGTTCAGCGAGGATCTCTGAATGATCCAATGTTGTCCTAAATGACTGATGGTGATAAATAGAATCCACCTGTGTGTAATCAAGTCTCTGTATAAATGCACCTGCTCTGTGATAGTCTCAGGGTTCTGTTGAAAGCGCAGAGAGCATCATGAAGACCAAGGAACACACCAGGCAGGTCCGTAATACTGTTGTGGAGAAGTTTAAAGCCGGATTTGGATACAAAAAGATTTCCCAAGCTTTAAACATCCCAAGGAGCACTGTGCAAGCGATCATTTTGAAATGGAAGGAGTATCAGACCACTGCAAATCTACCAAGACCCGGCCGTCCCTCTAAACTTTCAGCTCAGACAAGGAGAAGACTGATCAGAGATGCAGCCAAGAGGCCCATGATCACTCTGGATGAACTGCAGAGAACTACAGCTAAGGTGGGAGAGTCTGTCCATAGGACAACAATCAGTCGTACACTGCACAAATCTGGCCTTTATGGAAGAGTGGCAAGAAGAAAGCCATTTCTCAAAGATATCCATAAAAAGTCTCGTCTAAAGTTTGCCACAAGCCACCTGGGAGACACACCAAACATGTGGAAGAAGGTGCTCTGGTCAGATGAAACCAAAATCCAACTTTTTGCCCACAATGCAAAACAATATGTTTGGCGTAAAAGCAACACAGCTCATCACCCTCAACACACCATCCCCACTGTCAAACATGGTGGTGGCAGCATCCTGGTTTGGGCCTGCTTTTCTTCAGCAGGGACAGGGAAGATGGTTAAAATTGAGGGGAAGATGGATGCAGCCAAATACAGGACCATTCTGGATGAAAACCTGTTGGAGTCTGCAAAAGACCTGAAACTGGGACGAAGATTTATCTTCCAACAAGACAATGATCCCAAACATACAGCAAAATCTACAAAGGAATGGTTCACAAATAAACGTATCCAGGTGTTAGAATGGCCAAGTCAAAGTCCAGACCTGAATCCAATCGAGAATCTGTGGAAAGAGCTGAAAACTGCTGTTCACAAACGCTCTCCATCCAACCTCACTGAGCTCGAGCTGTTTTGCAAGGAAGAATGGGCAAGAATTTCAGTCTCTCGATGTGCAAAACTGATAGAGACACCCCAAGCGACTTGCAGCTGTAATCGCAGCAAAAGGTGGCTCTAAAAAGTATTAACGCAAGGGGGCCGAATAATTTTTGCACGCCCCACTTTTCATTTTTTTATTAGTTAAAAAAGTTTCAAAAATCCAATAGATTTCTTTCCACTTCACAATTGTGTCACACTTGTTGGTGATTCTTCACAAAATATTAAAATTTTATATCTTTATGTTTGAAGCCTGAAATGTGGCAAAAGGTTGAAAAGTTCAAGGGGGCCAAATACTTTCGCAAGGCACTGTATATACAAGGGGTTTGCCCTGGGACTTTGAGTCAGGTGAATATGGTTAGTCAAGAAACATGTCATGGAAGTGTAGCGCCCACCACATTTAGGTAGATGCTAAATAGGTTTAGATAAGGTAAGTGTTAGGTAAATTTAACCAGGGCCTTACATTTGGCCTGATTGTTTGTTTTGGGAGAGGGGAGTGACAGAGTAGAGGGAGGTGTGCCAACCTACACGCTGACCCAGAAAGATTCCCCTTTACCTTTCATTGGAAATGTTCTGGAAGGGAGGCGGACCTGGGATTGGGGTGCAGGCAGCTTGTATGGAGAGCCTTGGACCAATCAATAAATTGCATTGGCAGGGGCAGGACTTGCATATAAGCTGAAGGTCACATGCTTCCAGGGAGTTCATGGTAGGAGTTGGAAGCAGAGAAGGAGGAAAGATATAGCGAACATGGAGCAGGCTTGAAGGCCTGGGGGTTCAGAGACCCCAGCGCTGGATAGCAGGAGTGGGCTTGAAGGCCTGAGGGTTCAGAGACCTCAGTGCTGGATGGTCCTAGCAGCCACAATGTAATCCGGAGAGGTGGACCAGGCATCCCAACCTAGGATGTACCCGACCATGCGGATGAAGAAGTAACTGAAAATAGGATGGCGTAAACTGGGATCAACCTTCTGTGGCAATCATGGACTGTCGATGGGAAAGAGCAAAGGGAGTGGAACCCAGCAGTGCTTATACGTCAAGGACACTTTCCTGAACTGATGTCGGGAAGATTGCAGGAGTCAAGATAGGCAGGTGAGGCCTGGGGCTTCTAATGCCGCGTACACACGACTGGACTTTTCGACATCAAAGGTCCGACGGAACGATTTCAGCTGACCATTCAATAGTGTGTGGGCTGCAGCGGACTTTTGATTTGCAAAAATCCGACAGACTTTAGAAATGGAACGTTTAAATGTTTCCGCCGGAACTCCACCGGACCCAGTTCCTACTGAGAAATTTGCTCGTGTGTATGCTAATCCGACGGACAAAAACCGACGCGAGGGCAGCTATTGGCTACTGGCTATGAACTTCCTTATTCTAGTCCGGTCGTACGTCATCACGTTCAAATCCGTCGGACTTTGGTGTGATTGTGTGTGGCCAAGTCCGTTCATTCGGAAAGTCCGTCAGAACTCCGCCGAAAGTCCGGTCGTGTGTACGCGGCATAATATCCACAAACCGCAATGTCTTTCAGAGGGGCGTTGGTCAGTTCGATACAGGAAAGGGCATGGGGACATAAATAGGAACCAGAGTGTTAGAGGCAACTCATATTCTCTAACCGCTATGTAACATCCTTCAAGCAAGTAATAAAAGTTATCATGGACTGTCTGCTGCTTATGGAATTCATGCAGGGGTGGAACAGCGGAGCAAGTTAACAGAAAGGCATGAACACGCCCAGCAGCTCCCAAGGGAGTAGTGCGCTACAGAAGTAAAATAATGTAGATTTATTACGGTACAATTGCTGCGCATCTGAAACACAACAGCAATAACTACAGGCCGGTAAAATATGCATATAATGTGAACATGAGACTATCCACATACATGGTAAAACAATATATACCAATATACAAACATCAGAGAAACTTGCAAGCATGAGTAGTACCCAATGACATTTTGCGAGACAGCGCTCGCTCTTCAGGAGTAAATTCTTTGCTAAATCTGTAATATAAGTAGTAAATCAAATGAATGAGTGTATGCTTCATCAAATAGGCAGGAAGGTGAGTAATCAGGCCAGGGACCCCATACTCACCAATGGGCTGGACCAGGTCATCAGTCGCTGACTCCACCGGCGGCAGCAGCAACAAACATCCAGCACGGGAGCTGAGGGAGCGGAGCAAAAGGTAACCCCAATGGGGGAACAACCGGAGCACCGAAATGGCCTTGGTAGATACAAATATAAGTGTCCCTAGAAGTCCTGTGGTTGAACTGGATGGACTGTGGTTGAACTGGATGGACTTGTGTCTTTTTTTAACCTGACTAACTATAAAAGTCTCCTCTTGTTCTTTGAACGGATGAAACTAAGATTAACCACTTCAATACCGGGCACTTTCGCCTCTTCCTGCCCAGGACAATTTTCAGCTTTCCGCGCTGTCGCACTTTGAATGACAATTGCGCGGTCACACAACACTGTACACAAACTAAATTTTTATTATTTTCTTCCCACAAAAAGAGCTTTATTTTGGTGGTATTTGATCACCTCTGGGATTTTTATTTTTTGCTAAACAAACTAAAAAAACATTTTTGAAAAAAAAATTGTTTTTCTTTGTTTCTGTTATAACATTTTGTTTTCTCCTTCACTGACGGGCACTAATGAGTTGGCACTGATAAGGTTGCACTGATGGGCACTGATGAGGTGGCACTAATAAGGTGGCACTGATAAGCAGCACCGATAGATGGCACTGACAGGAGGTACTGATGGGCACTGATAGGCGGTACTGATTGGCACTGACAGGTGGCATTGATGGACACTAATAGATGGCACTGATGGGCAGCACTGATTGGGCAGGTACTGACAAGTGTTAATGATGGACACTGACACTGTGATGGACACTGATTGGCACTACGATGGGTACTGATTTGCACTGTGGTGGGAACTCATTGGCACTTTATTGGGCAGGGGGTTATGATGGGGCACTAACTGGGCACCGATTGGCAGCTTAAGAGTACATTTGATGGTGGCTGTGCTGATAATCAGCGTGCCGATTATCAGCACAGACCCCCCTCTGACAGAGAGAGCTGCCGATCGGCTCTCCCTGTCAGCGCAAACCGAGGAATGCCATTTACCGGCACTTCCTGGTTCACATGATGATCAGCTGTGATTTGTCACAGCTGATCACATGATAAGAACTGACACGCAGACTGACACGCAGCACTCGCGATCGCCGCGTTGTGCCACCCCGCGGGCACGCGCCGGCATGTTATCCTGCTGGACGTCATATGACGCCCAGTCAGGATAACAGAACCACTTCCCGGTCGTTATTCTGATATATGCTGGGTGGGAAGTGGTTAATCTGTACCAGAATAACGGGAAGAAAAAAGTGTGGAGGAGGCTTGGAACAGCTCACGATCCAAAGCACACAACCTCATCTGTAGTCACATGGTGGAGCTTGCTGTGTGATGTCATGGGCATGCATGGCTTCCAGTGACACTGGGTCATTGGTTTTTATTGATGATGTGACAGAAGACAGAAGCAGCCGGATGAATTCTGCAGTGTTTAGAGATATACTGTCAGCCCAGGTTCAGCCAAATGCAGCAAAGTTGATTGGAAGGTGCTTCACAGTACAGATGGACCACAACACTCTCTTAAAGCAACCCAGGAGCTTTTGAAGGAAAAGAAGTGGAATATTCTGCAAGGGCCGAGTCAATCACCTGATCTCAATCCAATTCAGCATGCATTTTACTTGCTTAAGGCGTAACTAAAGGCAGAAAGCCCCACAAACAAACAACTGAAGACTGGCAAAGTGGGAGGCACACATACAAATTGTATGTGTGCCTCCCACTTTTTAAGGGACCAAAAGTAATGGGACAATTGGCTGCTCAGCTGTTCCATGGCCAGGCGTGTTATTCCCTCATTATCCCATTTACAAAGATCAGATAAAAGGTCCAAGTGTGCTATTTGCATTTGGAATCTGTTGCTGTCAACTCTCAATATGAGATCCAAAGAGCTGTCACTATCAGTGAAGCAAGCCATCATTAGGCTGAAAAAAACAAAACAAACCCAACGGAGAGATAGCAAAAACATCAGATGTAGCCAAATGAACTGTTTGGAACACCCTTAAAAAAATGCCCCAATGAGCTCAGCAACACCAAAAGACCCAGAAGACCACGTAAAACAACTGTGGTGGATGACCGAAGAATTCTTTCCCTGGTGAAGAAAACACCCTTCACAACAGAAGGGTGAACACACTCCAGATCAAGAACACGCTCCAGGAGGTAGGTGGTGTATGTGTGTCAAAGTCAATAATTAAGAAAAGACTTCACCAGAGTGAGTACAGAGGGTTCACTAGAAGATGTAAACCATTGGTGAGCCTCAAAACCAGGAAGGCCAGATTAGAGTTTGCCAAACAACATCTAAAAAAGCCTTCACAGTTCTGTGAACAACATCCTATGGACAGATGGAGAAAAGAAAAAATTAGCCCATGGGACTTTAAATGAGTTGATCATAGAGGTCATAACAAGTGAGTAGAGTAAATTAATTAGAATTTATTAAGATTCCAAAGACATAATCATAGAGGAGTATAAAATCATCATGAATCATATATATGTTTGATACATTAATCCTTTATTTGAAAAGAACAATTATTCATAAAATTATTTATTATCAAAATTAATACACAACACAACACAATCCAAGAGATAAAATAGTCGTCTACTCAATGTGATATGGTCGAAATGTAATCGCTGGTCAAGAGAGTCCCAACATGTTTTGCCATTACCATAGCTTCTTCAGGGGAACCATTTTTTTTGACCCAAAGGAAGACGAACAACAACTATAAATGGTAATAGATAAACAAACAATTATTTTACAAATTGTAATTAATTGAATACCCCCTGTTGCCTTAGCCAAGGTAATTAGTATAAATTAATAATCAATGTTAAAAATAGGCAGAAAAAGAGTAGAATTAAGTTTAGTAAAGGAGTATTATTCATAATTAGATACGTATCTAATTAGGAATAATACTCCTTTACTAAACTTAATTCTACTCTTTTTCTGCCTATTTTTAACATTGATTATTAATTTATACGAATTACCTTGGCTAAGGCAACAGGCGGTATTCAATTAATTACAATTTGTAAAATAATTGTTTATCTATTACCATTTATAGTTGTTGTTCGTCTTCCTTTGGGTCAAAAAAAATGGTTCCCCAGAAGAAGCCATGGTAATGGAGAAACATGTTGGGACTCTCCTGAGCAGCGATTCAATTTTGACCATATCACATTGAGTAGACGACTATTTTATCTCTTGGATTGTGTTGTGTTGTGTATTAATTTTGATAATACATAATTTTATGAATAATTGTTCTTTTCAATAAAGCATTAATGTTAAATTTTTATGCTATGTATCACACTTAGTTGTCTTTAATCTCGGTACTTCATGTCATACCCTATCACTATTAGGCACCGTAATAATCCCCTTCTCCCCAGATCCACATTTTTGTCTTGTAATTTGGGATGAGGTGCCCTATCAATTAGACCTTCTCGCCAAACTTTTCCATTTCCCCATATGTTTGATACAGTTTAGAAGATACCTAGTATACATATGCATCTTTTGTACTCGATGTGTTTCGCAAGCTCTGCTCGCTTCCTCAGGAGTTGATGTATGCACAAAATTTCTAAAAAATAGTAAATATCAGTAAGACATAACATTCAATGATGCTTGAGGTTGGAGAAAAAGCATGTGACCTCAATGAGGTACCCCATACTTACATTATGGCTGATTGATCCAAAAAAGCTGATCCCAAATGGTGACCACGGAAATTGATCCAACGGGAGCTGAAGAGGCGTGACCTGCAGCAACCAGTCGGGGGCACAGCGGGGGGGGGGGGGGGGGGGGTGACCATGGCGAAAAAATTAAGTAAAAACAGTGGGTGTGTGTGTTCTTCTGAATTGCCCCATTGGCCATATATGTCATGACAACTGTAATAAAGATATATATGTATCTGAATCAATAGGTAGTAAACTTGATAATGGCCTACAAGTGAAGGTAAAGTATTGCTGTTGTATGATGGAGTCAATGAAAATATGGACATGGATGCAAACAGAAGAAGGAAGGGAGTGGAAAGGATAGAAGGAAAGTATAGAAATAGAAGTCTATGGGGCCCAAACTGTAAAAATCAAATCAATGGTTATGGGGGTCCAGGTACTGCCCTGGGGGACATATATCAATGAAAAAAGGTTTGTAAAAACTTCATTTTCAAATAACCAGTGATTTATTGATGCATAAGGTGAAAGCATAAAAATGAGAAATAAAAATGAAAAATTCCTTTCAATATAGTGCATGGGCATCCCCTTAGTCTACCTGTACTGTGTATAGAAGCTGCTGCAGCAATAATATCATTTATAAAGCAAAAAAATTACCTTTTCCCTGCAAGTTTTCTTTATTTTGTAAACAACGGCTTGGGGAGCCAGTCTGTATGATGAGACTACAATGTATTGCACTGGGAACAAAATTAGAGATTTTTGGGATAAATTCTGGTGTCTCTTCCACAGACTTTGGATAGAAGTAACAGGTGCGGAAAACATGGTCTTTGGGTGTTGGAGGTGCCTTCCTACCGGAACCGCATAGAGGTACTCTTGAAGAAAGCAATTGTTGTCAAAAATGTAAATGATACACGTCTGTCAAACAGATGCAGAAAAATTGGTCTTTGGGTGTTAATTGGGCCCATGAAACCTACACCAAAAAAATTCTTCCAGATTAAATCAACACCCACAATGCTAGGCAGCCTAGAAGTCTTGCAGAGATTCCACATCCCAAAAACACTTAATCAGCAACATTGGCATCAGGGGCTTCATAGCTGCTGGTAATCCAGGACTGATTAATTTTGATAAATGTTAGACGGTCCACAGAGTCTGTGGAGCGACGCCTTTTATTATCATTAACAAAACCCCCAGCAGCACTAAAAACCCATTCGGGAAGGAACGTTGAATGCAGGGCAGCCCAGCAAGTCAGTTGCATACTGAGCAAGTTCTGGCCAGTTGTCTATTCTCATGACCCAATAACCCAATGGAGATGCTGCCAATGGGATGTGGAATCTGAGGACTAATAAAAATCGTGAAATGCATCACTTAGGCGGCCCCCTTCTCCTCCTCTCTTGACCAACAGAAGCCATGAAACTACATTTTCCATGTCACTGTAACCTACCAGAGTCAGGAAAAGAGTTAGGTAAACTCTTTAAGGTGTCCTCAAGAGATTTCATCTTCTGTACCCTCTGTTGGGATGGGATGAGTTCTGAAACTTTCCACTGGGGGGTCAAGGAGGGTTGCCAACCAATAGTGATCCTTCTCCTTCATGCTACATATTCTCAGCTGCTTTTGCAGGCTTTGAAGCATGAGGGAGCCCATGTACCGCAAGTTTGCGGAGGCATGAGAAGCAGACTCCTCGGGGTCACTGAGGATTACAGTATCCGGAACTGCCTCCTCCCAGCCACGTATTACTACTCCGAAGGATTCTGGGGGTGGATAACTATCTATTAAAGTTTGACATACTGTATGTCATCCTCTGCTTCAATGCCTCCAAAACTGCCAGAATCCTCCCCCCCCCCCCTGCCCCTCCTCCCTCTCCTCTTGTGTGTTCTGTGGCATAGGAAGAAGGGTGTCTGCATTAAGGGGGCCTTGAGAGGAAAGGAAGTCCTCCTCTTCCTCCCGCTGCTCTGCCTCGAGTGCCCTGTCAATAATTCCACACAGAGTCTGCTCTAGCAGGAACACAAGATGGATTGTGTCACTGATCCTTTATCAGTAGCCATTGGCATGGGGAAAAAAATCTGAGCTGGCCTGAGCCTGTCGTTCTGTCATACTCACACAGGTACTCGTTGACAGCCCTTTGCTGCATGTGCAGCTGCTGCAGCTTGCCAGAGTCAAGTTCCACCTGGTGGGCATGTCACAAATCAGACGGTTTATGGACAGGTGGAAGCCCCACTGAATTTTAGCCAACCAAGCACTGGCTGTGTATGACCGCCTAAATTGGCTACAGACTCTTCTGGCCTGCTTTAGCACATCTTGCAACCCTGGGTACCTATTTAAGAAACGCTGCACCACCAAATTGAGGACATTTGCCCGGCATGGCTCATGTGTCAACTTTCCCTGTCTAAGGGTGGACAGGAGGTTTGTGCCATTATCGCACACCGCCATTCCTGGACAATTCAGCAGTGGGGGGCATGGAGGAGGAGGAGGAGGGGGGTATTGCTGACAAATCTTGCATCATCACCACTAGCTGTATGGAGACATGGCAGCACAGCAAGCTGCAGCACTGAGCCCTGTCCTGCATCCTTCTCAGTTGCAAGCAGAGTTACCCAGTGTGCTGTGAACTAAATATATCGTCCCTGACCATGCTTGCTGGACCATGTGCCTGCAGTAACATGGACTTTGCGGCTGACTGCCTTGCCCAACGATGCCACAACATTGCCTTCCATGTGATGGTACAGAGCTGGCATGGCCTTACGTGAAAAGAAATAGTTACTTGGAACCTGCTATTGTGGTACAGCACATTCTGCAAATTCACGGAAGGGGCAGAAGCCACCAGACAATAAAGGCTGAAGTTGTAAAGCTAGCAGCTTTGAAAAGCTTACATTTAAACTCTGGGCACGTGGGTGGCAGTGACTGTATTTTTTTTCCGCTGCATCAGATGGGGCAGAGGAATTTGCCGGCTATATCCTACAGCTTGTGGTGTGCTACTGGCAGATGTTCTGCAAGGACCTGGGACACCCTGCGCTATACTATGATGCCTGTCAATGGAGGCTGCTGAGAGGTCATGAGGTATAGTGGGGGTAGACTGAGGTGAGTAATTAGGAGGAACATAATTTCATTCCTTTTGTGTGGCTTTCAGGTACTCTTGCCAACAGGCTTTCTACTCTTCCATGATGGCTGCCTGATTGGAGTTGTGCCTCACCCTCACATTCCTCCTCTGCTCTATCCGGCACCCAAGATGCGTCAGTGACCTCATCATCATCTCCTCCATCCTCATTACCACCGAAGACAACTTGGCAATGTGCTGCAGCTGGGGAAACATGACTGCCAATTTGTGTACCAGTTTTCTCCCTTCTCTGTAGGCTCATGTTACTACTCTCCTCAACCTCAGAACCAACGTCTGAATCAAGGAATGGCTGTGCATCGTCAAGGAGCAAGTAGCTGAAGCTGTGTTCAAATAACTCGCTGACACCTCCATGCCTGATGCTGTGGCTATGGCTGGAATAGCTGTGGACAAGGAGGCAGATTTAGCTACTCTTGCAGCTGCAGTGGACTGCACACTAGTCTCTGTTTGGGTGATGGAGGATGAGAAAGGTTTAGTAAGCAGTCCACTACCTCCTCTGCATGCGGTGGCTGGACAGCACAGGTGACATCACTAAACACCTTTGCCTGTGGACACATATGCTGCTGGTCCCCCTCACAGTGCCATGGAAACTTCTGCCTCTCCTTGTTGGCCTCCCAGACATGATGGGGGCGGGGGGGGGGGGAGTGCTTCTTAACAAAATGTAATATAGATGTGGAAATGTGTACATGGGTGCACATTTATCAATGGAACGTGGCGTTTGGTGAACTATAACTCACCACACAGACACACGCCACTGACACACTAAAATATACTGCAATAAAACTGCACTGATGTACTGCAATATACTGCATTAAACTTGCAGTAACGCACTGAAATATACTGCGTTAAACGGCACGTAATGCACTGAAATATACAGCGTTAAACGTGCACTCACTGAAATATACTGTGTTAAAAAGGAGAAGTATACAAAACATTTATTTGTTAAACCCACAAGTGCCTTTTTTACCACTACTATTCATTCCTTTATACTAGCTTTTGAAAATTACAAATGCAGCAATTTAGCAATTGGATGAAAGGTTTAGCCCGGGAAACACTTTTTGAAAGATAAAAAGTGCATTTTGTATACAACTATATAGATCAGACCAAAATGAGGGACAAATGAGGAGGAAAAAGGGACAGAGGGAACTTTGTTCCAAATCAGGGACAGTCCCTCAAAATCAGGGACAGTTGGGAGTTATTCAGGGGCCCCAATACTTTTGACAATAGAGTGTATGATTCTGCTTGCTGAATTTGGTGGATATGTAGATAATTGTTGCATATGCAGATAACTGGATCAATGTGTCCAGACCTCTGGATAAAGTTCACATCATGCACTACTTTCCCTGTTCCCTGTTGACACAAATTGAGGTACTGCTAGTCCTGATAGCCACCACGTGCCAGTAACTCTCAATACATGTTGTTACATTGTTCAGTACATGATATTTCCAGAACGTAATTTACTTTATTAATCACAGCTGCCCCATTTCCTTTTTTGTGTTTCTCAATACTGAATATTGGTATCGAATGGGAAACATCATCTGCCAGTATCTGTAAAGCATTATTCTTCTGGAAGAGAACTGAGATCTGATAAACAGAATTGATCTGAGCCAATGCATGAAAATGCCTTAGTACCTAAAAAGGCAAACCTCACCTACAAAAACATATTGATGAGATAGAACGAGTCCAGGCACGGTCAACAAAATTGGTGAAAGGTCTGAGGGAAAAAACTTAGCTGCTGGTCTCTGCATGGGGTCTGTATACAATAGCCTCTTGGTTTGCTGGTGTTGTCTTTGAAGCGATATTTAGTTCCCACGGAGCGATTGTGTCCCTGGCCCGCCCAGCATCCACCGCTGCGCGATGCACTTGTCGTCCGGACTGGAATTCTGTGGTAGCATCAGCTCCTGATGAGTGGGGAGACGCCCACGAAACGCGTCGAGCTTTTGATTTGATGTCCCAGTTATACTTTATACGGAATAATATTTTTTTTTTTATGAATTGTCTATTTAACTAAATATTAACTATTTTTAGTGGATACTTACTTACCATGTGGGCACACTTGTCAATGCCGGGCTTGCTGTCATGGGCACCACCATGCCACTTCATTCATTTACTGCATTTACCATTGTCAAATGTTGTGATGTGGATACTATATATTGTGTTTTTATTCTATTTTTTTGTTCTATTGTTATAATTTATGGTTTTCTACTGAACAATTAATAAACATCTAAATATGGTTAAAATTCACCTTCACTATCCAAGTGCTTCATTTAAAGTCCCAAAACTCCCTTTTTACATGTATCGAATTACTGGGATGGAGGCACGTATCCAGGCTTCATTTAAAGTCCCAAAAAACCCCCCTTCTACTTGCATATCAGGAGAGGCTTCAGGGAAAGAGCAAGGGAAATATGTACAGCCTGGAAGAACGAAGGAAACGGTGAAACATGACTGCAACCTAACCACTTGAAGTTCAGGACTTTGCTGGCACTTTTTGTTTACATGTAACAATCAGTACTTTTTTTTTTTCTAGAAAATTACTTAGAACCCCCAAACATTATATATTTATACTGTATTTCGTTTACTACTGCAAAGACTTAGAATATTATTTATTTTTACTTTAGCATTTATTCTATCTACCTACCGGGAGTCACGGACTGCGGCACAGAGCTCTGAAGGCATGGCAAGGGTGTGCTGTCCCCACAGAGCGCATGCACCTGCTGCATGCAATGTGAATATCTCCTAAACAGTGCATGTTTAGGAGATAGTCAGTGTACCTACAGGTAAGCCTTATTATAGGCTTACCTGTAGGTACATTAACCAGTTGAGATCCGCGCTATAGCCAAATGACGGCTACAGCGCAGACCTCCTTTGCCGGGACTACATCTATTGACGTCGTCCCGTGCATGAGCGGCCTGTGCGCCCCCTGAGGGGCGCGCGGCGCGCTCTGTGATCGGCGAGTCTATGAGACTCGCCTGATCACCGATCCGAGCAAGGGGTCGATCCCGACCCCTTACCACGTGATCAGCTGTCAGCCAATGACAGCTGATCATGTGATACAACGGAGCCGGTAATCGGCTATTATTCCTCCTCGCGCTGACAGCGCAAGGAGAAAAAAAAAAAGCCGATCACCAGCGGCCGTGATCGGGACATCAGTCCCGATCACGGCCAGCCCTGCTAGTGCCCACCTGCCCCCTGCCAGTGCCACCCATCAATAAATAAGTGCCCCCCGTCAGTGCCACCCAGCAGTGCCCATAGTGCCACCCAGCAGTGCCCACAGTGCCACCCATCAGTGCCCGCAATCTGCCTCAACAACGGTGCTGCACCCCAGTGCCACATATCCGTGCCCATCAGTGTCATCTACCAGTGCCCATCAGTGCCACCTATCAGAGCCACCTATCAGTGCCACCTATCAGTGCCCATCAGTCCCATCTATCAGTGGTACCTATCAGTGCCCCTTAGTGCCACCCATCTGTGCCACCCATTCGTGCCACCCATCCGTGCCATCTTATCTGTGCCCATCAGTGCCGCCTTATCTGTGCCCATCAGTACTACCTTATCTGTGCCTATCGGTGCCACCTTAACTATGCCTATCAGTGCCCACCAGTGCAGCCTATCAGTGCCCACCAGTGCAGCCTATCAGTGCCGCCTCATCAGCGCACTTCAATGAAGGAGAAAAATGACCTGTTTGCAAAATTTTATAACAAACTATTAAACATGATTTTTTATTTTGCATTTTTTTTTGTTTGTTTAGCAAAAAATAAAACTCCCAGCTGTAATTAAATACCACCAAAAGAAAGCTCTATTTGTGGGAAAAAAAATGATAAAAATTTCATTTGGGTACAGTGTTGTATGCTCGCGCAATTGTCATTCAAAGTGCATCAGCGCTGAAAGCTGAAAATTGCTCTGGGCAGGAGGGGGGTTTAAGTGCCCAGTAAGCAAGTGGTTAAAAAAAAGAAAAAAGGGTCTATTTCCACATTAATCTTTCTAAGTCACTACGTCACTAGGGTTGTAAACTTCGGAGACAATCATGGGACAAGCAAGATCACAGGATTTGTTAGTTCGAAATGAGGCATGGCTAATACTTATTGCGCATGCGCAAACTTTGGCCATTACCGACAGAATGGGAGGAAGTAAACTGTAGCACAGATGCGGAAGACAACAGTCAAAATGGTGTTGGCTTTGTCTGGGAAGCTGTGAAAAAAAAAAAAAAACAAGCTGAAAAAAGTAAGAAAACAGAGGGGAGTAAATCATAGGGTGGAATGAGAGCTAAAGCTTTTTTGTAATGGCTATACTGCTTTTCACACGTTTTGCGCAATACAGACGTTTGTCAGGAACTGAATCACCTGCTGGTGGCACTGTGGTTCCCTGGGTGGAAAGTTGTAGTTCCAGCGTCCACCAGCAGATGTCTCCCAGCAGCCAGCAGATCTTAGTAATCAGCTCGATGTTGCTGGCTGCTGGGAGGGTACTTAATAAATAAGTTCACCTTTGGTAATATGTTACATGTTCCAGCCGTTTTTTTAAGGTGGAACATGTAACATGTAACATGTTCCTGCTCCAAAGTTCTGTGAATGAATGCCTACAAGTATCATTAGCATTTGTGGCTGACGGCTTGTAGTTCTCAATGAACTGTGGGGGCGCTGGTGAGCATTCTCGTAGTCTATTGAGCTTCCTTGACTAAAGTAACTGCCCGTATCATAGGTACGAACAGACCGCTACACTGAACGTCTGCAGGAGCCTGACATTGTACCCGCGATCTACTGATTGCGAGTGTAATACTTCACAGGCTCCTAAGAAGAAAAAATAGTAAATGCACATTTTTTACCAGCAAAAATAAATATGTGTATTTATTTGTTTTACTTTTTAAAAAGGTGAACACTCACCGGCCACTTCATTAGGTGCACCTTGCTAGTACCGGGTTGGACCCTCCTTTGCCTTCGTTCTTCGTGGTGTAGATTAAACAAGGCGTGGGAAACATTCCTCCAAGATTTTGCTCCAGAGTGACATGATAGCATCACGCAGTTGTTGCATATTTGTCGGCTGCACACCCATGATGTAAATCTCCCATTCCACCACATCCCAAAGGTGCTCTATTGAATAAGATGTGGTGAGTGTGGAGGCCATTGGAGTAAGGTGACCTCATTGAGATGATTGGAGCTTTGTGATATGGTGCATTATTCTGCTGGAAGGAGCCATCAGAAGATGGGTACACTGTAGTCATAAAGGGATGAACATGGTCAGCAACAATACTCAGGTAGGCCGTGGTGTTTAAATGATGCTCAATTGGTACTAAGGGCCCAAAGTGTGCCAAGAAAATATCCCCTACACCTGTGGTCATCAACCCTGTCCTCAAGGCCCACCAACAGGCCAGGTTTTATATATTACCTTGGGGAGATGCAGACTAGAATACTGCAATCACTGAGCAGCAAATTATATCACCTGTGATTTCAGTTATCTTGCAAACTTGGCCTGTTAGTGGGCCCTGAGGACAGGGTTGATGACCACTGCCCTACACCATCACACCACCACCACCAGCCCGAACCGTTGATACAAGGCAGGATGGATCCATGCTTTCATGTTGTTTATGCCAAAGTCTGACCCTCCATCTGAATGTCACAACTGAAACCGAGACTCATCAGACCAGGCAAAATTTTTCCAATCTTCTATTGTCAAATTTTGGTGAGTTTGCGAATTGTAGCCTCAATTTCCTGTTCTTAGCTGACAGGAGTGGCACTCGGGCTCAAATCGCACTGCAAAGGTATCGGTAATCGGTATCGGCAAGCACAAGTATCGGTACTCGCACTCGCCAAGAAAAAAAAAAAACAGTATTGGTGCAACCCTACTACTGTTAACTGCTTAATGTGTATAGTGCATGAGTTGGAGAATACTAATCAATGGGCTGAACAGCCCTGAGTGAATTTTGCCAGACTTAAAGGAGAAGTATAGGTTTGGGGTTTTCCCCCTGATCATACTTACCTAGGTGGATGCTGCATCTGTCCCCCGCCGTCTCTTCACTAAGGATTAAGCGACTGAACACCGCCGATGGCTCAGTTCTCTCGGCTGCCTGTCAATCAGCAGCTCTCCTGCTCTGCTCCTCCATGCTCACTGGAGCGCTAAGGGAGAGCGGCTGTCTGAGTGGCTTGCTGAGAGGCTGAGACTGCCACCAGTCCAGGCACCCTGTGGATCCAGACTTCTGAAGTCGGGATGACGCGGTGCCTGGACTGAATTTGGTGATGTCAGTAGAGAGCGGACTTCAGACTGCTCTCTGCTGAAAACAGGTCACAGGAGTGCAAAACGAATTGCACTCCAGTGACCCAGAGGAGAAGTCCAGCCAAACGAGCTCAGGCTGGAGTTCTTCTTTAATGAATTTGAATAAATTGGCTATGAAGCTGTCTACTTTATAATATCGAGTGAGAGGGGGGCATTTCCTGTTAGTAGTATTAGAGAGTTTTTACATTCCACTATAATGCCGTTAGGCCTGGCTCACACCTATGTCATCTTAAAGCGGTAGTAAACCCGCATTTTTTTTTTTTTTTTTTTTAAAACCTGCAAAGCAAAAGGCATAATGAGCTAGTATGCACCGCATACTAGCTCATTATGAAATACTTACCTTAGAACGAGGCCCCGACATCTCGCCCGATCCACGCCGAGGAAGCCGACATGCTCCCTCGGCGTCTCTTCCGGGTATCGCGGCTCCGGCGCTGTGAGTGGCCGGAGCCGCGATATCGTCACTCCCGCGCATGCGCGCGGGAGATTTAAATCCGGCCGGGCGAGCGCTGCCGGATTTTCACGGAGAGAACCCCCTTGTGCGCATGCGCCGCTGCAGTCAGCGGCGCATACCGAGGGGAATATCTCCTAAACCGTACAGGTTTAGGAGATATTTTTTTTACCTACAGGTAAGCCTTATTATAGGCTTTCCTGTAGGTAAAAGTTAAAAAAGTGGGTTTACTTCCACTTTAAGTGCGCTTTTCAGTTTTGCAGAAACACACTACAGTCCAATTAACATGGTTTCTTATGGATGTGGTTCACATATTTTTCAATTTTTGGAAAGGGCTAGGGATTTTTTTCTGGTTTTTGGTTCCATAGACTTCAATGGATCAAAAATGTGTATTGAAAAACGCCCCCTCTCTCCTGCCACCCCACTCTAGCACCAATGGATAGATTCATGCATTGCTTGAATCTATCTAAGGCCACTGCTGCCATCCCCTATTCAGGCGCCCGACCCCTTTTTGGGCCAGGCGTCCAATCATAGCACAGGATGGGAAGAGAGGACGGGAGAAGACATTGAGGAGCTGTCCCACCGAGACAGGTAAGTGCAGACGGCAGGCTGGCGGGGGGGCACACTGGCAGCATTTATATGGCACAGTGGCGGCAATTGATGGGCACAGTGGTTGCATTTTATGGGTCACCGTGGCTGTATTTGATGGCACAGTGGCGGCAATTGATGGGCACAGTGGCGGCAATTGATGGGCACAGTGTCTGCATTTGATGGCACAGTGGCTGCGTTTGTTGGCTCAGTGGTGGCAATTGATGGGCACAGTGGCTGCGATTGATGGTTCATTGAGGCTGCAATTGATGTTTTTTTTTTTTGAATTTTTCAGTTTGTTTGCACCCCCAAAAAATTTTGACCACCAGCCACCACTGCACTAGCAGATAGAGTTTTCCTTCAATGGGGCTTAAAAAACATACATATAGCAAGGCTCACATGAAAAAAAATCTGAAAACCCTTTAAAGTGTGAAGAAGAAATGCCAGGGTGTTCAGCATGGGAAGGCACACACTAATAACAAGGACAGAGAGGTGACCAAGACAGGGAACAGCGGCTGTCTGCATATTAATTCTGGGCCAGTTATTTAGGCAGTCCATATATACAGTGCTTTGCCAAAGTATTCACCCCCTTGGCTTTTTACCTATTTTGTTACATTACAGCCTTTAGTTCAATGTTTTTTTAATTGGAATTATAAGTGATGGATCAGAACACAATAGTCTAAGCTGGCGAAGTAAAATGAGAAAAATATATACATAAAACAATTTTTCAGAAATAAAAAACTGATAGTTGGCATGTGCGTATGTATTCACCCCCTTTGTTATGAAGCCCATAAAAAGCTCTGGTGCAACCAATTACCTTCAGAAGTCTCATAATTAATGAAATGATGTCCACCTGTGTGCAATATAAGTGTCAAATGATCTGTCATTACATATACACACCTTTTTGAAAGGCCCCAGAGGCTGCAACACCTAAGCAAGGGGCACCACTAACCAAACACTGCCATGAAGACCAAGGAACTCTCCAAACAAGTAAGGGACAATGTTGTTGAGAAGTACAAGTCAGGATTAGTTTAGAAAAAAAATCCAAATCTTTGATGATCCCTAGAAGCCCCATCAAATCAATCATAACCAAATGGAAAGAACATGGCACAACGGCAAACCTGCCAAGAGACGGCCGCACACCAAAACTCACAGACCGAGCAAGGAGGGCATTAATCAGAGAGGCAGCACAGAGACCTAAGGTATCCCTGGAGGAGCTGCAGAGTTCCACAGCAGAGACTGGAGTATCTGTACATAGGACGACAATGAGCCGTACGCTCCATAGAGTTGGGCTTTATGGCAGAGTGGCCAGAAGAGAGCCATTACTTTCAGCAACAAAAAAAAATGGCACGTTTTGAGTTTGCGAAAAGGCACGTGAGAGACTCCCAAAATGTATGGAGGAAGGTGCTCTGGTCTGATGAGACTAAAATTGAACCTTTTGGCCATCAAAGAAAACGCTATGTCTGGCGCAAACCCAACACATCACATCATCAATATTATATCAGCAGGAAAATATAATATATACAAAAGCAGCAGTCTTGTGTGATCTCCAATAGTATATATCAATGATATATACTATTGGGGATCACACAAGACTGCTGCTTTTGTATATATTATATTTACTGCTGACCACAAAAATTGTTAAATCTTTTCAGGTGTGCCGCAAATTTTTTTAGAACTTTTCAGTGCGTCGGGAGACAAAAAAGTTTGAGAAACACTGCTCTAATCTGTCCTCATAGCTGAGCTCCTCCATGCCTCTTATCTGTTTTGTTTCCCTTCTCTGCACTTTCTCCAGTTTCAAGATATCCTTTGAGAACCGGTGCCCAAAACTGAACTGCATATTCCAGATGAGGTCTTACTAATGATTTGTACAGGGGGCAAAATTATATCTCTCTCTCTGGAGTCCATACCTCTCTTAATACAAGAAAGGACTTTGCTCACTTTGGAAACCACAGCTTGGCATTGCATGTTATTATTAAGCTTATGGTCTACCAGAACACCTAGATCCTTCTCCACCATTGATTCCCCCAGATCTTTCTCCTCCGTTGATTCCCCCAGTTCTTTCTCCACCATTAATTCCCCCAGTTGTACTCCCCCTAGTATGTATGATGCATGCATATTCTTAACCTCCAAGTGCATAACTTTACACTTAACATTACATCTCATTTGCCACTTAGTCACCCAATTAAACAGTGCATTAAGGTCAGCTTGTAAATTGGAGATATCCTGTAAGCCCGTGTAACTATAGAGTCACACGTGTGGGTGTATACACAGTGATAAATGACAGCCCACTCCTTCCCTCCTCCTCCATGCCCACTAACCAGCTAAACACAATGGGGGCAGGATATTCAGGATATTATATTTAGAACTGCATATTCCAGATGAGGTCTTACTAATGATTTGTACAGGGGGGCAAAATGATATCTCTCTCTCTGGAGTCCATAGCTCTCCTAATACAAGAAAGGACTTTGCTCACTTTGGAAACCACGGCTTGGCATTGTATGTTATTATTAAGCTTATGATCTACCAGAACACCCAGATCCTTTTCCACCATTGATTCCCTCAGATCTTTCGCCACCAATAATTCCCCCAGTTGTACTCCCCCTAGTATGTATGATGCATGCATATTCTTAGCCTCCAAGTGCATAACTTTACATTTATTAACATTAAATCTCATTTGCCACCCAATTAAATAGTACATTAAGGTCAGCTTGTAAATTGGAGACATGCTGTAAGGACGTTATTCCACTCCATAGCTTGGTGTCATCTACAAACACCGGAATGGTGCTTTTAATCCCAGGCCCAATATCATTTATAAAGATATTAAAAAGTAGACTTGTGCACACCCAAACATTTTGTCTAGTTTAGTTTTTATTCATAAAATACCTAATTATGTTCTGTTTTATTCGTTATGTTGCGTTAGTTCATTTTCGGATACATTGTTATTGCTGTAGAGTATCAATATTCGTTATAACGAATCAGTTTGTTTTCAGATAATTCAACATTTATGTATGTATATATATTCGTGAGAACGATTTGTCATTCAGAAAGTCGTTTGTTTATTGAATCCATTAAAACACACAATGACAATATCTCTTCTCCTCCACTCAAATACAGTACAACACCCTGCTAACTCAGTTCTCAGGAATGCACTTTGCCAGTATTCCAACCTCCAGCACAAAATGAATCAGCTGATTGGACTGTAAGTTGACCTTTTGTTTCATTAGACCTTTAACGAATTAACAAATCATGCCGAATTAATTCATTATTTTCGCTATAATTTCTTTCGTATTAGTTGAAATTTGTTATTTTTCCAAAATTTGGCCAAATTTGGATATGTTACAACACGAATTGCACGTCTATTAAAAAGTAAGGGTCCCAACACTGAACCCTGGGGTACACCTCTAATGACCTTAGACTATTCAGAGTAAGAATCATTAACCGCTACTCTCTGAATTTAGTTTTTTAAGCAGTTTTCCATCCATCTGCAAACTGATCCTTCCAAGGCTGTAGACTTTACTACACTTTTGCAAAATCTATTTGCATGTCCATTCTCCTCCCCAAGGTGATTATTCTTATCTTTCATCCATACACATTTTCCTCTATAGTTATTGTCCTCCACTTTGACCCATGATCATTCTCCTCCTTTGCCGACTCTCATTTCTGTAATCACTTTTCTCTACCTCCCTCCATAGTTACATAATTAGTCAGGTTGAAGAAAGAAACAAGTCCATCAAGTCCATGCCCTCTTTATTCTCTAGTTATTTTTCTTCTCTGTCTGCTCTTCTTTCCTGTGTGAATATTTTTATCTACCTCTGCCCATATTGTCTTTGGCTTCTGGTCATTGCTCTCCTCTGCCCGCTCTCCTTTCCCTTGTGATCATTTCACTTTATCTTCATCAATACTCATCCTAACATCTGGTCATTATCTTCTGTCTCCATCATAATGACTCTCACTCCTCTGGCCATTCTCTTGTGTCTCCATCCAGTGCCGGAAATACCAGGGTCGCAAAGGTCATAATTGTGCCCTGATACCATATCTCCCCCACCTCCACCACTGCTGCCACTGATCCCATCCCCCCCCCCCCAACATATTCAGTGGACTGATCCCTGAAAATAAAATGTATCAAGATCATGATTTTTTGAAGGGGAGGCTTCATGGTTTCTTGCACTGAGAACCTGAAGGTTCTAGTTATGCTTCTGTCTCCATCCATACCTACACCATGGTCATTCTCTTGTATCTCCAGCCATAACTCTTCACCCCTTATTTTACTACAATTTCATCCATGCTCATTCTTATTCTCTCCCTGGCCATGTTCCTCTACCCCCTATCCATACCAGCTTTTTCCTTTGGGTCATTCTCTTGTACCACCATGTATACCTGTTTTTCCCTCTCATAATTCTCCTCCTTTTCCATCCAACTCTACCCTCCTTCCTTCTGATATCATTCTCCTCCCACTTACATCCTGGATATTTACATTAAACTACAAAGGAATATGGGGGAAGCCCAGGTGACCTTGGATCCTCCTCTCTCACCCCATTAAAGGTTCTTGGCCCTTCACTATTACCAGCAAGTTGGGGCATGAACCCCTCTACATTATTTCATGACCCATCCTCTATGGTTGTTTAGTAGACACGTGCATTCATTTTTGTCCGAATTTAGTTTTTTTTTTGTTATCGTTTTAACAAACGTTAACGAACATGCAGAATCCGAAAAACCGAAAAAAATCTGACATAAACAAATACTTTATTTTTGTTTTCGTTGCAACAGTTCGATATAGATAGGAGATTCGACATGACGCTGACAATAGCGATCTGTGTCCATCTAACCTGTGGTCGAATGTGCCTAACCTTAGCTCTATTAGTCCAAAACTATTCTACATAGAGAGAAAAGATTCAACATTATAGAGACAATAGCAAAAAAGTTTGAATGTGCCTAACCTAACTCTATTAGTCCAAGATTATTCGACATACAGAGAAAAGATTCGAGGAAGCAGTCGCCCCGAGAGGATATTTATGGTCAAATGCTCCGCCCATAGGCTATAGAAGAATTCTAATGTTGGTTGACTAGTAATAATAATTAATAAATATAATTATTACTAGTGTCATACAACATTAGAATTCTACTATAGCTTGTAGGCGGAACATTCGACCGAAAATGTACGATTGCGGCATTGTACAATTTCGCTGCTCCGTTGAATCTTCTTACAACTTTTGACACACACCATAAGCTTCCAATGACAGATTCGACCTTAAGACCCCTTTCACACTGGGGCGTTTTTCAGGCGTTTTTCAAGCGCTTTAGCGTTAAAAAAAGCGCCTGTAAAGAGCTTGAAAGAAGCCTCATCTGCAGTCCCAATGTGAAATGTCAGCGCCCGAAAAATGCTCGTAAAGCGCCGCTTAAACTAGCAGCGCTTTACCAGCGTTTTTCGAGCATTATTGGGGCGCTTTTAACCCCTGCTAGTGGCCAAATAAAGGGTTAAAAGCGCCCACAAAACGCTGCTGCCAATAGCGTTTTTCAGGCGTTTTTCGGGCGTTTTACAAGCGCTTCCCATTGATTTCAATGGGAAGGGGCGTTTTAGGAGCGTTGTATTCACCGCTCCAAAAGCGCTGCAAAGAAGCTGCTTGCAGGACTTTTTTTGACGCTCTGCCAGCGCATGCCTCAGTGTGAAAGCACTCGGGCTTTTGCATTGGGATTGCAGTTGCAGCTTCTTTCAGGCGCTTTTTTTAACGCTAAAGCGCATGAAAAACGCCTGAAAAACGCCCCAGTGTGAAAGGGGTCTAATAATTTCGGATTTTCAGACGAATGCATTTTTTAACAAAACAAAATAAATAAAAATGAATTTCGGGAGTAACTAAATAAATTTATTTTTTGGATGAAAACTAAATTCCGAAACAAAATATTTCAGTGTGCACGTGTCTATTGTTTAGTCCTGGAATGGGCTTGAACCTGTTTATGCTGACTTTTACCTTCATAGCAATGGTATTAATTTATATTTCTTGTATTCCTGTCATAGTACCTCTGTTGGCAAACAGGCACATTGGAATTGTACTGTAAAAGTGGAGCTTATCTTGGGTTTTTCTTTTTCTATTGACAGTCTATGTTGATACACTCACTGCCTTTTGTTGCTGTGTATTTTTTTGTAAACTTATTGAAACAGAAATTATAAAAAAAATTAAAAAATTAAAAAAAAATACTAAGAAATACAAAAAACAATATAAATTAAATGAAATGCTTCACATTAAAAACACAACAGAAAATGCACTCAGAATTGCTCGATTAAAGTGGTTGTAAACCCTTACAAACCACTTTGACCTACAGGTAAGCCTAGATTAAGGCTTACCTGTAGGTCCAAGAAATGTCTGTCTGTCATTCGGCGAAGCCGCGATGACGTCACTCCCCCGCATGCGCACGGGAGCCGACACGCGCGGCAGCTCCGTCGTTGAGAATGCCGCGCTCAGTGCGCCTGCGCGCCGCTGTCTACGGCGCATGCGCCGTAGACAGCAGTGCCTGTTTTCGGGCAAATATCTCCTAAACCTATGCACTGAGCGCGGTATTCTCAACGACGGAGCTGCCGCGCGTGTCGGCTCCCGTGCGCATGCGCGGGAGTGACGTCATCGCGGCTTCGCCGAATGACAGCGGCGGAGCTGCGAGACCCCACCAAGAAGATGGATGCGCTGGACTACAAGGGACAGCGGCGACTTCGCTGGCTCCTGTGTCAGGTAAGTGACACATAATGGGCTACTATGCGTTGCATAGTAGTCCATTATGCTTTGCCTTTGCAGGGAATGAAAGAGGAAGTAAACTCATCAGGGTTTACTTCCTCTTTAAAGAATAGGCGCACATTTTCTAGTTATTTTAAAGAAGATATGCCACTTCGTACCAGATATAAGGCTACAAAGGTACAGTCTTGACCGCTTCAGCCCTGGAAAATGTTACCCTCTTCCTGACCAGAGCATTTTTTTTTCGATTCGGCACTGCATCGATTTAACTGACAATTGCGTGGACGTGCGACGTTGCACCCAAACAAAATTAAGTATTTTATCACTTCTGTGCTTTTTATTTTTTGTGCTATAAACAAACAAAAAAAGCGACAATTTTGAAAAAAAAAGCATTATTTATTACTTTTTGCTATAATAAATATCCCCCAAAAATATATATAAAAATTTTTTTTCCTCAGTTTAGGCCGATACGTATTCTTCTACATATTTTTGGTTAAAAAAAAAAAATCACAATAAGCATATATTGATTGGTTTGCGGAAAAGTTATAGCGCTTTTTTACCAGTAATGGCAGCGATCTGCGATTTTTATCGGGACTGCTCCATTATGGCGGACATGTCGGACAATTTTGACACATTTTTGGGGCCATTGGCATTTTTACAGCGATCAGTGTTATAAAAATGCATTGATTACCGTAAAAATGTCATTGGCAAGGAAGGGGTTAACATTAGGCAGGGATCTAGGGGTTAATGTGTTCCCTAGTGTGTGTTTTAACTGAAGGGGGGAGGGGACTGTGTAGGGGAAGAGATAGATCGCTGTTCATGCCCTGTATGAACAGATGATCTGTCACTTCTCCTCTCAGAGAACCGCAAACTGTGGGGGTTATTTACTAAAAGAAAATCCACTTTGCACTGCAAGTGCACTTGGAAGTGGACTGAAAGTGCATTTGGAAGTGCAGTCGCTGTAGATCCGAGGGGGACATGCAAGGAAAATAAAAAACAGCATTTTAGCTTGCACATGATTGGATGATAAAATCAGCAGAGCTTTCACTAATTTCAGATCTACCCCTTAGATTTAGAGCGACTGTACTTCCAAGTGCACTTTCAGTGCAAAGTGGATTTGCCTTTCATAAATAAGCCCCAGCGTGTTTACACACACAGATCCCGGTTCTCCGTGTGCCCCGAGCGATTGAGACCGCCGGGGCACCCGCATCGGCTTCGTGGGCGAGCAGGGGGCACGCGCCCCTAGTGGCCACAGGGCGAAGCGATGTTACATAACGTCGTTTTGCCCACCTGTGCCATTCTGCCGCAGTACAACTGCGGCGGCTGGTCGGCAAGTGGTTATAGTGTCAATAAACCCACATCATAAAAAAAAAACTATCAATAAATGATGTATTACATGCTGTTTATACTCACTCAGTCACTATAAGATTTGTTTTTGCAAAAAAAAAAAAAATGGTTGATCCTGCAGCTCTCTATTTTCCCCTTATGTCCTCAGTGCAGTTAGGGATTTTGCAGTTGTGGTGGCAACGCTGCACCTGCTCAGTTTTCAGTGAGTTTTATGCTGAGCATTTCCTCCCTATCGCATTTGGGCAGCCCATGTGACTATAGACCAGGGATATGCAATTAGCGGACCTCCAGCTGTTGCAAAACTACAATTCCCATCATACCTCTGCGTGTCATGCTTGTGGCTGTCAGAGTCTTGCTATGCCTCATGGGAGTTGTAGTTCGGCAACAGCTGGAGGTCCGCTAATTGCATATCCCTAATATAGAGTCACACGTGGGTGTATACATAGGGATAAATGACAGCCCACTCCCTCCCTCCCCCCATACCCACTAACCATCTAAACACAATGGGGGCCGGATTTTATATTTAGATTGATAGAGGCTTCACCTCCCTCTTCTAAGACACAGGCTGGAGGAGGGTGACATAGCCTGTGACTGGCAAGGGAGACATAGCCTGTGACTGGCAAAAACAATCCACACCATGTTATTTCCACAAAATGATAACAAAATAATAAAGTTTTGATTTCAAATATATATTTGTATGCCAATTTAATTTGATATTATTATTTTTTTCACAAGAAGATATTATTTATTTGTACCGTATATACTCGAGTATAGGCCGACCCGAATATAAGCCGAGGCCCCCAATTTACCCCCAAAAAACTGGAAAAAATTATTGACTCGTGTATAAGCCGAGGGTGAGACATGCCTGTCCATCCCTGTGTGTCCGTCCATCCCTGTGGGTCCATCCATCCCTGTGTGTGTGTCCATGCATCCGTGTGTGTGTGTGTGTGTGTCCATGCATCCGTGTGTGTGTGTGTGTGTGTGTGTGTGTCCATGCATCCGTGTGTGTGTGTGTGTGTGTGTGTGTGTGTGTGTGTGTGTGTGTGTGTCCGTGCAGCCTACCTGTGTCCAGCCTGCCTGTGTCCGTCCAGCCTGTGTCCGTCCAGCCTGCGTCCCGTCCAGCCTGCGTCCCGTCCAGCCTGCGTCCCGTCCCGGCCCGGCCCGTCCCGTCCCGTCCCGAGCCGAGCCTCCGTCCTTCAGCTCTTCGTCGGCGGCCATTCTAGGATTCAAAAGCCGCGCCTCCGTCGGTGATAGGCGGAACACTCAATTTCCCACTGACTGCTGTTCCGCCTATCGGATGTCCGTGATAGGCGGAACACTCAATTTCCCAGCAGCCTGTGTTCCGCCTATCACGGGCATCGTCTCATCCTCGTCCGTAGTACGAGGATGAGACGATGTCCGTGATAGGCGGAACACAGGCTGCTGGGAAATTCAGTGTTCCGCCTATCACAGGCGAAGGCGGAGGCGGAGGCGCGGCGTTTGAATGTTAGAATGGCCGCTGTCTGTCTGCTCGATACGCTGATCGGGCAGACAGACAGCGATGACTCGAGTATAAGCCGAGGGGGGCACTTTCAGCCTCAAAAAAGAGGCTGAAAATCTCGGCTTATACTCGAGTATATACGGTACTTATTTTTTATGTACCAAAGGCTTTTTTTTTTTTTTTAAACATCAGACCAGAAGAAGAGGACTAGAAGTTCCCTCCTGGTTGTGTTTCCCTGCAGACAGACTGGGAAAGATCTGGGACATGTGACAGCTCTATATCAAAAGAAAAAGGTACATAGATTTTTTTTTTAAATTTAAATAATTGCAGTGCCATCATCCATATATACAGAAAAAGAAGAGAGAATGGAAATTATACAGTGTGTGTTTAGTGTCACTTTAAGTGTGTGGATTTTTTCCAGCTTCACAACCCACCTTGCTCAGGAGTTCATAAGATATACTAGGATGGCACCTTTTTGATCTAATATGTGAGGGGTTGGACCAGAGGCGACCCGTCCATAATCTCTATGCTCCTGACCCCTAATCTTCATGCAGGGCACCGGACGCATAGAAATCTACGGGTTTTTTTTTTTTTTTGCGAAGCACGTGATTAGAGCCGGAGGCTTCAAAAAGGGTGGGCTTGGGGTGCAGAGCCCACCAACTTGTGACAATAGCGAATCAACATTCGCTATTGTCTTCCTGCTTCTCCTCCTGGCCAATCATGACAGGAAGCGGGGTCCTGAGACCGGAGTGGCCAGGAGGAGAAGCGACCGGAGTGGCCGGGAAGAGAAGCCGGGGAAGCTGCCCAGGACCAGGATGGGGTAAGTGTTGGGTTGGCGGGCTTAGCGAATGGGCAAGCGGGGCTGGCGAAGTGGTGCTGACTGGGAGGGGGCTGGCAGGAGGCTGGGGTTTGTTTGCCGCCCCCCCCCCCAAAAAAAAATATGGAGTACCAGCCGCCACTGGCTTGGAAAGGGCAAATCATATGAGATTTCCAAGAAACTCATTACTTCAGCCTTTTACCACTCCTTCCAGTTTTATTTCTTTAACATGATCTTTCTTCCAGTTTTTTCTGTGGTGATGAAGAGTTCCAGTCTACCTCTTATACCGCGTACACACGATCTGGCTTTTCAACAGACTTGGTCCGGTGGACTGGAATCCGTTGGACAATTCGATCGTGTGTGGGCTCCAGCTGACTTTTTCTTCCCAAAAGTCAGACGGACCTAGAAATAAAACATGTTTCAAATCTTTCCATGGACTCGAGTCCGGTCCAAAAATCCGTTCGTCTGTGTGCTAGTCCAACGGACTAAAACCGACGCTAGGGCAGCTATTGGCTACTGGCTATGAACTTCCTTATTCTACATCATCACGTTCAAATCTGTCTGACTTTTGGAGTGATCGTGTGTGGGCAAGTCCGTTCGTTTGAAAGTTCAGCGGACCTACGATGCAAAGTCCGTAGGATAGTCAGCTGGACCAAGTCCGTCGAAAAGTCAGATTGTGTGTGCGCAGCATAATAGTTCACAGTCTAAATTTCGGTTATTTTTCCCACAGTAACAATGCACAAAACTCTCAGATGGAGGAACAATTTTGGTTGCCAATAGCAATCAAGCTGCAACTAATGATTATTTTCATAATCGATTAGTTGGCCGATTATTTTTTTGATTAATTGGAAAAAAATCATTAAGAAAAACATAATATACAATTTTTTCATTTATTTAAAATAATAATGAAAAAAACAGAGTGTTACACAGGTATACAGAGGTCATATACAGGTATCCTGTTATGATGGGGTTTATAGTACAAGAGCCCCCCCAGGGAACACCAATGATGTGGCACTACTATTCCCCCTTCCAGGAAAATGAATGACAGGGCACTATTCCCCCTCAGGAACACCAATGATGAGACACTATTCCCCCCCAGAAACACCAATGATGGGGCACTATTCCCTCCCAGGAACACCAATGATGGGGCACTATTCCCCCCCAGGAACACCAATGATGAGGCACTATTTCTCCTGGGAACACTAATGATGGGGCACTATTCCTCCCAGGAACACCAATGATGGGGCACTATTCCTCCCGGAAACACCAATGATGGGGCACTATTCCTCCTGGGAACACCAATGATGGGCACTATTCCTCATGGAAACACCAATGATGGGGCACTATTCCTCCCGGGAACACCAATGATGGGACGCCATTCCTCATGGAAACACCAATGATGGGGCACTATTTCTCCCGGGAACACCAATGATGGGACACTATTCCTCCCAGGAACACCAATGATGGGGCGCTATTCCTCCCGGAAACACCAATGATGGGGCACTATTCCTCCCGGGAACACCAATGACGGGGGGCGCTATTCCTCCTGGAAACACCAATGATGAGGCACTATTCCTCCCGGGAACACCAATGATGGGGCACTATTCCTCCTGGAAACACCAATGATGAGGCACTATTCCTCCCGGGAACACCAATGATGGGGCACTATTCCTCCTGGGAACACCAATGATGGGGCACTATTCCTCCCGGAAACACCAATGATGAGGCAATATTTCTCCTGGGAACACCAATGATGGGGCACTATTCCTCCTGGGAACACCAATGATGGGGCGCTATTCCTCCCGGGAACACCAATGATGGGGCGCTATTCCTCCCGGAAACACCAATGATGGGGCACTATTCCTCCCGGGAACGCCAATGATGGGGCACTATTCCTTCTGGGAACACCAATAATGGGACACTATTCCTCCCGGGAACACCAATGATGGGGCACTATTCCCCCTCTCTCCCTCCCAGGAACACCAATGGGGCACTATTCCTCCCCTTCCCCTCATAGCAACACTGATGGGGCACTATTCCTCCCCTTCCCCTCCCAGGAACACCAATGGGGCACTATTCCCCCCCCCCTACCAGGAAAACCAATGATGGGGCACTATTCCACCCACCGGAAAACACCAGTGATGGGGCACTCCCCCCCCCAGAAATATATAGGATCATGGGGCACTTGTCATATAAATGAATGTACTGTACTGACTGAGTTGTATAGCCATTAGCCACTACCTTATCACTTCACTGTGTGCAGCTCGGCTCTCACGGCTGCTTCTCACCTCTCGCAGCAGCGGGCAGGGCTAAGAAGAGAGTCACATAGGGCGCCGTCACCGCCTTGTACACAGGAGGATTCTAACGGACTGGCAGAGAGGAAGGTGCGGACCAACTAATCGATACCAATGATCGTTGACAGCGATTTTCATTCTCGATTACTATCGATAATATCGATTAATCGTTTTAATCGTTTCAGCCCTAGCAGTGAGCACTGTATGAAGGAAAACATCAGACTGCTGTAGGCAAGTTCAGACACTCAATCTTTATACAGACTTGTTAAAGACCCTTTATTTCTGTATAGCTGAGAGCTAAAGATAACCTAACCTTGTCAATAGTCTACTTGCCCAACACTGGTTTCTATACGTTGGTCCCTACAGTGAGTCAACAACCAAAATGCAAATAACTACATAGTTGCCAATTGTTAAGTCTAAACTATTTACAAGGTTTGGCAGCCATACCTCAGACTACTGTCTGTTCTTGTATGATATCATTCTGTTCTCAGTACTGACTCATGCAAAAGAAACTCCTGCTATGAAGCTCAGTGGAGTTTTCTTGGATTAATCACAATAAAAATATTTTGTTGCATTGATTAGCAAGCTTACACAGAATTCTGATTATTGATGATAATATTATTTGAAAGTTCTTTGATAAATGTATATTAAAAATTATATATGTCTAATAGGTTTTACCATTATTATCATTCCAAATATCTAATATGATTAAAAGCTAAACAGACTTAAGCCTTATACACACGGTCAGACATTCCGACCACAAAATCCATCGGATTTTTTCTGACGGATTTTGTCCGAAACTTGTGCTGCATACACACGGTTGGACAAAGTTGTCGGAAAATCCAATCGTTTGGAACGTGGTGACGTTCGTTCGTTTACGACAGGACTACGTAGAGGCTAGTAGCCAATAGCTTTGGTATTGTAATTTGATCTGAGCATGCTTAGCGCTTTGTCCGTCGGAATTCTCTACAAACGATCGGAAATAGTCAGATCGGATTATTTTGGTCTGAAAATTTGAGATCCTGCTCTCAAATTTTTTCCGTCTGAATTTCCGAAGGAAAAAGTCCGATAGAGCCCACACACAATTGGATTTTCCGACAATATAATCCGATCGGAACCTTTTCCGTCGGAATTTCCGATCATGTGTACAGGGCATTAGAGATAGGATGTTGATATCTTTGGGTTTTCTTTTTTTTTGTTTCTCTGATATCAGGATAGAGATACTGTATAACGTCACTGTTTGGTACCATAGTGGTTTCACTTGGTCGACCACTTCAATGTAGTTTCTCATACCGACTGTCCATGGGTTCATAGTGAAACCCTTGTCATCTTCCATCCTATTATTGTCAGAGATTTCCTTTATTTAGATAGCCTATGTTGACAGTTCTATTTTGTACTAATTTGTACTACTCAACAATATCTTTTTTTGTTATTCTAAATCTTAATAAAGTCGGCAACTTTGGTGCGAAGTTGGCCAAAAAAAAATACTTTCAGCATGGCAGGTGGATTTTAGTCCAGGTTTTGCAATCCAATGCTGTTTTGGTTGCTTGAACTAGATGATCTGACCCATTACTAGACTATAGCATAGGATTAGGAGTCAGGGCCGTCTTTAAGGCAGGGCAAAAGGGGCAGCTGCCCTGGGCCCTGTCATTGTTGTGGGGCCCAAAGCAGCTGCCTCATACTTGTCAACTATCCCAGTTTACATTCCCTTGTCCCTTGAGGTTTTAGTCCTGTTGTTGTGTACAGATGACTCACCTGCAGACCCTGTGTTTACATGTAAATAACCAGCATTCATATGTAAATAGCAGTGACATGCATATGTAAATAGCTGAGACCAACGGCATTGATATGTAAATAATGCAGCATTCATATGTATATCATGCCCCCCTGCAGTGAGGAGATGATGTGCTGTAACCTACAGCAACCAGTGAGCAGTATTACTGTACAGTAATCTCTAGCAGCCAATCAACAAGCCGAAATCATGTGCAGTAACCTCTAGCAACTAATCAGTGAGCCTTAAGGAGTGCTGTAACCTCTAGCAACCAGTCAGTAAGCAGTAATGATATGCTGTAACCTCTGGCAACCAATCGCAATCGCTGCCTGATCTGATACAGTAAACTGATTTTAAGTCTAGCTGCTATTTATTGTATGTCTCAGAGAAGGTGGAGAGTGAAATTGCATGGGGGGAGGGGGGCCCTAAGCAAATTGTGGCCCAGGGCCCAATCAATATTAAGGAAGGCCCATTTAGGAGTTCATTCATGGAAATATACTTTTCGGTTTTAATATTCTTTTATTTTATTTTAAGTTTACTTTTAGTGGGTATGATGATCTACCAGGTTCTGCAGATCAGGCCAGACTTTCCTTTTCCTGGCAGCGGACTAACCCTTCCTGAACATCTCTGGATTTTCTTGCCCATCTATAAGATGTCATATCCTCCTTTTGGAGCACATGCTGGTTTTCTACACATGCACAGGAACAGCCATTTTTGCCTCCCTATGCAAGCCATACATACCCAATGCCGGCTCTTATAGGCACCTACAAATGTGATTGCTAATTTTTTACAATATTTCTGTGTTTTAATAAAAGCAAATGGTTTTTACCTTAGGAGATCCTCCCTGGAGTTTTATTTGCATGCATGATGGTACACCATCTCAGAAGGATCCATAGGAACAAGCCATTGGAGACATAGGGGTAAATCCCCAAACACAAGCGCTACTGACCTGACTAGCAATAGTAGGTCAACAAATTGTGGTGAGTGTCTGTATGGGCACTGAGAAATGGAGCACCTGTTTTGTTTACAGCTGCACAAGCACTCTTTTATTTGAGACTTTTTAGTTGGATTGGTTCACTATTTACATGATTACTTAACTTATGTTATTTTGTATTTTTATAGCATGTCTGTTATGGTAATGTTTCATATTTTGTCTATGAAGGTTTAGAGCAGCACGGTTTATCTATGAAATTATCTTTTATATTCAGTGTTTTGATTATATAGCACTTGTTTTAATCCACAGCAGCCAAATTCACAGGAATTATTAATTTACACAGGTTATGCAGTTTAATTTACTATTTCCTGGGCGTGAATTTTTTTTTAGTTTTCATCTGCAAGATATATTCCCCGCAATCAGTGTGCCAGGTCACCTTGAGGCCAGGTGACAGATGCACACCGTAGGGATCAGGAGTGCACCGCAAGGTTGTGGACCCTACGGCTGACTGCTGCGGACAGGAGTCAAGGTGATAAGGAAGGCAGGGCCGCCGGAACACCAAGATGGATCCCACCGGGGTTAGAGCGTAAGATTCCCTGGGGCGCGGAGTCTAAGAGCCAGCAGGTGTTCACCAGAGCCTCTAGTGGTGGGGATGGATTGGGCTGCAACTGGCTCCAGGTCATGACCCCCAGGGTCCCCCAGCTCACACCCACAGTAGGCAACAGGAGGATAGGGATAGTGAGGGATAAAGCCAAGGTCGGGGCCACAAGCAGACAGGGATAGTCAGGGACACGCCAAAAGGTCAGGATCACAGGCAAACAGGGATAGTCAGGGACACGCCAAAGTCGGTAACAGAACAACAGAAGAGCACACGGCAGGTAACAGGAAGCCAAACACACAAAGGTTGACCAGCAGGGTTGGCTTGCAGTGCACAGGTTAATATAGAGTTCTCTGATAGGAACTAGGGTGGAGCCATGCCAGAGGATGGATTACAAAAGCAGTCAGGTGAGGGTCGGCTGGTCTCTAGAGATGAACACATGGAGACAGGTAAGCAGACAAACTCTATTGCATAACCATGACACAGGGTCTGAGCACCAGGATCCACTCCTAGTTAGCTGTGCCCGGATAGCTCCACTGTGGGCTCAGAGCACATTGGTATAAAGATAAGCCTATAGGCTAGTTCTTCATTAGTGTCAGGAACCATAAACCAGATGGAGACAGAAAATGCAGTTAAAATCACACCTTTAATGAAATGACAATAATAACAAAGTTCAGGAACGTAGTAAAAAAACAGAAGCCAGGGTTTGGAAGCCATAGTGGGTAATCAGACAAGCCGGGGTCAGGAAATCAGAAGTCAGCGTAGTCCGGAGCAAAAATCAGGAACAGGAAATGGAAGGGAAGTCAGCCAGGCCAAGTCATTCACAGGAGCACGGGAAGGAACGTACTTAGAGATTATAGACCACACAAGGGCAAGGAGGAAATAAGCTAAGCTGCTTAAATAGCAAAAATGAGCTGGCTGTATGCTGGACTAATGAGGTAGGTAAATGGTAACTAGGCGAGTCTTTGTGGTAACAATGAGTGGCTGGTAATTAACTGACAGCTGAGCAGCTTCTGAGCACTGAAAGAAAAGAGCTACCCCTTAAGTAGCAGGTGCCCAGCCCTGACAGTTAGGCAAAGACTATGTCCCGGGAAAGCCTCACATCAATGCAGACCCACTCGTAGTGATGTGAATGGCAGTCTAAGCCTGAACTCCCAACAAGCCACCCCCCTAACGCATTTTGCTCCACCCCTTGGAGATGAAGGCATGGCCTGGCGAGAGTCCAGGCTGTTACTGCCATTCACCTTACTAGGAGTGAGTCTGCATTGATGTGTGCCTTCCGGGACATATTCTAACCAATATATGGCGGTGCCGAGACAACCTCCTTCCCTGGCCGACACTCATAGCAATAGGCACAGGATCATTATCCCTCACAGCCTGAGCGGCACACCACCTTTCTTTACTAGTTCTTCATTAGTGTGGTGTACAAGGGGTTGCCCTGTTTCTGCTTAAAGTCTAAAGCTAAATGTTTATTTTTTCATTTTCTATATAGTAGAAGAAGATTAAAACCACTTTTTACTGGCATCAATGTCTTATAGGGATATTTTCCTTCACACCCTGTCCTGTAGACTCAACAGAAAATAGGAGGATAGCTTTCCAATGTGAGGGAAATACACTCTTAGAGAGTAGTCATGGGAACAAGTGTCCCCATTGAAAGATTTTCTTGCTCTGGTGGCAACTCAAAATTTTGGATGTAACCTAATGTTCATTCCATGGTAACATTCATGATCAAAGCAATTAGAGAGTATAAATCCCCCTAAGAAAACCTATAAACATAGAGGAGTGACAGCAGGAAAGGGCCAAGTAGTCCATAAAGTCTGCCCCATTTTTGTTAAAATGTTAAATTTTTTTGTCTCAGTATAGATCTACGTTTGCCCTAAGCATGTTTGCCCTAAGAGAAGGCTGAGGAGAAGAAATTGTTTTAATGGCTTTCTAAATTTAGATCTCCCTCAACATATGTGTTGTACCTTTTTTTTTTTTTTTTTTCATTTTTGTGATCCCCGAGTCCCAATGTTTTGGCTCCTTTCCTAATGGAGTTAGCCATTTTCAACCTCTTTCTGTGTATTGGCAGTGCTAATAATGAGTTTGGCTTCCTTTTGTTTTTATACACTTCTTTATCAGCTACACTTTCTGTTTCTTTGTATCTCCTATATGCTGATTTTTTCTCCACCCCTGTTGTCAACAATTGGAATTTCGGATGTTCGTAAAAATGTTCACTTTTTCCATTAAGTCCATTACTCAGGCTCTAAAATAATTATTTACAAAGGGAAATTGAGTGAAAACATCTTTTCTTTACTGGAAATAAAGCTTTGGGACAACAGAACAAATAGCCTGTATTGCAAGAACTATCCGGGAAGTGACAAATGCTGTCTGAATGGACAAACATGCTAGCCTTGCAAAATAAGAATAAAGTATATTGAAGAATAAACACTTTATTGAAAGCCTCTGAGATTTTCCACATTCGGACACAGGATTAGAAAGCTTATCCATGCCCCCCACCCTCAATCGTATATCCAGCAATAAACCTCACCAGTCTGATTTACTGGGCAAATCTTGAGCTACCGCCATTTTGTGTTCTTGAACACTTGAACTACTTTGACCTCCGGCCGTGGGAAAACGAAAAAGATGGCAAAATCGCGTTGCGATTTTACATCGATTTTGCATGTTTTGCAGCCTGTGGTCAATACGTTCCTAACCTGAACGTTTCTATCCAGGAGAGGGAGGTTAGGAAAGGTTGAACTCTTTATGTTCCTTTGAGCAACAACGCCAGCCCACTATAGTAGGGGGAGGCGTTTATAAGACCATATAGGACCAAAACTTCAATTAACGTTCACTGGGGACCAGAGAAGGAAGACAAGCCCTGTATAAGGGGAATACTAAAGCACAATTAGACCTATTTACCTAGGGTGAGCGTTGAATTCACATATGGGTAGAGCACTGTTTTTAAGAGGAAGATTGAGGGTGGTATTTATCTCTGTATAACACCATTCTCTGGATGTCCGCTTTTGCATAGCTTTAGACTGACAGCACTGGGATTTGTGGATTCACTTTAATTAACCACTTCCTGACCACCCTATAGCAGTTTTACTGCTACAGGGTGGCAGCTGTGCATGGCTTTACATTATGTTGTGTTATCACTCTCACTCTCTCATACTGGTCACTGGAAGTTCACCATGGCACCTCATGGCAAAGAATTCTCTGAGGATCTGAAAAAAAGAATTGTTGCTCTACATAAAGATGGCCTAGGCTATAAGAAGATTGCCAAGACCCTGAAACTGAGCTGCAGCACGGTGGCCAAGACCATACAGGGGTTTAACAGGACAGGTTCCACTCAGAACAGGCCTCGCCATGGTCCACCAAAGAAGTTGAGGTCACGTGCTCAGCGTCATATCCAGAGGTTGTCTTTGGGAAATAGACATATGAGTGCTGCCAGCATTGCTGCAGAGGTTGAAGGGTTGGGGGGTCAGCCTGTCAGTACTCAGACCATATGCTGCACACTGTATAAAATTGGTCTGCATGGCTGTCGTCCCAGAAAGAAGCCTCTTCTAAAGATGATGCACAAGAAAGACCGCAAACAGTTTGCTGAAGACAAGCAGACTAAGGACATTTATTACTGGAACCATGTCCTGTAGTCTGATGAGACCAAGATAAACTTATTTGGTTCAGATGGTGTCAAGCGTGTGTGGTGGCAACCAGGTGAGCCTACAGGCAAGCATGGTGGTGGGAGTGTCATGGTCTGGGGCTGTATGAGTGCTGCCGGCACTGGGGAGCTACAGTTCATTGAAGGAACCATGAATGCCAACATGCACTGTGAGATACTGACGCAGAGCATGATCCCCTCCCTTTGAATACTGTTCACAGGGAAGTATTCCAACATGATAACGACCCCAAACACACCTCCAAGATGACCACTGAATTGCTAAAGTAGGTATGTGTAAAGGTGATGGACTGGCCAAACATGTCCCCAGACCTAAAGCCTCTTGAGCATCTGTGGGGCATCCTCAAATGGAAAGTGGAGGAGCACAAGGTCTCTAATATCCACCAGCTGTGTGATGTCATCATGGAGGAGGGGAAGAGGACTCCAGTGGCAACCTGTGAAGCTCTGGTGACCTCCATGCCCAAGAGAGTTAAGGCAGTGCTGGAAAATAATGGTGACCACACACACACACAGTCACTGCAAAGCAGGGACTCAAATCCATCTCTTCCCCTAGTGAAAGCTTCACACATAGTAAACAAACACTGGTTAGGCACACATTTAACCCTTTGATTGCCCTAGATGGGCCTTTTTCAACCAGGGTGCCTTCAGGTGTCTTCAGATGTGCCTTGGCAAAATGCTTAGAAACTGCCAAAAAAATAAATGTCTACAAGCCTGCTGGATCAAGGCTGCCTGTTAGTTACATAAAGCTACAGATTTTCATCGTGCACCATTACAACCTTCTAGCCGCCAGTGTCCTAACAACCAATGACATTATCGGCTGATAAGGAGGACATTGGGCACCTGTACAGCACCCTTGTTTGCCCCTCCCCCGCCCCTCTCCATCAGCACTAGGGTCACATTAGCTGAGTGAGGGAGAGAAACTCAGGGAGAAGAGGAACAATGGAATACTAGTCAGTACTAGTGTGCAAAGGTGTTTGCTTTGGAAAAATAAATCACTGCTAATGTTGGGTGTCCTACATATACCAGTGTTGCTGCATTATGTCAAAGTATTCATTTCGTTTTTTAAATATTAGAATTGGGTGCCTTGAGATTGTGCGGATTTGTAAAAAGTGACTTGATGGGGAAAAAAGGTTAAAAAACACTGCCCTAGATGTTTAACCCCTTCCCAGCCATTGTCATTAGTACAGTGGCAGTGCATATTTTTAGCACTGATCACTGTATTAGTATCACTGGTTCCCGCAAAGTGTCAAAAGTATTATTTAGTGTCCAATTCTCCACCGCAATATTGCAGTCCTATAAGTCGCTGATAGCCGCTATTACTAGTATGAACAAAAAAAAAATTCCCCTTTTGGAATTTTCTTTTACCAAAAACGGGTAGAAGAATACATATTGGCCAAATTTTATGAAGAAATTCGATTTTTAATTTTTTTTTATTGTATATGTTTTATAGCAGAAAGTAAAAAATATAGTTTTTTTTCAAAATTGTCACACTTTTTTTGTAAAAACCCCCAAAAAACGGAGGGGATCAAATATCAATCAAAAGAAAGCTCTATTTGTGGGGAAAAAAAAATTACAAATTTTATTTTTTTAAAGTGGTTGTAAACCCATTACAACAGGTAAGTTTATAATAAGGCTTAGCTGTAGCTACCCAGGATATCTCCTAAACCTGCACGGTTTAGAAGATATCCCCTGTCCCCTGAATGTTCCGATGACATCGGCACATGCGCACTGGGGCAAACTGAGGCAATGGCACATATGTGCCGTTGCTTCAGTCTGTGTGCCACTACCGGTGGCTAACACGCACGCGGCAGTGACGTCATCACGGCTCCAGCCAATCACAGTGCCAGAGCCGCGATACCCGGAAGTAACCCCGGGGAGAGATGTCGCCAGCTGGAGGGGGAGACGAGGACGACTGTGGGGGCTTTGTTCTTAGGTAAGTAATTCATAATGAACTAGTATGCATATTGGCTCATTATGCCTTTGTCTTGCAGGGTTTTTTTTTTTTTTTACCAGGGTTTACAACCACTTTAAAGTAACGCAGTGCCATATTGCAAAAAAGTGACCTGGTCAGGAAGGGAGGGGGTAAACCTTCAGGGGGTCAAGTGGTTAATTTGTGGACTTTATATTTAACTAAAGCGGAGTTTCAGCTGTTTCTGTAATGATCCGCCCCGTGATGATCCGCTTGCTCAGCGGGGATCGCTCCGTTGTCCCCGCTGAGCCGGCGGATAACAGGGCGGTCCGGGCACAGTGTGCAGGGACCGCCCTGTCAGCTCTCTGCTCTCTTCTATGGGGGATCGGATGAGCACGGCCCGTCTGTCCGTGTTCATCTGATCCGCTCTGCAGACGGATAAAAAAATAGAATTTTCCTCCGTCTGCAGAATCGGACAATCGCGGAGGCGGACAATAGCGGGTGTCTGCGGATGTTCATCCGCAGACACCCGCTATCCCATAGGCATGTATGTCCGTATTTCATCCGCAAACGGATGGATGAAATACGGACATACGGTCCACATGTGTGAAAGGGGCCTAAAAGTCAGCAGCTTCAAAAAGTATATCTGCTGACTTTTAATAAACGCACACTCACCTGCTTCACGATTCAGCGATGCGGCCGCCCTCGCCCCTCTCCCTTGCCTCTCCCCCAGTGCCGCGCGTCCTGAATGGCTGGGCAGAGTTCTGGGACCTGTAACGTGTCCCAGAAAATTGCAGGGAGGGAGGCGGAGAGGAGAACTTCAGCTTGAGTCAGCTAGGCGGCCCGAGCGGAAGTGGAAGCTGGGTACCTGTCAAAACTAGGTACCCCCCCCTAAAAAAAAAATGATGTGGCATGTAAGGAGGTCAGTAGTCCTTAACGTGAAACTTCCACTCTGGTTTAATATTCAATTTATTTATTTTCTAATGTAGCTCTATGTATTTTGTAACACTAAAGATTTGAATGTGTAGTTGATATTGATGTTTAACCACTTAAGCCTTGGACCATTTTGCTGGCCAAAGACCAAAGCACTTTGGCCAGCGATTCAGGACTGCGTTGCTTTAACTGACAATTGCGCGGTCGTGCGACGAGGCTCCCAAACAAAATTTTTTCCCCACAAATAGAGTTTTCTTTTGGTGGTATTTGATCACCTCTGTGTTTTTTATTTTTTGATCTATAAACAAAAAGATAGCAACAATTTTGAAAAAAAACACATTATTTTTTTGCTTTTTGCTATAATAAATATCCCCAAAAAATATATAAAAAAACTTATTTTTTTCCTCAGTTCAGGCCGATATGTATTCTTCTACATATTTTTGGTAAACAAATATCACAATAAGTGTATATTGATTGGTTTGTGCAAAAGTTATAGTGCCTACAAAATAGGGGATAATTTTATGGCATTTTTATTATTAGTTTTTTTTTTACTAGTAATGGCGGCGATCTGCAATTTTTATCATGACTGCGACATTATGGCGGACACATCGGACACTTTTGACACATTTTTGAGACCATTGACATTTATACACGGATCAGTGCTATAAAAATGCACTGATTACTGTAAAAATGTCACAGGCAGGGAAGGGGTTAACAATAGGGGGCGATCAAGGGGTTAATTGTGTTCCCTAGTGTGAATTCTAACTGAAGGGGGGATGGGACTGTGTAGGGGAGATGACAGATCGCTGTTCATACTCTGTATGAACAGACAGTCTCTTCTCCCCTCAGAGGACTGGGGGGCGAGCAGCATGCGTAGGGTTGCCACCTGTCCAGGATTCACCCGGACAGTTCGGGTTTGGAATCATGCGTCCGGGTTTCAGACTGCCTGAAACCCGGACACATTATTTAGACTGGACTATGGCTTCCCAGCAGGGTTGCTGGCTTCAGTTGTCTAGGCTGAGAGTGTCTGTTACACTCTTTCACATTGCCCAAAGCCAGCACTAACAATCCACCCCCAAACACACACACAGACGGGAGAAGAGAGAGGGCTCGATCAGCACCTCATCCTCCCACCCCTACCTCTCTGTGTCTGCCCACACACCAATCCCCGATGCTGTGCCTCAGAAAAGGAAAGTTGGGGGCGGAAATTTCAATTCAGCAGCCTCGGATACATCTGGATGAGAGGTGCTGACTGCCAAGGGGTGAGTGAGCTCACCATCCATCCCTGTCTGTCACTGAAGTCTCCCCCCTTCTCTCTCCTGCCTCTGAATGAGTACAATCAGGGTTCCCAGAGCACCCCTTATACCAGAGTTCCCCTTTACACCAGAAGCCACAGTGTTCTCCCTTACATTAGAGTCCTCTCCGTACATCAGAGTTCTCAGTGTTCCCCCTTAAATCAGGGTTCTCAGAGAATTGCTTATGTTAGAGGCCCCAGAGTTCTCCCTTACATCAGAGTCTGCAGAGTCCCCCCTTACAGTGAAAGGGAACTCTGCAAGTTCGGATGTAAAAGGGGAACTCTGTGGACTCTGATGTAAAGGGGGACACTTGTTATTAACTTCATATGATTAGAAATGTTATTTAATGGCAAAATATATATAAAGTTTATACTATAAAAAAAAATTGGCGTGCTCCGCTAAAGTGTTCGGGTTTGACTTGAAGAAAAGGTGGCAACCCTAAGCATGCGCCCCTAATGGCCACAGGGAAAAGCGACATAACATAATGTAATTTCGCCCAGCTGTCAGGATGCACCCACCAGCAGACAGTTTTGTCTCCCCAGAAGACCCCTGAGGCGCAGAAATATGCGCATTCCTGTTGCACATAGAAACCAGGCTATGGCGAATAGAAGTGCGCATACGCAAATTGGAGTGCAAACAGAAGCCATCGCGCACACGCTTGCACACACGCTGCCAAGTGTATCTATTTGAGTTCAGCCAGTACCTAGCTCAGTGGTGCTTTGTCGTCAGCTTCTGTGTATCCTGTCTCCTGAGAACCTGTATCCTGATCACTGTTATCCATCTGGCTCTTCTTGACCACCCCTTGAACTCTGCCAGTACCGACCTCGGCTTGTCCTGTGACCATCTCCTGTCTTTTCCCTGGCACCTGCACCACTGTTCCGGCCTGACCTGGCTTGCTTCCTGACTATGATCCTGCCTGAACCCAGTATCCGATTCTGCCAGCCGTGTACGACCCTGCCTGCCTGACCTTGCTACTTGTTGCTGTCATCTGTACCTGCTGCCCACCTGTTGGTCTTCCGCTTAAGCTTTCCTGTGTCTTCACCAGTGCTAATGGGACTAGCCGACTACCCTGCTGCCACCAAAGACTCCTTGGCGCTTGTGCGACTCTGCACTCCGGCGCCTTCTGTTTACTCTATACGGGGTCCTGAGTCAGAGTGGTAAGGGAGGCCTTGCTCGTCCATTCAGGCTCTTCTACCAGGTACGTCATACCAGCCGCGCCATTCTGCTGCAGTTAAAAAAGCGGGGGCTGGACGGCAAATTGGTTAAATATTACAATATGTTGCTGTGTGCCAACATCTGTCAGATTTTTTACCACTCATCTATCAATTGGTCCCATGAGGTTACTGTTTGATCCTATCTATTCACAATGTTTATTCCTGTATTTCTCCCTTTGTGGACCCAGTCCTTATTAACAACAGATGGTACTTTGCATCGGATAGCTTTTGTGTTGCTCAATAAAATATTTAAATTTGAAACTACATACAGTGCCTTGAAAAAGTATTCATACCCCTTGAACTTTTCCACATTTTGTCATGTTACAACCAAAAATGTAAATGTATTTTATTGGGATTTTGCGTGATAGTCCAACACAAAGTGGCACATAATTGTGAAGTGGAAGTAAAATGATAAATGGTTTTCAACATTTACAAATAAATATTTGAAAAGTGTGGTGTACATTTGTATGGCGCCCCCCGGAGTCAATACTTTTTAGAACCTCCTTTCTCTGCAATTACAGCTGCAAGTCTTTTTGGAGATGTCTCTACCAGCTTTGCACATCTAGAGAGGGACATTTTTGCCCATTCTTCTTTGCAAAATCTCTCAAGCTCTGTCAGATTGGATGGAGAGCGTCTGTGAACAGCAATTTTCAAGTCTTGCCACAGATTCTCAATTGGATTTAGGTCTGGACTTTGACTGGACTATTCTAACACATGAATATTCTTGTATCTAAACCATTCCATTGTAGCTCTGGCTGTATGTTTAGGGTTGTTGTTCTGATGGAAGGTGAACCTCCGCCCCAGTCTCAAGTCTTTTGCAGGTTTTCTTCTAAGATTGGTAAGAAATGGCCCCTGCCCCCACCTATAACTGGCCTTCACAACAAGGAGCACATGGAAGGGCAAACGCATGAAAGACAAAAAACAGAACATACCATAGCTCAACTCACCAACCAGTCTGTCAACCGACCAAATTAACCCATCCAACAGTCTGCATTAAAAACAGGGGTTTAGTTAGCACGTTTTTGCAAACACAAGCTGCAAGGCCTCTGCACGGCACTCTGTATATTGCTTGCAATCCTAATGCTACTGAGATTCTAAGATTGCCCTGTATTTGGCTCCATCCATCTTCCCATCAACTCTGACCATCTTCCTTGTCCCTGCTGAAAAAAAGCACCACCACAACATGATGCTGCCACCACCATGTTTCACGGTGGGGATGGTGTGTTCAGGGTGATGTGCAGTGTTAGTTTTCCACTGCACATAGCGTTTTCCTTTTAGGCCAAAAAGTTCAATTTTAGTCTCATCTGACCACCTTCTTTCACGTTTGCTGTGTCCTCCACATGGCTTCTCGCAAACTACAAACGGACTTCTTATGGCTTTCCTTCAATAATGGTTTTCTTCTTACCACTCTTCCATAAAGGCCAGATTTGTGGAGAGCACGACTTATAGTTGTCCTGTGGACAGATTCTCCCACCTGAACTGTGGATCTCTGCAGCTTCTCCAGAGTTTCCATGGGCCTTTTGGCTACTTCTCTAATGAATGCCCTCCTTGCCCGGCTGGTCAGTTTAGGTGGATGGCCGTGTCTTGGTAGGTTTGTAGTTCCATTTTCAGATGATGGATTAAACAGAGCTCCGTAAGCTGTTTAACCGGTTCCCGACCAGCGCACGCCGATGTACGTCGGCAGAATGGCACGGGCAGGCAAATGGGCGTACCTGTATGACCCTTTAAATTTGCCTCCCCGCCATCGCGAGCGCGCCACTGGCGGCGCGCTCGTGTGCCGGTCGGGACCCCCGTGAGTCCGGTCGTGGGTCCCGCGGACTCGATCGCGGGCGGCTGAACGGAGAGATGCCGTTGTAAACAGCATCTCCCCGTTCTGCCTAGCAACTAGTGATGCTGATATCTGCTCCATGTGATTGGAGCAGAGATCAGTGTTCACTAAATGAAAGCCCAGCCCCCAACAGTTAGTAACACGCCCCTAGGAACACTTAACCCCTACACTGCCACCCACTGGTTAACCCCTTCACTGCCAGTGTCATTTACACAGGAATCAGTGCATTTATATAGCAGTGATTGCTGTATAAATGACAATAGTCCCAAAAATGTCCGATGTGTCCACCATAATGTCGCAGTCACAATAAAAATCGCTGATCGCCGCCATTACTAATAAAAAAAAATATTAATAAAAATGCCATAAAACTATCCCCTATTTTGTAAACGCTATAACTTTTGCGCAAGCCAATCAATAATCGCTTATTCCAATTTTTTTTTACCAAATATATGTAGAAGAATACGTATCGGCCTAAACTGAGGAAAAATTATTATTATTTTTTTTAAATGGGGATATTTATTATAGCAAAATGTAAAAAAATATTGCATTTTTTTTCAAAATTGACGCTCTTTTTTTGTTTATAATGCAAAAATAAAAACCGTACAGGTGATCAAATACCACCGAAAGAAAGCTCTATTTGTGGGAAAAAAAGGACTTAAATTTTGTTTGGGTGCAACGTCGCACGACCGCGCAATTATCAGTTAAAGCGACGCAGTGCCTTATCGCAAAAAGTGCTCTGGTCAGGAAGGGGGTAAATATTTTTGGGGGATATTTATTATAAGAAAAAGTAAAAAATAATGTGTTTTTTTCTAAATTGTCGCTCTGTTTTTGTTTATAGCGCAAAAAATAAAAACCGCAGAGGTAATCAAATACCACCAAAAGAAAGCTCTATTTGTGGGAAAAAAAGGATGTCAATTTTGTTTGGGAGCCACGTCGCACGACCGCGCAATTGTGCAATTGCGGGCTTCACATAGCAGCTGTATTTATAATGAAATTAAATTACACACAGGTGGACTCTATTTACTAATTAGGTGACTTCTGAAGGCATTCAGTTCCACTAGATTTTAGTTAGGGTATCAGAGTAAAGGGGGCTGAATGTCAAGGGGTATGAATACTTTTTCAAGGCACTGTATCTCGGGCTAGTGCTCTGCAGGTGAGAGCTAAATAGTAATTAGAACTGATGCAGACACAAACAGGCAGCTCAACAGGGAGATGCCTATGCTGGAAGAGATGTGTTTTCATTACATTAGTGCCCCCACATATTGGAATGGGATACAACACAGAGGAAATGGTGAGGCATGGATTGGACGCTGTGTAACCCAGAACAAGAAGTTGCCTTCCCCTTTAGCAGATAGGGACAAGGAAGGTGAATGAATACATGGACATAGAGGGATTGATCAGTCAAGGCACTACAAACTGCAGCCACAAAATGTGAGCCCATCATTACAAGGTAAGGCCTTATTCCGCGTACACACGACCGGACTTTCCGGCAGACTAGGTCCGACGGTCTTCCCGACAGTCATTCGGCGGACTTCTGACAGACTTTCCGAACGGACTTGGCCACACACAATCACACCAGTCGCATGTACGTGGCATTAGACTACACAGGGAATAGAACTACACTGTTCTGAGTTATAACAACAAAACCATTTGAAAGCGTACAATGCCTCTAAGCATGAATATCACCCAATCAGAGGGCAAGGCTTGTTCCTGTGTTAGACTATCACTATTACATATGAGGGAAGGTCAACCACCTCATTCATTTATATATACAATATTGCACATTGTATATGTCATCAATGTCTTGGTATTTCTCATTTTGTATGCAGTAATAATGCTTATGATTGTTTTCAATATGAAATATTTCCTGATAAAATTCTGTTCATTATCATGAATCACACATTGAAATATAAAGGCAAGTGAACGTGTACATCCATGAATCACACAGAATAATCTCTCTTCTGTCAGAATTTCACCCACTCCCCCGGTTTGTGTCTCCTGGGTTTGCATCACATGGCGGTCTTATCTCACGCTGTTTGGGAAATTTTGGAGCCTTGTTTTGTTTTCTGTAATTAGGAAGAGTCAGCAATTTCCCTGAATCTCTAGTTTCTCTGTGGGAGTTCTTATCTCAAAAGGCTGAATAGTGTCTTAGGTGGGGGGGTTTGCTTCATGAGCTAAGAATGGGAAGGTGGATGGGAAGGTGGTGTCACCTGAAACAATCAGTGGGGTTCCATATTTCAATTTTGAAATGTGCACTGTACTGCAGACTGCTGTCTAGGATAATGGGATTTCTTATATCTTCGCTTTCTTTATACCTTGTGTAGCCAACAGTGGACTACAGTCCCCTTGCTTTGCAGACCACCCCCTGTTATTCTCCACCTATTCCAATTTCCCTCTAGTGCCGGGATTCAGTAACTGACATCATCTCTGTGAGCCAAGCTAAAAGGATTGTGGGACTTGTAGTCTTTTGATCAGCTATTCTGATGTTGTGATATTACCCCTGGACTACACATGCCAGAGGTCCCGGGGGCAACACGAACAGACCTCTGGGAGAAACTACAAAAGGGCCAGCAGATAAGCCTTGCGGTCTCTTCTTCCTGGGCCTCACCGAGTGTGCACCTCTTTGCTGCTAAGAGAAAGGGGCTGCGGGATACCACGTGGGGACCGAGGGACTCCAGCCCAGCTCCGAAGGGCCCAACTCTGCGGATCTGACGTGTCCAGCAACTGGCGGGTCACAGCTGTTCGTCTCCCTGAAGGACACCTCATCCAGGGTCACTGTTTAGGAGGCTCCTATTCGGCTCTGCAGTTGGTGAGAGGGCAGACACCCATCGTTCACAATCCTTACCTGGTTATCTTGCTTGAACACTGTATATAGACACCTTGCCCATGGAAACACTTATAATATAATATTATAATATAATAAAACTATAAGGTATAACACTAGTTTGTTTAAGCTGTCCTGCTTGCCATCACCTCACTGTGTCATATCTTTGATATAATTCTATAAGCTCCATCTGCCAGTGAAGACCATTGCAGGCCTGTGTCTTGGACATTGCTGTTGCTATCTGTTAAAGGGCCCTATCCTACTTCTATTCTGTCTGGTCTCTCATTAGGATATGAAGGTTGAATAGGCCGGCCTGGGACCCCCCTTTAGTGTGGTATCATATTGCATTAACCAGGAATCCTTACTACCCCTCCAGTTTATCCTCTAGTTGGTATTCCACTGTATATATATATATATATATATGTGTGTGTGTGTGTGTGTGTGTGTGTGTGTGTGTGTGTGTGTGTGTGTGTGTGTGTGTGTGTGTGTGTTTTTCTCCATTTAACATTCCTGAAACCGCAGTTTGCTTTTGGGTTTAATTACACCAAATTATGGTCTCAGTACCAGTCTAGCTGGATTACACTGTGTTCTGCTTGGCCATAGGTGGTGCTGTCATCGCTGGCAGGTGTGAGAATGCAGTTCAGCTGGGTGCATTGAGTGCCACTTTTTCTCGGAATCAACTCAGTGGGTGTGTCATCCAGCGCTGGGGCCACAAAAGATATATAGTCCGGCTGCCTCGGAGGGAAGAGGCGGGACGAGTGCCGTGCACACAGGAGGATTATTTCCTGTTTACACGGCAGCCTCTGTAATAGGAAGTCCCGTCTCCGGTGCTGCCATTGGACGACTGCTCTGTCCATCAAAGGAGGCGGGGCTTTCTCTTAAAGAAGCTGCTGTGTAAACAGGAGATTCTCCTGTAGGATGTCTTTGGCACTCATCCTGCCCCCTCCAAGGCTGCACTGATATTCCTGGCAATTGTGGGGCTGCATTCCTGGCAATGGTGAGCTGATTCCTAGCAATGGTGGCTGCATTCCCGGCAATGGTGAGCTGATTGCTAGCAATGGTGGCTGCATTCCTGGCAATGGTGAGCTGATTGCTAGCAATGGTGGCTGCATTCCTGGCAATGGTGTGTGAATTACTAGCAATGGTGGGTGCATTCCTGGCAATGGTGGGCGCATTCCTGGCAATGTTGGGTTCATTCCTAGCAATGGTGGATGAATTCCTGGCAATGGTGGGTGAATTCCTGGCAATGGTGGGTGCATTCCTGGCAATGGTGAGTTCATTCCTGGCAATGGTGGGTGCATTCCTGGCAATGGTGAGTGCATTCCTGGCAATGGTGGAGCTGCATTCCTGGCAATGGTGAGGCTGCATTCCTGGCAATGGTGAGGCTGAATTCCTGGCAATGGTGGGGCTACATTCCTGCAATGGTGGGTCTGCATTCCTGGCAATGGTGGGGCTGCATTCCTGGCAATGGTGGGCGCTGCATTCCTGGCAATTGTGGGTCTGCAGATGGGCACTAACCCTTATTGTGCTTTACAGTTCTTTATTTAAAATTTTACGTTTTTTTTTCCTGAAACTTCCCTCTTAAAGTGAAGGTGCGTGCTATACACCAATAAATATGGTATATCCAAATAATACACCTGAGTTCATCTCTTCACCACACACAGCCACAAAGGCAAGAGAATTCTTGTTGGGTAGTGTATTAGTGCTCGAACGAACACACTTAGACCGAATGTTCAAAGAATGTCAGGCAAAATGGTCGGCCCTCGCGCATGTTCACTTCATGAAATCTGGCCCTCTTTGAAAAAAGTTTGGACACCCCTGACCTAGACACTAAAACTGCTTTCCTATATGGAAACATTAAGGAAGATCTCTACATGGAGCAACCACCAGGGGTTGAGCAAGGAGACAACCTTGTGTGTAAACTTCAGAAGAGGATGTACGGTCTTAAGCAATCTGCAAGGATGTGGAATGAGAAAGTGAATGAAGTGCTTACCAGAGAGGGATTCTCAAGAAGTAAAGCAGACCCCGTCTCTACTCCAAGAATCTATGTTGATGACATTATAACTTATTTTGAACAAGAAGGGGGAATACAATCAGATAGTTCACAAGCTGAAAGAAAATTTTGAAATCGAAGAGCTAGGGAACATTAACCACTATCTGGGAATCCAAATAGAGAGAGAAGAAGATGGTAGTTATCTTCTCAACCAATCTCAGAAAATCTCCAAAATCCTGGAACAATTCCATATGCAAGACGCAAAGGAAGTCAAAACTCTTATGGAACCAGGCTATCTACAGAGCAATGAAACAGAAAACATGCTACCCAACAATGACACGTATCGCAGAGCAATCGGTAAGCTGCTATATGTTGCCACTGTGACAGGACCAGACATAGCCGCAGCAGTGGGCATACTATGCAGGAAAATGTCATCTCCCTGTCAGCGTGACTGGAACGCAGTAAAAAGAGTGATACAATACCTCAAACAAACAATTTCAGATTCAAGTTACAGTTACAGTTACCAGCAACATCAGATCCAAAACTGGTCTGATATGTGGATGCTGTTTGGGCCGGGGACTGCACAGACTGCAAATCCAAAAGTGGATTTATTTTCCAGTATGTTGAAGGAACCAGTGGCGGCTGGTGAAGTTTTAAGATGGGGGGGCGCTAGACCACGCCCACCCTTTTGACCCATCCCACTTCTCATAAGTCCCACCCATTATAGAATCCACCAACTCCGTCCCCTGTAGTACATCATATACAAGGCTCTACATTATACACAGGGCTCTATACTTCATATACCAGGCTCTACATTATACACAGGGCTCTGTACATCATATACCAGGCTCTACATTATACACAGGGCTCTGTACATCATATACCAGGCTCTACATTATACACCAGGTTCTAATGACACATCAATATGTCTGACAGCCCAGCCACACTCCTCGTTCACCAGAGAAAAAAAAACAGGAAACACAAAAAAGGTGCTCGGGAAACAGCAATAGGCAGAGGTCACCGCAGACAATGAAGTACAAGAAAGCCTAATAAAATAAAACAAATACAGTCATCACATTTAGTGACTGCAATAATGCAATATCTTACATGTTTGCCTTTGGTGGTGGGATCAGAGGGATGGTGATGATCAGAGACAGAGGGATGGAGGTGGGGTGGGGAGTTGAATCAGTGGTGAGTGGGATGGGATCAGGGACAGAGGGATGGATCAGGGACAGAGGGGTGGTGGGATGGATCAGGGACAGGGGGATGGTGGGTGGGATGGATCATGGACAGAGGTATGGGTGGGTGGGATGGATCAGGGACAGAGGGATGGGTGGATGGATCAGGGACAGAAGGATGGTGGGATGGATCAGGGACAGAGGGATGGGTGGGTGGGATGGATCAGGGACAGAGGGATGGATGGGTGGGATGGATCGGGGACAGAGGGATGGATGGGTGGGATGGATCAGGGACAGAAGGATGGTGGGATGGATCAGGGACAGAGAGATGTTGGGTGGGATGGATCAGGGACAGAGATATGGTTGGTGGGATGGATCAGGGACAGAGAGATGGTGGGTGGGATGGACCAGGGACAGAGAGATGGTGGGTGGGATGGACCAGGGACAGAGAGATGGTAGGTGGGATGGATCAGGGACAGAAGGATGGTGGGATGGATCAGGGACAGAGAGATGGTAGGTGGGATGGATCAGGGACAGAAGGATGGTGGGTGGGTGGGATGGATCAGGGACAGAGAGATGGTGGGTGGGATGGATCAGGGACAGAAGGATGGTGGGTGGGTGGGATGGATCAGGGATCAGGGACAGAGAGCTGGTGGGTGGGATTAATCAGGGACAGAGGGATGGTGGGTGGGATGGATCAGGGATCAGGGACAGAGAGCTGGTGGGTGGGATGAATCAAGGACAGAGGGATGGTGGGTGGGTGGGATGGATCAGGGATCAGGGACAGAGAGATGGTGGGTGGGATGAATCAGGAACAGAGGGATGGTGGGTGGGTGGGATGGATCAGGGATCAGGGACAGAGAGATGGTGGGTGGAATGAATCAGGGACAGAGGGATGGTGAGTGGGTGGGATGGATCAGGGACAGAGAGATGGTGGGTGGGATGAATCAGGGACAGAGGGATGGTGGGTGGGTGGGATGGATCAGGGATCAGGGACAGAGAGATGGTAGGTGGGATGAATCAGGGACAGAGGGATGTTGAGTGGGTGGGATGGATCAGGGATCAGGGACAGAGAGATGGTGGGTGGGATGAATCAGGGACAGAGGGATGGTGGGTGGGTGGGATGGTTTAGGGACAGAGAGATGGTGGGTGGGATGAATCAGGGACAGAGGGATGGATCAGGGATCAGGGACAGAGAGATGGTGGGTGGGATGAATCAGGGACAGAGGGATGGGTGGGTGAGGGAGGCTTCATATGGGCTGTGTGTTTCACAAGAGCCTCCACTGACACTGCCAAACCGAGACACAGCAACACCAGTGGATATAATAGAAGCACTGGGGATCAGCACTTGATAAACACACAGCCCGTGTGAAACCTCCCCCTCCATCCATCCTGTAGAAATAAGGAGACCGGCCTTGTGTGATCCTCAGTGATTCTAATATCTCCACTGGTGTTGCTGTGCCTCGTTTGGCTGTCAGTGGAATCATTCAGCTCTGCCCCCCTCCTGCGGATTTCCAGCATCTACCTTGTTGTTGAGTTTCATAGCGGCAAGTGCAGGAGTTCACTCCTCCGCTCCTCCGCTCGGCGCACTGGTCTGACACAGGGGAAAACCGGAAGTGACAGACTAACTAGTCTGTCACTCAAAGCACATAGCATAGTAAACCTATAGGCGCCGGGCGGATGCAGATCGGCACTTTTCATTGCGCCACAAGGCGGGTTAAAACCCCGCAAATGAAGCGCCGCGTCTGCAATCTCGTGATTGCGTTGACGTGGCGCTTCACATAGTGCACTGTGTCCAGCGCTGCACTGTGTCCGGCGCTCATACACATTGCACTTAAGGACTTTTTTTCATTTTTTTTTTTTTTAAAGGGCCATTTGAAAAAAAAAATATTTTTTTTTCAATTTTTTTTTATTGTGACTGCCTGGAGGGGGTGGTGGGAGGGGGGGGGCGGCGCCCGGGCGCCCCCTATGGGCGGGCCACCACTGGAAGGAACCATAACTTGGTCTAGTCGAAAGCAAATAACTGTCGTTCTATTTTCAACTGAAGCAGAATACATTGCAGCAGCACACGCTTGTCAAGAAGCAATATGGATTTGTTAACTTTTTTGTGGACATTGGGATAGACATGTCAAAACCAATTTCCATTTTGAAGACAACCAGGGATGTATAAAGCTTACGCAATCAGAAAGGGTCAATCCTAGGACCAAACATATTAACGTCAAGTATCAACTCCTGAGGGACAATCAAGAGCAAGGTGTTTTTGACATTCAATACTGCCCATCAGAGGAGATGACTGCTGATGCACTCACCAAGCCTTTATTGAAGGAACATCATAGTTACAGTATATCCAGAAGAAGCTGAATATAGTTTGACAATGAACATGCTGTTGAGAAGGGGTGTTGGAAGAAAACAATAGCAGAGCTGCTTTGATAAATTGACTATATGCATTATACCTATCTATGCCAGCAGGTGGCGCTGTAGTATTATAGTGTATAGTTCCTGTATTCTATGATATGAGAGGAAGTACCCTCTGTATCTAAGAAGCTTTCAACACATGATTTAAATACTTAGCTAATAGTCAGGAGAGCAGAGGACATGTCAGGAAGGCAGAGGTTGGAGTTAGTAGAGCAGTGTACAGCATCAGTAGTTTATTATTTTTAGTGATGGCCGAACGGTTCGCCCGGCGGTCGTTTCGCGGCGAATTTCCGACTTTCGCCGTCCGCGGGTTCGAACGCCTTTTTCCGTCGTTCGCCCCGGCGGACTTACGTGTTTAATGTATACAAGAACTTTAACCTTTCGTGACACGTTTATCATGTGTTACAGGACAACCAATTGAGACATGACAGCTCATGGACACTTGGACATTCCCCCTAACCTATAAATACACCCGATCCGGTGGCCATTTTACATTCTTTCTTCTGTCACTGTAGGGAAAGGATCCTGTGTGGAGTAGGGACAGAGAAAACGCTAGCTATTTGGTACACAAAAGTTCTTTTCAGGACTGGTATAGGTGTTAGGTCAGCAGCCTGAGTTTCTTTTGTCAGTTTAGATAAAGGGACAGAGCGCTGTATGCTGCTATTTTAGGGACAGCTCAGCCAGATTAGTCTTTCTTCATCATCATCATCATCATCATCATTAGCTGTTACTATCAGGTCCACAAAAGAGCTGTTCCAGCTAATCGTTCCAGCCTACTCTTTTTTGCCAATTTGTATAGGGACAGGCAGGAAGCAGTGTGTCAGGCAGTGAGGATAATTTTAAAGACTTGCTGTTACTATTAGTTCCACAAAGGTTCTTTTCAGGACTGGTATCAGTGGTACGGTAATAGGCTTGTACACGTATAATATTCTTTCTTCCAAATATAGAAAGAATATTATACTTGACTGCTGCCCTTCTGCTGCAGTCTGCTAATCATTCACAACTCACTTGTTCCACAAAGCTCTTTATCAGGACTGGTAACTTGGTCTGTCTAGGGTGCTACGGTACATAGGCTTGGGTGCGGTACAGTCTGCTGTTCTGTAAGGACCGCTATCGGTCCACAATACATAGGGTTGCCGTGCACTACTGCTGACCGCTGCCCTATACTGCAGCAGTCCTTCAGCGGTATAGGGACTGACGCACAGTCTGCTAAACACTAATACACAACCTGCTTGGTCCACAAAAGTTCTTATAAGGACTGGTAACTTGGTATAGGGTGCTACGGTACATAGGCCTGAGTGCAGTACAGTCTGCTGTTCTGTAAGGACCGCTATCGGTCCACAATACATAGGGTTGCCGTGCACTACTGCTGACCGCTGCCCTATACTGCAGCAGTCCTTCATTGGTATAGGGACTGACGTACAGTCTGCTAATCACTAACACACAACCTGCTTGGTCCACAAAAGTTCTTATAAGGACTGGTAACTTGGTATAGGGTGCTACGGTACATAGGCCTGAGTGCAGTACAGTCTGCTGTTCTGTAAGGACCGCTATCGGTCCACAATACATAGGGTTGCCGTGCACTACTGCTGACCGCTGCCCTATACTGCAGCAGTCCTTCATTGGTATAGGGACTGACGTACAGTCTGCTAATCACTAACACACAACCTGCTTGGTCCACAAAAGTTCTTATAAGGACTGGTAACTTGGTATAGGGTGCTACGGTACATAGGCCTGAGTGCGTTACAGTCTGCTGTTCTGTAAGGACCGCTATCGGTCCACAATACATAGGGTTGCCGTGCACTACTGCTGACCGCTGCCCTATACTGCAGCAGTCCTTCAGCGGTATAGGGACTGACGCACAGTCTGCTAAACACTAACACACAACCTGCTTGGTCCACAAAAGTTTTTATAAGGACTGGTAACTTGGTATAGGGTGCTACGGTACATAGGCCTGAGTGCAGTACAGTCTGCTGTTCTGTAAGGACCGCTATCGGTCCACAATACATAGGGTTGCCGTGCACTACTGCTGACCGCTGCCCTATACTGCAGCAGTCCTTCATTGGTATAGGGACTGACGTACAGTCTGCTAATCACTAACACACAACCTGCTTGGTCCACAAAAGTTCTTATAAGGACTGGTAACTTGGTATAGGGTGCTACGGTACATAGGCCTGAGTGCGTTACAGTCTGCTGTTCTGTAAGGACCGCTATCGGTCCACAATACATAGGGTTGCCGTGCACTACTGCTGACCGCTGCCCTATACTGCAGCAGTCCTTCATTGGTATAGGGACTGACGTACAGTCTGCTAATCACTAACACACAACCTGCTTGTTCCACAAAAGTTCTTATAAGGACTGGTAACTTGGTATAGGGTGCTACGGTACATAGGCTTGAGTGCGGTACAGTCTGCTGTTCTGTAAGGACCGCTATCGGTCCACAATAGATAGGGTTGACGTGCACCACTGCTGACCGCTGCCCTATACTGCAGCAGTCCTTCAGCGGTATAGGGACTGACGTACAGTCTGCTAAACACTAATACACAACCTGCTTGGTCCACAAAAGTTCTTATAAGGACTGGTAACTTGGTATAGGGTGCTACGGTACATAGGCTTGAGTGCGGTACAGTCTGCTGTTCTGTAAGGACCGCTATCGGTCCACAATAGATAGGGTTGACGTGCACCACTGCTGACCGCTGCCCTATACTGCAGCAGTCCTTCAGCGGTATAGGGACTGACGTACAGTCTGCTAAACACTAATACACAACCTGCTTGGTCCACAAAAGTTCTTATAAGGACTGGTAACTTGGTATAGGGTGCTACGGTACATAGGCTTGAGTGCGGTACAGTCTGCTGTTCTGTAAGGACCGCTATCGGTCCACAATAGATAGGGTTGACGTGCACCACTGCTGACCGCTGCCCTATACTGCAGCAGTCCTTCAGCGGTATAGGGACTGACGTACAGTCTGCTAAACACTAATACACAACCTGCTTGGTCCACAAAAGTTCTTATAAGGACTGGTAACTTGGTATAGGGTGCTACGGTACATAGGCTTGAGTGCGGTACAGTCTGCTGTTCTGTAAGGACCGCTATCGGTCCACAATAGATAGGGTTGACGTGCACCACTGCTGACCGCTCACCTATACTGCAGCAGTCCTTCAGCGGTATAGGGACTGACGTACAGTCTGCTAATCACTAACACACAACCTGCTTGTTCCACAAAAGTTCTTATAAGGACTGGTAACTTGGTATAGGGTGCTACGGTACATAGGCTTGAGTGCGGTACAGTCTGCTGTTCTGTAAGGACCGCTATCGGTCCACAATAGATAGGGTTGACGTGCACCACTGCTGACCGCTGCCCTATACTGCAGCAGTCCTTCAGCGGTATAGGGACTGACGTACAGTCTGCTAAACACTAATACACAACCTGCTTGGTCCACAAAAGTTCTTATAAGGACTGGTAACTTGGTATAGGGTGCTACGGTACATAGGCTTGAGTGCGGTACAGTCTGCTGTTCTGTAAGGACCGCTATCGGTCCACAATAGATAGGGTTGACGTGCACCACTGCTGACCGCTGCCCTATACTGCAGCAGTCCTTCAGCGGTATAGGGACTGACGTACAGTCTGCTAAACACTAATACACAACCTGCTTGGTCCACAAAAGTTCTTATAAGGACTGGTAACTTGGTATAGGGTGCTACGGTACATAGGCTTGAGTGCGGTACAGTCTGCTGTTCTGTAAGGACCGCTATCGGTCCACAATAGATAGGGTTGACGTGCACCACTGCTGACCGCTCACCTATACTGCAGCAGTCCTTCAGCGGTATAGGGACTAAGAGTTTTGTCACAGGGTCATTTAAAAAATGACATGCAGAGGAAGAGGCAGGCCCTTCCGCAGGGGTGGTAGGGGTAGGGCAGGAGCAACAGGCTTGAGCCAAAGTGGGAAGTTGCAGAAGGTGCGTTCAATTACTTTAAAGGATGCACCAGACTTGGTTGAGTGGCTCGCTCAGCCTTACTCTTCTGCACCCTCCTCATCCTCTCGATCTGCACCCTCTTCTTCACTCTCTGCTATGTGCACCCCCAAAGACACTACCACCAACAACACGACCACCACCACCACCACCACATACCTTCCGCTTGAGTCACTGGAATTATTTTCCGATCCATATCAAGAGGACATTTCTGATGCGCAGCCACTCTTGGTATTGGATCAGGAAGAGGAGGTAGCAACAAGCGCTACTCAGCAGTCTGACGCCAGTACCCAGATCAGCCCAAGGAGGAGGTTGGTCCCCGGTGTTGCTGCCTACTCTACTTATAGCGGTGGGGAAGGTGACGTTGATGATGACGTGTCTAGTGATGTCACGTGGGTGCCCACAAGAGAGGAAGAGGAGGGGAGTTCAGAGGGAGATATGGACCAGCAGATAGGGAGGAGAAGCAGCAATGACTTACATTGCACAGCAGGGACAAAGCAGACTGCAAATGTATCAGGAGCGAGTCATCGACCATGTACGGTCACATCTGGCGCTCCCAGGACACCGGCACATGGCTCCGCAGTGTGGGCTTTTTTTAACGTGTCCGCTGCTGACAATAGCGTTGCCATCTGCAATCTTTGCAGTCAACGCGTTAGTCGCGGTAAGCCCAATACTCACCTAGGGACGACCGCCTTAAGAAGGCACATGAGCAGCCATCACCGAGCCCAGTGGGAGCAACGGAACACACAAAGCCACACTGCAGGCTCTCACCGTCCAGCCTCGTCTTCTACTTCTCCTTCTCCTCTCTCCTCACAATTGTCCTCCACTCCACCTTCCATCACGCCAAGCTCACATTTTTCTGCAAAAAGGCAGGCTTCCGTGGGCCTAATGTTTGAGCGTAAAAAAATGATGACGCCGGATAACCCTCTTGCCCAACGGTTGGCGGCTGGCTTGTCAGAACTCATAGCCCGCCAACTACTGCCATATAAACTGGTGGACTCGGAGGCCTTTCGCAAATTTGTGGCCATTGGAACACCACAATGGAAGGTCCCAGGAAGGAAGTATTTCTCAGAGAAGGGCATCCCAGAGCTATATGGCCATGTTCAGCGGCAAGTGAATGTATCTCTGGCACACAGTGTCGGTGCCAAGATACATCTGACCACAGACACGTGGTCTAGCAAACACGGGCAGGGAAGGTATATCAGTTTTACTGCCCACTGGGTGAACCTTCTGACGGCCGTCAAGCATGTAACCCGTGGCACCCGTGTAGATTTGGTTTTACCGCCACGGATTGCATGCAGGCCTGACTCTTCTTCTCCTCCTCCTACTCCATCCTCCTCCCTCTCCTCCTCAGCTGCCTCCTCCTTTTCCGCTGCTAGCGTCTCTTCCACTGCACCGCCCAAGCTCCCCAGAACCTATTCCACATGCCAGGTGAGACGTTGCCATGCCGTGCTGCGTCTGTTGTGCCTGGAAGCAAAGAGCCACACTGGCCCGGCACTCCTTTCAGCTTTGCGTTCACAGGCAGATGAGTGGCTAACACCGCTCAATTTGACAGTTGGTAAAGTGGTGTGTGACAACGGTGCCAATCTGCTTAGCGCATTGAAACAGGGCAAAATCACGCACGTGCCGTGCATGGCACACGTCTTAAACTTGGTCGTGCAGCGATTCCTTGTCAAATACCCTGGGGTCCAGGACATCTTGCGGCAGGCAAGGAAAATCTCGGCCCATTTCAGAAGATCTTACACGGCCATGGCTCGCCTTGCTGACATTCAGCGGCGACACCATCTGCCGGTCAGACGTCTTATTTGCGATTGCCCGACGCGATGGAACTCAACCTTCTATATGCTTGATAGGCTGCTCCAGCAGAAACGTGCAGTTAACGTCTACCTGTATGAACTCTGCGAAAGAAACGGTTCTGGGGAGCTGGGTTTTTTTTCACCGCGCCAGTGGCTGCTCATGCGCGACACATGCAGACTTCTGCGGCCATTTGAGGAGATCACCAAACTGGTCAGTCGCAGCCATGGCGCCATCAGTGACATGGTACCTTATGCCTTCTTTCTGGAGCGTGCATTGCGTCGTGTCATTGATCAGGCTGTGGAGGAGCAGGAGCGGGAAGATGAGGAAGTCGCAATGCTGGATGAATTCCCAGGGGGGGCTACTCTATCTGAGACAAGTCAACAACAGGAGTCTGATGAGGAGTCAGAGGAGGATGGTGCCGGGGCGGATGAGCAGGAGCAAGAAGAGCATGCTTTAAACCTTTCTGGGATCCCTGTTGTGCGAGGATGGGGAGAGGAGAATGAAGAGGACGACATTATCCTGGATGATGAGCAGGAGCCAGGCCACCACACCGCTTCCACTTTAGTGCAAATGGGGGCCTTCATGCTCCAGTGTTTTAATAGGGACCCCCGTATAAAAAGCATGAGGGTCAAGGACCAGTACTGGGTGGCAACGTACTTAGACCCCCGGTACAAACACAAAATGGCGGAAATGTTACCGCCGTCGCAGAGGGCTGTCAGAATGCAGCACTTCCAGGCCTTGCTTCGAGAAATGCTGCATTCTGCTTTTGCGTGCGCTGGCAGAGGAGCAATTCCCACTCCCAGAGAAGGATTTGCGGGTACCAATCCAACAGCGCCTGCAAGAAGAGGCCGGTTTGAAGATGTGTTGGTGACTTCGGATATGAGGTCATTCTTTCAGCCGACCCATCGACAGGTGTCATCCGGATCCAGCATCAGGGAACGCCTAGACCGTCAGGTGTCCGACTACATTGGGTTAACGGCCGATGTGGACGCTCTGAGGAGTGATGAACCCCTAGACTACTGGGTGGGCAGGCTTGACCTCTGGCCAGAGCTTGCCCAATTTGCAATCGAACTGTTGGCTTGCCCCTCATCCAGTGTCCTGTCCGAAAGGACGTTCAGCGCAGCAGGGGGGATTGTGACCGATAAGCGTACTCGCCTAGCTCACCACAGTGTTAACTACCTCACATTTCTAAAAATGAATGAGGCATGGATCTCGGAGGAATTCAACACATGTGATCAGTAGACCATGTATATGTCTATAAACAATTTTTGGAATCAAGCACACAGACCTTCTTAATTCATTTGGCTCACTTCCCTGACCCAAAAAAGCACACCGTACTATATGCCCCTACCCTCCTCTTTGAAGAGGTTGAGCGGTGTCATATTTCTACTGGGGCTGCTTATTATGAGGGGTTCCCACCATCCCTGTGCTGTGCTGACTTCCTCCTGGGTGTTCTTATTATGAGGGGCTCCCACCATCCCTGTGCTGTGCTGACTTCCTCCTGGGGGTTCTTATTATGAGGGGATCACACCATCCCTGTGCTGTGCTGACTTCCTCCTGGGGCTGCTTACGGTGCTGCTGTCAGCGCTGTATGTCACGGAGCTGCTGTCAGCGCTGTATGTCACGGAGCTGCTGTCAGCGCTGTATGTCACGGAGCTGCTGTCAGCGCTGTATGTCACGGAGCTGCTGTCAGCGCTGTATGTCACGGAGCTGCTGTCAGCGCTGTATGTCACGGAGCTGCTGTCAGCGCTGTATGTCACGGAGCTGCTGTCAGCGCTGTATGTCACGGAGCTGCTGTCAGCGCTGTATGTCACGGAGCTGCTGTCAGCGCTGTATGTCACGGAGCTGCTGTCAGCGCTGTATGTCACGGTGCTGCTGTCAGCGCTGTATGTCACGGAGCTGCTGTCAGCGCTGTATGTCACGGAGCTGCTGTCAGTGCTGTATGTCACGGAGCTGCTGTCAGCGCTGTATGTCACGGAGCTGCTGTCAGCGCTGTATGTCACGGAGCTGCTGTCAGCGCTGTATGTCACGGTGCTGCTGTCAGCGCTGTATGTCACGGAGCTGCTGTCAGCGCTGTATGTCACGGAGCTGCTGTCAGCGCTGTATGTCACGGAGCTGCTGTCAGCGCTGTATGTCACGGAGCTGCTGTCAGCGCTGTATGTCACGGAGCTGCTGTCAGCGCTGTATGTCACGGTGCTGATGTCAGTGCTCTGTATTACGGTGCTGCTGTCAGTGCTCTGTATCTCCTGCACCCTCTTGTTTGCCTACCCTGGTCCCTGACCTTCCCTCTCCTCCATTGCCTTCATTAGCTCCATAGTCCTGAATTGTCAGAACAATTTCCCAAATAAAAAAAAAATGCTTGTAGTTATCGATCCCAAATTCACCTCATACATGTATTATGCTATTGTCCAGGTGGTGGGACTACGTGCTACCCCCTAATAATTACCCCGTGGCCGCAAATTCGACCTAAAGGTTTGCGAAATTCGCCTCCCATTGAAGTCAATGGAGCCCGCGGCGAACGGTCGTTTTCGCGAACGTTTGTGTCCGTTCGCGTTTCGCGTTCGCGAAACGTCCCGTCGGAAGTTCGTCCATCACTAATTATTTTTACTATTATTTTTTTCTTTTAATTTAAATTTTTACAATTATTTTTTTTAAATAGTTTTTTACAATTTTTTTAGCTCTGTTGGGGGCCTTTGATGAGAAATCAGGGTCTAAACAGAGTTCTCAATCTCCATCTTTGTAGCCTCAGCTTCCCCGAATGAATGCACAGGAAGAGCTCTACAGAGTCTCCCTGTTCATTTACAAACTGAAGCATGGTAAACATAGTTTACTATGTTTCAATTATGAATGAACACGGTAAGTGATCGGTACTAATCACTGTGTTCATCCAGAAAAGGACGAGGCCAGTAAATTACATATATACCAGCCCCTCCCCATGCTCTCCCTCTTGAAAAGATTATCCGGCAGGAGTGGAGAGGAGGGGAAGCTGGAAGCACTGCAAGGAGAAGGAGGGGACCAGGGGAGCACACAGGGGGGCCTGGGCAGCAGAAGGAAGGGGAACAGGTGGGGCAGCGGGGGATGTCATTTACTGGAATCGATTCCCTGTATTTTCCTCCTGCAGAAGCTGAAAGCCAGTGGGAGGGAGGGGAGGAGAATCTGGCTTTCAGCTGCTGCTGGGGGAAATTACAGGAGATCGGTTCCTATAAATGCTGCCCCCGTACCTGTCCAGGTTCCAGGGGATCGGTAAGGAAGGGACGTGATCTACCCATCACCTGCCCACAACTGAAGGGTTGCCGACCCCAGTTGTACATGGATCCCAACCCCCCCCCACCCTGAACCAAATCCCTCTGTCCCTCTTTCAACCTCTGTACCGTATGTGTAGAGTTCCTGTAGTGTGTGCGGGGGGGGGGCTCTGTAATGGGGGGGGTCGTTCATTTTTGGTTATACACTGGCCTGTGTTAACCAATCCTGAGCCCTCTGTAATATGCACTCAATCCTGTACTCATTCCTGAACCTTGGTGCAATATTCAGTTCTGAGTTGCACCCACCATTTGCACGTGGCGCGCGGCGCGTTGCACATGCTGCTTTACTTCTCTCCCTCTGGGGGAACATGGATGGGAGCACCTGCACCTATTCTTATTCTAAAAAAAAAAAAAAAGACTGATACATAAAACCTAGAGAGAGACAGTAAAGTAGAGGTGTAGCTCCCTACTGCTCTTGTAAAAAGGTGAATAGAAGCAAAATTCTGATTGGGTATTGTATACAGCACCTGCGACTCATATATACCTCACCTCTTTATTGCAGTAAACTGAGAATCAGTAAATGAAGAGATCAGATGTTTTGTCGACTTGCAGAGTGATTTACAAACTATGTTCTATAGCAGGGGGATTTCAGAGGACTGCAGCTGCAGAACATGTTAGGCAACATCCGGATGCTGTAAGTGGACACTGAGCAGGCCTGATTCTAAATGGGTGGATGTGTTTGTGTACCAGCAGGTGGTCAGCAATCAGAATTTCCACTATGTATTTTGTAAAGTATTCTGTATCAGTGACAAACACCGTCCAGAAAACACGGCCCCTCTTCATACACTCATATATGAGCCAGGATAAAGGATCCTAAAACTAGAGCTATGCCATTTCCTTCAACAGGTAACCTGCAATGGCGGTGCCTATGGTTATAGCCGAGGTGCGCCCTTTCGCAGGGACAAAACAAATTGAGGTGGACTTGTAACATGACAGTAGACTCAACAGGGGTTGACTTTCTGCAGCAGGAAATGTTAAAGCGGTATTAACCACTTCAGCCCCGGAAGGATTTACCCCCTTCCTGACCAGAGCACTTATTGCGATATGGCACTGCGTCATATTTAAATGACAATTGCGTGGCCGTGCGACGTTGCACCCAAACAAAATTGACATCCTTTTTTCCCACAAATAGGGCTTTTTTTTTGGTGGTATCTGATCACCTGTACGGTTTTTATTTTTTGCATTATAAACAAAAAAGAGCGACAATTTTGAAAAAAAAAAAGCAATATTTTTTACATTTTGCTATAATAAATATCCCCAAAAAATATATAAAAAAACTATTTCTTTCCTCAGTTTAGGCCGATACGTATTCTTCCACATATTTTTGGTAAAAAAAAAGAACAATAAGCGTATATTGATTGGTTTGTGCAAAAATTATAGCGTCTACAATATAGGGCAGTGATGGCGAACCTTGGCACTCCAGATGTTTTAGAACTACATTTCCCATGATGCTCAACTACACTGCAGAGTGCATGAGCATCATGGGAAATGTAGTTCCAAAACATCTGGGGTGCCAAGGTTCGCCATCACCGATATAGGGAATATATTTATAGTATTTTTATTATTATTTTTATTTTTTTATTAGTAATAGCGGCGATCTGCAATTTTTATCATGACATTAAAAATCGTGACATTATGGCGGACACATCGGATACTTTTGACAGCATTTCGAGACCATTGTCATTTATACAGCGATCAGTGCTATAAAAATGCACTGATTACTAAATAAATAAATGACACTGGCAGGGAAGGAAGGCGATCAAGGGGTTAAGTGTGTTCTAGGAAGGTGTTCTAACTGGGGGGGGGGGGTGGGCTTCCACTAACATGACAGTGATCACTGTTTCCGATGACAGAGAGCAGTGATCTCTGTCATGTCACAAGGCAGAACGGGGAAACGCCTTATTTACAAAGCCATCTTCCCGTTCTTGCTCTCTGTGACACGATCGTGGGCCCCCCGGTCCGCACGCCCACAATGCCGCGATTTAAAGGGGACGTACCTGTAAGCCCGTTTGCCTAGCTGTGCCATTGTGCCAATGCACTACCACTGACCATCAAGTCTATGGCATTGTGTACTCCCACTGACGTTAGGGTATTTTCTACTCCCAGTGTCCACAGTCCAGCCCCCATAAAGTTTGAAGGGTAACAAAAAACCGACCCTACAAACTTTTGGCGACCCCTGTGCTAGTCCATCTTACACTTCCCTCTTCCAAGACTGACAATGCTACTGTTCGAGGGTGTCTCTGTTACTCGTTGCCCATACATCCAGAGTGGAAGATTGGAAGTGTGTTAGTGTATTATGTGTAGTATCTCTTCCTATCAGTTTTCAGGAGGAAGAAAGCTGGTTCCCTTTTCCAGTTGGCGGCACCAGTTAGCATTTTACTGATGTAATAAGATAGGTTTGCGGGAGGAAGGCTCTTTCCTCCTGGGTTGGTTCTGGCCTGGCTCGCCAAGCTTGTCCCCAGTTAAAGGCAGAGCTCTCCCTAAGTACTTTTCTGCTAGCGATGGGCTGCATTTTGTCTGGCCAGAGGCCAGGCTGAGAACAGCCCATGGTGCTTTTGTCCATGGAGTGGCAGTTCAGGGGTGCCAGAACTTCTCACTGCGGAGGAGCACACTCTGAGTTTTATGGCACCATCGTCACATGCAGTTCTGCATGCTTTTTTTCACACCTGCCACCTGGGATGAGCCTTTTGGCTAGGACCAGGAAGGTTGAGTAGGACGGCTAGGTCCGGCTAAGGATTGTTGTGCCACATCCAATAATATTAGAACAAAAAAGGAAATTCCCCTGGTGGTGGATTTTTTAGGCGTGTACACAAAGTAATGTATAGCAAAGTACAAAATGTATTTAACAGAATAAAATCATGCCATGAAGAGGGGAACACAGCAATATACAAAGAATAGTAAATTATCCATACATGTTATCGATATAATTAACCTTGTGTAAGTTTCCCTACGCGTTTCGGAGCCTTGGAATCTCCTTCTTCAGGGGGAGATATACAGTATTAACAAAGGGAAGGAAAGGTATACGTAAATAATATATATTTTCTGTATATAAATGATGATTAAAAACAAGACAAAAGGAATATGTCACAAAAAATGCGTATAATTGACTCCTGAGCTTCTGGAAACTCCATCAAAGTGTGGCATTCAGTAAAAGCGGCGAGTAGTGTATGGCCATAGATTTTAAAGCTCCATAGAGGGAGTGGGTCCGTCAAGCGCACACAGGAAAGGCACTGAGGCAGACAAATTATTGCACCCAACCTTTGTGACATATTCCTTTTGTCTTGTTTTTAATCATCATTTATATACAGCACCATTTGTTGTTATGTAAGTATATCTAGATGCAAATTTGTTCTGTCTCCCCTTTCCTTCCCTTTGTAAACTTGTTCACTATTCTAATGATTTGCTGTTTGTATTTCAACAGAATTATATTCCATACTGTATATCTTCCCTGAAGAAGGAGATTTCAAGGCTCCGGAACGCGTAGGGAAACTTACACCGTAGTTAATTATATCAATAACATGTATGGATAATTTACTATTCTTTATATATTGCTGTGTTCCCCTCTTCATGGCATGATTTTATTCTGTTAACAAAATTTTGTACTTTGCTATACATTACTTTGTGTACGTGCCTAAAAAAATCCACCACCAGGGGAATTTCCTTTTTTGTTTGGCTAGGACCAGAGGAACTTTCATACTGGCCGGAAGACCAGCCATCCTATTACAGCACTTGTCCTTTAATCCTATCCCTTTGTAAACATGTTATTTTTATTTATTTTTTTTTTTTTGTGTAGCACTACCCCCATGGGGATTGCTGTGTGTAGACTTCCCTGGACTTTTCTCCTTCCTTTCTTTCCACCAGTTGCTATGGGCTTTCACACAACCGCACGTACTCTCATCTGCTCATTTCCAATAATCAATCCAGGGGTTTGTTTTTTTTGGTATTTATTGTTGGAACTTAGATAGGAGACGGTAATAGTGGGATACTCCAAATGGAACTAGTTACAATTGAGGACAATTCTCACTCGGCCTCATAAGTTAGATGTGGTAACAGACTTGCCGTTATACCATACAACACTATGGGAAGAGTAAGTCCTTGGCTTGCTCTGGCAGCAGACTTGATGCAACTGTTTCTCTTCAGGACACTCAGTAGCATCCCCTTTCACTGACAGCTGTACTCTGACTCTAAGCCCTTGTACACACGGTCGGAGATTCCGACGGAATGTGTCCGATCGGACCACTTTGTCAGATATTCCGACTGTGTGTGGTCTACATCGGACTGTTTCCGTCGGAGTATCCGACAGACCAATTTTTCCAACTTGTTGGTAAAATTTTCCGCCAAAATGCTCCGATCGGACATACTCCGATCATGTGTAGAGAAAACCGATCGGACAAAGTGCCACGCATGCTCAGATCAAATTCCTACACCAAAGCTATTGGCTACTAGCGTGAACGTAGTCCCGTCGTAACGAAATAACGTCATCACGTCGGATTTTCCGACAACTTTGTCCGACCGCGTGTGTACAACAGTTTCGGACAAAATCCGACAGATTTGGTTTTCGGAATCTCCGACCGTGTGTACAAGGGCCTATAGCTGAAAGGATGACCCTCACGGGCAGGGCCGTTTTTAAGGCAGGGCAAAAGGGGCAGCTACCCTGGGCCCTGTCATTGTTGTGGGGCCCAAAGCAGCTGCCTCATGCTTGCCAACTATCCCAGTTTAAATTCCCTTGTTCCTTGAAGTTTTAGTCCTGTGCTGTGTCCCAATATCTCAGTGTGAAGTGCTGCTACTAATGCTGCCCAGCTCTGCCCTATTGTTGTGTAAAGATGACTCAACTGTAGACCCTGTGTTTACATGTACATTACCGGCACTCATATGTAAATAGTAGCGGCATTCATATGTAAATAGGGGTGGCCTGCGGCATTGATATGTATATCATGCCCCCCGAGGTCATATCCACAGTAATCTTCTCTGTAGAAGTTGCCATAAGGCCTTGGGTGTCTGACCTCAGAGCCTGAATCAGAGAATATCTGCAACCAGGATGTCCTTCAGAGCTTACCGGATGGGAGACACTCTAGAAAGGATCTGCTTTGGCCCTCAGTGAGTTCAGATCTGTGTCTTGGGGCCTGTCCCATGCGCAGGGCCGTCTTTAATATTGATTGGACCCTGGGCAAAACTTTTCTTGCCCCCCCCCCCCCCCCCCCAATGCAGTTTTGCTCTCCATCTGCTCTGAGACATACAATAAATAGCAGCTAGACTCAAAATCAGTGTACTGAATCAGATCAGGCAGCTATTGCAATTGGTTGCCAGAGGTTACAGTGTATCATTACCGCTCACTGACTGGTTGCTAGAGGTTACAGCACACATTACGACTCACTGATTAGTTGCTAGAGGTTACAGCACATGATTTCTGCTTGTTGATTGGTTGCTAGAGATTACTGTCCAACTTCAGTGCCTGACCTCACAGATGTGCTTCTGGAAGAATGGTCAAACATTCCCATAGACACACTCCTAAACCTTGTGGACAGCCTTCTCATAAGAGTTGAAGCTGTTATAACTGCAAAGGGTTTGCCAACTAAATAATGAACTTTACATACTAAGACCAGGATGATATTAAAGTTCATGTGTGTGTAAAGGCAGCAGGGCCGTCTTTAAGGCAGGGCAAAAGGGGCAGGTGCCCTGGGCTCTGTCATTGTTGTGGGGCCCAAAGCAGCTGCCTCATATTTGCCAACTATCCAGGTTTAAATTCCCTTGTCCCTTGAAGTTTTATTCCTGTGCTGTGTCACAATATCTCAATGTGAAGTGCTGGTACTAATGCTGCCCAGCTCTGCCCTATTGTTATGTGCAGATGACTCAACTGCAGATCCTGTGTTTACATGTAAATAACCAGCATTCATATGTAAATAGCTGAGGCCAGCGGCATTGATATGTAAATAAAGGCGGCATTCCTATGTATATCATGCTCCCCTGCTGTGAGGAGGTGATGTGCTGTAACCTCTAGCAACTAATCAGTGAGCCGTAATGTGTGCTGTAACCTCTAGCAACTAGTCAGTAAGCATATGCTGTAACTGCTGTCAACCAATCTGAATCGCTGCCTGATCTGATACAGAAAACAGATTTTAAGTCTAGCTGCTATTTATTGTATGTCTCAGAGTAGGTGGAGAGGGAAATTGCATGGGGGGGGGCCCCAAGAAATTTTTTGCCCAGGGTCCAATCTATATTAAAGACGGCCCTGAAAGGCAGGTGTCCCAATACTTTGGTAATATAGTGTATATCTTCCATATCATTTCTGATGAAGCAGATCGTTGGCTTTCTGCAGAATGCATCAAAGATCTCCCACCATCCACTCATGACCATTGCTTCAGCTTAGATGAGCACATGATAATCTTAAACGAATGTAGTGGTTGGTGAAAAGGTCGATTATTTGGACTTAATATCTGTGATGTTAATGTAATGTGCATTAGGCATCTGCATTGTAGATACAACATTATACATGCTATAAATTAGATTTTTATGGAAATATTGTGAGTTTTTTTTTAATATGGTTGAAATCTAGAAAGTCCCCGATTGTTGGGTTTTGTATTGTTAAATGATGGTTTCTTTAAAACAGGCATTCTCAACTATCGTCCTGAAGAACCCTATGGTTCCTCCAAGGGTTGCTAGGGGTTCCTTGAGGTGTGGCTAGTTGACCTTCTATCTGATGGTGCCTTCAAAGTTCCAGGTCCATTGCCACTTGTCAGAGCCTGTAGCCTGACACCAATGATGTTTTTCAGCTGACTGTAAGGGTGGCATTCTAACCATTGCTGTAAGGGGTCATTCCATCCACTGATCACCAATGTAAAGGGTCATTCCTTCCACTAACCACCAATGTAGGGGTCATTCCTTCCACTGGCCACCAATGTAGGGGTCATTCCTTCCACTGGCCACCAATGTAGGGGTTATTCCTTCCACTAACCAACAATGTAAGGGGTTATTCCTTCCACTGACCACCAATGTACAGTGCCTTGCAAAAGTATTCACCCCCTTGGCATTTTTTCATCTTTTGTTGCCTCTGGAACTAACATGGATTGTTTGAGGATTTGTATAATTTAATTTACAGAACATGCCCACAACTTTGAAGATTTTTTTTTTCATTTTTTTTTCTTTGAAGCAAACAAATAGGACAAAATACCAGAAAAAGTGTGTGCATAACTATTCACCCCCCTAAAGTCAATACTTTGTAGAGTCACCTTTTGTGGCTATCACAGCTCCAAGTCTGTTTGGATAAGTCTCTATGAGCTTGTCACATCTTACCACTGGGATTTTTGCCCATTCCTCCTTGCAAAATCTACTCTAGCTTCTTCAAGTTGGATGGTTACATAGTAGGTGAGGTTGAAAAAAAGACACAAGTCCATAAAGTCCAACCTATGTGTGTGATTATATGTCAGTATTACATTGTATATCCCTGTATGATGCGGTCGTTCAGGTGCTTAGCTAATAGTTTTTTTTAAATTATCGATGCCCCCCGCTGATACCACCACCTGTGGAAGGGAATTCCACATCCTTGCTGCTCTTACAGTAAAGAGCCATCTACGTAGTTTAAGGTTAAACCTCTTTTCTTCTCATTTTATTGAGTGGTCACGAGTCTTGTTAAACTCCCTTCCGCAAAAAAGTTTTATCCCTATTGTGGAGTCACCAGTACAGTATTTATATATTGAAATCATATCCCCTCTCAAACGTCTCTTCTCCAGAGAGAATAAGTTTAGTGCTCACAACCTTTCCTCATAACTAATATCCTCCAGACTAGGGATGAGCTTCGTGTTCGAGTCGAACATACGTTCGACTCGAACATCGGCTGTTCGCCCGTTCGGCGAATTCCGAAAGTTATGGGCCGTTCGCGCCAAATTCGTGTGGCGCTCACGGCCCACAATGCACTGCATCATCGCAGTGCATTGCTGGCTCATGATTGGCCAAGCATGCACTGTGACCCCGCATGCTTGGCCAATCACAGCGCCTTCAGCGAGGAGAGCCATGATTGGCCACAGGCAGGATGCCTGTGGCCAATCATAGCTCAGGCTGTGTAGTACATGCCCCACACTATATAAGGCCGCCAGCGCAGCGGCCTAGTGTAGTGTGTTGGCATCTGAAGCAGTTAGTGGGTGTTCTGTGTACCTTCAACACAGTACACACCGATCGTTATCGGATGATTTTCGATTTTGCTCTTTTGTAGTGGTTGTTGTCTGTGTGCCCTGACCTCAGTATACACCGCTATATTCACCTCACCTTTATAGCTAGTGATCTATCTTTTATAATAGAGCTTGCAGTCAGTAGTGTTAGGAGCTTGGGCGTGCTGTCTGCGTGCTCTGTACCCAGTACACACCGCTATATCCACCTACATAGCTTTTCTCTATTTGAGCCCACTTGCCACCTGCAGGAGTTATTGGAAGTTGTGTGTGCCTCCAGCACAGCACAGTATACATCTGTATATACCCCTTTATCTCTGGTGTTCTATAAAAAAGGCATCTGCAGGAGTTAGTGGGTTTTTTGTGCCTCCAGCACAATATACACCTGTATCTACCCTTTATTGCTGTTCTCTAATAGAGGCATCTGCAGGGCTTAGTGGGTGTTGTGTGACTCAATTACAGTATACCCCTTTATCTCTGGTGTTCTATAATAAAGGCATCTGCAGGAGTTAGTGGGTGTTGTGTGACTCCAGCACAATATACACCTGTATCTACCGTTTATTGCTGTTCTCTAATAGAGCCATCTGCAGGGCTTAGTGGGTGTTGTGTGACTCCATTACACTGCTGTTTTACCCAACTCCCTTCAGGCCATTACCATGTCTGGAAGGCCAGCAAGGAGAGGCAGACAGGCGCGAGCCGATAAAAGAGGGCAAGCAGGCTCTGTGTCTAGAGACAACAGTGCTGGTCGTGGACGCGGTGCATTGTCATCAGCACGTGGCCATGGGACACGCTTGTCCTTCTTTTCGGCAGCTGGACATGTTGAACCGCAACATGCCAATGACTTGGTAGAGTGGATGACCAAGCCCTCTTCATCCTCCTCATCGTCTCTCACCCAGTCTCAGGGTACTAGCAAAGCAGCTGCCAACGCATCGTCTTCCCTCCTCTCAATGTCATCATCAGTGACTCCTTCCCTAGACCCACCACGTCCTCCTGAGGAGTCTCCTGAACTCTTTGAGCACAGTGTTGGGTACATGCTCCAGGAGGATGCCCAGTGTTTTGTAGGCTCTGATGATGACACTCAGCTAGAGGAAGGCAGTAGCGTGAGCGCAGAGAGAGGGGATGCTCAAGAAGGACAGCAATCTGGCAGTCATGTTCCACAAGCTGCAGCATACTGCCAGGTTTGCTACAGCGATGAAGAGGGGATGATGAGGGCACTGACTCCACGTGGGTGCCTGGTAGGAGAGAGGAGGAGGAGGAGGAGGAGGCACATGTCCAACGAGGCAGGATGCCCTCCGGGGGCCAGCTTAGGGGCAGCACACCGACTGAATCACACCGCAGAGCTCCGCCTGTGCTGGGCGCTGCCTCTGCGCGTTATTCTAAAAGTTCTTTGGTGTGGGCCTTTTTTGAGACGAGTGCATCAGATCGCACCGCTGCTATTTGCAACATATGTCTTAAGCGTATCTCGTGTGGCCAAAACATCAGCCGCTTGGGCACCACATGCTTGACCAGACATATGTTGACCTGCCATGCAGCTCGTTGGCAAGCGTACCTCAAAGACCAACACCAAAGAACAAAGCGGACCTCTCCTTGCTCCTCATCAGCTGGCATCTCCAACCCCACTAGACCTTCAGTCCTCTCTGAAACCTGCTCTGAGAGGAATGAAGGTGTAGAATTAGGTGTGTCACAGCCAAGTGCTTCCAGGCACTCTGCTAGCAGTACACCCACGTCCGATTATAGCAGGCAAATGTCTCTGCCCCAGCTGCTGGACCGGCGAAAGAAGTTCACTCCCAGCCATCCACATGCCCAGCAGTTGAATGCTAGCTTGGCTAAATTGCTAGCACTTCAACTGCTGCCTTTTAAGTTGGTAGACTCGGCCCCCTTCCGTGAGTTTGTACAATGTGCGGTTCCTCAGTGGCAGGTCCCCAAACGCCACTTTTTCTCACGGAAGGCGATTCCGGCTCTCTACCGGCATGTGGAAGGCAATGTCCTTGCCTCGCTGGACAGGGCGGTCAGCGGTAAGGTGCATATTACCGCTGGCTCATGGTTCAGCAGGCATGGACAGGAACGTTACCTGTCTTTCACGGCCCATTGGGTCACTCTTCTGGCAGCTGGGAAGGATGCAGGACAAGGTTCAGTAGTGTTGGAGGTTGTTCCGCCACCATGCCTCCAAATTGCTACTATTGGTTGTGACACACCTCTCTCCTCCACCCCCTCGTCTTCTTCTTCCTCCATGGCCTCTTCCAGTGCTCTGTCCTCAGAACCAGCGGTGCTCCGTAGGCGTTCCAGGGGCTACGCAAGTACGCAGGCAAAACTATGTCATGCCGTGCTTGCGCTGGTTTGTTTGGGGGACAGGAGGATGTTTTGTCAGCTCTGCAGGGGCAGGCCCAGAGGTGGTTGGCGCCATGCCAGCTTAAGCCAGGAATGGTGGTTTGTGACAATGGCACCAACCTCCTCTCCGCCCTCCGACAGGGACAACTGACCCATGTGCCCTGTGTAGCTCACGTCCTTAACCTGGTGGTGCAGTGGTTCTTGGGCAGGTACCCCGGCTTACAGGATGTCCTGAAGCAGGCCAGGAAAGTCTGTGTGCATTTCCGCCGATCATTTAATGCCTGTGCTCGGCTGGCTGAGCTCCAAAAGGAGTTGAACCTGCCCAAGAACCGCCTTATATGTGACATGCCCACCAGGTGGAACTCAACGTTGGCCATGCTGCAGCGGCTGCACACGCAGCAGAGGGCCATCAATGAGTACCTGTGCGACTACGGCACCAGGACAGGGTCAGGGGAGCTCGGTTTTTTCTCACCACGCCAGTGGGGCATGATCAGGGATGCATGCACTGTCCTGTCACCGTTTGAGGAGGCCACAAGGATGGTGAGCAGTGGCAGTGCATGCATCAGTGACACTGTACCTCTTGTCCACCTCTTGGAGCATACGCTGCGTGGAATAATGGACAGGGCACTTGAGGCAGAACAGAGGCAGGAAGAGGAGGACTTCCTTGCCTCTCAAGGCCCCCTTGTTCCTGCTGTGTCACCCATCACACAGGAAGAGGATGAGGAGGAGGAAGAGGAGGAGGAGGATGATTGTGTCAGCATGGAGGTGGAGGCTGGCACTCAGCAGCAGCAGTCTTGTAGGGATGATTTACAGTCCCAAGAAACACGTGGACTTGTATGTGGCTGGGAGGAGGTAGCTGCGGATCATGTTGCCCTTAGTGACCCAAAGGACTCCAGACCGAATGCCTCAGCTAACCTATGCGGCATGGCCTCCCTGATCCTGCAAAGCCTGCAGAAGGATCCTCGTATTCTTCGGATCAAGTAGAGGGACCATTACTGGCTGGCCACTCTCCTTGATCCATGGTACAAGGGTAAGGTTGCCGACCTTATCTTGCCATCGCAGAGGAAGCAGAGGATGAGACATCTCCGGGAGGCCTTGCAGAAAGGTCTGTGCAACGCGTTCCCAGAGACTGGGAGGATACAAACTCCTGGTCCTGGACAACGTGTTGCTGAGGCATCGGTCAGAAGGAGCGGTGGAGAAGGTGGCCGTCTGACTGATGCTTTCAGACAATTTTTTAGTCCGCAGCCCCAAGGTATGATCGGTTCCAGCAACCATCGCCAGCGTCTGATTTACATGGTGCAGGAATACCTAGGGGCAAGGTCAGACTTGGACACCTTTCCCACCGAAAATCCTCTGGCTTATTGGGTCTTGAGGATGGATCCCTGGCCAGAGCTTGCACAGTATGCAATTGAGCTACTGGCCTGTCCTGCATCCAGCGTTCTTTTTCGGAACGCATCTTCAGTGCTGCTGGTGGCTTTGTTACCGATCACAGGGTGCGCCTGTCCACCGAATCAGTTGATCGACTGACCTTCATCAAGATGAATCAGTCTTGGATCACCCACAGCTACCAAGCACCTGAAGCTGATGTAACCGAATAATTTTTTTGGAAATATCACATCCCTTCAAGACTGCCTATGCTGATGCTGAGTGACTGTCCTGTTATGTTGATTGTCTATCCTCTTCCTCCTCCGCTGATATGTTGGAAGAACATTTCTGGTTCTGGGTGATGCCATCAGCCCAATTTTTCTGCCCCTGTTTAACAGGGGCGTTTAAGTACAATTTTTGATGCAATGCTTTGCAGCAGGGCTAATTCCTGCAATAAAACTAGAGTATATGGGAGAGGTTGCAGTGTGGTGGCACCAGCACCAGTGCCTAAAGCCCAATTTTTCTGCCCCTGTTTAACAGGGGCATTTAATTACAATTTTTGATGCAATGCTTTGCAGCAGGGCTAATTCCTGCAATAAAACTAGAGTATATGGGAGAGGTTGCAGTGTCGTGGCACCAGCACCAGTGCCTAAGGCCCAATTTTTCTGCCCCTGTTTAACAGGGACATGTAATTACAATTCTTGATATAATATTTCACAGGAGGGCCCGTTCCTGTGCCCACCCAGAGTAACTGTGAGGACTTATAGTGTTGTGGCACCAGCACCACAACCACCAAAGGTCAATTTTTCTACCACTGTTCAACAATGTAATGTAATGTAATTACAATTCTTGATATAATCGTTCACAGCAGGGCGCTCCAGAGCCCAGCAAGAGTCACTTTGAGGGCTTACAATGTTGTGGCAAAACCAACACCTTGTTCCGCCATTTCTGCAGAGCATATAGGGCAGGCCCCTACTTTCAAACATCCAACTTACAAACATCTCCTACTTGCAAACGGAAGGAGACAACAGCAAGTGAGATGAAAAAAGATGGACGACAAAACAAATTATACAGGGGTGATAACCCTTCCCTATGTTTTCCAAAAAGCTTAAAAATTGTTTTTTTGACTGGAGCTACACTTTAAAAATGTGCCAGTTGAAAATTACAAACAGATTCAACTTAACACAACAAACCTACACAGTCCCTGTCTTGTTTGCACCGCCTGTATACTGCTGTTCTGAGTATATAGGGCCTGGGGGCCACACGCATTTCCTTTTTTTAATATGGGTACAGTGTTCCCCTTGATATGCGTACAAGACCCAAAGGGGCTGGTAATGGGCAGGGAGGGCTACCCATGCCATTTTTCTCAATGGTTTTCAACCATATTGCAGGAACCAGATATAACATTAAAACCGCAAGCAGTTTTCAATGATGTTATTTCTGTTTAATGTCATTTTGTGCAGGGACTGTTCTAAACACGGGAAACACGTGGCACTTCACAGGCATACTACAGACACCCCCCAGGCACCATATTTAAAGGAATATTTCACTTTTTTTTTCACTTTAATCATCATTAAAATCAGTGCTCCCGCCAAAACGGCCATTTTCAAAAACATTTTAGGCATTGACCCATGTCCCCTGGGGCAGGAGCCAGGTCCCCAAACCCTTTTTAGGACAGTATCTTGCATATTAGCCGTTAAAATTAGCACTTTTAATTTCGAACGTTCGAGTCCCATAGACTTCAATGGGGTTCTAAAGTTCGTTCAAATTTGGGGTCCGTTCGAAAGTTCTGGTGCGAACCGAACCGGGGGGTGTTCGGCTCATCCCTACTCCAGACCCTTTATTAGCTTTGTTGCCCTTTTTTGTACTCGTTCCATTTCCAGTACATCCTTCCTGAGGACTGGTCCCCAGAACTGGACAGCATATTCCAGGTGCGGCTGGACCAGAGTCTTGTAGAGCAGGAGAATTATCATTTTATCTAATGCATGCCAATATTCTGTTTGCTTTGTTACCAGCAGCTTGGCATTGCATGCCATTGCTGAGCCTATTATCTACTAGGACCCCCAGGTGTTTTTCCATTCTAGATTCTCCCAGAGGTTCTCCCCCCAGTGTATAGATTGCATTCATATTTTTGCCACCCAAATGCATTATTTCACATTTTTCTACATTAAACCTCATTTGTCATCTAGTTGCCCACCCCAATAATTTGTTCAGATCTTTTTGCATGGTTTCCACCTCATTGGATTGAGGCCTGGGCTTTGACTAGGCTGTTCCAACACATTTACATGTTTCCCTCTAAATCACTCAAGTGTTGCTTTAGCAGTGTGTTTGGGGTCATTGTCCTGCTGGAAGGTGAACCTCCGTCCTAGCCTCAAATCACACACAGAGTGCTACAGTTTTTTTTTTTTTCCTTACACGTGGGAGTCTCCTACATGCCTTTTCGCAAACTCAAAATGTGCATTTTGTTTTTTGCTGAAAGTAATGTCTTTCTTCTGGCCACTATGCCATAAAGCCCAACTCTATGGAGCGTACGGCTTATTGTCGTCCTATGTACAGATACTCCAGTCTCTGCTGTGGAACTCTGCAGCTCCTCCAGGGTTACCTTAGGTCTCTGTGCTGCCTCTCTGATTAATGTGCTCCTTTCCCGGTTCCATGAGTTTTGGTGTGTGGCCATCTCTTGGCAGGTTTGTTGTTGTGCCATGTTCTTTCCTTATGGTTATGATAGATTTGATGGTGCTCCTAGAGATCATCAAAGATTTGGATATTTTTTTTATAACCCAACCCTGACTTGTACTTCTCGACAACATTGTCTCTTACTTGTTTGGAGAGCTCCTTGGTCTTCACGGCAGTGTTTGGTTAGTGGTGCCTCTTGCTTAGGTGTTGCAGCCTCTGGGGCCTTTCAAAAAGGTGTGTGTATGTAATGACAGATCATGTGACACTTAGATTGCACACAGGTGGACATCATTTCACTAATTATGTGACTTCTGAAGGTAATTGGTTGCACCAGAGCTTTTTATGGGCTTCATAACAAAGTGGGTGAATACATACGCACATGCCAACTTTCAGTTTTTTATTTTTGAAAAGTAGTTTTTTGTATATATTTTTCTAATTTTACTTCACCAACTTAGACTATTGTGTTCTGATCCATCACATATAATTCAGATTACAAAAACATTGAACCAAAGGCTGTAATGTAACAAAATAGGTAAAAAGCCAAGGGGATGAATACTTTTGCAAGGCACTGTATATAAATTCACTTACTATTGGTACGATACGCCCACCAACCCAAAGATTATACTTTTATGATAACCATCATAATAAACGTACTTTTGCAAGGCACTGTAATGCTGCGTACACACGAGCCTAATGTCCGACAGAAAAAGACGGAAGCTTTTCATCGTATATTCCGATCGTGTGTATGCCTCATCTGACTTTTTTTTATGAAAATTCTAACGGACCTAGAAATAGAACATACATGGAACATCAAGGCCATGATTTGCCTAGAGTCACCCCACAGAATGATGGACTGTCTTGATACCAAGTTTATATAAAAAATACAAATATTTATTGTTAGTTATAAAAGGATTTTTTTAGAAAAAGAAAAAGTTTGTACATACATAGATAAATACATATTATGGCTATAACATAGACAAAATTTGTTACGACAATATTTTGTGTCCAATACGGTCTTTGGTTTCTCTACTAGTTTCGCGACTACTCTGTCGCTTCTTCAGGAGACCTTGTTTGTCTACAACGAGATTTATCACAAATTACTTAACAAGAAGCATCAACATTTTTTTAGAGGTATTAGATGTGTTTTTTACAATCAATTTAATAAAAAAACAAGGGAAAAAAAAGGGTATAGACACGAAGCATGTAGCTCACCACCATGCAGATATCAGAAGGCATTTGGAGTTTGGGTAGTCCCTACCAGGTCGGGTATTGACCACCCTTTGGGGCGGACACGGGAGGTTCAAAAAATCAGCTACAAAACAATAATAAGAGATTTAAAGTAATGAGTATATATATATATGTAATTATAACTGACTTGCACAACTTGGGCGTTTATGTCACAATGTAGGTATAAAAGCCACATACCGGTATAGCCAGAAGTTTTTTAAAAGAAGCAGCATGGATAGAGATGCAGTAATGCAGCAGTTCCAATAGACGTTGAGGCTCAAGTACATATATCAATATGCCAGGAAAGCCCGGAAAGATATATCTATATTTGATCTAGTACATGGTGGGCATTGTGCCTATATCAAAAAGGAGGATCCAGGTCTTTGCTGAGTTTATCATGGGTGTGCAATATTGACCTAGTAAAGATATCATTTAGTCAGCCCAATGCACTTATACTGTAAAGAGTTGGATTTAAGGTACAGGGTATATAAAAGATCTCATACCAACAGCACGTCCCTTCTATATCTCCTCAGTCCGAATGATGGTACTAGCCTGGAGGCTTCACGTCCTTCGTTTTGCCTGCTGTAAAGGAGCGCCATAATGGCGCTCCTTTAACCTCCAACCCGGCGGCGTCACAGGCACGGCACGGGCGCCGGGCTATGACGTCGCCGGGTCCGCCGCTCCTACTGCGCATGCGCCACAACGTGGCGACGCACATCAGCCACAGTCACCGAGGCAACCCACGGTGACTCATTGCTGAAGCGGAGCCGATGCCGCCCACACTGTGGGGGCCTATCGGGGCCACCGGAGAGGCGCATGCCCGCCCCTGGGAGTCTCCTCCCATACTCCATATTATGCCTCGCAACAGCATGATCCTGAGTATCACATACCTCGTTTGACAATATAGATAAATGTTAGTAAAAGGTAAACGAAAGCAAGCTTTACAGCTGTTACAGTGGCAACATTTTTTGCATATTGCTATATATGCAATTCTCACCAATACGTTCACTTGGTCTGTAAAGAAAGTAATACAAAATCATAATTAGATAAATGACTAGATTAAGGTGCTAAGACAAAACGGACAGGGTGGATAACACACCCAGGACACTCCGTTTGTCCGATTTTTTTGTCCGGGTTTCCCCGGCATTTTTTGGTGCCTTATATTTGTGTTTATATAAATCAATTGGCAATCAGTGAGTCATAAAACCCTCACATATGTTTAAAATTCACCAATACGTGATATTATCAAATTGATATTTTCCTCTTTTTGCCCCCTTCTTTCTCCCTTCAACTCCTTCCTCTTTTGTCCTCCTCTCTCTCTTTTCCCTTTCTTCCCCCCCCCCTTTTTCCCCCCCCTTTTTTCCCCCCTCCCCCATTTGTTCTTTTTGTGGTGGTGTCAGGGCCGACGGTTCGTTCTCAGGTTCACAGAACCAGCAGAGTGATGGACATGTTAGGGTCTGATTGGTCGGATTTTATGCTATCCATTAAAACAGGTTGTTTAACAAACTACAAAATCGAGGATGAAACTAAGATATTTTTAGAAAGGATGTTTGGTCTGCTCAAGAAGAAGTCACATCTGCATTGGCATACACAGTATTTCGAACAATATATTAGGGAAGAAATTTGCCCATTAGGCCTTCGGATTCAAATTTTTCCAACTATTAAAGATCCCTCTCTTGAATTTAAAAAGGACTGGGAGAATATATTAACCAAATGTAGTTTGGAATTAATGACTAAACTAACAATACAATACCATGCAGATATGGCTTCTCTAGACGGGGAGATCGAACGCCTTAATGAACAATTTTCTAAAACTATGGAATCTCCTATTTTTAGGGAAAAATGGAAAGAGGTCAGGGAACGCATAGAAACACTAAACAAAGAGATTATTGTCAAAAAGCAAGGCAAATTTGTCCAAGACAAGCTTGCCTTTTCTGAAGGCTATGCCTATAAATGGGGCAATAAAATGATAAGAAGAAAATTTCCACGGACACGAGCACCTAAAGAAACACTTGTCACTACAGACTGTACTGAATCAGATTCTTCAATCTCATCTCTTTCTTCACAGGTCACTAATATGAATTCACGCGCACCGGGTCCCCCCCGTAAGAGATCACTCACTGGTGGAGACCATTCAGCGAAGGACTCTAAAAAAGGCAAGAAAACGGGTAAAACCGCCAAAACAACTTCACCAGCGCACTTAGACTCACAAGGCCAAAGTACTAGTACACAAATATCAACCCTGCACAACATTATCCCGAAAATATTGCATGCCAATACACAGGCCCCACTTCCAAATCCCAGTGGTTTTTTTCCACCGGCCACACCCGATCCACACCGACGAGGGAGTCTAGATGCATTCATGCTAAGGACCCCTCTACCTCACTAGATGTAAACTATGCTGAAATCAATCCTCAGATGGATAACTTAAATATTGTTAATCTCACTTCCTACCCTTTGACCTACGATGACAAATCAGTTCTCCAATTGGGACTTGGGTTCAGTCCTTCTGAACCCATAAATGTTTATGAAACGATCAAAGACTTATATCTCTTTGCTCGTAATTTAACTTACAAATTTATGTATGACAAAGATAGACGAAATCTAAATTTAGAAAAAGAACTAGCAGAAAGAACTAAGGATTATTCCATGCAAGAATTCAGGGCCCTACGCGACCTCATGTTATTATATGATGAGGGACAGGTTGAAGCTGAGGCAACCCCGGAGCTTCCATTAACCTCTGTACCCGAGTCTCAACCTCTAATGAAAAGTACACAGTTACAACAAAAAAATACTTTTAAACTAAGGATTGGCCCAATACCTATGCCATTTTAAACTACAAACAAAAACGGGCACTACTAAAGTTACAAAAAAACCCTGATATTATTATCAAAAAATCAGACAAAGGGGGCAATTTAGTCATAATGACTCACCAGCAATACCAACTAATGTGCCAAAAAATTTTAAGGAATCGGGCATGGTATATTCCATTAGATTCTTCAAAAGTCGAAACTTTCACAATCGAGTTTAGATCCCTACTCATAGGCGCTTATGAAAAAGGGCTGATAGATGGTGAAACCCTGAAGTATATAAATACAGCAAAACCTCGCATGCCGACATTTTACGCACTCCCAAAAATACACAAGGATGGAAAAAATCCTCCGGGGCGTCCAATAGTCTCAGGAATGGGTTCCTTAACAGAGAACGCAAGTAGGCTAGTGGACTCGTATTTGATCCCTCACGTCACAAGTCTACCTTCATATATAAAAGACACTACTGATCTTCTGTGACATCTTGAGGATGTGCAGGTCCCTCCGGACGCCCTCCTCGTGGCGTTAGATGTTGAGGCTCTATACTCCAGCATCCCCCACGAGCAGGGCGTCCGGATGGCCAGCACTTTCCTCAAAAAACAAAACCATACAACCTGGCCTCTAAATGACTTCATACTACAACTTTTAGACTTCATCCTGAGCAAAATTTTCTTTATATTTATGGACCAAATTTATTTGCAAACTCAAGGCGTGGCGATGGGGACAGCTTGCGCACCCTCCTATGCAAATTTGTATCTGGGGGGTTGGGAGCGATTTGTATTTACCAATGAATCTTTACAGATGTATCTTGATTGTGTTCTCCTTTGGTATAGATTCATAGATGACCTTCTGATTGTCTGGACAGGCACTGCCCAGGCCTTAGAAGAATTTGTCAAAATATTAAACGTAAACACGTTTAACTTAAAATTTACATATACATATTTAACCCAAATTGCCTTTTTGGATCTCAATATCATTAAAGACAATTCTGGAAAACTAATTACTGATCTTTATCGTAAGCCATCATCGGGAAATACCCTATTACATGCTAAAAGTTCGCATCCCCGCCCCCTAATACGTAGCATACCATACGCCCAGTACCTACGTATAAGAAGAAACTGTACCACAGACCAAAACTTTCTGTTTCAAGCAAAGAATCTACAGGAGCGTCTCCTCAATAGAGGATACTCACGATCAAATCTGAGAAAAGCATTCAATAAAGCCTATGGGCGCACACGAGAATCTCTACTCTATGGCCCTTCCAGGCCAGCCCACCCCTCCACAGTTAAAATCATCACAAAATACTCTGCACACCAGAATATCCTTAGAAATATTCTATCACAACATTGGCATCTCTTAACAGACCATCATACCTTGAACAAATATATTAGACAAACCCCTGAACTGGTTTTTAAACGAGCAGCTACCCTTGGGGATAAACTCACTAGAAGCCACTATCAAACTTCCGCACCAAATCGGCAAGGCCCCCGTGGCACCTACCCCTGTGGTAGCTGCCCTCGATGTCCGTGGATATCAGAGGGAACAACCTATAATCTCCCAAACGGCGAAGTCTTTATTCCATCTTTTCATGCCAGCTGTGATACAAAAGGTGTTGTCTATTTAATGGTATGCGCCTGCGGAGCATTTTACGTTGGTAAAACCATTCGGGAACTTCGCCAACGCATAGGAGACCATCTTTACTATTCATCGGGCGGTAAGCTCACTGCAGTGGGTCGCCACATAGGCATTCATCATCGGTATCAGCCCCAAGTGGTTAAATTTCTTGTCCTCGAAATAGTTCGTGAAGACACCCGTGGTGGGGACTGGGATAGAGAGATTTTAAAACGTGAAACTCTGTGGATAGAACGTTTAGACGCTCTGGTTCCGCCAGGCCTGAACGAAACAAAAACATATAAGTATTTTCTTAAATGAGAAAAACCTTCTCTTTCTCTCTCTCATATTGCCTTTTTATCTATTATCTGCCTCTTCTTACATATCTTAGTCCCTCGGTTTGTCTGGTATCTTGAGAGCCCGACCCACCACTTTCTTTCTCTGACACCACCACAAATCTCTGGTGCTAATCATTAGTGTACTATATGGACAAGCTGTCCGTTTTGTCTTAGCACCTTAATCTAGTCATTTATCTAATTATGATTTTGTATTACTTTCTTTACAGACCAAGTGAACGTATTGGTGAGAATTGCATATATAGCAATATGCAAAAAATGTTGCCACTGTAACAGCTGTAAAGCTTGCTTTCGTTTACCTTTTACTAACATTTATCTATATTGTCAAACGAGGTATGGGATACTCAGGATCATGCTGTTGCGAGGCATAATATGGAGTATGGGAGGAGACTCCCAGGGGCGGGCATGCGCCTCTCCGGTGGCCCCGATAGGCCCCCACAGTGTGGGCGGCATCGGGTCCGCTTCAGCAATGAGTCACCGTGGGTTGCCTCGGTGACTGTGGCTGATGTGCGTCGCCACGTTGTGGCGCATGCGCAGTAGGAGCGGCGGACCCGGCGACGTCATAGCCCGGCGCCCGTGCCGTGCCTGTGACGCCGCCGGGTTGGAGGTTAAAGGAGCGCCATTATGGCGCTCCTTTACAGCAGGCAAAAGGAAGGACGTGAAGCCTCCAGGCTAGTACCATCATTCGGACTGAGGAGATATAGAAGGGACGTGCTGTTGGTATGAGATCTTTTATATACCCTGTACCTTAAATCCAACTCTTTACAGTATAAGTGCATTGGGCTGACTAAATGATATCTTTACTAGGTCAATATTGCACACCCATGATAAACTCAGCAAAGACCTGGATCCTCCTTTTTGATATAGGCACAATGCTCACCATGTACTAGATCAAATATAGATATATCTTTCCGGGCTTTCCTGGCATATTGATATATGTACTTGAGCCTCAACGTCAATTGGAACTGCTGCATTACTGCATCTCTATCCATGCTGCTTCTTTTAAAAAACTTCTGGCTATACCGGTATGTGGCTTTTATACCTACATTGTGACATAAACGCCCAAGTTGTGCAAGTCAGTTATAATTACATATATATATATACTCATTACTTTAAATCTCTGATTTTTTGAACCTCCCGTGTCCGCCCCAAAGGGTGGTCAATTCCCGACCTGGTAGGGACTACCCGAACTCCAAATGCCTTCTGATATCTGCATGGTGGTGAGCTACATGATTCGTGTCTATACCCTTTTTTTTCCCTTGTTGTTTTTTTATTAAATTGATTGTAAAAAAAACATCTAATACCTCTAAATAAATGTTGATGCTTCTTGTTAAGTAATTTGTGATAAATCTCGTTGTAGACAAACAAGGTCTCCTGAAGAAGCGACAGAGTAGTCGCGAAACTAGTAGAGAAACCAAAGACCGTATTGGACACAAAATATTGTCGTAACAAATTTTGTCTATGTTATAGCCATAATATGTATTTATCTATGTATGTACAAACTTTTTCTTTTTCTAAAAAAATCCTTTTATAACTAACAATAAATATTTGTATTTTTTATATAAACTTGGTATCAAGACAGTCCATCATTCTGTGGGGTGACTCTAGGGCAAATCATGGCCTTGATGTTCCATGTATGAATTCCCTTTGTCTCTTCCCCCAAAATTTTCTTTGTAGTCAATATATGAGGATACCATATACTGTTTTTTCTTTATAAATTAGGCACAACAATATAACTAGAAATAGAACATGTTTAAAATATTTCCGACGGAACCAATTCCTATCGGGAAAACGCTCCTCTGTATGCTGTTCTGACAGACCAAAAATGACGCATGCTCTGAAGCAAGTACGAGACGGAGGCTAATGGCTACTGGCTATTGAACTTCCTTTTTCTAGTCCCGTCATACGTGTTGTACGTCACCGTGTTTTTAACGATCGGACTTCGGTGTGATCATGTGTACTCAAGACAGTTTCAGCAGAACTCCGTCGGAAAAACCTTCAGAGTTTATTCCGATGGGAAAACACAGCATTATGGGTATTCTCCTTATGACCCCTAAACAACTAATCTTAGCAGGGCTTCTGAGACCCCTGAAAATTATTTCAAGGGTTTTTCTGGCGTAAAAAAGGTTGAAAAAGGCTGCCTTGAAAGTATGGGATAAGCTAGAGAGAATGCTACAGATACTTGTGAAATACCAAACATCAGCAAACCCACCATTCAAGAATGGAACCCTTAGTCTGCCAGGGAACATCTCATGGCCGTTCCTGAAAATACACTGTGTAGCGCTGACATCCTCGCTTATTAATGTGTACCTGCCTGCTATAATCACAAGTCTATGGACATTTCTTTGGTTTAGTATTTGGCGCCATCTAGCAGTCAAATGCTGGTACTGAACTTAAATGTTTATTGCTTTGAAGAAAGCACAAAACACATATACAGGTACAAGTGAATGTTGTTTTGATCAGAAGGTTGACCCTTTTTACCCAGGAGGCTTGATGACCTACCCATGAACACATTCTCTGGCAGTGCATGCTGGGTAGGACATGAAAGGACCCTGAGCGGCCATTTTAGGACTCTTGGGATCGCATGGCCTGCCTGTGAGGATCTGTGGGGAGGCCCTCCCGGAGACAGCGGCCCACAGCCTTTGCGGAACGAAAACCTTGCTTGTTTGTCTCTATGGCACCTTCAGATCACTCGCACAGTGACCGGATTGGAGAGATCCAGAGACACTCGTTTGAGCATTGGAGGACCAGGTTCATCCAGCGGAGCGGAACGGAGAGACGGGGCCAGCTGACAGAGAAGCAAGCTGCAGTCACTGGACCAAAGTTGCTACACGGATCTCCTATCCAGTTGATGAGCGGGTTGCGGCCCACAGTTTGCTAACTTTCACACGCATTTAGACTCATACACAGGTCTCACTGGGATTTATAGTTCCACAGAGGAGGAGCAGAGCAACTGACACCGAGAAGGCTTGAGGGCTACCTACTCTGACATCCCAAGCCTTGTAATATAAGTACTGAAGTTATATCAGGAGCACCTTTACCTCAACTTAACTTACTTTAACCTGTGGATTACAAATCACAAGGAATTACTTTAGCTAGCGAAGACAAGAAGACCAAAGACCAAGTACTTTAAGTGAGATCTCACGCATAGCTTAAAAAGTAGGGGGAGCTCCCGGGTATTATATATATATATATATATATATATATATATATATATATATATATATATATATATATATATTGTTTGAAATTGTTTATATTGAATTCCATTTTACTGTCGTCCTATGTTGGGATGACAGCGCAATTACTGTAATCACCTCTTTGAATATTTTCGCAGTAAAATTCACTGTTGTTTAAGCATCCAGTTGTGTGGCGTACTGTTTTCTCCCAGCAGGTGGAGCCAGTGGATCCTGAGGTTACAATACAGGTACCTTGCATTGTATTATATTGTACTGTATTGTATTGTACCACAGCTGTGTCAAGGGGATAGAGAGCCAAGTTAGTGGGGTGTTGTTACCAGAGTGCAGGCCCAAATCAAATCAGCTGCTCCTTCAGGAGTCAGTGCTACATGCTGTAATAAGATGTTGGCTGACAAAGAGTGGAATTAAATGTATTTGGGAATGTGTATTATTGGACAGGTTAGTCATTCCTATCATTTTCAGTGTATTCTTATGTTGCAATATTATTTCTTTATTATCTGTATGTTACTGACCAAAATCCTTATTCTCCAAAAAATAATCCCTACACATCCACTACTTAAAGGAGAAATAGGGCCAAAGCTCATTTGCATTTTGGTACTTAGTTTTGCATTCCTGTGACCCGTATTCACAGGACAACGGGCTAAAGTCCGCAGTCGGCTGATGTCACAGAGCAGTTCCAGACCCTGAAAAGATCCAGACTTTAATGGGATCCAATCAGATCTCTGACTGACAGCTGGCTCAGCCTCAGAGTGTGCCGCTGCACAGCCTGGTATTTTAGTGAGCACTGGAGGGGCAGAGCAGAGAGCTGTAGACCGATAGTCACTGGCTCTCTGCTCATTAAAGAACAAAACAGAACAATCAGCTATCTTTGATCACTCGGTTCTTGGTGTAGAAGCAAGAGGGGACAGATGCAGCATTGGACTGATGCTGCATCCACCTAGACGAATATAAATGTTTATTTTTCTTTTAGTTCCCATACGTCTCTTTTAATGATCCTGTAATCCATTTGTTCATAAAATAGTTTCTTACTGTGTTTATCTGAGTTCTTCTAATGTCTCCTGTAAGCTCTTGAACCTCTTTTTCTCCCTCACTTCCCTTTGTTAGGAATGAGCAGTGAATGTTAGTTGGAATCATGTGCACTGCTCTATGCACACTACACATCCCATAGTCCTTTTTAAGAGCAAGTAGGAGAGAGTGGCTATGTTCCTACATACAGTGAGACCATGGGGAACAAATGTAGCTGGCCTCTAACAGAGAGTGATTGACATCAGTACTAGTGTGCGGTAGGATGACAGAAGTGCCGACGTGCCTATCGTGGCGCATCGCACTGTTTAGTTCTTTTTTTGTTCGAAATGGCACACAATGGCTGTATAGCTGCTGATCACTTTCACAGAGTGGGCGGCATGGCGCCCCCCTCCCGCAGGTGGCACCTCCTCCCCCCATAGCTCCCATGCTCTCCCGCTCTTACTGAGAGCCCGGGGCCGCAACCATCAGCTTCAGGATGGGGAGCAGTGTGAAAGTGAAGTATATCCATTGCATGTGTGGCACTTTGATCGGAATTCTCTACAAACGATTGGACAAAGTCCAATCGGATCATGTTGTCGGAAAATTTTATATCCAGCTCTCAAACTTTGAAAAAGTCAGATGGAGCCCACACACGGTCGGATTATCCGACAACACGGTCCGATCGGACATTTTTCGTCGGAATGTCCGACCATGTGTACAAGGGCTAACAGTATGCGTTAAAAACAGGGGTTTAGTCTGCAAACATTTGCAAATACATGCGTAAGTTACAGAGACTCGCCAAGGCTGTCTTGACCTATGTAATGGAGGGAGAGAGGTCCAGGGTGACAACACTGCTCCTCCATAGATATAGTACACAGGACTGGTGCAAACATTTTTGACACCCTAGGCGAAACCTCATTTTGCCACCCCCCCAGGCTCCTCCCCCAATTCCCCCACCTTTTCCCTGCCCATGTAAACCCCACCTTTTTAATGAAGCGCCCATAAAATGCAGCCTCACCAGCGCCCATCAATGCAGCCTCACCAGTGCCCATCAATGCAGCCTCACCAGTGCCCATCAATGCAGCCTCACCAGCGCCCATCAATGCAGCCTACCAGTGCCCATCAATGAATGTTTGCTTGCTTCCATTCATTCAAGAGTTGGGACACAGACACAGTCCTCTGTCACTGCTGCGCCTCTGACACTATGGGGGTTATTTACGTAAGGAAAATCCACTTTGCACTACAAGTGCAGTCGCTGTAAATCCAAGGGGGACATGCAAGTAAAATATAAAACAGCATTTTAGCTTGCACGTGATTGGATGATAAAATCAGCAGCGCTTCCCCTCATTTCAGGTCTACCCCTCAGATTTACAGTGACTGCACTTCCAAGTGCATTTGCAGTGCATTTGGAGTGCAAAGGGAATTTGCCTTTTTGTAAATAACCCCCTATGTGCGAACGGAGCGGCGGTTGCCTGCTGATGCCAGAGATTTAGTTGATTGCTGCAGAGAGAAGAGAGTAGGAAAACCAGTGGCCAGGCACCCTAGGCAGCAGGGCATCCTAGGCGGCTGCCTAGTTTGCCTAGTGGTAGCACCGGCCCTGATAGTACAGTGTGTGAGCATTGTCACCCTAAAACAGGAAATGTGTTTCTGGAAGCAGCACCAGGCGAAATGAGAAAAAAAAAACAAAAAAAACAAAAAACAAATGCAGTCATTAAATCTAAGTACCGGTAAACTAAAAAAAAATATATATATTTTTATGCTAGTATTTTAGATATACTTTAATTATTTTATCTTATGAAACTGCAAAAAATCTTATCTGACTTTCATTACTTACAATCAGATAACTTTTTACATAATCTTACAAAACTCTCCATCGTTCTTCCCATATCCTAATTATTTTCTTGCCAGCACCTAGAGAGTGTCGGATCCTCTGGGACTCTCCTTCCTGTTTCTAAAGCATATATCAGCAGCCGCCCTGCTAATTTTTATTGTTTTAGCTGTCTTCTCATCCTCCTGATCGGACATATTTGTAATATTACATTACACAGCCCATCCCTTTATGCAGCGCCAGCTCCGCTGAGTAAGCTCTGTGTTGTTGGAGTGTCCCATGCTGCAGGGTTATGTGTTACCCTGTGAGCACCATTTATAAGGTTTTCTATTTATAGGTACAGCAGATGTATAGGACCTACATATAAAATCATACAAATCTATTCAGTTGAGTTGCTTAGAATTGATTATTATGCAATCTGACAAGTATATTTATCGATTGTATGTCTGAATACATCATCCTTACCTGTATATTTCTTTCAAAGAAGAGATCAACTTTAGTGGGAATTATTGTAACTTACCAAAAAATAAATAAAAAAATTGTGTTCTACATACCTCCCCAACTTTTTGAGATGGGAACAAGGGACACCTATTAGTAAAAGTATGTGAGCATAGGACACACCCTCTACCATACCGCCTATAATAGGCAAATCATACAAAAAAAATAATGATTACCGTATTTATCGGCATTTAACACGCACAGGCGTATAACACACACCTTCATTTTAGGAGGGAAGTTTCAGGGAAAAAAACCTTACATTTTAAATATAAATACATTTGAAGCAAAATAAGGGTCAGTGCCCATCAATGCAGCCTCACAATTGCCCATCAATGCAGCTCGATCAATGCCCATCTGCAGCCTGATCAATGCCCATCTGCAGCCTGATCAATGCCCATCAATGCAGCTTGATCAATGCCCATCTGCAGCCTCACCATTGATTGAACGAATGAATGAATGACTTGTATAGCGCTGCAAATGCAAACTGAATCGCCTCAAGGCGCTTGATCCGACCATTGCACTGCACCATCAAAAGCAAGGGCAAGGCAGCAAATAATCCATATCCTTACCTGCAACAAAGTCTTTAGAAGTCAAGAGGGGAGGCACCAGGTAAATTACCGCATTTTAGGAGGGAATTTTCAGGAACGTTGAAGCAAAATAAGGGTCAGTGCCCATCTGCAGCCTCACAATTGCCCATCAATGCAGCTTGATCAATGCCCATATAGAGCCTCACCATTGCCATGAATGCAGCCTGATCAGTGCCCATCTGCAGCCTCCGCTCAGATTACTGCTGCCTCAGAGGGGACAGGGAGGGGGGCGGGACGAGCGCCGTCAGATTACATACAGCGAGAATCTCCTGTTTACTCTGCAGCCTCTTTAATACAAAGTCCCGCCTCCTGGACCAGCTTCTACGATAGACAGAACACTGGTCCAATGCTATCCCAGGAGACGGGACTTCCCATTACAGTAAACAGGAGATTCTCGCTGTATATAATGTGACGGCGCTTGTCCCGCCCCCCCCTCCCTGTTCCCTCCGAGGCAGCCCAAATTGCAGTATTGGCGTATAACACACACACACTATTTGCACCAGATTTTCAGGGAGAAAAAGTGCGTGTTATACGCCAATAAATACAGTATGTGATATCAGCATGTGACATGCTAACAATTATCAGGAGCCCACTGTTTATGCTCTGAGGCTCTTTCACAGCAATTTCCCCTACAGCCAGACACACTGTCACAGTCACCTTCTTGGCTTAGTAGTCAGTCTACTGATATGCTTTTCTGATGCTTTATTGCAGAACTAGAACTTGGGTAGAAGTAGGGTAACTGTGGGATACTCCAGCTACTTGAGGACTCTTCCTCCTAAGAATCTGAGCACAGTCCTTGCATGCAGCAAATATACTGAGCTGTATCGGGACACCATAGATAATGTCCAATTTAAGCAATGATGACTCTAGCACAAGAGGGCTAGCAACAACACACAGTCTCAGGGATCTCTCACACTGGTCTGTACTTACTGTCTTTGGATAATTTGATACCTCCTCCCAATATCTTCCAGACACCTACTCCTGTGATCCCAGACCAGATCTTCAAAAGACAGTCCTACAGTCATTACCAACAGATTTCAGCAATATAGGCAACCCCAGCTAGCCTCACTGGGACCTCCACGAGCAGCAGACACATGGCAGACCTGCCCAGTAGGGGAGCAGCCCATCCAGGCTTGGATCTCCTCCTCCTGGACAAGAACCCCTCTGCTCCAAGTCTCAAAGTATTTATGCTCTCTCCCAGCCACCACCCGGGTACCTCTCCCCGTGGATTGGCCAGGGTTGCATACAATTGTAATTAATCAACAATGCAACTGTCATGGTTATGCAGTAATGTTTGTCTGTGAGCTTACCTCTCCAGGTGTTCAGATTAAGAGGCCAGCCACTCTCACCTGGCTGCTTAAGTAATCTCTCCTCAAAGCATGACTCCACCCCAGCCCCTACCAGGGAACTCTATATTAATCTGTGCACTGCAAGCCAGCTCTGCTGATTGTGTGTTTTGGCTTCTGTGTGCTCATTGCTCTGTGTCCTACTCTGTTTGCCGACCTTAGCTTGTTCTTGACTGTCCTCATCTGCTTCATATCCCGACCTTTGGCATGTCCCTTGACTATCCCTATCTGCTTGTTGCTCTGACCTTTTGGCTTATCTCTTGACTATCCTTTGTTGTCACAGTCCACTGCTTCCTCTCTACCTTTCTGTACTCTACTGTCAGCGTGAGCTGGGGGACCCTGGGGGCTGTGACCTGGAGCCAGACTGCAGCGAAGTTTAGAGTGTGCAGCGAAGTTTAGGGTGTGCCCCCAAATATTTTGTTTGCCTATTCTATTGGCAGTGCATACATTGTTCTGCACTCATCAGGAGCTTGGATAGTAAAAGAATAGTAATTCTATGGAAAAAATTCACCGTATCATCCTAAATGTCACATGGCAGCAATACAGGAAATGAAAGCGCGTTCTGCTAGAGAAAGAAGAATACACAGAGGTATGATTATAACAATCACATTTTAAATATGTATCACTTTCTTTCTTTTTCTCTTTAATCCAATTTGGCAGTTGGAGAATTTGATTAACGAGTTTACACAGTCTGAAAACTGCTACATGTAATTGTATGTTATTCTAATCTGGTAATGATACAGCAAACTGTTTAATTCCCTTCTCCCATGGGAAATCAGGATTTAGGGAAGAGAAGCAGAGAAAAGCTACAGCGAAGGAACAATATGTTATTTTAATGGCTATAATGAATGGCCCCCCGATGGTCTTGGCTGTTCTCGCTGATTTTTAAATTGGCTCTATCTCGGATCATTTGCATTTTAAATTCCTTTGCACTTCTCTCATGGATTATACTGCTTCTCATCTTCCCTGGCCCTTAGATGTCCAGTTCTTCAGCCATACACTGGTAGATGAGGACACACCGGGTGATTTTTAAAGTTAAACCTTTCATGAGAAAGTGACCATTTCCAATACTATATCCTGGCCTAGGCCAACAAGGCCCAGGCCTAGGGTAGCACTTTGAAGGGGTGCAGCAAAAAAATTTGCCCCCCCCCCCCACCCCCTGCACGAAAAAAACAGCTTCCTCCTGGCTCCCATGAAAAGAGTCCCCACTGGCTTATGCTACACTTTTAGTGTACTTTTTTCGTTCATAGTTTTTGCAACCTGCTGACTTATCTTAGGTTTTTCTCTATAGGAACATCTTTATGCCAGTTTTTTTTTTATAATCAAAATTTTTTATTTTATTTATACTTCAACATTTCCATTCAGTATTATACATTCTTGTATTCTATGTTCTGATAGTATATCCCTTTCATGACTAAGGCCGCGTACACACGGGCGGATTGTCTGCCCAACTAAGTTCGTCAGACAATCCGACAGACAGTCCGTTCAACTTTTGAATGAACGGACTTGACCACACACGATGAACAGACAGTCCGCTGAAAACTTGCGCGATGACGTGTACAGCACGTACGACGGGACTAGAAAAACGACGTCCTATACACTGCAATGCAACCTTCGGCCGTGTAAATCCTTTCTGAGCATGCGCCATACTTAGTCCGTCCAACTTGCCTACACACGAGCGGACTGTCCGCTGAAACCAAGTTTGGACGGACAAAACCAAGTTTGGACGGACAAAATTACGGAAATTCCGTAAGACTTTGTTCGTCAGACAGTCCGCTGAAAAAGTCAGCTGAAGCCCACACACGAGCGGATTGTCCGCTGAAACACGGTTCAGCGGACTAAGTTGGGCAGACAATCCGCCCGTGTGTACGCGGCCTAAGCCTATTTCTGACATTTAGTGTTTACATCCAGATTTTTTGCTAGAAAATTACTTAGAGCCCCCAAACATTTTATATATATATATATATATATATATATATATATATATATATATAATATATTTTTAGCAGAGAATCTAGAGAATAAAATGGCGATTGTTGCAATATTTTATGTCACACGGTATTTGTGCAACGGTGTTTTAAACAAAACTTTTTGGGAAAAGGGACACTTTCATGAATTAAAAAAAAAATGAAACAGTAAAGTTATCCCAATGTTTTAGTATAATGTGAAAGATGATGTTACGCTGAGTAAATAGATACCTAACATGTCACTCTTTATAATTGCACGCACTCGTGGAATGGCGACAAACTACTGTACCAAAAAAATCTCCTAATGCACGCATTAAAACACTTTTTTTTACGGTTACCAGGTTAGAGTTACAGAGGAGGTCTAGTACAAGAATTATTGCTCTCGCTCTGACGATCGAGGCAATACCTCACATGTGTGATTTGAACACTGTTTACATATGCGGGCGCGATTTCCGTATGCGTTTTCTTTGCTGCGCAAGCTCGCAGGGATGGGGGGCGCTTTAAAAAAAAAATTCTTATTTATTATATTTAGTTTACTTTATTTTTAGCTGCATCGGTTGTTATCCCTGGATAGCCTATCGCCCGCTCTAAACAACGGCACCGGGATGATGCCTGCAGCTGCGGGGCATTATACCGGTATAACCCCCGAAAGCCGAGTACGTATATCTGCGCATGCTTGGCGGGAAGGGGATATAAAAAGGGAAAAGAAGTTACAAACAAACTTAATACGAAAGCTATCTTATATTATAATTACCCATATATTTTAACCACTTCCCGACCGGCACACGACGATGTACGTCGGCAGAATGGCACGGGCAGGCAAATTGGCGTACAGTGATAGATAATTAGTGCAGCGCTAAGTATTATGTGTTCAAATGTGTGGAATAATGTAATAAAACACACCACAAAACAATACACAATATGCATGAAAGTGAACAGCAAAACCGAATAGACGTGATTCGCACTAAAAGACTTAGCTCCAATATATCGTGTGAAAATAGTCCGTATAAACACAAATGTGCAAATATAAGTGTCCAATAAAATAGTGCCAGACACAGAAAAATCTGGAAAGAGCATTGCGAATGGTGGAGGCTGTAACTGGTTGTCTGAAGTCAGATCGACATCAACTGGCTATCTGGAATCGCATCAACATCAACCACTCAAGGATAAAAGGATGGGTACTCTTACCGATATAGTTGGACACACTTGTCTTACGACAGTGGGTCGACAAGGCTTGTGGTCACAATCTAGTACCATATATGGATGACCATTGAGTAGATCCTGGTGGAGGGTCCTCGATTTTCTATCTCCCGACTCCGCGACACTTCAAAATGGACGTGTCAAGGACAGGTTCTCTTTTTCTCCTCCTTTCCTTTCTCCTCCAATGCTCACAATGAAAATATGAGAAAAACAAAATAAAACTTTGTTTGTTTGAGTGCTAGCTGCTTAACACGTTTTTATATTGTAGCGCAGTGTTTTCTTTTTTTCTTTAAATTGGCGTACAGGTATGTCCATTTGAAATTTCCGCACTGCCATTGCGTGCGCGCCGCCAGCGGCGCTTGCGCGTGCCGGTCGGGACCCCCGTGAATCTGGTCACGGGTCCTGTTGACTCAATCGCCGCGGGGATACCCACGATCATCTCACGGGGAGGATGAACGGGGAGATGCCGATGTAAATAGCATCTCCCCATTCTGCCTAGCAACAAGTGACACTGATCTCTGCTCCCTGTGATTGGAGCAGAGATCAGTGTTCACTAACACACAGCCCAGCCCCCCACAGTTAGTAACACGCCCCTAGGACACACCTAACCCCTACACTGCCACACCCTGGTTAACCCCTTCACTGCCAGTGTCATTTACACAGGAATCAGTGCATTTGTATAGCACTGATTGCTGTATAAATGACAATGGTCCCAAAAATGTGTCAAAAATGTCCGATGTCGCAATCACAATAAAAATCGCTGATCACCTCCATTACTAGTAAAAAAATAAAATATTCCGAAAAATGCCATAAAACTATCTATGGTAGTCTATGGCAGTGTAGGTGTGTCCTAGGGGCGTGTTACTAACTGTGGGGGGGTGGGCTGTGTGTTAGTGAACACTGATCTCTGCTCCAGCAGAGATCAGTGTCACTTGTTGCTAGGCAGAACGGGGAGATGCTATTTACATCGGCATCTCCCCGTTCATCCTCCCCGTGAGATGATCGCTGGTATCCCCGCGGCGATTGAGTCCACGGGACCCGTGACCGGATTCACGGGGTCCCGACCGGCACGCGCAAGCTCCGCTGGCGGCGCACATTGTAAATGCAATTAATGATCGCTTATTGCGATTTATTTTATTTTTTTTACCAAAAATATGTAGAAGAATACATATCGGCCTAAACTCAGGAAAAACAACGTTTTTTTTATATACATTTTTGGGGGGATATTTATTATAGAAAAAGTAAAAAATAATGCATTTTTTTTAAATTGTCACTCTTTTTTTGTTTATAGCGCAAAAACTAAAAACCGCAGAGGTGATCAAATACCACCAAAAGAAAGCTCTATTTGTGGGAAAAAAAAGGACATCAATTGTTTGGGAGCCACATCGCACAACCGCGCAGTTGTCAGTTAAAACAACGAAGTGCCGAATCGTAAGTGGTCTGGCCTTAAGCCAGCAAAATGGTCCGGTCTGAAAGTGGTTAATTATTATAACTATATTACATTTACCAATAGTTTTACCCACCCCCCTCTCCCCAAACAAATATAGTCATGTATAAAAAAAAGGGGGGGAAATCCTCACTCCTTTCCCTTGCCCCCTCCCTCCTCTATGCCATCCTTAGTTGTATTAGGTCTCACCTATCCCTTTACATCTCACACCGTTCCTTCTAACTATAATTTTTTTTTTCTTTTTAGGAGTACATATGATTTTGATCTTTATTCCAGTTAATCCTGTTTTATTTAGCAAAATGTACTGCAATTAAACATACACAGACCTTTCAGTCTGTGTGTTGACCTATTTGGGCTTATTTTTGGCCAGATTGAGTCCTAATTCTTTGACTATGAAACCAGTTTGTGAATTTTACATGACCACCATCAAATGGAACATTAGTTGGGCAGGTCCCCATCCCTCATCCCCAGTGTTCCTCCTGGGATAAGTGGCACCAACAGCCAAGAGCGGTACCTGTGTGGTCAGATCACCATTGTATGTCCAATAATCCACAAATATGGATTTAGCCCAACCCTATCTGCTGGCCCAATGTGATGTAATTTAGGGGTATTTTAACAGGTGAATATGAGGACTTCCAACACAACAAATAGCCTTTGCTATCACTTAGCACTGCCATTTGTTCTGACATCAGTTTGAAAGGTTTGAGATGTTCCAGTGATCATTCAGAATCCACTGACAGGTGCACTTGACCTCCTTCTGACCTGCATTTACCTGCGCTTGATGAAGAGTTTGCCTTCCAATAGACTGGAGGATGAGCTTTAGGAGGCAAAGGTGGGGCCTAAAGAGAAAGGGATGTGGTTTACAGACACTAGGGTGGACCTTAAGCAGGAAGGGGCATGGCCTTGACAGGAAGGGTTGTACCATATTTAAATTAGGGAGTGCACGAGTTTAGTCAGGCCTTGGGCAGCACAAAACCTAAATACACCACTGACCCTTTCTGACCTTGTTCCAGGACTGCTAGTTGCCTGGCTGTCATTCTGATCCTCTTGCTGCAAATCTTTTCTGAGCTGCTGACCCAGAAGACATATGTAAATCAGAAAATGTAATCAAAAGTCAGATGTCCTTATCTGCATATTAGTTGAGGTCAGTGACTTAAAGTACAAAACCCTCCAAAAAAACTTGCACTTGGTGCTAATAATCCAAACTTAATATATTTTTATAAGTAAAGCAATTAGGTACAGCAGCACTCAATAACACATCCAGATTCTATTGTGATGGCAAAACAATAACAAATAATTCTGCACTGTGCCTTCTCAAAACCTCAGTGAGAACGTCTCCTTATGACGAAACGCATGAGGCAGGGATAGAACTGATGTCAGCAAGCTGTCGGATTAGGTAGCAGTCTGTTTTGTAATATCGCTCTGTGTATGCTGTATAATGTGAATATTATTTGAACATTATCTTCTTAGAATAAATAAACTGGTGGTTGCGTTTTTTTCCGCTATGTGGCTTCTGTCATTCATATCTTTGCTGGTAATGCATTACATTCCTGCTGGCAAGGCCTGTGGTTCCCATTACTTGGTCTATATAGGAGAACACAGTGGACAAGTCTTTTGCTTTAGTGAGCACCATACCGATAATCTGAGGTCTAGTATTCTGGTAAGAAGCTGGTGTTTCTATGTGGTGGAGGAATCACTGGTGGTTTTTCGCTCTGTGATTCATATCTTTGCTGGTACTGCATTACATTCCTGCTGGCAAGGCTTGTGGTTCCCATTACTTAGTCTATATAGGAGAACACAGGGGACAAGTCTTTTGCTTTAGCGAGCACCATACCGACCTCCTATAATCTGAGGTCTAGTATTCTGGTAAGAAGCTGGTGTTTCTATCTGGTGGAGGAATCACAAGAAGACACAAAGAAGTACCGTATATGATTTCATTGATGGGCTTTATTTTTTATTTATTGATGCATTCTGCATGTATTGCACATTTGCAGTGTTTGCACTTTTGTTTTTTATTTTTAGGCACAATGCATTAAAACATTATAACCAATGATTGTATATTTTATTTATTAATTATTTATTTTTTGCAGGTTCGCAAATTTTTTTTTCTGATTTTAATTTGTTTTTTATTTGTTATTAGAACAACTTAAAGTGGTTGTAAACCTCTGAAATTAAAAAATAAATAAAGCCTATCCTGCTATATTATGCATTTTCCTCAATCCAAAGAACCTAGTGTGATTTCTGTCTCCATTCTTATTCCTTTGTGATCTGCATGAGTCACTTCTGATTGTCGACGCCAGAAAATCCCAGGAGACGGCCCTGCCCCCTTCAGCACACAGCAGATGATTGACCAGCTCAGCTGTGCATGTTTTCTTATGAGGCTGTCTAGAGGGGTTGTGTCCATTCCCTCCACTTAGGTCTCAGATTACACTCAGCTCCCTGCTCTATGCTGTGCAGTGTGTGATATGAGATTCCTGCCCCCTGTCCTCTGGAGCTCAGAAATAATGTGTAAATGATTACAGCTAATACAAATAATGCTGCACTGTGCCTTCTCAAAACCTCCTTGAGAACGTCTCCTTATGACGAAACGTACGAGGCAGGGCTACAGATGATGTCAGCAAGCTGTCGGATTAGGTGGCAGTCTGTTTTGTAATATCGCTCTGTGTATGCTATATAATGTGAATATCTTCTTGGAATAAATAAACTGGTGGTTGTGGTTTTTCACTATGTGGCTTCTGTGATTCATACAGCTAAACATCGGGCAATTTTAGATGGACAAGCAGATTTAGATATACTAACACATGGGGGCGTGGCCGAGACCGGCATGTGAGAGGACGTGCATCACGGAGCTCCCGCACTGATCCTGCAAAGATCCTCTTCCCAGCCAGCTAAAACACCTGAAATCAGGCTGAACTCAGCACAGGGGACCCCACTGGTGTGCCTGGAATCGCAGCCACAGTCTGTGGAGATTATGATGACCCGAAAACACGCGGAGGCCGGGATGCCAGATTCCCAACATGGCGCCGCAGCTCCTCTCTCACAGCGTGCTCGTGGTAAGGAGAAGCTTAAAGATTCCAGTAAGTTTCCTAAGACCCCTACAAGTACAGTGAAAGACCCCCCGAGGGACATGCTATACTACGCTCAGAAAATAGTGCCCCAGACGGCCCAGGGGAGTGGGGAGGACATGTCTGCCACCCCTGCGGTGTTTCACACTCAGCAGGAGGGGGGGGGCAATGCACAGGGCCCTGTGGCGTCCCCCAGCCAGAGCCTTCCTGACATGGAGGAGGAGGATGAGGGAGAGGAAGCAGTTCAGCCCTCCCTAGCAGACATACTAAGGGCAGTACAGCGATGCACAGCTTCAGTTCATACTCTGCAGGATCAGTTTGGTGGTTTGAAGGAAGAACTGGGGTTTATTAGGTATGATCTACAGAAAACGAGGGAGCGCACCACCGAGGCGGAAGGCCGCATCAGTGAGATAGAGGACAAGCTGACACCCCTGCTGAGAGATACGCAAATTACAGCCAGGATTGCTAGAGTGAATGAACTTAAATCTGACGAAATTGAAAATTGCCGGAGACGGAATAATATCCGTATTGTGGGGCTCCCAGAGAAGACGGAGGGTAGGGACCCCACAGACTTTGTTGAACAAGGGCTATTGGAGGTGTTTGGGAAAGAAGTGTTCACACCATTTGCATCGGTTGAACGCGCGCACAGGGTACCGCCCAGGCCCCTTCCACCAGGGCACCCGCCCCGCACTATGATAGCCAGGTTACTTAACTTTAAAGATAAAGAAATAGTGCTCAGACGATCTCCTGCCTGGGATTTTCCTGGGTGGGTAGTGCATTCCATTCCACTCACACCTCTTATTCCAGGGGGGTGAGTGTGCTGGTGCACCGGACCATTGATTTCCAACTGTTGGACAAATTGATAGATGCTGAGGGACGATATGTGATACTACTGTGTAAAATTTACCAACTGCATTGTATAATTGCTGCTGTCTATGTGCCACCTCCTTTCACGACAGAGGTGCTGAGGGTCCTGCTGACGTATCAATTGGGCCACTCAGATGTACCCTTTATTATTGTGGGAGACTTCAATTGCTACATGGATCCAGTCCTGGATAAACATCCACCTCCGGCGGCTTCCAGTACGAGGGCTCGAATGGCACTGCGGAAGTTTACGGAGGAGTTTGGATGGGCTGATCCGTGGCGCAATCGTAACCCACTACAGAGACCGCTCTCCCTTTTTGGAGAGTGTTACCCTCTATGCACTCACGGGGACTGGGAGATTGTTTGCTTAGCAGTTATGATTCTTATGTTTTTTTGTTCTGTTATTACCGCAGCTTCAGCTTGAGTAGGAACCAGCAGGCGTACAGGAGGGACTGTGTTTTATGCTGTTTCGCCTTTCATGCCACGGCGGACTCCTTTAATTGAAACTCAGGTATCACGATTTTGTCACACTTGGCGCCCCACACATATGCACGCCCTAAAGCGCCTAGGGTACACACTATGCCTTACCCTATCATGTCTATGAGTGATTATCTTAATGAGTACTGTATCTTTGTTGTCTTGAATATTAGGGGCGTTCGGAATCCTCTGAAACGATCTATGGTATCCACTATCCTTAAGAAATACTCCCCTGCCATTTATGCACTGCAGGAGACTCATTTAGTGCCGGAGACGATCTCCTGCCTGGGATTTTCCTGGGTGGGTAGTGCATTCCATTCCACTCACACCTCTTATTCCAGGGGGGTGAGTGTGCTGGTGCACCGGACCATTGATTTCCAACTGTTGGACAAATTGATAGATGCTGAGGGACGATATGTGATACTACTGTGTAAAATTTACCAACTGCATTGTATAATTGCTGCTGTCTATGTGCCACCTCCTTTCACGACAGAGGTGCTGAGGGTCCTGCTGACGTATCAATTGGGCCACTCAGATGTACCCTTTATTATTGTGGGAGACTTCAATTGCTACATGGATCCAGTCCTGGATAAACATCCACCTCCGGCGGCTTCCAGTACGAGGGCTCGAATGGCACTGCGGAAGTTTACGGAGGAGTTTGGATGGGCTGATCCGTGGCGCAATCGTAACCCACTACAGAAACAATTTTCTTGTTGAGTCAACAGGACCACGTTTTTTGTTTATAGCGCAAAAACTAAAAACCGCAGAGGTGATCAAATACCACCAAAAGAAAGCTCTATTTGTGGGAAAAAAAAGGACATCAATTGTTTGGGAGCCACATCGCACAACCGCGCAGTTGTCAGTTAAAACAACGAAGTGCCGAATCGTAAGTGGTCTGGCCTTAAGCCAGCAAAATGGTCCGGTCTGAAAGTGGTTAATTATTATAACTATATTACATTTACCAATAGTTTTACCCACCCCCCTCTCCCCAAACAAATATAGTCATGTATAAAAAAAAGGGGGGGAAATCCTCACTCCTTTCCCTTGCCCCCTCCCTCCTCTATGCCATCCTTAGTTGTATTAGGTCTCACCTATCCCTTTACATCTCACACCGTTCCTTCTAACTATAATTTTTTTTTTCTTTTTAGGAGTACATATGATTTTGATCTTTATTCCAGTTAATCCTGTTTTATTTAGCAAAATGTACTGCAATTAAACATACACAGACCTTTCAGTCTGTGTGTTGACCTATTTGGGCTTATTTTTGGCCAGATTGAGTCCTAATTCTTTGACTATGAAACCAGTTTGTGAATTTTACATGACCACCATCAAATGGAACATTAGTTGGGCAGGTCCCCATCCCTCATCCCCAGTGTTCCTCCTGGGATAAGTGGCACCAACAGCCAAGAGCGGTACCTGTGTGGTCAGATCACCATTGTATGTCCAATAATCCACAAATATGGATTTAGCCCAACCCTATCTGCTGGCCCAATGTGATGTAATTTAGGGGTATTTTAACAGGTGAATATGAGGACTTCCAACACAACAAATAGCCTTTGCTATCACTTAGCACTGCCATTTGTTCTGACATCAGTTTGAAAGGTTTGAGATGTTCCAGTGATCATTCAGAATCCACTGACAGGTGCACTTGACCTCCTTCTGACCTGCATTTACCTGCGCTTGATGAAGAGTTTGCCTTCCAATAGACTGGAGGATGAGCTTTAGGAGGCAAAGGTGGGGCCTAAAGAGAAAGGGATGTGGTTTACAGACACTAGGGTGGACCTTAAGCAGGAAGGGGCATGGCCTTGACAGGAAGGGTTGTACCATATTTAAATTAGGGAGTGCACGAGTTTAGTCAGGCCTTGGGCAGCACAAAACCTAAATACACCACTGACCCTTTCTGACCTTGTTCCAGGACTGCTAGTTGCCTGGCTGTCATTCTGATCCTCTTGCTGCAAATCTTTTCTGAGCTGCTGACCCAGAAGACATATGTAAATCAGAAAATGTAATCAAAAGTCAGATGTCCTTATCTGCATATTAGTTGAGGTCAGTGACTTAAAGTACAAAACCCTCCAAAAAAACTTGCACTTGGTGCTAATAATCCAAACTTAATATATTTTTATAAGTAAAACAATTAGGTACAGCAGCACTCAATAACACATCCAGATTCTATTGTGATGGCAAAACAATAACAAATAATTCTGCACTGTGCCTTCTCAAAACCTCAGTGAGAACGTCTCCTTATGACGAAACGCATGAGGCAGGGATAGAACTGATGTCAGCAAGCTGTCGGATTAGGTAGCAGTCTGTTTTGTAATATCGCTCTGTGTATGCTGTATAATGTGAATATTATTTGAACATTATCTTCTTAGAATAAATAAACTGGTGGTTGCGTTTTTTTCCGCTATGTGGCTTCTGTCATTCATATCTTTGCTGGTAATGCATTACATTCCTGCTGGCAAGGCCTGTGGTTCCCATTACTTGGTCTATATAGGAGAACACAGTGGACAAGTCTTTTGCTTTAGTGAGCACCATACCGATAATCTGAGGTCTAGTATTCTGGTAAGAAGCTGGTGTTTCTATGTGGTGGAGGAATCACTGGTGGTTTTTCGCTCTGTGATTCATATCTTTGCTGGTACTGCATTACATTCCTGCTGGCAAGGCTTGTGGTTCCCATTACTTAGTCTATATAGGAGAACACAGGGGACAAGTCTTTTGCTTTAGCGAGCACCATACCGACCTCCTATAATCTGAGGTCTAGTATTCTGGTAAGAAGCTGGTGTTTCTATCTGGTGGAGGAATCACAAGAAGACACAAAGAAGTACCGTATATGATTTCATTGATGGGCTTTATTTTTTATTTATTGATGCATTCTGCATGTATTGCACATTTGCAGTGTTTGCACTTTTGTTTTTTATTTTTAGGCACAATGCATTAAAACATTATAACCAATGATTGTATATTTTATTTATTAATTATTTATTTTTTGCAGGTTCGCAAATTTTTTTTTCTGATTTTAATTTGTTTTTTATTTGTTATTAGAACAACTTAAAGTGGTTGTAAACCTCTGAAATTAAAAAATAAATAAAGCCTATCCTGCTATATTATGCATTTTCCTCAATCCAAAGAACCTAGTGTGATTTCTGTCTCCATTCTTATTCCTTTGTGATCTGCATGAGTCACTTCTGATTGTCGACGCCAGAAAATCCCAGGAGACGGCCCTGCCCCCTTCAGCACACAGCAGATGATTGACCAGCTCAGCTGTGCATGTTTTCTTATGAGGCTGTCTAGAGGGGTTGTGTCCATTCCCTCCACTTAGGTCTCAGATTACACTCAGCTCCCTGCTCTATGCTGTGCAGTGTGTGATATGAGATTCCTGCCCCCTGTCCTCTGGAGCTCAGAAATAATGTGTAAATGATTACAGCTAATACAAATAATGCTGCACTGTGCCTTCTCAAAACCTCCTTGAGAACGTCTCCTTATGACGAAACGTACGAGGCAGGGCTACAGATGATGTCAGCAAGCTGTCGGATTAGGTGGCAGTCTGTTTTGTAATATCGCTCTGTGTATGCTATATAATGTGAATATCTTCTTGGAATAAATAAACTGGTGGTTGTGGTTTTTCACTATGTGGCTTCTGTGATTCATACAGCTAAACATCGGGCAATTTTAGATGGACAAGCAGATTTAGATATACTAACACATGGGGGCGTGGCCGAGACCGGCATGTGAGAGGACGTGCATCACGGAGCTCCCGCACTGATCCTGCAAAGATCCTCTTCCCAGCCAGCTAAAACACCTGAAATCAGGCTGAACTCAGCACAGGGGACCCCACTGGTGTGCCTGGAATCGCAGCCACAGTCTGTGGAGATTATGATGACCCGAAAACACGCGGAGGCCGGGATGCCAGATTCCCAACATGGCGCCGCAGCTCCTCTCTCACAGCGTGCTCGTGGTAAGGAGAAGCTTAAAGATTCCAGTAAGTTTCCTAAGACCCCTACAAGTACAGTGAAAGACCCCCCGAGGGACATGCTATACTACGCTCAGAAAATAGTGCCCCAGACGGCCCAGGGGAGTGGGGAGGACATGTCTGCCACCCCTGCGGTGTTTCACACTCAGCAGGAGGGGGGGGGCAATGCACAGGGCCCTGTGGCGTCCCCCAGCCAGAGCCTTCCTGACATGGAGGAGGAGGATGAGGGAGAGGAAGCAGTTCAGCCCTCCCTAGCAGACATACTAAGGGCAGTACAGCGATGCACAGCTTCAGTTCATACTCTGCAGGATCAGTTTGGTGGTTTGAAGGAAGAACTGGGGTTTATTAGGTATGATCTACAGAAAACGAGGGAGCGCACCACCGAGGCGGAAGGCCGCATCAGTGAGATAGAGGACAAGCTGACACCCCTGCTGAGAGATACGCAAATTACAGCCAGGATTGCTAGAGTGAATGAACTTAAATCTGACGAAATTGAAAATTGCCGGAGACGGAATAATATCCGTATTGTGGGGCTCCCAGAGAAGACGGAGGGTAGGGACCCCACAGACTTTGTTGAACAAGGGCTATTGGAGGTGTTTGGGAAAGAAGTGTTCACACCATTTGCATCGGTTGAACGCGCGCACAGGGTACCGCCCAGGCCCCTTCCACCAGGGCACCCGCCCCGCACTATGATAGCCAGGTTACTTAACTTTAAAGATAAAGAAATAGTGCTGTGCCAGGCAAGAGAGCGACGCAATGTCCAATATAACGGGGCACGCATCTCATTCTATCCTGACTACTCAGCGGAGATACAGAAGCGCAGAGCAAGATTTACTGATGTTAAAAAACGATTGCAAAGGCTTAGAGCGACATACGCCATGATGTTCCCGGCGAAACTGCGGATTACGGCGGGGGGCCAATTCCACTTTTTTGAGGCGGCTGCCAGGGCGTCCGCGTGGTTGGATGCCAATGAACACATTATCAGACAAGCGGGAAGAAATGCAGCAGAAGGAGACTGACCAGACCTCCATCTAAGCACGATCATATAGCGATTATCATCACACAATTGGGCTGGGAAGCCCTTACCTACTGTTCCTCCACAAGCGACGCGAGCAAGTGAAGTTATCTTGAATACAGTTAAGTAGCACTTTGGATTGGAACATTTAGTAGTTAAACCAAAGAGACACTTGGAGTTTTGGGTATGTTCTACCCACGTTTTTTTGTATACTCTTTATCTCGGTTTTCCCCCATTCAATTGAATGATATTTACCCCCTATTCTGCCGGATGGAGAGACCGCTCTCCCTTTTTGGAGAGTGTTACCCTCTATGCACTCACGGGGACTGGGAGATTGTTTGCTTAGCAGTTATGATTCTTATGTTTTTTTGTTCTGTTATTACCGCAGCTTCAGCTTGAGTAGGAACCAGCAGGCGTACAGGAGGGACTGTGTTTTATGCTGTTTCGCCTTTCATGCCACGGCGGACTCCTTTAATTGAAACTCAGGTATCACGATTTTGTCACACTTGGCGCCCCACACATATGCACGCCCTAAAGCGCCTAGGGTACACACTATGCCTTACCCTATCATGTCTATGAGTGATTATCTTAATGAGTACTGTATCTTTGTTGTCTTGAATATTAGGGGCGTTCGGAATCCTCTGAAACGATCTATGGTATCCACTATCCTTAAGAAATACTCCCCTGCCATTTATGCACTGCAGGAGACTCATTTAGTGCCGGAGACGATCTCCTGCCTGGGATTTTCCTGGGTGGGTAGTGCATTCCATTCCACTCACACCTCTTATTCCAGGGGGGTGAGTGTGCTGGTGCACCGGACCATTGATTTCCAACTGTTGGACAAATTGATAGATGCTGAGGGACGATATGTGATACTACTGTGTAAAATTTACCAACTGCATTGTATAATTGCTGCTGTCTATGTGCCACCTCCTTTCACGACAGAGGTGCTGAGGGTCCTGCTGACGTATCAATTGGGCCACTCAGATGTACCCTTTATTATTGTGGGAGACTTCAATTGCTACATGGATCCAGTCCTGGATAAACATCCACCTCCGGCGGCTTCCAGTACGAGGGCTCGAATGGCACTGCGGAAGTTTACGGAGGAGTTTGGATGGGCTGATCCGTGGCGCAATCGTAACCCACTACAGAAACAATTTTCTTGTTTTTTCGAAGACCCACCTCTCCCTGTCGAGAATTGATCTGTGTCTCTGCTCACCTCAAGCGACACATTTATTGGAGGACATTAAATATCTGGTGAGGGGTATATCAGATCAATCGCCCTTATTGGTTTCCTTGTTCGCCAAGCCGGCCACGGATTTGCCGAGGGCACCATGGAAACTCAATGCGTTTTGGCTTCATCTATTCCCTTCTCATGACAGGGTGTTGACTGAGATCTCTGAGTTTTGGAGACGACATGAGGACCATCCTGATTTAGGGCTCATGTGGGAGACGTTTAAAGCGTATCTCAGGGGACTTTTGATCAATGAGGTGGCGGAAATTAAATCGAAATCACATGCTATCAGGGAGCAGACAGAACGACTTATAAGCCGACTAGAGGCAGATTACATTGCCGACCCCTCTGAGGCAGCTAGGGGGGCGTGGCTTGCCGCGCAGGAGGCGGTTACCCGGATTTCCAGGGAGGCAGCTGACAGGAAAAGATTTTTCAACAAGCAGGCCTTCTATGAGGAGGGAGAGCAAACGGGCTGCCTTTTGGCCAAAATTGTTAAGGTCTCCCAGATGTCCCCGTCTATTGGAGCGCTGCGCACTGAGGGGGGGGGGGGGGGGAGGCTGGTAAACACCCAAACTGGTTCTGGGAGAACTGGTGAGGTTTTACTCTGATTTGTACAAATCCAGGGCATCTTATTTGACCACTGACTTAGGAGATTACCTGCAGGGAATTGAACTGCCTAAACTTTCTGACACTCACAGAGCACTCCTGGACTCTCCAATTAGTCTGGAGAAACTGCAAGGGGCTCTTAGCCTCTTTCCGAACTCAAAGGCCCCAGGGGACGACGGTCTCCCAATGGAGGTCTTCAAACAATATGGGGAGGCAATTCTGCCTCGCCTGTTGAGGGTTCTTAATTACGCAAGGGAATGCCAGAGCCTGCCCGACTCCATGACCAGGGCTAACATTGTTCTCCTCCTAAAACCAGGTAAAGACCCTTTAGACCCGGGCTCATATAGACCGATATCACTTTTGCAGAGTGATATCAAACTCCTGGCCAAGGTTTTGGCCTTGAGACTGAATGGGGTTATCTCCTCCTTCATACACGCGGACCAGGCAGGTTTTATGCCCCAAAAGTCTACAGCCATTAATCTCCGTAGGCTTTACCTGAATCTTCAAACACAAGGAGAGAATGTGGGTGACAGGGACTTGCTCTCTCTGGACGCCCACAAGGCGTTTGACAGCGTGGAGTGGGAATATTTATGGGCTGTCATGGGTAAGTTTGGCTTCGGCGAAGGGTTTTTGTCATGGGTGAAGCTATTAAACTGCTCACCTCGGGCGACTATCAGAGAGGCGGGACACATTTCTGCCCCATTCAACCTGCACAGGGGCACTCGGCAAGGGTGCCCACTGTCGCCCCTCCTTTTTGCCGTGGCCATCTAACCCATGGCATCCTTGATTAGAGCAAATCAGAGGATACGTGGCTTCCAGTATGGGAGATTTCAGGAAAAAATCAAGCTATACGCAGACGATACCATGCTACTTCTGGGAGACACATCTGATTCCCTGCGGGAGGCTATGGAGACAATAGGAAAGTTTGGTGTTTATTCAGGACTGACTATAAACTGGACCAAATCATCCCTGCTGCTGCTGGATGCCAATCCGGACAGTGGAGGTCAGATAATACATGGCGTGCCGGTGTCCACGGGTATGAAGTACCTGGGTATACAGGTCACGTCGGAACCTCTTGACTATATTTCCCTTAATCTAACCCCACTATTAAATAGAATTCGAAACAAAACTAAAATTTGGTCCCGTCTAAAGATGTCACTGGTCGGAAGAGTCAACTTGATAAAGATGATCTTTATGCCCCAACTTCTATATATTCTGCACAATACCCCTATGGTAATCCCTCTGAAATTCTTTCGCATTATTAACTAAATTTTTAGAGATTTCATTTGGTTAGATAGGCCCCCACGGATTAAACTAGAACAACTACAAAGGTCCAAGGAGTCGGGGGGCCTCGCCCTGCCTAATCCTTGGGCCTACTACCTGGCAGCACAGGCACAGCATATAACAAGGGCTATGCAGGGGGGGACAGGGGGAGAGGAGGAGACCATATGCTCGGACCCAGTTAAGTCCCTGATGTGCCTGGCCTCTGGCCACGGTGATGTACCCTCGGGAATGGAGGCCTTGGCCTACGCAAAATCAAACAAACGACTGCCCACCTATGCCCTTATGCAGAAAATCTAGAATAAACTACGACAAATACAGGGGGTGGAGGGTTTCACTGAGTACAGCCCAATATGGGAGAATAGGCACTACGAGGAGTTACTACTGCTGGATTGTGGTGCTCGGTGGAGGAGACACGGGGTTACGTATTTGGGACAAATTTTTACAGCGGGGAGGCTGACTCCCTTCCCCGATTTGAGGGAGAGATTTCACTTACCGCAGTCTATGCTTTTCTACTACCTACAACTGCAACATGCAGTGAAGGCGCAGGCGGGGGGGACCCCGTGGGCTCTTTCACCAACCCCGATCTTCCGATCTATGGCTAACGTAACACAGTTCCAGGGCTTTATTTCCAGAACTTACTCTATGGTCCTAACTGCCTGCCTCGGAGGATTCCCGCAGACGGCACTAAATAAATGTAGGAGGGACTGTGGTACATTTGAGGATGAGCAATGGGAGGAGGCACTACAGGCAGTACAATATTGCTCGCTAAATGTAGCCCAGCGGCTATCTCAATTATATATCGTGCTCAGAGTACACTACACGCCTGACAGGCTGTTTAGGACGGGGGTGCGACAGGACTCAGACTGCCCCAGGTGCGCAAGGGATCACGGGGATTTGATCCACCTGCTGTGGAGATGCACCAAACTACACCTATTCTGGACAGGGGTGCTGGACACTATTAACAGAGTGTTTCAGATTACCATACCCTCGGACCCGAAACCATGTCTACTCGGGATCCTAGACGATGTTTCCATGGGGAACAATAGTGGACAGGCCATGGCCAGGAACCCTGTTCCAAGCACGGAAAATGATTCTTCGGCATTGGAAGGCGACCGAGCCTCCAACACTGGGGGAATGGATCGCCCAAATGGGGGATACTATTAGGATGGAAAAGTACATTTTTCAACATAGAGGGCGACCGGAAAAATTTGAGAAACTCTGGGCACTTTGGTTGGATACTCCCGGCCTTTCACCGGTTGATCTAGTGATGGACAGAATGCTGAGATAAAAGCAAGAGAAGTGAAATTAGAGAGGGGGGGGGGGGGGTGGGGGTGGGCAGTGACTGTTAGACACCCACTGTAAATGATTCTGTATGGGTGAATCAGGGTACAGTTAGAATATAAGGGGTCAATATCTGAGGAGGTTGGGACGATGGGGCATGTGAAGTGGTGAAATAAATGTCTGCATATTCCTTTTGTAAAAGTGAACAAGTTTATGCACTGTGACAAAGATTTGTACTTGAGATGTAAGCTGCAAGTTGTACTCATATGTTTTGTTGTTATTCAATAAACTTTCTCTGATTTAAAAAAAATATATATATATACTAACACATTGAAGCTAAACTCCAGCTCACACTTTATAAGCAGTTACAGCAAACAGGTTTCTTCTTTTGGGATAAAGGTTTTACCTGAATAAAAGTTGATCGTTGTAAGTACCCCAGCCAGTGTTAAATGGTTTGTCTCATCCCTATAAACAGATACATTTGGAGGGGAGCTTGTGCTTTAGAAAATCAAAAAAGTCTTACTGGCCTAAAATTGAAATCTAATGCAGTCATCACATCTTAGGCCTCATGCACACGGACGTTTTTACAGCCGCTTTTTTGCAGCTTAACCACTTCCCGACCAGCGCACGACGATGTACGTCGACAGAATGGCACGGGCAGGCATATTGGCGTACAGGTACGTCCAATATTCAATGCCTGCCCTGCCATCGGGAGCGCGCCGCCGGCGGCGCGCTCCCGCGCTGGTCGGGACCCCCGTGAGTCCGGTCGCGGGACCTGCGGACTCGATCGCCGCGGGCATCCCCGCGATCGTCTCACGGAGCGGCCGAATGGAGGAAATGCTGTGTAAACAACATTTCTCCATTCTGCCTAGCAACTAGTGACGCTGATCTCTGCTCCATGTGATTGGAGCAGAGATCAGTGTTCACTAAATGAAAGCCCAACCCCCCCACAGTTAGTAACACACCCCTAGGAACACTTAACCCCTACACTGCCACCCACTGATTAACCCTTTCACTGCCAATGTCATTTACACAGGAATCACTGCATTTATATGGCAGTGATTACTGTATAAATGACAATGGTCCCAAAAATGTGTCAAAAATGTCCGATGGGTCCCCCACAATGTCGCAGTCACAATAAAAATCACTGATCGCCGCCATTACTAGTAAAAAAAAAAATAATAAAAAATTATTAATAAAAATGCTATAAAACTATCCCTATTTTGTAAACGCTATAACTTTTGCGCAAACCAATCAATAATCGCTTATTTCGATTTTTTTTTTTACCAAAAATATGTAGAAGAATACGTATCGGCCTAAACTGAGGGAAAAAAATGTTTTTTTATATATTTTTGGGGGATATTTATTATAACAAGAAGTAAAAAAATAATGCGTTTTTTTCAAAATTGTCGCTCTATTTTTGGTTATAGCGCAAAAAATAAAAACTGCAGGGGTGATCAAATACCACCAAAAGAAAGCTCTATTTGTGGGAAAAAAAAGACGTCAATTTTGTTTGGGAGCCACATCGCACGACCGCGCAATTGTCAGTTAAAGCGACGCAGTGCCGAATCGCAAAAAGGGGTCTGGTCTTTGACCAGCAAATTGGTCCGGTCTGCAAGTGATTAAAAACGCCTGTCCATGTTAGTCTATGGCTTCATGCCCACCTAGGCGTTTTTGAGCTGCAAATGGCATAGGCGTTTTTAAGCTGTAAAAAAAACCCAGGACCAGTGCGTTCCGTGGCGCGGAGCTAGAGCTGTAAAAGCACGAATCGCGGAAAAACGCACACAAACGCGTAACATATTTTCTTTGTTTTCTGAGTGCTATAGCCAAGAGATGTGTTTCTTTAAAAATGCGAGTTTTTAACGTCGATTTTTCCAGGCGTCGGAGTTAGCTTTGCAGCCAGTTTTTCAAACATCCGTGTGCATGAGCACTTAGAATTGGTAAGCTGCAATATAATAAATGTTTACTTTTGGGTTTAATGCCACTTTAAAAACAATTAACCATTTCCGCTCTGGAATATTTACTCCCTTCATGACCAGGCCATTTTTTGCGATACGGCACTGCGTTACTTTAACTGACAATTGCGTGATCGTCTGACAACCGTACCCAAATAAAATGTATGTACATTTTTTCCCACAAATAGAGCTTTCTTTTGGTGGCTTTGATCACCTCTGAGTTTTTTTTTTTTTTGCGCTATAAACAAAAAAAGACAGACAATTTATTACATTTTCTGGTTTCTGCTATAATGCATAACCAATAAAAAAAAATGTTAAAAATCAAATGTCTTCATAAATTTAGGCCAATATGTATTCTGCTACATATTTTTGGTAAAAAAAATCCCAATAAGTGTATATTGATTGATTTTTCACAAAAGTTGTAGTGTCTACAAACTAGGGGATAGATTTATGGAGTTTTTCTTACTAGTAATGGTGGTGACCAGTGATTTATAGCGGGACTGTGATGGACAAATCAGACGCTAAGTGACACTTTTGACACTTTTTTGGGAACCAGTGACACTAATACAGTGATCAGTGCCAAAAATATGCACTATCACTGTACTAATGACACTGGCTGGGAAGGGGTTAACATCAAGGGCGATCAAAGGGTTAACTGTGTGCCTAGCCAGTGTTTGTGTACAGTATGGGAGGTGCTTTTACTAAGGTAAGGCATCGATCTATGTCCCTGCTTTGCAGGAACACAGAATCCATGCCTGCTGTACAGATAAAACAGCAATCTGCCTTGTTTACATAGGTAGACTGTCGTTCTGTCGTTCTGTTATGTGATAGACCAACACAAAGTGGCACATAATTGTGAAGCGGAAGGAAAATGATAAATGGTTTTCACTTTTTTTTTTTTACAAATAAACATGTGAAAAGTGTGGGGTGCTTTTGTATTCAGCCCCCTTTACTCTGATACCCCTAAAATCTAGTGGAACCAATTGCCTTCAGAAATCATCTAATTAGTAAATAGAGTTCCCCCTGTGTGTAATCACATCATTCTGTGGGGATGTTTTTCAGCAGTCAGGACTGGGAAACTGGTCAGAGTTGAGGGAAAGATGGCTGGTGCTAAATACAGGGATATTCTTGAGTAAAACCTGTCCCACTCTGTGTGTGATTTGAGGCTAGGACGGAGGTTCACCTTCCAGCAGGACAATGACCCCAAACACACTGCTAAAGCAACACTTGAGTGGATTAAGGGGAAACATGTAAATGTGTTGGAATGGCCTAGTCAAAGCCCAGACCTCAATCCAATAGAAAATCTGTGGTCAGACTTAACCGCTTGCCGACTGCCTCACGCCGATATATACGTCGGCAGAAGGGCTTGTACAGGCAGAATCATGTACCTGTACATTGCTTGCCACGCGCCCGCGGTAAGCTCCGTGAGTTGGCTCGCGGGTCCCGCAGACTCGATCGCCGCGGGGATACCCGAGATTTTCTCACAGGGAGGAAGAACGGGAAGATGTAAGCAAGCATTTCCCCGTTCTGCCTAGTGACAGTGTCACTGATCTCTGCTCCCTGTGATCAGAGCAGAGATCAGTGACGTGTCATACATAATGTCGCAGTCACAATAAAAATAGCTGATCGCCGCCATTTAAAAAAAAAAAAAAATTATTAATAAAAATGCCATTAAATTATCCCCTAGTTTGTAAATGCTATAACTTTTGCGCAAACCAATCAATAATCGCTTATTGAGATTTTTTTTAAACAAAAATATGTAGAAGAATACGTATCGGCCTAAACTGAGGAAAAAAATTGTTTTTTTTAATGTATTTTTGGGGGGTATTTATTATAACAAGAAGTAAAAAATAATGCGTTCTTTTCAAAATTGACGCTCTTTTTTTGTTTATAGCGCAACAAATGTAAAACCGCAGAGATGATCAAATACTACCAAAAGAAAGCTCTATTTGTGTGGAAAAAAGGACGTCAATTTTGTTTGGGTGCAACGTCGTACGACCGCGCAATTGTCAGTTAAAGCGACGCAATGCCGAATCGAAAAACATGCTCTGATCAGGAAAGGGGTAAGTTCTTCCGGGGGGCTGAAGTGGTTAAGCACCATATAGCAATATGGTGTGACCAAATCCCCATATTTTTTGAAAATGTTCAGATGTTTTATATAGCCTTGCAGGAGTTAAATGTCATTTTGTTTGCATGTGTGCGCTGTAATATTTTGTTCTGCCAATAGAATAGGGTCCCAGAGAAAAAATGTCCACGTTAAAAGAATGTGTCCCCTATTTAATTTGGGCTTTATTAATGGCATCCCCAGCCCGAGGCGGCTGCAAGGTAATCCATCTTAGTGTAGCACCCTCCTAGATAGGTGCTAGGTTAAATTTAGTTACTGTCTCACTGTAATCGCTATTTTTTTGTTTATAGCACAAAAAATAAAAACCGCAGGGGTGATCAAATACCACCAAAAGAAAGCTCTATTTGTGGGGAAAAAAGGAAGTCAGTTTTGTTTGGGAGCCACGTCGCACGACTGCGCAATTGTCAGTTAAAGGGACGCAGTGCCGAATCGCAAAAAGTGCTCTGGTCAGGAAGGGGCTAAATCCTTTTGGGGCTGAAGTGGTTAAAGATTGCTGTTCACAAGCACAAATCATCCAACTTGAAGGAGCTGGAGCAGTTTTGCAAGGAGGAATGGGCAAAAAGCTCAGTGGTAAGATGTGGCAAGCTCAAAGAGACTTATCCAAAGCCACTTGGAGCTGTGAAACCCGCAAAAGGTGGCTCTACAAAGTATTGACTTTAGGGGGGTGAATAGTTATGCACATTTACTTTTTCTGTTATTTTGTCCTATTTGGGGCATGCTTCACAATAAAAAAAAAAACATCTTCAAAGTTGTGGGTAGGGATGAGCCAAACACCCCCCGGTTCGGTTTGCATCAGAACTTTCGAACGGACCGCAAATTCGTACGAACGTTAGAACCCCATTGAAGTCTATGGGACTCGAACGTTCGAAATAAAAAGTGCTAATTTTAATGGCTAATATGCAAGATACTGTCCTAAAAAGGGTTTGGGGACCTGGCTCCTGCCTCAGGGGACATGGGTCAATGCCTAAAATGTTTTTAAAAATGGCTGTTTTGGCGGGAGCACTGATTTTAATGACGATTAAAGTGAAAAAAAAAAGTGAAATATTCCTTTAAATATCGTGCCTGGGGGGTGTCTATAGTATGCCTGTGAAGTGCAACGTGTTTCCTGTGTTTATAACAGTCCCTGCACAAAATGACATTTAACTGAAAAAATATGTAATATCTGGTTCCGGCAATATGGATGAAAATCATTGAGAAAAATGGCATGGGTAGCCCCCCTGCCCATTACCAGCCCCTTTGGGTCTTGTACGGATATTAAGGGGAACCCTGTACCCATATTAAAAAAAGGAAAGACGTGGGGCCCCAAGGCCCTATATACTCAGAACAGCAGTATACAGGCGGTGCAAACAAGACAGGGACTGTGTAGATTTGTTGTGTTAAGTAGAATCTGTGTGTAATTTTGAACTGGTACATTTTTAAAGTGTAGCTCCAGTCAAAAAATCTATTTTTAAGCTTTTTCGAAAATATAGGAAAGGGTTATCACCCCTGTATAATTTGTTTTGCCGTCCGTCTTTTTTCATCTCACATCCTGTTGTCTCCTTCTGTTTGCAAGTAGGAGACGTTTGTAAGTTGGATGTTTGAAAGTAGGGGCCTGCCCTATATGCTCTGCAGAAATGGTGGAACAAGGTGTTGGTGTTGCCACAACATTGTAAGCCCTCAAAGTGACTCTTGGTGGGCGCTGGAGCGCCCTGCTGTGAACGATTATATCAAGAATTGTAATTACATGCCATTGTTGAACAGTGGTAGAAAAATTGGGCCTTTGGTGGTTGTGGTGCTGGTACTGGTGCCACAACACTATAAGTCCTCACAGTTACTCTCGGTGGGCACAGGAATGGGCCCTGCTGTGAAATATTATATCAAGAATTGTAATTACATGCCCCTGTTAAACAGGGGCTGAAAAATTGGGCCTTAGGCACTGGTGCTGGTGCCACGACACTGCAACCTCTCCCATATACTCTAGTTGTGGTGCAGGAATGAGCCCTGCTGCAAAGCATTGCATCAAAAATTGTAATTAAACGCCCCTGGTAAACAGGGGCTGAAAAATTGGGCCTTAGGCACTGGTGCTAGTGCCACGGCACTGCAACCTCTCCTATATACTCTAGTTGTGGTGCAGGAATGAGCCCTGCTGCAAAGCATTGCATCAAAAATTGTAATTAAACGCCCCTGTTGAACAGGGGCAGAAAAATTGGGCTGCTGGCACTGGTGCTGGTGCCACGACACTGCAACCTCTTCCATATACTCTAGTTGTGGTGCAGGAATGAGCCCTGCTGCAAAGCATTTCATCAAAGATTGTAATTAAACGCCCCTGTTAAACAGGGGCTGAAAAATTGGGCTGGTGGCATCACCCAGAACCAAAAATTTTCTTCCAACATATCAATGGAGGAGGTAGAGGATAGACAATCAACATAACAGGACAGTCACTCAGCATCAGCATAGGCAGTCTTGAAGGGATGTGATATTTAAAAAAAAAATTATTCGGTTACATCAGCTTCAGGTGCTTGGTAGCTGTGGGTGATCCAAGACTGATTCATCTTGATGAAGGTCAGTCGATCAACTGAGTCGGTGGACAGGCGCATCCTGTGATCGGTAACCAGCAGCACTGAAGGTGCGTTCCGAAAGAACGCTGGATGCAGGACATGCCAGTAGCTCAATTGCATACTGTGCAAGCTCTGGCCAGTGATCCATCCTCAAGACCCAGTAAACCAGAGGATTTTCGGTGGGAAAGGTGTCCAAGTCTGACCTTGCCCCTAGGTATTCCTGCACCATGTAAATCAGACGCTGGCGATGGTTGCTGGAACCGATCATACCTTGGGGCTGCGGACTAAAGAATTGTCTGAACGCATCGGTCAGACGGCCACCTTCTCCACCGCTCCTTCTGACCGATGCCTCAGCAACACGTTGTCCAAGACCAGGAGTTTGTAACCTCCCAGTCTCTGGGAACTCATTGCACAGACCTTTCTGCAAGGCCTCCCAGAGATGTCTCATCCTCTGCTCCCTCTGCGACGGCAAGATAAGGTCGGCAACCTTACCCTTGTATCGTGGATCAAGGAGAGTGGCCAGCCAGTAATGGTCCCTCTCCTTGATCCGAAGATTACGAGGATCCGTACGCAGGCTTTGCAGGATCAGGGAGGCCATGCAGCGTAGGTTAGCTGAGACATTCGGGCCGGAGTCCTCTGGGTCACTAAGGACAACATGATCCGCAGCTACCTCCTCCCAGCCACGTACAAGTCCACGGGTTTCTTGGGACTGTAAATGATCCCTACAAGACTGCTGCTGCTGCTGATGCTGGGTGCCAGCCTCCACCTCCATGCTGACACAATCATCCTCCTCCTCCTCGTCCTATTGCTGTGTGATGGGTGGGACAGCAGGAACACTGTCTGGATAAAGGGGGCCTTGAGAGGCAAGGAAGTCCTCCTCTTCCTGCCTCTGTTCTGCCTCAAGTGCCCTGTCCATTATTCCACGCAGCATGCTCCAACAGGTGGACAAGAGGTACAGTGTCACTGATGCATTCACTGTCACTGCTCACCATCCTTGTGGCCTCCTCAAACGGTGACAGGACATGATCATGCCCCACTGGCGTGGTGAGAAAAAACCGAGCTCCCCTGACCCTGTCCTGGTGCCGTAGTCGCACAGGTACTCATTGATGGCCCTCTGCTGCGTGTGCAGCCGCTGCAGCATGGCCAACGTTGAGTTCCACCTGGTGGGCATGTCACATATAAGGCGGTTCTTGGGCAGGTTCAACTCCTTTTGGAGCTCAGCCAGCCGAGCACAGGCATTAAATGATCGGCGGAAATGCACACAGACTTTACTGGCCTGCTTCAGGACATCCTGTAAGCCCGGGTACTTGCCCAAGAACCACTGCACCACCAGGTTAAGGATGTGAGCCACACAGGGCAAATGGGTCAGTTGTCCCTGTCGGAGGGCGGAGAGGAGGTTGGTGCCATTGTCGCAAACCACCATTCCTGGCTTAAGCTGGCGTGGCGTCAACCACCTCTTGGCCTGCCCCTGCAGAGCTGACAAAATATCTGCCCCAGTGTGGCTCCTGTCCCCCAAACAAACCAGCGCAAGCACGGCATGGCATCGTTTTGCCTGTGTACTTGTGTAGCCCCTGGAACGCCTACGGAGCACCGCTGGTTCTGAGGACAGAGCACTGGAAGAGGCCATGGAGGAAGAAGAAGAAGAGGGGGTGGAGGAGAGAGGTGTGTCACAACCAGAAGTAGCATTTTGGAGGCGTGGTGGCGGAACAACCTCCAACACTACTACACCTTGTCCTGCATCCTTCCCAGCTACCAGAAGAGTGACCCAATGGGCCATGAAAGACAGGTAACGTCCCTGTCCATGCCTGCTGGACCATGAGTCAGCAGTAATATGCACCTTACCGCTGACCGCCCTGTTCAGCGAGGCAAGGACATTGCCTTCCACATGCCAGTAGAGAGCCGGAATCGCCTTCCGTGAAAAAAAGTGGCGTTTGGGGACCTGCCACTGAGGACCCGCACATTGTACAAACTCACGGAAGGGGGCCAAGTCCACCAACTGAAAAGGCAGCAGTTGAAGTGCTAGCAATTTAGCCAAGCTAGCATTCAACCGCTGGGCATGTGGATGGCTGGGAGTGAACTTCTTTCGATGGTCCAGCAGCTGGGGCAGGGAAATTTGCCTGCTATAATCGGATGTGGGTGTACTGCTAGCATAGTGCCCGGAAGCACTTGGCTGTGACACACCTAATTCTACACCTTCATTCCTCTCAGCGCAGGTTTCAGAGATGACTGAAGGTCTAGTGGGGTTGGAGATCCCAGCTGATGAGGAGCAAGGAGAGGTCCGCTTTGTTCTTTGGTGTGGGTCTTTGAGATACGCTTGCCAACGAGCTGCATGGCAGGCCAACATATGTCTGGTCAAGCATGTGGTGCCCAAGCGGCTGATGTTTTGGCCACGCGAGATACGTTTGAGACATATGTTGCAAATAGCAGAGGTGGGATCTGATGCACTCGTCTCAAAAAAGGCCCACACCAAAGAACTTTTAGAATAACGCGCAGAGGCAGCGCCCTGCACAGGCGGAGCTCTGCGGTGTGATTCAGTCGGTGTGCTGGCCCCCGGAGGGCATCCTGCCTCATTGGACATGTGCCTCCTCCTCCTCTCTCCTACCAGGCACCCGCGTGGAGTCAGTGCCCTCATCATCCCCTCCCTCTTCATCGCTGGAGCAAACCTGGCAGTATGCTGCAGCTTGTGGAACATGACTGCCAGATTGCTGTCCTTCTTGAGCATCCCCTCTCTCTGCGCTCACGCTACTGCCTTCCTCTAGCTGAGTATCATCATCAGAGCCTACAAAACATTGGGCATCCTCCTGGAGCATGTACCCAACACTGTGGTCAAAGAGTTCAGGGGACTCCTCAGGAGGACGTGGTGGGTCTAGGGAAGGAGTCACTGATGCTGACATTGAGACGAGGGAAGTCTATGCGTTGGCAGCTACTTTTCTAGTACCCTGAGCCTAAGTGAGAGAGGATGAGGAGGATGAAGAGGGCTTGGTCATCCACTCTACCAAGTCTTTGGCATGATGCGGCTCAACACGTCCAGCTGCCGAAAAGAAGGACAAGCGTGTCCCATGGCCATGTGCTGATGATGACGATGCACCGCGTCCATGACCAGCACTGCTGTCTCTAGACACAGAGCCTGCTTGCCCTCTTTTATCGGCTTGCGCCTGTCTGCCTCTCCTTGTTGGCCTTCCAGACATGGTAATGGCCTGAAGGGAGATGGGAAAACCAGCAATTGGGTAGTGTGTATATTGTGCTGGAGGCACACAACACCCACTAACTTCTGCAGATGGCAGATGGCTCAATTAGAGAAGAGCTATATAGGTGGATATAATGGTGTATAGTGCGGTTAGGGCACGCAGACAACAGGCACAATCTGCTACAACTGACTGCAAGCTCTATTAAAAAAGAGCAATATAGCTAGCTATATAGGTGGATATAACGGTGTATACTGCGGTCAGGGCACGCAGACAACAGGCACAATCTCCTACAACTGACTGCAAGCTCTATTACAAAAGAGCAATATAGCTAGCTATATAGGTGGATATAAAGGTGTCTACTGCGGTCAGGGCACGCAGACAACAGGCACAATCTCCTACAACTGACTGCAAGCTCTATTACAAAAGAGCAATATAGCTAGCTATATAGGTGGATATAACGGTGTCTACTGCGGTCAGGGCACGCAGACAACAGGCACAATCTCCTACAACTGACTGCAAGCTCTATTACAAAAGAGCAATATAGCTAGCTATATAGGTGGATATAACGGTGTCTACTGCGGTCAGGGCACGCAGACAACAGGCACAATCTCCTACAACTGACTGCAAGCTCTATTACAAAAGAGAAATATAGCTAGCTATATAGGTGGATATAACGGTGTCTACTGCGGTCAGGGCATGCAGACAACAGGCACAATCTCCTACAACTGACTGCAAGCTCTATTACAAAAAAGCAATATAGCTAGCTATATAGGTGGATATAACGGTGTCTACTGCGGTCAGGGCACGCAGACAACAGGCACAATCTCCTACAACTGACTGCAAGCTCTATTACAAAAGAGCAATATAGCTAGCTATATAGGTGGATATAACGGTGTCTACTGCGGTCAGGGCACGCAGACAACAGGCACAATCTCCTACAACTGACTGCAAGCTCTATTACAAAAGAGCAATATAGCTAGCTATATAGGTGGATATAACAGTGTCTACTGCGGTCAGGGCACGCAGACAACAGGCACAATCTCCTACAACTGACTGCAAGCTCTATTACAAAAGAGCAATATAGCTAGCTATATAGGTGGATATAACGGTGTCTACTGCGGTCAGGGCACGCAGACAACAGGCACAATCTCCTACAACTGACTGCAAGCTCTATTACAAAAGAGCAATATAGCTAGCTATATAGGTGGATATAACGGTGTCTATTGCGGTCAGGGCACGCAGACAACAGGCACAATCTCCTACTACTGACTGCAAGCTCTATTACAAAAGAGCAATATAGCTAGCTATATAGGTGGATATAACGGTGTCTACTGCTGTCAGGGCATGCAGACAACAGGCACAATCTCCTACAACTGACTGCAAGCTCTATTACAAAAGAGCAATATAGCTAGCTATATAGGTGGATATAACGGTGTCTACTGCGGTCAGGGCACGCAGACAACAGGCACAATCTCCTACAACTGACTGCAAGCTCTATTACAAAAGAGCAATATAGCTAGCTATATAGGTGGATATAACGGTGTCTACTGCGGTCAGGGTACGCAGACAACAGGCACAATCTCCTACAACTGACTGCAAGCTCTATTACAAAAGAGCAATATAGCTAGCTATATAGGTGGATATAACGGTGTCTACTGCGGTCAGGGCACGCAGACAACAGGCACAAGCTCCTACAACTGACTGCAAACTCTATTACAAAAGAGCAATATAGCTAGCTATATAGGTGGATATAACGGTGTCTACTGCGGTCAGGGCACGCAGACAACAGGCACAATCTCCTACAACTGACTGCAAGCTCTATTACAAAAGAGCAATATTGTTAGCTATATAGGTGGATATAACGGTGTCTACTGCGGTCAGGGCACGCAGACAACAGGCACAAGCTCCTACAACTGACTGCAAGCTCTATTACAAAAGAGCAATATAGCTAGCTATATAGGTGGATATAACGGTGTCTACTGCGGTCAGGGCACGCAGACAACACGCACTACAGAAGAGCAAGAACGCAAAATCGGCCGATAATGAACGGTGTATACTGTGTTGAAGGTACACAGAGAACACCCACTAACTCCTACAGACGCCAACACACTACACAAGTCCGCCGCGCTGGCGGCCTTATATAGTTTGGGGCATGTGCTACACAGCCTAAGCTATGATTGGCCACAGGCATCCTGCCTGTGGCCAATCATGGCTCTCCTCGCTGCTGGCGCTGTGATTGGCCAAGCATGCAGGGTCACAGTGCATGCTTGGCCAATCATGAGCCAGCAATGCACTGCGATGGCGCAGTGCATTGTGGGCCGTGAGCGCCACACGAATTTCTTGCGAATGGCCCATAATGTTTGGTATTCGCTGAACGTGCGAACAGCCGATGTTCGAGTGGAATGTATGTTCGACTCGAACATGAAGCTCATCCCTAGTTGTGGGCATGTTCTGTAAATTAAAAACAGTAAATAGTGTAGCGCTTCTATTAAGTGAATGTGTAATCCCATGAGGAAAATCCGAATACGATCATAGAAAATCAAATTAATCAGTAATCACATGGGAAAATCAGGAATCACATGGGGAAAGTCCATATACGATCACAAATAATAATAAATAGAGCCCTCTGTAGTGTGACTGGTGCACAAAGAGTGTAATAAAACTTCTTCAGAAAAAATAGGCGTTTCACTAGTCAAGTGCAACCCAATATGTCAACTTGTCTGAAGATATCAAAAAGGTGGGTAGAATACTCTTACCGAATATGATGGACTCACACGGTCTTACGACGGTTGAGTCGGAAACGCTTGGGGTCCAGACCTAGGACCAGATGGTAGGTTGGTGGTGGTCCGACCGGATATTGAGAAGACTCCAAACGACTGAAGACCCTAGGGGGCGTCTCACAGGGGGTTCTCCGGAATGTTCCTCAGATTGTCCAATTCGGATGTGGCTCAATTGGAATTACAACCCCAAATGAGGGGTGAGGGGTTTGTAGAAATTAGAACAAAAAAGAAAAAAGAAAGCTCCACATGGTGCGGGTCAAAAAATATTAACCATCAGGTTTTATTAAAAGGTCATATAATTGGATAAAAATTATGACTGGTGATCACAAGTGAACAAAATAAAAGCAATGTGGGGTGCCAAAAGCGAGCCCTACGCGTTTCGACATAGAGTGTCTTCAACAGCCCCTGTCTATGTCAAAACGCGTCGGGCTCGCTTTTGGCACCCCACATTGCTTTTATTTTGTTCACTTGTGATCACCAGTCATAATTTTTATCCAATTATATGACCTTTTAATAAAACCTGATGGTTAATATTTTTTGACCCGCACCATGTGGAGCTTTCTTTTTTCTTTTTTGTTCTAATTTCTACAAACCCCTCACCCCTCATTTGGGGTTGTAATTCCAATTGAGCCACATCCGAATTGGACAACCTGAGGAACATTCCGGAGAACCCCCTGTGAGACGCCCCCTAGGGTCTTCAGTCGTTTGGAGTCTTCTCAATATCTGGTCGGACCACCGCCAACCTACCATCTGGTCCTAGGTCTGGACCCCAAGCGTTTCCGACTCAACCGTCGTAAGACCGTGTGAGTCCATCATATTCGGTAAGAGTATTCTACCCACCTTTTTGATATCTTCAGACAAGTTGACATATTGGGTTGCACTTGACTAGTGAAACGCCTATTTTTTCTGAAGAAGTTTTATTACACTCTTTGTGCACCAGTCACACTACAGAGGGCTCTATTTATTATTATTTGTGATCGTATATGGACTTTCCCCATGTGATTCCTGATTTTCCCATGTGATTACTGATTAATTTGATTTTCTATGATCGTATTCGGATTTTCCTCATGGGATTACACATTCACTTAATAGAAGCGCTACACTATTTACTGTTTTAAATTGTTTAACTTTGTTTGTTTGAAGTGTTGGCAGCTGTTTTTTCACTTGTTTTTTTGTTAGTTTGATACAGCGCGGTGTTTTCCCCTTTTTTCTATGTTCTGTAAATTAAATGATGCAAATCCTCAAACAATCCATGTTAATTCCAGGTTGTGAGCAGGGGCAGACTGACCATTCGGCCACTCGGGCACTGCCCAAGTGCCCCCGGGCCACTAGGGGGCCCCATCAGGGTTACCAGCCTCAGTAAAACCAGGGACAGTATGCAAAAATCTGTATTTTTTTTTTTTACATCTGTCTCTGGAATGTCCCTTACCGACATCCTTTTGGTCTAAAAATCTAGAGATTATAGTTGGCGCACCTCTCCAGTACCTTCTCAGCCAATAGAAACATGTCTGTGTATAGTGTGAATATGTATGTGTATACTGTCTGATTGTATACTGTGTGGCCCCACAATCTCTGATTGCCTGGGGGCTCCATAATCATCTATTGCCCGGGGGCCCCGTGAGTTGTCAGTCCGCCGCTGGTTGTGAGGCAACAAAACATGCAAAATGCCATGGGGGGTGAATACTTTTGCAAGGCGCTGTATACCTGCAAAAGGGGACAGCCTGAAGTGATCTAGCAGGACTTCATTTTCTGACTAGAGTTCCACTTTAATGTATAGTATTATACACAGCACTATGCCAAAATAGAGATAAAGGGTTGGATGTCCGTTATGTTTTCTTTTCCACATTCTTTAATTTAAATGAAGTATTTAAAAGCAGAAACTCTCCTGAAACTTATGCTAATGTCAATGCATGCATTCTAAACGATCCTGACTGTTCCTCCTCACAGCACAAGTCTATGCGTTAGCCAACACGTTGAAATAAGGACAACCAGCAGCTGCAAGAATTTAGTCTTCAGAATTTCCTCTGTGACAGAAGAAAGTGCTTCTGCTGATTTGGTTAATTAAAGTTGTGTTTGGATATGTTGCAGTACTGTAAAGGCTTTTAGATTGTTGTCTATAAAGAATTTTGGGTACCATCGTTTTTTTTTTTTTTTTTGAGATTCCACCAGTGTGCACAATTGTAAGCCCTTGTACACACGGTCGGACATTCCGACGGAAAATGTCTGATCGGACCGTGTTGTCAGATAATCCGACCGTATGTGGGCTTCATTTGACTTTTTCCGTCGGAATGTCCGACCAACAAAGTTTGAGAGCTGGATATAAAAAAATTTCCGACAACATGATCCGAGTTTGTAGAGAAGTCCGATCGGACAAAGTGCCACGCATGCTCAGATCAAATTCCTACACCAAAGCTATTGGTTACTAGCCTGAACGTAGTCCCGTCGTAACTAAATGACGTCATCACGTTACGAACGATCCGATTTTCCGACAACTTTGTCCGACCGTGTGTATGCAACAGTTTCGGACAAAATCCGTCGGACAAAATTTTGTTGTCGTAATGTCCGACAGTGTGTACAAGGGCTAAGACTTGACATGTTTGGTATCAGTTTACTCGACGCAATTACTTCTTTTATATTATACCAAAAATTGGGTACACAGTGAGGGGAAAAAAATATTTGACCCCCTGCTGATTTTGTACATTTGCCCACTGACAAGAAATGATCAGGTCTATAATTTTTATAGTAGGTTTATTTTAACAGTGAGAGGCAGAATAAAAACAAAATATCCAGAAAAACGCATTTGGAAAAAGTTATAAATTGATTCGCATTTTAATGAGTGAAATAAGTATTTGACCCCTTCGCAAAACATGACTTAGTACTTGGTGGCAAAATCCTTGTTGGCAATCAGAGGTCAGACGTTTCTTGTAGTTGGCCTCCAGGTTTGCACACATCTCAGGAGGGATTTTCTCCCACTCCTCTTTGCAGATCCTCTCCAAGTCATTAAGGTTTCCAGGCTGACGTTTGTATAATACAGGTATTTGCACCAACTTCAGGGAATATACTCCTCCCTGAAGTTGGTGCAAATACCTGTATTATACAGGCCTGTACATGGGCTTTCTTGAGCAGGGGGACCTTTTGGGTGCTGCAGGATTTCTGTCCTTCATGGCGTAGGGTGTTACCAATTGTTTTCTTGGTGACTATGGTCCCAGCTGCCATGAGATCATTGACAAGATTCTCCCGTGTAGTTCTGAACTTATTGCTCACAGTTCTCATGATCATTGAAAGTTCATGAGGTGAGATCTTGCATAGAGCCCCCAGACCATGGGAGATTGACAGTTATTTTGTGTTTCTTCTGTAGCACTGACCCCCGAAAGAGCGGCTGATTTTAATGGGCTTACCGTTACCTTCCTCATCTCGTATGCGTCTAGTAACACAGTCTCTCAACATAGGATCAGAGTGTTTAGGTGAAAAGTCCAGGTACTCTTATGCTGCGTACACACGACCAGACTTTTTGACAGCAAAGATCCGACGCAATCCCTCCTTACATCAGGATCCCCTTCAAAATGATCCCTTACATCAGGGTCCCATGAGAGTCTCCCCTATATTATGGTCCCCATCAGTGCCCTCCTTACATCAGAAGTACCCTTAAATCAGGGTCCCCATCAGAGTCCCATCTTACAGCTGGGCCCAATCAGAATCCCCCTTACATCAGGGTCCCCATCAGAGTCGCCCATTCCATCAGCTCCCCCTTACATTCGCTGCCGATCACTTTCCAGCCGAGTTGTAGAGACTGCCATCCATCTAAACAAGGCCTAATGCCCCATACACACGGTCGGACATTCCGACCACAAAATCCGTCTGATTTTTTCCTACGGATTTTGCCTGAAAATTGTCTTGCATGCACACAGTCGCACAAAGCTGTCGGAAAATCCGATCGTTCTGAACGAGGTGACGTCAAACACGTACGTCGGGACTATAAACGGGGCCAGTAGCCAATGACTTTAGTCCCTTCGTTTATTCTGAGCATGATTGGAACCTTGTCCGTCGGAATTGTCTACACACGATCGGAATTTATGCGATCGGATTTTGTTGTCGGAAAATTTTCGATCCTGCTCTCAAACTTTGTGCGTCGGAAAATCTGATGGAAAAAAAGTCAGATGGATTTTCCGACAACACGATTCGTTCGCAACATTTTCCGTCGAAAAATCCGACCGCGTGTATGGGGCATTAGGGTTTATATACGCTTTAAATGTTCCAAATTGTAAAAATGTTGGGGGCTACCCTGCTCCACTGCACTGTGTAGTCACCCTGGTAGAGGACATTCATCATAATGCACAAACTGACTTTAGCTGTCGGCAAAAAATAATGACCGGCCGCAGTGCAGGTGACAGCGGCAGACGGAGAAATGTCATCGGTCGCAGGAGAAGCCGCAAACTCTCACAGGAGAGACTTTAATTTCGGAGCAGGTGGACCAGAGCTGAGAGAGGGTTCTGTTCAGAAGAGAGCCTGAAACATATTTCCCAGCCAGCGGTGCATGTCTGTCTGAGATCCAGACACTACAATGGCCCTCGCTGAGTAGTTTCACTCAGCGGCAATTTGCAAGCAATATTTCCACGCCGGTTATTTCATATAGCACTCTTCTTCTGGACATAATTAAAAGCTTTCAGTACAAATGCTTCTTGTGAGTGAAGTGACAGCTACCTGCAAGTTAACACCACTTAGTGGCTTCAGGTATCTCAGACTGAAGCCCTGTCCAAATTTTGCATAATGATTTGCTCCCGAAACAGAAAGGGGCTTTATGTAAGATAAGAAGTTTGAAGGGGAATATGAAACATGATCTAATTAGCTGGGATTCAAAGGCAGGACCCAGGTATGTGTCTGCACAAGAGCTTCTTATAACAGGAACTGGAAAGCCGCTAATATTAAAGAACAACATACCTTTCACTTGGATTCCCCCAGGGAATGTCAACTGCTCAGGTTTCTGTTATTTTTTTTTGAAAGAGGGATGCGAGATGAAGAGATGTCTGCGAAATATGAAGAAAAAGTAGCACAGGCTTCCAGACGTGTAAGGGTTAAGACGGGCTACTGTCACCCATTATCATAATATGTATAATACCACTCATATATCCACCAATTTATAATTGAAGAACATTAGAATAATTAAAATATATGCAAATGAATATATGCAAAGCCCCCCCCCCCCCCCCGATTAGGGGATCTCCACCCCTGATACACCTTGCAGCTGGCATCTGGATGCAGATACGAAAATAAATTAGCCACACTTCAGAGCTTAGCTCCTCGCCTTGTGTTTATTGATTGTTACAAAAGACTGCCTACAATCATGTCTCCACTCAAAAACCAACTATAAGTACCTGGATCACCTGCTGCTGGCAATATGGCAGTGCAGAAGGTTGTAGTTTCTGTTGTCCACCAGTGGGTGTCTCCCAGCAGCCAGAAGATCCCAGTAGTCAGTCTCCACCTGATGCTGGCTGCTGGGAGGGTATTTAGTTCCTCCTCTACTATTCCCTTGTGCTTCAGTGTTTTGCCCTGCTAGTCAGATACTGCCTACTACTAATCCTGAGCAGGATTCCTACCTGAGCCTGCTTTTACCTTGTACCTATATATCCTGATGACATCACAGAGCTGGTGGATATGAGAGACCTTGCACTCCTATACCTTCCGTTTGAGGATACCCCACAGATGCTTAATGGGGTTTAGGTCTGGAGACATGCTTGGCCAGTCCATCACCTTTACCCTCAGCTTCTTTAGCAAGGCAGTGGTAGTCTTGGAGGTGTGTTTGGGGAATACTGCCCTCCCAGTCTTCGAAGGGAGGGGATCATGCTCTGCTTCAGTATGTCACAGTACATGTTGGCATTCATGGTTCCCTCAATGAACTGTAGCTCCCCAGTGGCGGCAGCACTCATGCAGCCCCCGACCATGACACTCCCACCAAAATGCTTGACTTTCGGCAAGACACACTTGTCTTTGTACTCCTCACCTGGTTGCTGCCACACACGCTTGACACCATCTGAACCAAATACGTTTATCTTGGTCTCATCAGACCACAGGACATGGTTCCAGTAATCCATGTCCTTAGTCTGCTTGTCTTCAGCAAACTATTTGCAGGCTTTCTTGTGCATCATCTTTAGAAGAGGCTTCCTTCTGGGATGACAGCCATGCAGACTAATTTGATACAGTGTGCGGCGTATGGTCTGAGCACTGACAGGCTGACCCCCCCACCCCTTCAACCTTTGCAGCAATGCTGGCAGCACTCATACATCTATTTCCCAAAGACAACCTCTGGATATGATGCTGAGCACGTGCACTCAACTTCTTTGGTCGACCACGGTGAGGACTGTTCTGCGTGGAACCTGTCCTGTTAAACCGCTGTATGGTCTTGGCCACCGTGCTGCAGCTCAGTTTCAGGGTCTTGGCAAACTTCCTTATAGCCTAGGCCATCTTTATGTAGAGCAACAATTCTTTTTTTCAGATCCTCAGAGAGTTCTTTGTCATGAGGTGCCATGTTGAATTTCCAGTGACCAGTATGAGAGAGTGAGAGCGATAACACCAAATTTAACAGAGACCTTGTAACACTAACGAATCACATGACACCGGGAAGGGAAATGGCTAATTGGGCCCAATTTGGACATTTTCACCTAGGGGTGTACTCACTTTAGTTGCCAGTGGTTTAGACATTTAGTGCTGTATATATATATATATATCATACAATCGCTTCGAATGTTGTATTTTTCGTCCGATTTCGTGATCGTGTGTACTAGGCTTTAGTTAAGGTGTTCGTTACCCTAAAAAAAAAAAATGTATCCTGTTCCCTTAAAGCATGTTACACAGCACAGTGCTTATGCTGTGTAATTTGGCCCTTTCTATCACCTGAAATACCTGGCCTCCCAGTTTCTGCCCACCCCCCTGTAAACTGACCATGGTTTATCATTCTGCTAAGCCCTCACACCATGGTCAGTTTATGAACCTCCATCATCATCAGCTCTCCTCTGTCCTTTCCCCCTTCCCCTCCTTGCCTGTCAGCTCTTGCCTGTGCCTATCCCCTCCCCTCCTGCTTCTTAAACCTCTTTCTGCCTGCATTATAGCCAAAAGATGGCTACAGTGTAGGCCTAAATTGCTGGGAGGATGTCCATGTACGTTCTCCTGTGCATGAGCTGCCTGTGTAACCCATGCAGGGCATGTGTGGCTCGCTCTGTGATAACGAATTAATGATCCCGTTCCCTTACCATGTGATCAGCTGTCAGCCAATGACGATTTTTTACCGCCGCTTTACCGTGATTTTAGCGGCGGTATTCGGCACACTGCAGTGAAAGGGGCCGGATTTTTTCAGGCGCTATACAGGTGCTATTTTTAGCGCTGTAGCACCTGAAAAACGCCTCAGTGTGAAAGTGGCCCAAGTCTTTTTAAATTTGGCATCATATCATTAAGCTCCGCAGTCAAATTCCCAATGAATCCTATTTTTCACTTCAGCCAATGAGAGTGAGCGTGCCAGTCAGGCTTTTGTGATTGTCTGTTTAGTTTCCATTAGAATATGCGTCATTAATTAGAACTGATCTTTTGTTAGGCCATCTGGCTTAAAGCGGGAGTCCGCCGGGAGTCCGCTGTTTTCTTTTTTTTAAAAGCCAGCAGCTACAAATACTGCAGCTGCTGACTTTTAAAATATTGACACTTACCCGCCCAGCGCGCCCGCGATGTCGGCACCCGAAGCCGATCTCTCGATCGTCTCTCGGGTGCTGCCGCCGCCATCTTGGGTATGGGAATCAGGAAGTGGAGCCTTTCGGCTTCATTTTCCGGTTCCCTACTGCGCATGCGCGAATCGCGCTGCGCAATAAGGATGGTCCCCGCTGTCTCTGGGATCCGTGTGTTTCCCAGCAGGCAGCGGGGGACCTTCAGAAAGGGGCGTAGATTCTGCGGAAAGGGGCTACCTTCTGCAGAATCTACGCCGGAAGTGGGTGCAGATACCTGTACTGTACAGGTACCTGCACCCCCCTCCCCCCTGAAAGGTGCCAATTGTGGCACCGGAGGGGGGGAGGGTTCCAATGAGCGGAAGGTCCACTTTAGGGTGGACCTCCGCTTTAAGCTTGAGTAACACCACGCCTGGTGACATAGGCAAACTGTTATCAAATAGGATGGCTAGCATCTTATATATTTGGTTAAAGAATGATGAGACAACTGGGCAGGACTGCCACAATTCTGGGATAAAAGTCTGGGACTAGGCAGCTACGAAAAATAAAAACCTTGCATAACCAGGAGCAAAGTGCGCTAAGTGGGTTGGGACTAAATACCATGGATACAGGACTTTATAATTGGTTTCTAAGGCTAAGGCATTCTGGGTGCATGACTTGGTGGGGTTCCAAATTTGGTTCCATGGAAGAGGCTGGGGGTAATTGAAAACCTCAGTACCACATCCAGAGGCTTCCTCTTTTGTCTTATAGATTGTGTTTATTATTTTTTCTATATATATATATATATATATATATATATATTTTTTTTTTTTTTGTGTTGGGGACTTGGAGGCCATGCTCCCATTTTTCTGCCTTCTGATCCATTGTTGTGGCTGCTGGTGACCACCCTTTGCCTTGGTAGGCCCCTTGTTCCATTTTTGAACTGCCCAGCCTGTATCCTCGCCAACTCCAGCACGCCTTCATTTTGTGTCATTCTCTTCCTTTTCTCGTCCCCCTCATTCCTTGTGGTTGGGTGTGTGACGCACATTTCAAGATGTATGTAAACAATTATACCATTGCGTTGTTGTGTTTATGTAGGTTTGTTTATTTGTTTAATGTCATTTTGTGCACTTTTGGTATTTCATTTTTATCAGCTGTACCCTGTGAGCCCCTTAGGAAGCCTTGACTGTGAAACGCATCAAGACTCCTACAACGCTACCTCACTTTGGCATTTTCGGATGCTTTATGCACATGCAATATATTATTTAATTTATATCAACAGATTATACCTAGCTGTACGTGCCATGAGGAGGGTGTATGGGATGCTGTTCTTAACTATTGTATCTATGTCTTTTGATTTTACCAAATAGGGGTGTATTTTACCCCCCACTTTTTATAGTGTACAATAATAAATTTGGATTTTTTACTGTAAATTAATACGTTGTGCTTCCAGAGGTTGGATTTTCTAGCACCTTAAACATCCAACATTTGTTTTTTCAAATTCGTTTTTTCAAATTTGGTTCCATTGTTTCGTAAGAATAGTAATGCTAAACACTGATGGCCACTTATGCATTGAATCATGATGAGGGTGTGCAGAGCCTTTCAATAGACACGTATATGGCAAGGAGATAAAACCTTGGGGGTCATCTCAGCATCTATGCTCAAAAGGAGTCCAAGTCATCCCATTGCATATAAGTTTTAGTGCCAAATGTTATGTTTTTACATCTCTTTGTATATCAATTCTGTATTTGTTTAGTAGCCCTGAAGAAGGAGGAAGTTGCTGAATTCCTGAAGGGCTGTTTTGCTTTGTTCTGCAGAACAAATTCCCAACATTAAAAGTTTTTGGACTCTCAGCTTATTGGTTGGGTCCTCTTTTTGGACTTTGTATATGGTGTAATCGCAGACACTAAAACCTATAGTCGTCTACAGAACTTCATGTATGTTGTCTTATGCCGCGTACACACGGTCGGAGAATCCGTCGGAATGTGTCCTATCGGACCGTGACGTCAGATAATCTGACAGTGTGTGGTATGCATCGGACTGATCCCGTCCGAATCTCCGTCCGACCCAATTTTCCAACATGTTGGAAATATTTCCCGACCAACTGGGCCGGTCGGACATACTCCGATCATGTGTAGAGAATTTTGATCGGACCAAGAGCCACGCATGCTCAGATCAAATTCCTACATCAAAGCTATTGGCTACTAGCCTGAATCTAGTCCCATTGTAACGAAATTACGTCATCACGTTCTGAATGATCGGATTTTTCGACAACTTAGTCCGACCGTGTGTATGCAACAGTTTCGGACACAATCCGTCAGACTAAATCTGACGGACAAAATCCAACAGATTTGGTTGTGGAAATCTCCAACCGTGTGTACGTGGGCTTACAGTTCCTATATGTAAAACATGGATAGAAGACATGTAAAACATACTACAAAATGTACTGTTAGGTGTTAGCCCTTGTACACACGGTCGGCCATTCCGACAACCAAATCCGTCGGATTTTGTCCGATGGATTTTGGCCGAAACTGTTGCATACACACGGTCGGACAAAGTTGTCGGAAAATCCGACGTGATGACGTTATTTCGTTACGACGGGACTACGTTCACGCTAGTAGCCAATAGCTTTGGTGTAGGAATTTGATCTGAGCATGCGTGGCACTTTGTCCAATCAGAATTCTCTACACATGATCAGAGTATGTCAGATCGGAGCATTTTGTCGGACAATTTTACCAACAAGTTGGAAAACTTGGTCCGTCGGATACTCCAACGGAAACAGTCCGATGGAGACCACACACAGTCGGAATATCCGACAAAACGGTCCGATAGGACACATTCCGTCGGAATCTCCGACCGTGTGTACAAGGGCTAACACTGCCTTGCCCTGTAATATCCTGCTTGTTAGAAAGTTGGAGTGGAGCTTAAAAGATCCACTATTGCAGATTAAAACAGCTGGGAAGTCCCGGAGCAGCAGACAGTTTTTATAAACATAATCCAGAGTATTACATTTTCCTGCCTACTAAATGCCGCAGATGTACACAAATCCGAGCGTGGAAACATAAATCTGAAGGTCCCTGATTCAATTTACACGAAGGCCTTGACATGTATCTATTATTTTTAATGACTTACCACTAACATCCATGTTATTCCCCTCTCCATTCTTCGTTGGAGCTTGTTGTACACTTTGGGATTCCCCTGAAGACAAAATTCCCTGTAATTCGTGCTTTTTACTGTAAAGTTATTTTTATTATGTGACCTCTCCCCTTCAGCATACCAAGTAAATGTCCCATTCTATAGACCACACAGTGCATTCACTTTCACCACAAAGGGAGACAGCTCAGTCCTTTTACTTCCTTGGATTCTGGCCTTGAAGATCATGCTGCAGGATTATATCGCTGAACAAAGTATTGCGAGGAAACACAATGAGATGAGACGTATTGACAGGAAGAGCTTAGCATTGACGAAGAGGTCACACAAAGAGAGCCACCGTGACACAAAAAACATGAGTACATGGCGTGGAATTCATCCTTTTCTCCCCCGTTGCCTTCACAAAACGGTTTACATTCTGCCCCTATTTTTTAAAATAATATAGCAATTAAAGTGTAATGAAATACACTGGACTACTTCTCCACTAATTCACTAGTGGTCAAGTTGAAAGTTATAGAGGGCCTCAAGTGCAAATCCCAACAATTCCATGGGGCGGCGCAATAGAAGTGAGATTATGTGCAAAAAAAAAAAAGCTTTGGCCATACTTCTTTAATGCAGGCATGTGGTCTTCAATCAAGATACTTAAAGTGGGTGTAAATTCAGAAGGTTTTCTTCCATCATAATGCATTCTATCCATTAACCAGTTCCCGACCGGCGCACGATGATGTACGTCGGCAGAATGGCACAGGCAGGTAAACTGGCGTACAGGTATGTCCAGTTGAAATTGCCGCCCTGCCATCGCGTGCCCGGTCTGGACCCCGTGAGTTCCGTCACGGGTCCTGCGGACTCGATCGTCTCACGGGGAAGGCTGAACGGGGAGATGCCGATGTAAACAGCATCTCCCCGTTCTGCCTAGCAACAAGTGACACTGATCTCTGCTCCCTGTGATTGGAGCAGAGATCAGCATTCACTAACACACAGCCACGCCCCCCACAGTTAGTAACACGCCCCTAGGACACACTTAAACCCTACACTGCCACCCCCTGGTTAACCCCTTCACTGCCAGTGTCATTTACACAGTAATCAGTGCATTTGTATAGCGCTGATTGCTGTATAAATGACAATGGTCCCAAAAATGTGTCAAAAATGTCCGATGTTTCCGCCATAATGTCCCAGTCACAATAAAAATCGCTGATTGCCACCATTACTAGTAAAAAAAAAAAGATTAATAAAAATGCCATAAAACTATCCCCTATTTTGTAAACAGTATAAATTTTGTGCAAACCAATCAATAATCGCTTATGGCAATTTTTTTATTTTTTTTTACCAAAAATATATAGAATTGTCGCTCTTTTTTTGTTCATAGCGCAAAAAATAAAAACTGCAGGGGTGATCAAATACCACCAAAAGAAAACTCTATTTGTGGGAAAAAAAGGACGTCAATTTTGTTTGGGAGTCACATCGCACGACCGCGCAATTGTCAGTTAAAGAGACGCAGTGCTGAATCGCAAAAAGTGGTCTGGTCTTAAGCCAGCAAAATGGTCCGGTCTGAAAGTGGTTAAGTTAAAAAAACCTTCTGTGTGTAGCAGCCTCCCCAGCACTCCCTAATACTTACCTGAGCCCCATCTCTGTCCAGCGATGACCACGAGTTCCTCTCCTCTTCTCCTGATTGGCTGGGACACAGCAGCGGCACCATTAGCAGCCCGTTGCTGTCAATCAAAGTCAGTTAGCCAATCAGGAAAGAGAGGGAGTGGGCCCCCGAACTGGGGCTCCGTGTCTAAATGGGCACACAGAGCTGTGATTTGGCTTGGGTGCATCCATAGCAAGTTGCTTGTTGGGGGGCGTACTCGACCGGAGGGAGGGGCCAGGAGAGCCGAAGAGGGACCAAAGAAGAGGAGGGTCAAGGCTGCTCTGTGAAAATCCACTGCACAATGTGGGTAAGTATAATATATTTGTTTTTTTTTAGAGAGAAAAAGAAAAACGAGACTTTACAATCACTTTAAAGTAGAATTCCAGGCATGGTATATTTTTATATGGACCATTTTTACATGGTACAGCTTGGACCAATGTTACTATAACTGTACCATACATGGCTGATGCCCATGGAAGCTGGAAATCAATGGAGTAGACACCATTACTCCATTGATCTCCACTTGCTTCCGGATCCTGTGCTGCGTGGCTACCCTGCTGCATTCTGAACACCTGATTGGACAAGGTGAAGAGCAAGATGTCACCACCCCACCTCTCTACCTTGTTTAATTAGAAAACGCTTTGCACTCATTCAGAACATGCAAAGCATTCTCTAAATGGCACCCGTGCTGAGCGGCCAACCTCCAGCATTCACAATGCATCAGGCCAACCGCTCATCATGGGGCCGGAAGCAAGTGGAGATCATTGGAGTAGCAATATCTACTACGGTGATCTAGGGGAATTGGCTCCATGCTGTACCAATGTAATATGTAAAGATATGCCATGTCTGGAATTCTCGACATATGGATCTAAAAATTACACTTTCTACTGCCAGTACCTACATCCTCATAAGAAAATATTTATGAAAACCTCTATGTACAAAACTGAGATTTTTAGTGGCACCAATCAAAATGAGTAATTTATCATAAAACCTTTGTTTTATTATACATTTTTTTCACAATATCTCATACAATTGATTAAGTGCTTAATATAGAGACACCTCCATCTAAACCATATACTGTATGTACAGTAGTTGTCCAAAAAAACTGGATGCGAGCAAAAAAAGTTATTAAAATTTTGGTTCCCTAAAAATACTCTGGCTTGTATACCAGTATTTAGTAAATAAGTGTGGATGATAAAGAGCCCCCTGAATAACCATTAGATGCAGCAACAATGTGAGGGAACGTTCTGTACCTCCACATCTGGGCTCAGTCCCATATGTAATAATATCTATGTCTGTTGATCCTAAAGCAGAACTAAACCCATCTATTTAACAATTTCAAACATGCTGGGAATGCTAACTGTCACGTATGCTTGTGCACTCAACCAAAATGTCAAACCAACATCTCCAAAATAAGTCCCTTCATAACCAGTGACACTACAAAGCTCCTAATTCACTCCCTGGTTATCTCTCGCCTCGACTACTACAACTTTCCCCCTCATTGGCTTACCTTTAAAGAGGATATTCCCTATTCAGTCCACCATGAATGCTGCTGCCAGGCTCAGCCACCTTACAAACCACTAAGGGCTGGTTTACACTTGCTTCAAAAAACAAGGCTTCGGACCTGCTTTGTTAAAGCTCTCTGAACGCCAGTCAAAGCTATCACTAAATAAAATGGTTAGCTTACAGTCCTTTTTACACCTTGCTTTTGCTTGGTGCTTCGATGAGACTTTGGTGGGTCTTCGATGAGACTTTGGTGGGTCTTTGATGAGACTTTGGTGGGGCTTCGATGAGCCTTTGAGGCTTTGGTGGGGCTTCGATAAGACTTTGGTGGGGCTTCGATGAGTCTTTGAGACTTTGGTTCGGCTTCGATGAGACTTTGAGACTTTGGTGGGGCTTCAATGAGACTTTGGTGGGGCTTCGATGAGCCTTTGGTGGGGCTTCGGTGAGGCTTTGTGGGGCTTCGATGAGGCTTCGGTGGGGCCTCAATGAGGCTTCGGTGGGGCTTTGTGTGAGCTTTGCCGTAGACTTCTATGAAGGCTTTGAAGCACCACTAAATGGGGGTATAATTTCTAAATCAAAGCCAAGGCAAAGCAAAAGCAAGGTGTAAACAGGACTGTAAGCTAACCATATTATTTAGTGACAGGAGCTTTGACTGGCGTCCAGAGAGCTTTAACAAAGCGTGTCCAAAGCCTTGTTTTGAAGCAATGTAAACTAGTCGTTAATGTGTGTTGAAGCCAAAGCATGTGTAAACGAGCCCTTAGTGTCTGTCATCCCTTTCTGCTTATCCATTGGCTGCCACTCCCCCAACAAATTCAATTCAAAATTATAACAATAACTTACAAAGCCATCCACAACTTGGACCACAGCTACATCACTAAACCAAATCGTTTTTTAAACAAGCTGAAATACTGAAACATGCTTATAGCGCCACGTTCCGTTATCTATACAATAAATACAAGGTTTCTATAGGACTTTTAAAGCGCAACTACACCATATTGTAAAAAAATATACATTTTAATGCAATTTATAGAATACATAATTGGAAGTTAATACAACAATATAGCACAAAATCAATATATACAGTTGCAATGCGGATACATCTCAACATGTTTTGCCATACATTATCAGGCTTCTTCAGGATAACTTTTTAATCTTGCATAGGCATACAATCACTAAAATAAGTAAAAGAGAATAAAAAAAACATGCAAAGAAATACTTATAAATGCATTACAATTTACCACCATACAGGCTATATATCTTCTTCTTATTTTAGTGATTGTATGCCTATGCGAGATTAAAAAGTTCTCCTGAAGAAGCCTTATAATGTATGGCAAAAACATGTTGAGATGCATCCTCATTGCAACTGTATATATTGATTTTGTGCTATATTGTTGTATTAACTTCCAATTATGCATTCTATAAATTGCATTAAAATTTATATTTTTTTACAATATGGTGTAGTTGCGCTTTAAAAGTCCCATAGAAACCTTGTATTTATTGCACTAAACCAAATAGTTTAGATACCAACCAAATCGTTCTCTTCATTCCTCCCAAGACCTCCTGCTCTCTAGTTCCCTTCTTATCTTTCCCCATGCTCTCCTCCAGGACTTCTCCCAAACCTCTCCCATCCTCTGAAATTCCTAATCTGTCTATCTCCTACTCTGTCCACTTTTAGGCGATCCCTGAAAACCTCTCTTCAGAGAAGCCTATCCTGCCTCCACCTAACAACTGTACTTTTATTTTCTTCATCAGCTCATCCCCCACAGATATTACCTTTTGTATCTCTTGATACTTGATCCTATCTTTTAGATTGTAAGCTCTAAGGAGCAGAGCCCTCTGATTCCTCCTGCATTGTATCGTGGCTGTACTGTTTGCCCTAATGTTGTATAGCGCTGTGCAAACTGTTGACACTATATAAACCCTGAATAATAATAATAATAATAAAACATCAAATGGCTGGTGTCATCACTGATCACATGTGCAGCCCCAGTTGCAGATCAAACAGAAGAAAAAGATAGGAGGGTGTAGTTCCTCTTTAAAAAAACAAATGGTGGATACTTATGTAATTAAATATTTAAACAGGTCAAGCCAAAATTACTACATTTTGGTGCTAGGGTGCCGAGGTATGTTCCACACATCAAACTAAGTGGTATACTGTATTATTATGTGTATATATATATTTTTTTAAGCATTATAATTTTTCTTTCGTGGATTGCTGTATTGTGTTCATGTGTCCTGATGAAGTTAACCCATGTCCTTATGGAAATGTAAACAAAGACTCACCCAAGCTCTATCGCATATTTATAGGACGATGAGCTGAATAACGGTGCTCAGGCCATTGTATCTTATATATCAAAATTGAAAAAAGAATGCCGGAAACTCGATTGCTTCTTCTTAAATCTTTATTGAGCACAGACAGCAGTGCGACATCAAAACTCTAACATGTTTCGGCAAAAGCCTTCCTCATACTATGAGGAAGGCTTTTGCCGAAACATGTTAGCGCTTTGATGTCGTGCTGCTGTCTGTGCGCAATAAAGATTTAAGAAGAAGCAATCGGGTTGCCGGCATTCTTTTTTCAATTTTCACGTCTTTATGGACCTTGCTTTGTGCACTGGTGGGCAGCCATGTTGGACCACCAAGGGGTCATCCCCAAACTGTTCCCACAAAGTTTGGAGCATGAAATTGTCCAAAATGTCTTGGTATGCTGACACCTTAAGAGCTCCCTTCATTGGAACTAAGGGGCCAAGCCCAACTCCTGAAAAAAAAACCCACACCATAACTCCCCTCCTCCACCAAATGATATGGAGCAGTAAGCAAGGTCCATAAAGACATGGATGAGCGAGTTTGGGGTGGAGGAACTTGACTGGCCTGCACAGAGCCCTGACCTCAACCTGATAGAACACGTTTGGGATGAATTCAAGCGGAGACTGCAAGCCAGGCCTTCTCATACAACATCAGTGCCTGACCTCACAAATGTACTTCTGGAAGAATGGCCAAACATTCCCATAGACACACTCCTAAACCTTGTGGACGGCCTTCCCAGAAAAGTTGAAGCTGTTATAGCTGCAAAGGGTGGGCCAACTCACTATTGAACCCTATGTGCGTGTAAAGGCAGGCGTCCCAATACTTTAAACAATATAGTAAAGGCAAGCGTCCCAATACTTTAAACAATATAGTGTATCTATCTATCTATCTATCTATCTATCTATCTATCTATCTATCTATCTATCTATCTATCTTTCTATCTATTTTCTACTGTTTTCTGCTCTTTGCGTAATTTTTTTTTTGTTTTTTAACTTCTCTTTGGCCTCCTGGACTATCTCATTCCCATGTCACCTGTCACGAGCGGCCCAAGCCAACACAAAACAAAGCCCCTTATTGTCAGAGGGAAGGGATTGATGTATTGTGACTATAGAGGACATCAAAGACTTATTGCTGACTTTAGCTCTCTGAGAAATAAAGGTGGTAAACCCCATTTTGTCTGTGTCTTCCCTTTGTGGAGGACATGTATTCACTGACACTGCTACCAAACAAAGTGCACAGAACAAATGTCCTGGAAGAGCAAAGCACATCATCACATTCTTATCTGGCCAAACACAGTATATTGTAGGTTAACTATTGCCCTTCCCTTTGTCACATTGACATTGCATGTCTCTATAAAAGAACCAGATCTAAGAAAGATAGAAGATCTTTTTACCTGGGGGGGGTGTTTGTGTTATCTCCCCATTTAAATCTTTGTAGGCTCTTATTGTTACACTATTTAAAGCGAAATTTCACCCCTTTCTTCTAGTAACATCCTCTATTTGCTGTTTCCTTCTCCATTGCTCCTCACATTGCTGTATTCTTTTGATGGTAAACCAGGGCCCCTAAGCTGGCCATACACTGGTAGATTTTTTTACATTCTTCTTTTTTGCATTCTTTATTTATAAGTTGTACCATTACAAACTTTAACCACTTGACCTCTGAAAAATCGACCCCCCCCCTCCCCTTTTATGACCAGGCCATTTTTTGCGGGACGGCACTGCGTAACTTTACTTGACAATTGCGCGGTCGCGCTATGTTGTACCCAAATAAAATATATGTCCTTTTTTCCCCACAAATAGAGATTTCTTCTGGTGATATTTGATCACATCTGCCTTTTTTATTTTTTGCGCTTTAAACAAAAAAAGACAATTCTGAAATAAAAACCGAGGGGGTTATTTACTAAAGGCAAATCCACTTTGCACTGCAAGTGCAACTGCAAAGTCAGTGTAGATCCGAGGGGGGACATGCGAGGAAAATAAAAAACAGCCTTTTTAGCTTGCACGTGATTGGATGATGAAATCAGCAGAGCTTCCCCTCCTTTCAGCTCTACCCCTTAGATTTAGAGCGACTGCATTTCCAAGTGCACTTGCAGTGCAAAGTGGAGTTACCTTTTTCGTAAATAACCCCCCAATATCTTTTATTTTCTATACCTTAGATTTTAAGCTCCTTGAGGGTAGGGACCGATGTGAATGTACAATGTATATGTACAGTGCTGTGTAAATTGACGGCGCAATATAAGTACCTTAAATAATAATATTCAATTTAAAAAAAATAAGAATTTCTTCATCAATTTAGGCCAATACTGTATACTGTTCTGCTACATATTTTTGGTAAAAAAAATCCCTATCAGTGTATATTGTTTAGTTTGCACAAGTTATAGCATCTACAAACTGTAGGATATTTTTATTTATTTATTTTTTACTAGTAATGGCGGCGATCATTGGCTTATAGCAGGACTGCGATATTGCGGCAGACAAATCGGACACTAACTGACACTTTTGGCACTTTTTGGGAACCAGCGACACTAATACAGTGATCAGTGCTAAAAAAAAATATGCACTTTCACTGTACTAATGCCACTGGCTAGGAAGGGGTTAACATCAGGGGCGATCAAAGGGTTAACTGTGTGCCTAGCTGGTGTTTTAGTGTAGTAGGGGAGGTGCTTTTACTAGTGGAAGGCATGGATTGATGTTCCTGCTTTACAGGAACACAGGATCCATGCCTTCTGTATTGACAGAATGGCAGTCTGCCTTGTTTACATAGGCAGATCGCTGTTCTGACTCTGTACCGAAGCATTGGTGGGTGCCAGTGGACATAGAGTCCGCCGTTCCCACCGATCAGCTCCCAATGTGTACAATCACAACGGGGACCAGGCCTCTGGCGAAGCGCGTGTGCGCTCAAGACCCAGAAGTGCGGGATCACCTACTTGGTAAGTGGATAAAGAAAGAAACAAATAAGACAATGAGGTTGATTTACTAAAACTGGAAAGAGCAAAATATGGTGCAGCTGTGCATGGTGGCCAATCAGCTTCTAACTTTAGCTTGTTCAATCAACCACTTGCCGACAGCTGCACGCTGATATACGTTGGCACAATGGCAGCTGTGAGAAAATGGGCATACCTGTCCTTCCCCTTTAATTGTGGGCGTGTGCACTCACCCCGTACAGTGTGACCGCGCCCGTGGGTCCCACGGACTCGATGTTTGCCGGTGTCCCGCGATCGTGTCACGGAGCTGCAGAACGGGGAGATGTCTATGTAAACAAGGCATTTCCCTGTTCTGCCTAGTGACATGACAGCGATCACTGCTCCCTGTCATCGGGAGCAGTGATCTCTGTCATGTCGGTGGTAGCCCACCCCCCCCCACAGTTAGAATCACTCCCTAGGACACACTTAACCCCTTGATTGCCCCCTAGTGTTTAACCCATTCCCTGCCAGTATCATTGTATCATTTACTCAGTAATCAGTGCATTTTTGTAGCACTGATCACTGTATAAATGACAACGATCCTAAAATAGTGTCAAAAGTATCCGATGTGTCCGCCATAATGTCGCAGTCCTGATAAAAGCCTCTGATCGCCGTCATTACTAATAAAACAATGAATAATAAAATTGCCATAAATCTATCCCCTATTCTGTAGATGCTATAACTTTTGCGCAAATCAAAATATGCTTATTGCGAATTCTTTTACCAAAAATATGTAGAAGAATACATATCGGCCTAAACTGAGGAAAACATTTTTTTTTTATTTTTTTGGGGGAAATATTTATTATAGCAAAAAGTAAAAAACATTGTTTTTTTTTTTCAAAATTGTCACTCTTGTTTATAGCGCAAAAAATGAAAACCGCAGAGATGATCAAATACCACCAAAAGAAAGTTCTATTTGTGGGGGAAAAAAAGGATGTAAATTTTGTTTTGGTGTAACGTCGCACGACTGCCCAATTGTCAGTTAAATCGACGCAGTGGCGAAATCACGAAAAGGTGCTCTGGTCAGGAAGGGGGTAAAATCTTCCGACTCTGAAGCTCTGATGAAAAAATAATTTAAAAAAACGGAAGCGGATTGGTTTCTATGCACAGCTGCACAAGATATTGCACTCTCTAGTTTTAGTAAATCAACCCCTTTATTACAATCTATTGCATAGCCGTTGAGGTCTAATATGGTATGAGCTACCTAGTAGTGGGAGTTGATACAAAGGTACCCTAGGAATGAAGGGAAAGCTAGGCAGAGAACAGACCAGAGCTCACAAAAAGGGATAGTAAAACGGTAAGTATTGGCAATGGAGATCAACGGGCCCGTACAAGGAGGAGGTGATAAAGTACGTCCAATGTACAGATTGTGTAGTAGCATAAAAGGGGACCTAATACTTATTATGCATTGGTTAAGGCAGGTAGTTAACCTAAAGTCAAGACACTTGTACAAACGTTCATACAGAAAATCTTCATTCAATCTACATTTAATAGTGCCATCAAAGACTTGGTGAAGGTCATTTGAAAGTACTTAAAATATTTGTTTTCTTTTAACTAGGGACGCACCGACACCAATTTCTTTTTTTACAGCCAGTTTGAGTTCCAGTACTTTTTTTTTAGTACTCGCCGATACCGATTACAGATACCTTCCGACAACTGTTTTGTTTACACTTCAGTTGTTAGCAATGGTAAAAAGCATTGAAAAGTTATTTACAAATTAAATATTTTTTTTTTTTTTTTTTTTTATGTTTTTGCGTTTTTAAATGTGAGACGTGTAAATATATGTTAACAATGTAAAGATATTAATGAACAAAACAAACAAAAAAAAAAAGTTTTAATTATTAAAACGGAGGTCCGCCCTAAAATGGACCTTCCGCTCATCGGAACCCTCCCCCCCTCCGGCGCCACAATTGGCACCTTTCAGGGGGGAGGGGGGTGCAGATACCTGTACAGTACAGGTATCTGCACCCACTTCCGGGATAGCTCTCTGCGGAAAAGGGGCATAGATTACGCCCCTTTCCGCAAGTGCCCGCCCCTTTCCGCAAGTTCCCCGCTGCCTGCTGGGAAACACACAGATCCCAGAGGCAGCGGGGACCGTCCTTATTGCGCAGCGCGACTCGCGCATGCGCAGTAGGGAACCGGGAAATGAAGCCGAAAGGCTCCATTTCCTGATTCCCATACCCAAGGTGGCGGCGGCAGCACCCGAGAGACGATCTAGAGGTCGGCTTCGGGTGCCGACATCGCGGGCGCGCTGGACAGGTAAGTGTCACTTTTTTCAAAGTCAGCAGCTGCAGTATTTGTAGCTGCTGGCTTTTAAAAAAAAAAGCGGAGTCCCGGCGGACTCCCGCTTTAATAGTTTAGTTTATAAAATGGAAGTGAACAAAAATAATAATTAAATGGAGAAGAAGAATAAGGAGGGAAGTTTAAGGAAAAAAAACTTACATTTAAATGGCCTTTAATGCAGCCTTGTCAGTCATTTGCAGCCTTCTATTGCAGCCTTGCCAGTCATTTGCAGCCTCGTCAGTCATTTGCAGTCTTGTTAGTGTATTTGCCGTTTAAAAATGGCGCCGCCAAGATACAGAGCGGATGTCCTGTGTATCTCAGCGGCGCTCGGTAGTTCTCGGCTGTTCTCGACGGCCTTCAGGTATTTTCGGCCGCACTCGGCCGTTCTCGGCTATTTTCGGTCGTTCTCGGCTATTTTCGGCCACACTCGGCCGTTCTCGGCGGCTTTCGGAAAGCCGAAAGCCGCCGAGAACGGCCGAAAATACCCGAGAACGACCGAAGATTGCTGAGAACGGCTGAAGATAGCCGAAAATACCCGAAGCCCGCAGAGAGCGGAAGAAAGGAATAGAAACACGCACCCCATATTTCCCCCTGATTTTAGGGGGAAAAAAGTGCGTGTTATACGCCGATAAATACGGTAATTAAGACTGATTAGAGTAAATTAAGGGTTGATAAGGGGTTAAACGGAGGAACATTTACTTGACAACTCACTTCATCTGCAGATCAAAGTTCATCTTCTTGATCTGTAGATGGAAAAATAGATAGATAAAAAAATAAACAATGGGGGTTATTTACTAAAGGAAAATCCACTTTGCACTGCAAGTGCACTTGAAAGTGCACTTAAAGTAAAGTCGCTGAAGATCCGAGGAGCAAATCTTCAAAAAAAATAAATAAAACATTTCAAATACAATTCTACTAGCAGCCATATTTACTATATGAGATAGGACCCTTTAGCATAACCATTAAGGGGCCCCCATTCCTCCAATCTGCATCTCAAAAGTAATTATAACAGAATTTCCAAAACTTCTATTTCTCCAGCGTTAAACCCACATCCATCAATGGGTCATAAAATTTGGTAAGAGTCTGGAGTATTAAATATACAAGTGGACAAATCTACTCGGACCTGTTTGATTGCATCAAAGACTTTCTAAATTTAACACTGGAGAAATCGAAGTTTTGAATATTTGCCGGGGGGGCGTTACAATTTTGTCCGGCTGCTGTGGGCAGTAGCTGTGTGACACTTGTGGACTGGTGAACATTGGGACATTTACTACAAAATACGAACATCTGTCTTAGAAAATCCTACTAGATTCCTAAACTATAAATATTTAATGAAAGTTAAATTAGCCAAATGCTATAGCTGTATTAAAATTATTTTGCAAATGCTATTGACCACTAGTGATGGGCTTGGGTTTGTTCTGAACCCAGAAATTATCTGTCATTGCTGAGCCAATAAGCTGCAGGCAGGAGATTCCCCAACTTGTAGCTGTCAGGGCTGGCTTAGCCCTTCCTTCTCTGGACTGGCTGCTCAGCTGTCGGCTAATTGCCAGCTCTCATCTCTCTCCACAGTTACCAGCTGTTCCTGATCCTGCTCGTCTGACCTGCCTACTTAAAGCTGTCCAGCTCACCTCTGCCTTCGCCTTGGTCACATCACAAGAAACCATCTCCTGCTGTTCTGTTTAAAGACTGGCTTGCTGACATCCCTTCTGGCTCCTTATCCTGCTTGCTGTAGCTCTACTTGGATCCCTGACTTCTGGCCTGGCTGATTACCCGATCTGGTTATTGAACTCTGGCCTGGCTGACTACTCTATACCGTTACTGGACTCTACCTATGCTTTGACTACGCTTTTTCTATTTACCTTTTTATTTTTATTTAATAAAAAAGTGTGATTTAATTGTACTTCTGTCTCGGTCTGATTCATGGTTTCTGACAGTAGCTGATATACACAAAGGTGAGGGGGGGGGGGGGTAATGCTTGTGGAATAATTGTCCTGACATGGGCATATAGTCCATGTTCATGTTCCATGTAGTCCATTGACAACGTCATGTATGACGAAACGCGTCTGGAGGCAGGCACCTAGTGACGTCACCACGCGATCGTACCAGGAGGGGGCGGGCTCTGTTTATTTGTGTTGGCCGGCATCTTTTTTTAATGCATACCAATTTCATCATAGATGTAAGTGCAATAACTCATTTTAATAAATATATATTTAGGCAATATTACACTATGTTCAGTTTTCTTTCTTTTGGGGTATTCACCGGAGCAAAGATGGACTCCATAGTGGGAGAGAGGGAGCGATCTGCATGATCCAGTCTGCTGATACCGTTGTTGACACCTGCAAGCTAAAGGCTGTGGCTGGGTTATAGCCACCTGTAGGGATGAGCCGAACACCCCCCGGTTCGGTTCGCACCAGAACTTGCGAACGCCCCCCGCGTTCGGTACGAACGTTAGAACCCCATTGAAGTCTATGGGACTCGAACGTTCGAATTGGAAAGTGCTAATTTTAACGGCTAATATGCAAGATAGTGTCCTAAAAAGGGTTTGGCGACCTGCCTCCTGCCTCAGGGGACATGGGTCACTGCAAAAAAAAGTTTTAAAAACTACCGTTTTGGCGGGAGCACTGATTTTAATGACGATTAAAGTGAAAAAAAAAAGTGAAATATTCCTTTAAATATGGTGCCTGCGGGGTGTCTGTAGTATGCCTGTGAAGTGCCACGTGTTTCCCGTGTTTAGAACAGTCCCTGCACAAAATGACATTAAACGGAAATAACACCATTTAAAACTGCTTGCGGTTTTAATGTTATATCTGGTTCCTGCAATATGGTTGAAAATCATTGAGAAACATGGCATGGGTAGCCCTCCCTGCCCATTACCAGCCTATTTGGGTCTTGTACGCATATTAAGGGGAACCCCGTACCCATATTAAAAAAAGGAAATGCGTGTGGCCCCCAGGCCCTATATACTCAGAACAGCAGTATACAGGCGGTGCAAACAAGACAGGGACTGTGTAGGTTTGTTGTGTTAAGTTGAATCTGTTTGTCATTTTCAACCGGTACATTTTTAAAGTGTAGCTCCAGTCAAAAAAACTATCTTTAAGCTTTTTGGAAAACATAGGGAAGGGTTATCACCCCTGTATAATTTGTTTTGTCGTCCATCTTTTTTCATCTCACTTGCTGCTGTCTCCTTGCGTTTGCAAGTAGGAGATGTTTGTAAGTTGGATGTTTGAAAGTAGGGGCCTGCCCTATATTATAGCGGTATGTACTGGGTACAGAGCACGCAGACAGCACGCACTATCTCCTAACACTACTGACTGCAAGCTCTATTATTAACCACTTGTTAGCCCAATGTTTGCATAAAGTGAAAGATGAAGTTATGCTGAGTAAATAGATATCAAACATGTCACTCTTCAAAATTGCACATGCCCCTGGAATGGCGCCAAACGTCGCTACTTAAAAAATCCCCATAGGCGACGCTTTAAATATTTTTTTACCGGTTACATGTTTTGAGTTGCAGAGGAGGTCTAGGACTAGAATTATTGCTCTCGCTCTAACATTCTCGGCGATACCTCACATGTGTGGCACATGCGAGCACATGGGGACATGGGCGCTTTAATTTTTATTTTATTTTTTTATTGTTCATTTTACTTTATTTATTTTAGTTTGACATTTTTTTCCCAAAAATATATTTTTGATCACTTTTATTCCTATTACAAGAAATGTAAACATCCCTTGTAATAGGAATATGGGGTGACAGGTCCTCTTTACAGTGAAATCTGGGGGGTCAATATGACCCCACATCTCACCTCTAGGCTGGGAAGCCTGAAATAAAAAATAAAAAAAAGATTCTGGCTTTGATCGTACTGGCGAGTTGGTAGAAGCACCGGAGGGCGGTGAGGGGTGGGGGGCGTCTATGGCTGGGTATTTCAGGGTATCACCGAGTATGGCTGGGTATCTCTGAGTATGGCTGGGTATGGCAATTTATGGCAGGGTATTACAGAGTATTGGCGGGGTATTGGCGGGGTACTACAGAGTAATAGCAGGGTACTGCAGAGTATTGGGGGTACTGCAGAGTAATGGCGGGTACTGCAGAGTATTGGGGGGTACTGCAGAGTAATGGGGGTTACTGCAGAGTAATGGGGGGTACTGCAGAGTAATGGCAGGGTACTGCACTGCAGAGTAATGGCGGGGTACTGCACTGCAGAGTAATGGCGGGGTACTGCAGAGTAATGGCGGGGTACTGCAGAGTAATGGCAGGGTACTGCACTGCAGAGTAATGGCGGGGTACTGCACTGCAGAGTAATGGCGGGGTACTGCAGAGTAATGGCGGGGTACTGCAGAGTAATGGCAGGGTACTGCACTGCAGAGTAATGGCGGGGTACTGCACTGCAGAGTAATGGCGGGGTACTGCAGAGTAATGGCGGGGTACTGCAGAGTAATGGCAGGGTACTACACTGCAGAGTAATGGCAGGGTACTGCACTGCAGAGTAATGGCGGGGTACTGCACTGCAGAGTAATGGCGGGGTACTGCAGAGTAATGGCGGGGTACTGCAGAGTAATGGCAGGGTACTGCACTGCAGAGTAATGGCAGGGTACTGCACTGCAGAGTAATGGCGGGGTACTGCACTGCAGAGTAATGGCGGGGTACTGCAGAGTAATGGCGGGGTACTGCAGAGTAATGGCAGGGTACTGCAGAGTATGCACTGGTATTGCAGAGTATTGGCAGGGAATTGAGGGGTTAAATTCGGTGAGCAGCGATGTGGGCACTGCAGATGCAGCCCACATCGCTGCTGACACCGATCTCTTTCCCCGATCGGTACAGAAAGGGGAGGGAGGAACAGGCGTCATAACATGACGCCGGTTTGTTTCCAAGTGATCACTCCGTCATTTGACGGAGCAATCACGTGGTAAACGGCCGCTATGAGCGGCCGTTTACCGTGATACGCCGGGTCCTATGGACCCGGCGGTCACGGATGCTCTCGAGTGCGCACACCTCGGGGCACGCGAGAGCAGAATTCTGGGAGGCAGTTAATTAACGGCCTCTCTGAGTTAAACAACCGCCCTGAAGCCGTTAATCGGCAATGGGCAGTTGTTAAGTGGTTAAAGCTAGATCACTAGCTATATAGGTGAGGTGAATATAGTGGTGTATACTGCAGTCAGGGCACAGACAACAACCACTACACAGCAGCAAGATAGGAAATCAGCCAAAAACGATTGGTGTGTACTGTGTTGAAGGTACACAGAACACCCACTGCTTCAGATGCAAAGTAACACACTACAGGAGGCCGCCTTAAAGGCGGCCTTATATAGTGTGGGGCGTGCACTACACAGCCTGAGCTATGATTGGCCACAGGCAGGATGCCTGTGGCCAATCATGGCTCTCCTCGCTGCCGGCGCTGCGAATGGCCAAGCATGCGGGGTCACAGTGCATGCTTGGCCAATCATCGGGCAGCAATGCACTGCGCCAACGCAGTGCATTGTGGTCCGCGCGCGCGTCACTCGAATTTTGACGCGAACGGCCAAAACGTTCGGAATTCGCCGAACGCACGAACAGCCAATGTTCGAGTCGAACGTACGTTCGACTCGAACACGAAGCTCATCCCTAGCCACCTGCCCTTTATGCTTGCCATCTGGTAAGTAGGTCTACATTACGGTGGTTGGGCACTCTCTTGTCTGTATTGGATTACACTGTGGCGACATCAAGAAGCTAAAGTGATTTAATATGGACTTTTTTATATTTTGCATGTTTTGATTTGATTGATCGATCGAAACATTTGCAGCGCAGCTTTTTTATTCTAGGTTATCCCTTGCATGTAGTCATACTAGGTCAATGTAAATGTTCTAATAGGGCCATATGGGCATATAAGGTGCATAGTGTCATACGCATCCCCACTCCTATATATATATATATATATATATATATATATATATATATATATATATATATATAATCAAAACTATTGGGACACCTGCCTTTATAGGCACAGAAACTTTAATGTCATCCCAGTCTTAGTCCGCAGGGTTCAATATTGAGTTGGCCCACCCTTTCAGCTATAACAGCTTCAACTCTTCTGGGAAGGCCGTCCACAAGCTTAGGAGAGTGTCTATGGGAACGTTTGACCATTCTTCCAGAAGCACATTTCTGAGGTCAGGCACTGATGTGGACAAGAAGGCCTGGCTCACAGTCTCTGCTCTAATTCATCCCAAAGGTGTTCTATCGGGTTGAGGTCAGGACCTTGTTTGTGCACTCAACTCCATGAATTCAGCCTTGCTTGCAATACTTTAGTTATCCATTTGGTTAGCCTGGTTCTTGGCTCTCATCTTGGATTACCACCTCCGTGTTTTTCTCCTCCTACCCTTTTCCCTCCTCACCTCATCCACCCTCTTGTCCCTCTCTTTGTGTTCTTTCTTTTTTCTCTCTCTACTGACTGGGACCATACTTCCCGAAATGGTCTTTCATATTTGGGACCCAGTTGCAAAGATATACCTTTGATTATGTGATCCCTAAATAATTGTTGCTGCCCAAAGCAATCTGGTCCAACTTTTTACTTCAATACATTTTAATTGAATTTTCAACATAAGTACAGTAGGTAAAATGTAGTCATAAAAGAATGTACCATAGACAATACATGAGAATTGGGTTAGGATCATGTGCAATTCATCTTGCATTCTAAAATTAGCGTGATTGTGTCACCTGTGTAAAGAAGAATTTTGAGAAAGGAAGCTCCAACTCCAGGTTGCATTATCCATTTACTTGATCTTATAAGTCTTAATTTTGTCCAAAGGGTACAAGTGAATATCATCAATAGAACAAAATAATAACTAGAAATCCAAAGAAAAGAGAAAAAAGAAAGGGTTTTTGCAATGAGTGAGGGAAAAGGAAGGGTAGGGTAGGGTTAGAGGGTGGAGGTAGAGGGGTAGGATAGATGGGAAGAGAAGGAAAGCCTCCTGAAGATTCCATTTTAAATTGATACTTAAAGCGGGAGTCCATCGTTTTTTTTTTTTTTTTTTAAAGCCAGCAGCTACAAATACTGCAGCTGCTGACTTTAAAAATAATGACACTTACCCGCCCAGCGCGCCCGCGATGTTGGCACCCGAAGCTGATCTCTCGATCATCTCTTGGGTGCTGCTGCCGCCATCTTGGGTATGGGAATCAGGAAGTGGAGCCTTGCGGCTTCATTTCCCGGTTCCCTACTGCGCATGCGCGAGTCGCGCTGCGCAATAAGGATGGTCTCCGCTGTCTCTGGGATCCGTGTGTTTCCCAGCAGGCAGCGAGGGACCTTCGGAAAGGGGTGTAGATTCTGCGGAAAGGGGCGTACCTTCTGCAGAATCTACGCCGGAAGTGGGTGCAGATACCTGTACTGTACAGGTACCTGCACCCCCTCCCCCCTGAAAGATGCCAATTGTGGCGCCGGAGGGTTCCAATGAGCGGAAGCTCCACTTTAGGGTGGACCTCCGCTTTAATGATACTTAATAGCACAGTGGCTAAGTGGTTAGCACTTGCACCTAGCAGCATTAGGGTCATTGGTTCAAATAACAACCACGGCACTACCTGCACAGAGTTTGCATCAGTGGTGGGCTGCCCCTCCCAAAGCTACTCATCATAAACAAAAACAAAAAAAAAATATATATATATATATATATATATATATATATATATATATATATATATATACTGGCCCTTTAAGTGTGTGCGGAACACCGGGCACACAGGTGTATGGGAAGCATGACATGTTGCAATCACTGAAAAAAAAATGGCCATTTAAGTGTGTGCAGGGCACCGGATACACAGGATCTGTGGGAAGCATGTCGTGTTTGCAAACAAGAAGCTCTATTAGCGATTCCTTAGCGTGTCCTGGGGACGCAGGGCTCCCTCAATAGCATTGTTCCCTGCTGTGAATCCCCGATCCTTTCCATACCCCGAATCCTTCTACTTTATTTATCTCCTTATACTTTATATTCTGCCATAGAGGGGTATAAACTGAAATGTCTATATATTAAAATTTTTATTTCATTTCCTGCCACACTCACTAAGGTGGGTCTTTGTATAGCTTTTCCAATGAGAAGCCGTTGCCAAGCAATAAAGTGCATCTTTGCATTTGGGACAGCAAGTCCCCCCTAAGTGGTTGGGCACAGTGAGGCTGAAATTGATGGGCACAGTGAGGCTGCATATGATGGGCACAGTGAGGGTGCATATGATGGGCACAGTGAAGCTGCAACTGATGGGCACAGTGAGGCTGCAATTGATGGGTAGTGAGGCTGCAATTGATGGGCACAGTGAGACTGCAATTGATGGGCAGTGAGGCTGCATATGATGGGCACAATGAGGCTGCATATGATGGGCACAATGAGGCTGCAATTGATGGGCACAGTAAGGCTGCGTATGATGGGCACAATGAGGCTGCATATGATGGGTACAATGAGGCTACAATTGATGGGCACAATGAGGCTGAATATGATGGGTGCAGTGAGGCTGAATATGATGGGCACAGTGAGGCTGCATATAATGGGCACAGTGAGGCTGCATATGATGGGCACAGTGAGGCTGCATATGATGGGCACAATGAGGATGCATACGATGGGCACAATGAGGCTGCAATTGATGGGCACAGTGAGGCTGCATATGATGGGCATGGTGAGGCTGAATATGATGGGCATGGTGAGGTTGCATATGATGGGCACAATGAGGCTGCCTAGGATGGGCACAATGAGGTTGCATATGATGGGCACAATAAGGTTGCAAAGGATGGGCACAATGAGACTGCAATTGATGGGCACAGTGAGGCTGCATATGATGGGTGCAGTGAGGCTGAATATGATGGGCACAGTGAGGCTGCATATAATGGGCACAGTGAGGCTGCATATGATGGGCACAGTGAGGCTGCATATGATGGGCACAATGAGGATGCATACGATGGGTACAGTGAGGCTGCATATGATGGGCACAATGAGGATGCATACGATGGGCACAATGAGGCTGCAATTGATGGGCACAGTGAGGCTGCATATGATGGGCATGGTGAGGCTGAATATGATGGGCACAATGAGGTTGCATATGATGGGCACAATGAGGCTGCCTAGGATGGGCACAACGAGGTTGCATATGATGGGCACAATAAGGTTGCATAGGATGGGCACAATGAGACTGCAATTGATGGGCACAGTGAGGCTGCATATGACGGGCACAGGGAGGCTGCAATTGATGGGCACAGTGAGGCTGCAATTGATGGGCACGGTTTTATTGAGCAGTAATGATACATAATCACCTGATAAATGGCTATTTATAGTCCTGCATTACTAATAGTTTAATTTTTCAGTTTGTTTGCGCCCCCCCCCAAAAAAAAAATTTTGAGCACCAGCCGCCACTGGTTTGCTGTGCCTGCGTGGGTTTCCTCCAGCTACTCCATTTTTCTCCCACACTCCAAAGACATGCTGGTAGGTTAACTCACTCATGTCTATATTGTCCCTAGTATGTGAGTTAAGGACCTTAGATTGTAAGCTCTTTGAGGGAAAGGACTGATGTGAATGTATACTATATTTAAATCGCTGCTGGGGATACCAGAATCATTTGAAAAAAGTAGAGTGTGACAAACAAAAGTGTTGAAAAGAGTACAGTGTGACACCCAGGGAAAAAAGGATACAGTGCTTTTGCTCTTCTCCCAATAGAGACACACCGCACTCACCAGAAATAAATGACCTCTTTTCTCAAAGAAGGTCAAAGATCGCTTATGATATCTCCAACAGGTGTTTCCACATACAGCTATCATATACTTGATCTGTCAATGATATCCAGTGCACATGGAGGACTGAACAACACCATCTGCTGTGAAGTACTCCTGTGCCTTTAAGGGATCCTCTGCATACCTCACTTGCAAAGGGGAGATGTACAGGAACCTTTCATAGTGTAGTATATTTTAGTTTTAATAAAAATTATATAAAAATGCACTTACTCTACAGCAATATCAATATACTCAAGGATGAAAATGAAAACTAAAAGTACCGATTTGTGCTCCACCTGTGCTCTAATGACCGGAAACAACGTTTCCCAGAAGCCCCGCCCAACTTGTTTCGCCAGCAACATCTAACGTCATCAGGGACAAGAGAATGCCAGACTGAAACTCTTTGAATATTTAAAGCTACCCACAGTACACTGGTAGAATTTCAACCGTAATTGTATACGAAAATTCTTAGTACATTCAATTGTCAGATGTTGAAGGTAGTTGAGGATTTTGTTTCCTATTAACATTCGATTTTGGAATGAACAGACTTTACCGAACGAAAACCACAAACTCTGTTAGAACTTTGTACACTTGAGAATCATTGTTTCTCCTTTGAATTTTTACATCACTGCGATTGAAAACAAATGTAGATTTCATCCCACTAATGATTAGAAAAACGAACCAACATTCGAATAACATTTTTACAATAAAAAATGCTAAAGAAAATTGAATACCCAGCTGTAGAGTATATCTAAAGCCGATCGTTTTTTTGTTTTTTTTGGCTAGTGTAGGGAATTTTTAAAAATCCTGTCAGTTTTTTTTTTTTTCTATACAGGAGAATTGCTTTCACCTTCTGTCCCATAGAGACAACAGGAAATCACAACAGGATAAAGTATGCGGCTTTTCTGAAGATGCGAAGATGCGACTTCCGGTTACATCCGACGTCACGTCCAGCCCGGACTTCCGTGGTGGTGGAACGCTTGCGCGATCCTGAGAGTGAGAAGCGAGACGGTATTCTTAATACAAGGCTGTATACATTTGTGCCAAGTCAGGGCACACATATATTTAAGTACATTGGTGAATACAATGACTGCACTATAAGATCTGTTTGTTTTATGGTGGTGATGTCATTGAAGAGAGAGAGAGGGAGACTGGGAATATCTGGAGACCTAATGGAAGATTGTGATTAATTTTGAGGGACCAAACCAATACACTGAAGTGCTTTCTGACCTTTATTAATTTGGAGATCATTGGAGCTATGAAGAGTGGGGACTTCTCACTTTGGTGGTGGTCTAGGCGATTTGCTGGAGGAGCAGTCTTCAGAAATATAGAGATCACATTTTGTGGTGTGTGATCATCACAGTTGTTTATGGAATTTTTTATATGGACTTTTTAATACTGTTGCACTATATCCAGTGGCAGCTGGTGCTCAAAATTGTTTGGGGGGGGGGGGGGGGTGAAATTCTGAAAAATGCTGAAAAAAACCCCATTACATGCAGCCTCACTGTGCCATTAAATGCAGCCACCGTGGCCATCAAATGCAGCCACTGTGCCATCAAATGTAGCCACTGTGCCCATCAATTGCAGCCACTGCGTCCATCAATTGCAGCTACTGTGCCCATCAAATGCAGCCACTGTGCCCATCAATTTCAGCCACTGTACCATCAATTGCAGCCACTGTGCACATCAATTGCAGCCACTGTACCATCAATTGCAGCCACTGTACCATCAATTGCAGCCACTGTGACCATCAATTGCAGCCACTGTGACCATCAAATGCAGCCACTGTGCCCATCAATTGCAGCCACTGTGTCCATCATTTGCAGCCACTGTACCATCAGTTACAGGCACTGTACTATCAATTGCAGCCAGTGTGCCCATCAATTGCAGCCACTGTGCCCATCAATTGCAGCCACTGTGCCCATCAAATGCAGCCACTGTGCCTATCAATTGCAGCCACTGTTCCCATCAAATGCAGCCACCATGCCCATCAATTGCAGCCAGTTTCCAACAAATGCAGCCACTGTGCCTGTCAAATTACAGCCACTGTGACCCCCCGCCCGCTCACTGTCTGACTGGCACTTACCCCATATTGTTGGCGGGTCAGTCAGCGGATGACAGCGGTGAGCTGCTGGATGGCAGCGGCAAGCTGTGGGTCAGGCGGCGGCACCTGTGTCCTCCATGCGTTTCTTCTTTATTCCTGCTAGGCATCCAATAGGAGCGTCTGTGCTTTCAGACAATCAGGTGACAAGTATTAGACCCACGCTTCCTGATTAGCAGAGAGACGGTTCAGTGTTAGAAAAGAAAATATGAATTTGCACATCTAGGTGGGCTCTGAGCGAAATGCTCTGCACTCTGAGTCCACCCTATTTTGATGCCTATTAGAGCCTATGACTTTTATCAGGTACTACAAAAAAACACCCCCCGCTGCTGTAATTAAGGCGTCGGGCGGCATAAAAGGGGCTGGATGCCTGAAATGGGGGTGGCCGCGGTGGCCTTGGATAGATCTTGCTATGCATGAATCTATCCATGATACATATAGGGGGTGGCCTGGAGAAAGGGGGCGGTGCCTGTGCACCCTTAATGGACAGACCGCCCCTTACTATATCTAAATTGTTTTAGCGTTGATTTCCCCTTTTGGTTTTCACAGTTTAATAGCATGGGGCAGAGCGAAGGGACTGATGATAAAGCCTCAGTCCAGTTTGGCCTGTAACAGCTGGTCTATGGCTTGTTCGTAAGTGGACACAGAGTGGAGGTTCCTGCACTCGTGAGTCATGTGGGGCAGTGTGATGAGGCCGGTATTGAATCCTGCTGTAAATCCTTAGATAAAGAAGGTGGCTAGTGAGGGAGTGGGGTGTGAGGTGAGGTAAAATCTCAGCCATAGTCAATTCAACTGATTGATCTGGCATAGGGCTTTAGGATATGCTCTATGACATATGATACAGATATGGAGCAGCCAGCATTGGCTGTAGTTGCACAATCCAAAATTAAAGGTATTACAGATAGATGCTCCCCCTACTGACAGAAAGGGATGCCTGAATTTGTCCTGTCCACCTGTGACACTCAGCAGCATGTGGGACACCAAAACAAACTTTTTATGGTGTCCCATGTAGGTGCTCCAGTGGATATTAGGGGTCTCTCCATGTGTGAAATTTGCACAAAACAGGTAAGTATTCCAGCTTTTGAAAGGGAAAAAATAATGTTTTCGGCTTGGAACTCTGCCAAAACAAACAATTGTACCACACTTCCAAGCAAAGTTTCATATTCCTATTTCTCAGAAATAGAATTCTGGGCAGAAAAGAATTGGGACATCTGAGGACACCACTTCTCCAGAAGAAGGGGAGGTCCCCACACCACAACCTGAGGGTGTGGATTCCGAGGTTCATGAAATGATTGAAAAGGTGACCACAGCAGTCAGTGTCTGAGACCACAGCTTCAGGTAATAGATGGATGCCTGCAAATATATAATACATGGTGTTTATTTTTTATTTTTAGGTGATGTGGATGTTGTGGATGAAGAAGCTCATTTCAACAGTGAAAGTGCACAAGTCCTCATCAGCGAAATAATGGTGTGCAATCATGAATTAGAGAAGATCAAGGAAAACATAAAAAAAAGACTCACCAACATCATTGATGTTTTAGGCAGAATCTAAAACCAAAAAATGAAAACTTGCTTGTTGTTGTTTGTATTTTTGCTAAAGTTTTAAAGTCAATAAAAAGCCAAATTTTGAAGATGCACAGTGTGTCAGCATGTGCTATCTGCCATCATGGGATATCAATGTACACATTTTGTGGGTGAAACCCCTTTCTCGCAACTAAAGTAAGTGAGAGGAAGGTATTGCACCCCTGAAACACATCCATTGATCCCCCATGATGGGAGCTAGCACATGTTGACACACTGTGTGTTTTGTGGCTTTAGAAAAATTGATGTAGGGAAAAGACACACATTTTAGGCATGGGATCAGGAGGGAAATCCACATTTTGAGTCTCAATTTGTGTACATCTTCAAAATTTGGCTTTTACAGGGGTGAGATCACCTCATCTGACGAAGGAAAAATCAACACAATTTTGACATACTAATAGTCTGATATTGCCTTCACTTTATCAAAGTTGAACTTTGTAAGTTCCTGAGTTGTGTATGTGGATGTTTTATGGTTTTAAACATGCCTGTTTAGCCACAAAAAAGGCTATATACTGTCACACATACATGTTATACACCAAAGATGTTGGTTTGTTAAAAAAAAAACTTTTATAACGCACATGTGAATGTGCTTGGAGTAAAATGTTTTATGCTCAACATTGTGTGGCTTCTACTTTCAATGCTCAATACCAGTTTTTGGAGTAAGTCGGTGTAGTTACAGTGACAATGGGGGGTATTTACTAAAGGCCAATCCACTTTGTGATGTAACGAATTGAACACAGGAACCAAAAAAAAACACAGATGAGTGGGCTGCTTAAAGGGGTTGTAAACCCTGATGTTTTTTCACCTTAATGCATCCTATGCATTAAGTTGAAAAAGTTCTGGCAGTCACCGGCTCCCCAGACCCCCCATTTTACTTACCCGAGCCCTGCAATTCCCATGCCAAAGACACGCTGTCCCTCTCTGCACGTGGTCCCGGCTCTTAATTGGAAAGATAGATAGCAGTGCAGCCATTGGCTCCCGCTGCTGTCAATCAAATCTGATGACGTGGGCGCCGGGGGGGCGGGGCCGAGTCCGGCATTCGTGTCTATGGAAAAAAATGCTGGACTCGGGAGCCAGCCTGCAAGGTAATCCCCTCTGAGAGCGCTTCTCCTAGGGGGTTATCTGAAGTGAGGAGGAGCCGCGAGAGCCGCCAGGTGACCCCAGAAGAGGATGTTCAGGGCTACTCTGTGCAAAACGAACTGCACAGTGGAGGTAAGTATGAAATGTTTGTTATTTAACCACTTCCCACCCGGCCAATGTACATATGGCCGGGTGGGAGCCACCTCCTTCTGATAGGACGTTCAGGAACGTCCTTCAGAAGGAGGGGGATCGCGTGCGCGCGTGCCCACGCAGCGGCGCGATCCCGATGTGCTCGTGTCACCCAGACACGGCGCATCTCGGATCGGCATGAGGGCTCTGTGATTGGCCCTCCTGATCACATGACGGCCGTGTCCAATCACGGCCGTCATGTGATGTAAACAAACAGCCGGTTGCTAGGCAATCGGCTCCTCCTCTCCTCACACAGAAGTCATCGCTGAGGAGAGGAGAGCAGATCGCTGCAGCCGGCTGATGATTAGTGAGTATGAGCTGTTTTTACAGCTTTTTACTAACTGATCACCAGTCTCTAGTGTAATACACACATCACCACACAGTGTAAACACACGTCACCACACAGTGTAAACACACGTCACCACAATACACATGTCACCACACATGTCCCCAAAACACACATGTCCCCAAATAATAAAAAGACATGTCCCCAAATAAAAAAACACATGTCCCCAACATATGTCCCACTAAAATCACATGTTCCAATGATTACCTGCACACATATGTACGTGATCACCTGCACACATCTGTACATGATCATTTGCGTACATATGTCCGTGATCACACAAACCAACTATTATACACTTAATGGAATTTTTTTTACCAAAAACATGTAGCAGAATACATTTTGGCTTAAATGTATGACAAAATTTGATTTTATTGGATTTCTTTTAAAATAGAAAAAAGAAAATATTGTTTTTTTTCCAAATTTTTGTTTTTTTTTGCCCTTATATCACGAAAAATAAAAAACGGAGTCGTGAATAAATACCACAAAAATAAAGCTCTATTTGTGCAAACAAAATTATAAAAATTTCATTTGGGTACAGTGTAGCATGACCGCGCAATTGCCATTGAAAGTGCGAGAGTGATGAAAGTTGAAGATTGGGCTGGGAAGGAAGGGGGTGAAAGTGCCCTGTATTGTAGTGGTTAAAAAAAAATAAAAAATAAAAAAACCCTTTACAATCCCTTTAAATACCCCCCGGACTCCTCCCATAAATACTGGCCTTCTTATATATATCAAAACATGTAAAAACATACAATGCTTCTATGCATAAATGTCCATTCATAATACGCCAATGGGAAAATTGCAAGAGGGAAAATAACAAAAACCAATGAGTAAAATCAAAGTACTAAAAATATCCATTAGTTAGTACTAGACATACTACCAGTCAAACGACCCCAGTGACATGAAAGGGCAAATAGAACAAGACTTAGTGACCCAACATATACCGTACCTAAATACCAAAACATCAAAACTGTAAATACAAAAAAAATTGAAAAAAGTAGAAAAAATAGAAAAAAGTAACAGCATACACAAATATGTAAATATATAGTTTAAACATGTGGATACAAAGGGGTAGAAGACCTTAAAAGAAAACATAAATATAAATATAGAGGAGAGAACCATATCTTGATTATATTATATTATAGTATATTAGTAGTAATACCTACTGTATATTGCCAGCAATAGCATCAATGTATACAGAAAAATGATCATACACGCAGCCTAGGTTCACACTGGAGCGATTTGTCATACGATTTGAGAGATCAAATCGCATGACAAGTCGCAGCCTATTGGAGGCAATGGCACTGTTCCGCACCCATTTTCAAAGGTAGTTCCTGCAATACTTTTGCCAATTTCAGGTGCGACTTCAATAGACATCTGTGCATGAAGTCACACAGATGTCTATCAAGTAGAACCTTAAATCGCGCTGACCTTACTACTTTGAAATTGCGCTACTTCAAGTGAAGTAGCGCGATTTCAAAGTAGCATCAATGTGAACCAGGGCTAAACATGAAAAAAGGCACTGATAATAACAACAAAACAGAACAACTGTAATGAAAATGCTACTCTACTCATAAAATAATGTCCTGCATGACCGCTATGCTGATAGATGGTATTAAATAATATCGTATGGGGGTATTATGGCTTATAAATGAATGGTTTATTGTTGGTGTAAAGCTAGTTCCTGAGGATACCCTATTGTGAAATGATTGTTAAAACGTAGTCTATAAACACGTAAATATGAAAATGATCAACAGGGAAAACATCTACTATTAAATCCACAGCAACTTCATAAAAAATATGTATAAACTACAGTGACTAGCTAATCATAATAATAAGAAACATCCCATTCAAAGTTTAATCCAGCTGGTTTTCTTGTGTTAAGGGAAAAGATCCAGAAGGTCTCTTTTACAGAGCGCTCTGAATCTGTCCCCCCTCTAACTGGCGTCACTACCTGTTCCATCCCCTGTATAAACAAACTAGAAACATCTTTATTGTGGACTAAATTCCAGTGTTTGCCTACGTTGGTAGAATGGTTCTTTTCAATGTCATGTAAATGGTCATAAATACGATCTTTTAACCCGCCTGTCGTCCGATACCACATACTGGATGCTACATGACTCGTGGGTAATGACATCTATCAGAAACCTCGTATTGCAATTGATAAATGAAGAAGTGGCAAAATTCCTACCCGTAGTGGTCAAACAGACAGAATGGCCCCTTTTAATGTTACACCAATAGGTCGATCCTCTCATTCCACATTTGAAGTTACCTCTAAAGTGTAACCAGCGAGAACGTGATTTCTCACTGATAAATAGACTGGGCGATAAGGATCCACCCAACGTGGGAGCCCTACGTGAAACTGTTTTTATGTCATTAGAAAGTATGTTTGTATATGTGGGATCGTTAAGGAGGGCAGGAAGATACTTAGTGACTGTATTTTTTATTTTAATAAAGTCTGTACTATATAGAATAGAAAATACAGGGGTGCCAGCCAGTAGTGTATTTAGTTTTTGTGCTGCCCTAGGCCTGACTAAACTCGTGCACCCCCTAATTTAAATATGACCCACCCCTTCCTGTCAAGGCCACACCCCTTGCTGTTTAAGACCCACCCTGTAATTTTTGAGTGGGGACACTAGTTTTGAGGGCTGGGGGGGATGGATTCCCTTAATTTGCATAGATTTCCTCTCACTTCCTGTTTGGCTATGAGGCAGGAAGTGAAGGGAAATTTCTGCAATGGGACAGGGATGGTAAAAAATAAACTGACAGAGGTTATATCCCCCTTAAGCCCCGTACACACGAGCGGACTTTTCGAGGGATTAAGTCCGACAGACTTCCGAAGGAGTTCTGCCGGAGTTCTGCTGGAGTTCCGACAGAGTTCTGACGGACTTTTCGAATGAGCGGACTTGGCCACACACAATCACACCAAACTCCGACGGATTCGAACGTGATGACGTACGACTGGACTCGAATAAGGAAGTTCATAGCCAGTAGCCAATAGCTGCCCTAGCGTCGGTTTTAGTCCGTCGGAATAGCATACACACGAAAAAATATTTCGGTAGGAACTGGGTCCGGCGGAGTTCCGTCGGAAAAATTTGAAGCATGTTCCATTTTCTAAAGTCTGTCAGACTTTTGCGAATCAAAAGTCCGTTGCAGCCCACACACGATCGAAAAGTCTGACGGAATCATTCCGCCAGACTTTGGATGTTGAAAAGTCCGCTCGTGTGTGTACGGGGCTTTACTCTTTCCAAAATGGACAAAAAAAAGTGTTACCCATAGTTCTACTTTAAGCACACTTTTCTGATAATTTTATGGAGAGGACTAATAAGATATAACCATGCCAATGGTGCAGCAGAAAACATATAGCACAGTGAGGAAGGTTTGTGGTCCAGGATGATAGGACAGTCAAAATTAGAAGCAGCGCCCCCCCCCCCCCCAGTTGCGGGATGCCGGCCGCCCGCATACCAGAAGCAGTGAGGCTGCTTTATGGGGGCGCTAGACTAATTTGCCTCTCAGCCTAGTCCGCCCCATAAGACTGGCGCTACACTAACAGCGCAAGCCGGCGGGAACTCTTTTCGTGCTGTCTCCCCACAAAGTGCTGCCCTAGACCTGGGCCTTGTCGGTCTAGGCCAGGATACAGCGCTGGTGCCAGCAAGAGAAGAGGAATATTTCCTGCCTGTGCAGCCCCTAGGATTTTTATCTAGTAACAAATTATTTCTAGGGACCTCACTAGCCGTATGAAATTCTCTGTTGAGGACTGCTTCAGGATATCCCCTATTTTTAAATCTACACGCCATATCTGTTGCCTCCCTGACAAAATCTGAGTTTTTGCTGCATACACGTTTCAATCTAAAAAATTGGCCAACAGTTATACCTCTGATGGTGTGTCTTGGATGGCAGTTGATGGTTTCTTATACAGGCCAGTGACAATTGCATTGCCCTCACCACACAACTGTACATCAAGGAACTCAATAATAGGGATGAGCTGAACACTCACCCCCCCCCCCCCACCCCACCGGTTTGGTTCGCACCAGAACTTGCGACGGGCAAAACATTTGCGCAAACACCATTAAAGTCTATGGGACACAAATGTGAAAAATCAAAAGTGCTAATTTTAAAGGCTTATATGCATGTTATTGCCATAAATAGTCTTTGGGGACATGGGTACTGCCCCACTGGACATGTATCAATGCAAAAAAATATGTTTTCAAAATGGCAGTTTTTTCGGGAGTAGTAATTTTAAGAATGCTTAAAGTGAAACAATAAAAATGAAATATTCCTTTAAATATCATGCCTGGGGGTCACCTTGTCTGCCTGTAAAGTAGCACATTTTCCCCATGTACTGCAGCAAAATGACATTTAAAATTGCTCACGGCTGTAATGTATTGCCAGATCCCGGAAATATACATAAAAATCATTTAAAAACCCCAAGCCCAAAGGGCCTGGTATGGACGGGGGAACCCATGCTGCTTTTTTCTTAATTCTGTCATAGGGCTCCCCTTAACCACTTCAATACACTATATTATATATTGTACACTGCACTATATACTCTGCACTGTATTATATATACTACACTGAAGGCACTATATACTCACACTAGGGGGGTGCACTTGTGGGACATTAGAAAAAGACCTGCAAGCATCATCTTTGGGACGGTTTGGGACCACTGTATACAGGGCTCCCAAAACGCCCCTGCCCATTGCAATGAACAGGCAGCACTTCCAAAGCGCTTCTGAAGCGCTGAAACATGGGCGTTTTTAAACCCTTCTTTGGCCACTAGCGGTGGTTAAAAAGTGCCCCACTAATGGCTGAAAAGCATTGCATAAACAGCGCTAAAGGTCAGTTAAAATGAGCAGTGCCTTAGCGCTAACGCACGGGCGGCCCCAGTGTGAAAGGGGTCTTAGGAATCCACAAAAAACACTGTTGTAAATGTATTCAAGAAAAAAATCCAGGCTTTTAATTATGATTCATTCAGCTGGCGATAATTAGTGGGTGGTTATAAATTTGAAAATGGTTGCAAGGGCCTCTTTATCCACTGATGAAGTCCTGTTTAGGACGATACACGTGCGGGAGGACCCTGGAATGTCACTGCAACCACCTTACTGCCTTGTTTAAGTGAACTTCGTTCATCCATGCTTATAATCCAGCACTAGTTGTAGTGCTCTGTATGTGAGTACCTGTCTTTTGGCAATAAAATTAGTTTTTTTTTATCTATACAGTCTGCACTGTATATATTTTTCTATTTTATAATGTCCATATGGGGTGTTTGAGCCATCATTGATGACAACGCTGTGATATCCAAGGAGCTGAGTTACATCTTTTTGATTCACCTGAATCCTGGTAAATGACCACTGGCAGTGGTGAATGCTCCATTTGACCTATCTGTTCAGTCAGGGGTCAATTCTTTAAGGTGAGCAGTTTGGCTGTCTGGTGGTGGGAGCACCTGTTTTCTGGTGATTAAGGATATCAGTATGCATTCTATCCACTGAGAAGAATGAAGGATTGTCGATCAGTACCATCATAGACTGTTCATTCACTTTGTATCATTTTCCTTTTTATGTTGTTGTTTATCTCGAGAGACTTTATATAGTACTAATAGGGGGGTTTGTTTCAGCGCTGCACTGCTCTGTTTATGAAGAAAAAAATCCAACCGACTCCTTTAAATATGAATGAAAATGATCCAACTAACCAACAAAAAAAAAATCGAACGATTGTTCCAAAAACTAAAATTTTCGGATGGCATTCTACTGGTGTGTGGCCAAGTTTATACATGCTCCTTCACTGCCACAATCTGCCAACACAATCATAGGGAAATGTTTTTTGCATCCATTGCAACATGTGACACACCCCTAGTATGCCACAATGCATTGTGGCAGCCAATTGCCAGACCAAAACAGGGCAGCCTGTAAATCAAAAATTTCATAAAACTTTGAGTTGCTCTAGCAGCGCATTGAGATGGCAGGGGAGTTATGCCGCGTACACAGGACCGTTTTTTCCATCAGAATAAACTCTGCCGTTTTTTCCGACGGAGTTCCTGCGGAAACGGACTTGCTTACACACGATCACACCAAAGTCCGATAGTTTAGAACGTGGTGACGTACAACACGTATGACGGGACTAGAAAAGGGAAGTTCAGTAACCAATAGCTGCCCTTGCATCGTTTTTGGTCCGTCGGAACAGCATACAGACGAACGTTTTTCCCAATAGAAATTGATTCCGTCGGAAAGATTTAAACATGTTCTATTTCTAGGTCCGGCAGAATTTTCGAAAGAAAAAGTCAGATGAAGCCAACACATGATCGGAATATCCGATGAAATTATTCCGTCTGACCTTTTTTGCCGGAAAGTCCGACCGTGTGTCCACGGCATTAGAGGAAGGTAATACTGCTGACCATGCCTTCTATAAAGAGAACTTGTTTGCTTTAAAACCTGCACCTTCCATGATGTTGCAAAACAAAATAGCCAAGCATTCCTTTTAGATCAACCTTGAATGAGAGAAGGGATAGAGTTGGCAATGGTTTATATATGACAGGGCTCGCTACTTAATGCTTTATACATGTTACACTGAACCAGAACTGCCTTGTTACTTATATTGTACTTACTGACATCACAAAAATCAATTATGTGATTATTATTATTATGTTGAAATCAATCCAAACTGTTTTGCGTAGAGTAATAAATTGGGTGCTTCTCAATACATCTGGTGAACAGGTCAGATATGTTGGCCAAAGTTAAAAAGAAGTTAAAAAAAAAAGAAAAGAAAAGATTAAAGCAAGGCATTTTAGGTGGAAGTGTAATTTTATGCCCAGCATAAGCAATTGCATAAGCTCATGCTCTAACATAAATAAATATCGTAAAAGCAGAAAACGTACAGCAAATAAACGTTTGAATTTATGTTTTACATGTACATACAATATATATATATATATATATATATATATATATATATATATATATATATATATATATATTTTTTTTTTACTTCTCACCATTTGATTTGTCGTATTAAAATAGTAAATTAGAAAAATGGAGAGACCCCCTAGAAGTGGGGATGTGGTACACCTTTTATAGCAGATTTATTTCAGATAGCTCTGTTTCATTAAAATAGCAAATTGTCCACCCTATGTGGTTATTAGTTACCGTAGGTTGCTCAGGAATACACAGTCTCCTGTGCTGGGGCTCTATATACCTGTCTGACATGTTCTGTGAGGACAAAAAATTTTATTCCCAAAATACCCCAACAAAAGGGACACGGAAATGTATTATCCACTCTATTTGGGTTCTTGAACTCACCAGTTGATCACCTATTGTGATCATTGAGTCCTATCTACTTTGGCAGTATGATAGGACTAACTCTATGACTATGGGTCTCTTTTGGCCTTGGTGGACAACCCCAGTTGTTCTCCTGAGATGTTTACATTGGGTGTGTCTGTACATCAACAACATGTATCTAGTAGTAGTTAGTCACATTGAACTGGACTTGTACTGTAATGTTGAAGACAATTCTTAGCTGATCCAAGCCAGATCCAATAAGTAGCAGGAATACACCCCAGCATTTATAGTCACACTTTAGGGCATGTTAATACAAACACAATGGATTATGTAACCGTTGATTGTCCAAGAGCGGGATGGGAGGTGTAAAGGTTACATAGTCGGTAAGGTTGAATGAAGGCACAAGTCCATCCAGTTCAACCTATGGTGTGTGTGTGAGTTTATGTCAATAATAAATCCCATATCCATGTATGCTGCCATCATTAAGATGCCCATCTAAAAGATTTTGTTGAAATTAGCAACCACTAGGATAAATGTGAAACTTCACAGACAAGCCAGCCTGTACTCTATAAATACTCATCAATGAGAACTTTGGTCTGAGCAGAAACATTACTAGTGAAATGTCTTTAACACCTTTAACAATCTTTTTTTTTTTTACCTTAAACATGGGTTGTTTATTGAACAGTATTGCAGAGATTACAATCACAGTGGCAAACACAGAAGAATCAAAAGGTGCTGCGTCATAACCATAACAGTAAATAAAGAAACATTTCACCGGTGCAGTAGACAGTAGTTATCATATCCAAGCAAAGTTATAGCACAGACGTGTCATTTACTTCAACAGTACAGCAAAGTTCCTAATTACACGTGGCAGCCTCTTGTAACCATTTATCCCAAATTTTATTGTATTTGGCTGGACATCCCCTATTTTTATATATGAATTTTTTATATGGGAGCGTGAAATTAACTTCCCGTTTCCAGTCCTCCACCCTGGGCGGAAGGGGTCTCATCCACTGCCTAGCAATCACTTTTCTAGCAGAAAACAAAGTTTCCTGCAGGAAGGTTTTGGTAAATTTATCCAATACTTCGGGAAATATTCCTAGGAGACAGGGTTTGGGGTCGAGAGCCAAGGGTGAGCCCATAACATCATGTAGAAATGAAACTACTTGTTTCCAAAGTTCCTGCAGTTTAGAGCAAGACCATATAAGGTGGAAGAATGTCCCAGTCTCAAGAGTACACATCGGGCAGAGCACAGATTGATTTGTATTATATTTGGCGGTTCTAAGGGGGGTGAGGTATGCTCTATGGACTATATAAATTTGAGAAAGCCTGTCTTGAAGCCTGGGGGACACCAGCTTGCACGTCTCCAGAGCCTCCTCCCATTCCTCGTCTGTCAGCTCACCTACATCACCTTCCCAGCGGGACTTTAGAGCATACGCCAGTCTCGCCGAGATTGGGGCCGCGAGCATACCATAGAAGCACGAGATAAGCTTTTTGGAATCAGTATCCTTCACTATGGCGACAATAGGGTTGGGAGCAGGCTGAGGCAATGACGGCGGAAATTGAGCTCTAATTGCATGCTGAACCTGAAGGTACTGAAATAGCATAGTGTTTGGAATACCAAATTCCTCCTGCAGCGTCTGGAACATTTTAATAGTGCCATGGTGAATCAGGTGATGCATATAGTATATTCCCCTCGATACCCATAACTGAACACCCTGGATCTTTTGAAGTTCTGGCAAGTGTTTGTTATGCCAAAGTGGGGTATAGTCATTAGGTGACATAACATTCAATTTAGTGGACGCCAGATCCCAAATCCTTCTGTAGTGAAACAGCATGGAGTGTTTACCTGGCTCTAGTGTAGAGCTCCCAACCCCCGTCGAAATAGCAGCTATCGGATCATCTGCAATTTGTGCCCAGGTGGGGCAGAGAAGGGCAAGGAAACGTTGTTTATCAGTCTTGTCCACATGAAAAAGTTGAGACAGTTGTGAGGCAACATAGTAGTGATTTAGATCTGGAAGGGCCATACCCCCCATATCAGTCGGGTTTTTCAAAGCCTGCCAAGCAAGCTTGTGCCTATTATTTCTCCATACAAAGGGTCTAATAAGACTTTCAAGGGATTTGAAATATTTTAGCGGTAAGTATACCGGGGCATGCCACAACACATATAGTATTTTAGGTAATAAGACCATTTTAATTAGATTAACATGCCCCCAAACCCCAAGGGGGAGACGAGACCAGGCTTGAGTCTTGGTACGCACTAGGGAGAATAGAGGCTCTACATTCAGCGCAATATAATCTGCCGGAGTCCTAGAGACACATACACCCAGATACTTAATAGTTCCAACTCGCTGAAGAGGCAGACTGGCCTGAGATTCTGACTGTGGAAAACTGTCAATAGGTAGGATTTGGGATTTATCCCAGTTTATACGAAGACCGGAAAAGCTACCAAACCACTCTATCATGTGCAGGGCCTTTGCGAGGGAGGGGCCAGAGTCTGCCAAGTATAGCAGTGTGCCATCAGCGTATTGACTGATTTTTTCCGTTAGTTGACCCACCGTCAGTCCCTTGATCTCAGGGTCTGCACGGATCGACACCTCTAAAGGTTCTGCAGCCAGGGCATAAAGTAATGGGGACAGTGGGCACCCCTGCCTGGTACCCCTACTGAGGCCAAACGCCCGGGAGGACCACCCATTTGCCACCACCTTGGCCGTTGGGTGATGATACAATAGCTTCACCCACCGAATAAAGTTAGGGCCAAATCCGTATCCTTCGAGGCACCTCCACAAATACCCCCATTCCACAGAGACGAAGGCCTTAGCCGTGTCAAGTGACACCACCACCCGCTCACCCACCGCCTCATGTGTTGCTTGTAGATTAATATAGAGCCTGCGTAGATTGAACGACTTATTCCGACCCGGCATAAAGCCCGCTTGATCAGCCTGAACCAGGGTAAGGATCACTCCGTTCAATCGAGTAGCAAGTATCTTAGCTAAAATCTTAATATCTACCAGTAATAGGGAGATTGGGCGGTAGGATTCTGGGAAACCGGGATCTTTTCCAGGCTTGGGTATCAAAACTATCGTTGCTTCCCTCATGGATGGAGGTAGTGTCAGTGTATCAAAAATACTCCCATAAAGGGCGAGAAGCCGAGGCGCCAGTAGTTCTTGCTAACGGGAATAAAATTCAATGGGAAGACCATCTGACCCCGGTGACTTGGATCTAGCAAATTCCGCAATGGCACACACTATTTCATCGGTGGTTAGGGGAGCCTCCATAGCCTGTACCTGTTCCTCAGTCACTTGGGGGAGGGAAACTTGGGCCATGAATCTGTCCATCGGGGTGGTGTCGTCGGATACTGTAGTGGTATATAAGTCCGCAAAAAAGTCCCGAAATCTAGCTGCTACCTCAGAAGGGTCCGTGATCCTTGTATCTCCTTGTCCACGCAAAGAGATAACAATTGGGGGCCTATCTTCCTTATGGACTAAGTATGCTAGCAACTTACCAGCTCTTTCCCCGGATTCAAAATATTTTTGTTTGGTAAAAAAAAGTTTCTGTCGAGCCTTGTCATGGTGCAGTTGGGAAACCACCCTCGACTGTAGTCTAAGTGCATCAGCGTTGGCCGTAGACGGATCGGTTATATAGGTGTGTTCCATGGAGCTCAAATCCGCCTCTGCCTCAGTAAAGGCAGTAGCCGAATCAACCTTGAGCCTATTAATGTGGGTAATCAGTACCAAACGAGCATGTAGTTTAAATGCATCCCACACGGCCGGAACCGAGGCCGTGCGGTCATTGTCCTCAAAAAATCTTGTCCACTCTGCCTCAATAGTGTCGTCTTCGGGTAATAATGTCAGCCAGAACGGATTTAACCGCCACGCCCGCGGAGGCCTACCCCGGGGTACGTCAAGCACTGCAGAGTAGGGGCTGTGGTCCGAAAGCAGTCTGGGGCAAAACAATACTTCCCTAAGTCTGGGAGTGAGTTGTTGAGATATTAATATAAAATCAATACGTGATAGAGAACCATGTGTGGGCGAGAAGCATGAATACTCTTTCTTTTGAGGGGAACTTGTGTCTCCAAGTATCCACCAGATGAATGGTGGCTAGGAGCTTGGACAGCCTAGTGGTCACAGCCTGCCCCACCAACGACTCGGGGGGTTTGAGCCTACCCAGGGAAGGATTAAGCGTAGTGTTGAAATCCCCCAGCCAGATGACAGGAACCGCCGGGTGTCTGGACATAAAAGACAGCCCCTCAACAACCAACACCATATTAAATGGAGGGGGGATATAAAAGGCCATAATAAGGTAGGGTTCCCCATACAATTTAGCATGTAGAAAAACAAACCTGCCCTGCGGGTCAGTAAGAACTTCGCTAAGCTCAAATTGAACCGACTTAGCTACAAGTACCGAAACCCCCCTCGAGTGAGACGTGTAGGTGGAATGAAATGCCCACCCAATCCAAGGGCGCTTAAGGGCCATCTGCAGTCCACCCTCCACATGTGTCTCAACCAACACCATCACCTCCGCCCTTTGCTCCTTAAGGAACGTGAAGGCTGCCGCGCGCTTAATTTTATCACGCAGGCCCCTCACGTTCCAGGTAAGAAATCGTACAGACGCCATATAAAATCATATACAGTAATGAGTACATTCAGCTTTCCCCCTAACAGCCCTCCTGTAAGCGCATCCCAATAGAATTGTGCTTGATCGAGCCCAACCAGGGACTGCATAAACAGTAGTTGTAAAAAACATTCGGCAAAAGCAACACATAGTCCTGTTACGTATTCTAGCTCGTTTATAGTAATCTTCTGCATGTAAACCCAAACCAATCCACCCCCCTCCCCCCGCCCTACCCTGCACCTACCCCAACTTGTGCGGGTATATTCCCTCAAAAACCAAACATGCCTGGCTGGGAAAACCAGTTTCATGGAATAAAAAAAAAAACATAGAACAATAAATCTGAAAGAGAGTTGTGGCCACCGGCACCAGAAAGCCAGATAAAGCAGAGCACCCTGCATAACAGCACACAGCGGTGACCCGTGTAGAGAGGCAAAAGAGTCAGTTGCTGTCCAGTACCAGTGACCAACTCCCCCATGACAAGAAAAAGTCCCAGCAGACAATAGAGCAGTTTTCCGCTGCACCATGCAATTAGTCCGTAGGACTAACGTGTCTCCCCTTGCTCCGGGAGAAGAAAAAGAAGGAAAAAAAAAACAAAATTGTTGAAATAAAAATGAACAGGTACGTATTGCAGAAAAAGTCCCTCAATAGGGACATCAAGGAAAAAGGGAAAAAATTGTCCATGAACGTTGACACCACCAGCAGGCGTAAAAGTGCTTCCCCTAACAGTCCCAGAATCAGAAAGTCCAGTAGATCTCAAAGTAGAAAGGGCATAAAAGTACCGAACGCCACAGATGCAAGCACCCTAGCGAAGATGGAGCAGGAAAAAGAGATCAGAGAATATGCCATAGTTCCAGGACACCAGGGGAAAAGTAAGAAAGTTTCTAGCTCACCCGTCCCACAGTTCCTCAGACAGCTCTATCCTGAGACGCTCTGCGTTCCAGCCATGCTATGACCTCCCTGGGTTGTTCAAAGAAGAGTGCCCGGTCTCCTGCCTCCACCCTGAGGCGTGCTGGGAATAGCATAGAATATTTCACTTGTTGTGCACGTAGTAATCTTTTGGCCTCCAGGAAACTCTGGCGGCGTTTCTGGACGTCCGCAGAAAAATCAGGAAAGATTGCTACTTTAGTATTGCCCACAGGGATGTTAACCTTTACCCGAGCCATGCGCAGGGCAGCATCTCTATCCTTATAGTTCAGGAGCTTTGCAATAAAGGTACGCGGAGGCGCACCTTGAGGCGGAGGCCTGGCAGGCATACGATGCGCGCGTTCAACCGCTAGCATGGGGGAAAAAGACTCTCGGCCATATGTATTTATCAGCAATTGTTCCAGAAAAGTTGTGGGGTCTTTACCTTCAGCCCCTTCCGGAAGACCAATCAATCGGATGTTGCATCTGCGTATGCGATTTTCCATTTCGTCTTGTTTAGCAAGCAGGAGGTCTATTTGTTTCTGCATGTGGTCAGCATCATTTTGAAATGGCGGGAGAGCGTCCTCTACATTGCTAATACGGGCCTCAGTATCCCTCACCCGGTCACGCAGCTTCTGAAAGTCCTGCCTTATTAAAGAGATGTCCATTTGCACTTCTTCAATTTGGGATGTAAGGGATGTGCGGCACAATGTAATGGCTTCAAGAAGCCTGTCCGTGTCTCCCGCCGCACGCGGCCCTCCCATCTCCTCCGCGCCACCATTTTCCTCCCCCTCCTCACTCACATGTCGGCGGTATTGTGACAGCCGCGCTGCCGCCGATCGCTGGGATTTCGAGGGAGACATGTGCACCAGAATGAGGGGAAGCCTTCCAGACGCGTTCAGGTAAGTATTTGTGCTGTGGTATCACAGGATCAGCGTGGAAAACAGGATTACTCGGCGGAGCTCCGGAGACACACGTCCTACTCCATGCAAGGTCAGGCCACGCCCTCACCTTTAACAATCTTTAACCACATCCCTCCCAGCCTATAGCAGAATTACGGCCAAGCGGAGGATCAAGGATAAGCTGCTCATGCCTGTCCCTGGGGGTGTGCAGAGTGGCGATCGGTGGAGGGGTGTGTCCAATCTATGACGTAGGCTCTTTACCATGTGATTAGCTGTGAGCAATCACAGTGGTAACAAGGAAGTGTCAGTAATCGGCTTTCCTCAGTTCTCACTGACAAGGCACGAGCAGAGGAGAGCCGATCAGCGGTTCTCCTGAAGGGGGGGGGGTCTGCGCTGATAATCAGTGCATTGATTATCAGCGCAGCCCCCATCAGAGGTTCCCACAGCAGATGCCAATCAGTGCTCATCAGATGCTAATGAGTAATTAGTAATTAGTCTAATGAGAACCTTTAGAACCAAGAACTGCTGACATCCTTCCATATAGAGTGGGTTGAAAGGCATAGTGGGTGTAATGCAAGTTAGATTCATGGGCCCCAGACACTTCTTGAATGCAAAGAGATTTTATTTCTCTTAAACAGAACTTTGGGAGAGAGAGTTAGCGCCAGGACACCCTTAGGTAGTTGCAATGGTTATTGGCAGACTCCGAGACTTATACAGGTAGACAGCCATGCAGGGAAAGGCATCCAGCAAGACACCACCTCTGCATGTGCAGGAATGCTGTCTCCTATGGCAATAGATTTGAACGGTTTCTAACACAAAGTGTAATGCCGCATACAGACGATCGGAATTTCCGACAACAAATGTTTGATTCAAGCTTGTTGTTGGAAGTTTCGACCGTGTGTAGGCTCCATCGGACATTTCGTGTCGGAATTTCCGACAACAGATGTTTGAGAGCTGGATCTCAAATTTTCCGACAACAAAATCCGTTGTCCTAACTTTCGAGTGTGTGTAGACAATTCCGACGCACAAAATTCCACGCATGCTCTGAATCAAGTAGGAGACGGAAGCGCTCGATCTGGTAAAACGCGTTCGGAATGGAGATAGCACATTCATCACCCTGCAAATTCTTTAATCTTTTAATGCAGCACATTCTCTTGTTCTTTATAATGCTAGAATAATGAAGTTGTTTTGCTGCTGATATTCACAGAGTTCTGACAAACTGATTTCTTTATTATTTCTCATGATCTCCTGAATAATCTTTATATTTTTTTTTGCCAGATCTCCAGAATAATGTTTAGAATTTTTTTTTCTAGCGATCTACCTTTTTTTTTTTATCAAGATCTCTCGATTTTTTATTTTAATGTTTTTTTTCTAGTGATCTCCATAATTTTGTTTTGGTCGTTTTTGTGTGTCATGTTACCACGACACCATTATTATCTTATATTTTTTAGGTTCAATAAATTTTTATTAATCATTTTTTTATAAAAGTATAAGCAATTATAGACTGTAAATTCAAAAAAGGAACAGGGCCAGGAGTCCAACCATGGGCTAGCTGGTCCAACAATGTTAAACACATTATAAATTTTACAAGTAAGAATAAAGCATTCTGTTTTGGTCATGTAACACACTGCAGGTCCCATCTATATTCACAGTACAGACAAATACATTACGGGTAACCTTCTCCCCGGACTGGGCACACCTGTGGGAGCCTGCTGCGTCCAGTACCAGGGGAGATCAGACGTTAGAGCTAAATCTGTGACGGCGAACCTGACCAATAAGTCAAAGTCCATCCGGAACCTTTAATATTCAGGGGTTGTAAAATTGGTATAACAGGATACCTGTAAGTATGTAGGGAGGCCAAGAGAGGCCTAATAGGATAGGATAGAGAAGAGGAGGGTGGGGAAAGTAGAGGGGAGAGTGATAGAAGGGGGGAGAAGAAAGGACGGGAGGGGGAGAGGGCAAAGAGACAGCGAGCCTCATACGAACTGAGAGTTTCGTTATCCAAGACCCAGGGTCTTCAAGTGAGATATGTTCAATTTCTCAGGTTGTTTTAAGTGCTGAGATTCTATGTTTTAATTTGTCTGAAGTAGAGTAATGCCTCCATATACTCCAGGTGAAGGAGAAGTTTGCCTGCTTATGCAGTACCTTGGCTTGCATTTCCTCCATCAGCATTAGGTTATTAATTTCATCCACCCATTCCAATAAGGATGGGGGGGTAGTAGTTTTCCAATGTCTAGAGATGAGTTGTCGCCCTGCACAGAGGAAAAATTTTAGTAAGTTATTTTTCTGTGATTTGATAGAGCCCGGTAGAAGAGACAGAAGGGCAATGGAGGGGGAGGGCGTAAGCGGTTTCTCATAGATTTCTGTGTAGATCTGGAAGATTTGTGTCTACAATGGGAGGAGCACAGCACACTCCCACCAAACGTGAATGTACGTACCCTTTGCGGAGTTGCATCTCCAACAGATGTCAGAAGTAGAGGGGAACATACTTTTGAGACTGGTTGGGACCCGATACCACCTCGATACCAGTTTGTAGTTTTTCTCTTGTGCATAGCTAGAGATCGTTGACTTGTGGGTAAAGAGAAAGGCCTTACTCCACTCAGCATCGGTTATGTCTCTCCCAAGTTCCTCTGACCAGGCTTTAGCGTACTTAGGTAGTGACCCGTGTGAGTGGGTCAGGATCATTTTGTAAAGTAGAGAAAGGGTGTGACGAGGTGTCTCTGGGAGCGTGCATAATTGTTCGTATCCCAACAGGAGTCTATGAACTTGGTTAGAGTCATGGAGTGTTTTGCAAAAGGACGTCAGATGTAGTTGCGTTAGCCAGGTAATCTTGGAGGGAGCGTTGATTTGATTAGTTACAAAGGTGCCTAGCGAGTCGTTAACATATTATTGCACCGTGGGCCAGGATGACCTATCTTAGTCATCTAAGGTCTGGGTGGAGATGCCTTCTGGGAAGGCCGGTTTGTGAAACAGGGGGGTAAGAGGGCTTGGTTCGGAGGATAATGAGTAGGTCTCTCGTCTGCAGTAGGGAGGTCCCCCAGAGTACGGAATGTCGCAGACTTCCCTTCATGGGATGCAGAGAGGATAAATGGAAATCCCCACAGATATTTAATTTGCTTTGCTTGGAGGGCCCCTGTGAGAGGTTTCAGGGCTCACCGCATGTCCAGGGTCAGCTTGGAAATATCAGGGAGTAAAGTCACTGGAGAGCCGTTTAAATATATGGCGTCTTGAGTACGTGCGGCTTGCATAATGGCATCCTTAATCGCATAAAAATGTACTCTGCAGATAATGTCCCTAGGGTGTTCCAGGTTAGGGTTCCTGGGCCCAAGGGCTCGGTGGATGCGGTCAAGTTCTAGAGGGGCATCCTTCCCTTTGTGCAGGAGGTCATTAAACATGGCGATGACTGCAGGGGCCAGATCTTTGGTTTCTACAGATTCAGGTAGACGTATGCGTATATTATTACGCCTGGCCCTATTTTCCTGGTCGTCCTGATGGTACATCAGTTGTTGGATTTGCAAAGCGTGCTCATGTAAAGCAGCCTCATGAGCTTGCAGTGTGGACGCAGTTTCCTCTGCGTTGTGCTCCACTTCTTCTAACCTGTTTGTAACATCCCTGCGCAGCTCTGTGATTTCTTGTTTGTAAGAGCGCTCAAGTCTCTGTACACAGGCCTCAAAATCATGTTTGGTAGGGAGGGCTTTGATATAGGCTTCCATGTCCCATCCACCATAGGATCTGTGAGAGTCAGGGGAATGGCAGGCAGAGCGGGCTGAGCCGGTTTCTGAGTCTGCAGGGGACCTGGCACGTTGCCTGGTTCTCATGTGGGGTGTGGAGCACTGGGACGCAGCTCCCTGTGAGGCTGAGTGTGTGCCTGAGGTCCTGGCTGGCGCCATCTTGGACGGGGGGCCCTGCTGATTTTGCCCTAAACGGGTGAAGAAACGGTCTATTTCCCCCTCAGCTTGTAGATCGGGGGAACAGCGACCTTCTCCCCCACCTTTCCTCCCCATTACTGACCTGCTTACGGCGTCTGAGCGGGTGTGTGAGCTGTTGTCCATCCGGTGTGTGCGGGAGCTCCACAGAGGCACGTCTTACCTCTCCATGCGCTCGGCCACGCCCCCTATCTTATATTTTTTAACCTCAAGGAGATTGGTTGGTGTCCCTTGGTAATTTTAATTTGACATTGTATTTTTTAAATGTACCTGCCTACTCACAAACAAACTGTCCTTTTTGAAGTAAAACACATAGACAAGTATTTGTGAAAAAAAATTGACATTTATTAGGGGTCATAACAAAATAAAGAGGAAGGCAACACTGGATAAACTGTTGAAATTTGCGAAGCCCCAGGGCAGACATCAATTATTTGACAGGCAAAATTGGTAGCCTGAGGTGTCCATTTAATAGGGAGCACAATCTGTTCTAGGACTCTGAGAGATCGGGAGCAGCAGCAGCTGACATATTTGATGCTGTGGTCTTACAACAGCCTGCGTCTTTTGCCAGACCAGACCAAACCCAAGTCATCACTCTCAAGACTTCCTTGCTTGCTTCCTTCCAGACTGTGGTGTTGGAGTTGTGGCAGGAGGTGGAGGAGGAGTATGGTCTAACTCACATAAGTGACTTTTTTTTGTGAGTTCGCCCATCACCCCCTTATTTAGGGCCTGATAGATGACTTCCTCACAAATGAGGCATTGGCCCACCTCCATTTCCTGCATTTTGCTGGCTGCCATGCAGGCATAGGCCTCTTGAAGAGTGGGGGTGGTTCTGAGGGCCGCAGTAGCCTGCCGAATCAACAAAAAGGGCTGACTCTTCCACATTACTCCCCTTCCTGGGCCTTTTTAGAGGAAGGCAGAGGGGAGGAACCTGCGATTCGGTCAGGCTACTGGGCAGGGCCACCTCCTGGCTGCCACATTCCACAGCCACTTCCTGGCTGCCACTTCCCCCCCCCCCTCCTCCTAGCTGAGACTTTCCACAGCCTCCTCCTGGCTGAAACTTTCCTGTGTATGAAAATGGGACATAGTTTTAGTTTTTTGGTCATCAATCACACACACACACACACTTTAGAGCTCATGACTGTTGGAAATTAAATTTTAACAAACAGAAAAGACTATCATTCTGAACCCAGCATTTTTCATTCTTGTCCCAATCATTTTTGGCTACTACTGTCGATTGATATGTAAACCACTTTGTTAAATCAGAAATTAGTGATCAATAATAACATCTAGTTAACATCATTAATTTTGTGACAAGAAATATGTTGAACAATGCTATACCTGACTCAAGCTGGACTCCTCCGCATCTTCCTGGGTGGAAGGCCCAGGTTGTACTTTGGAAGCCTCATCTGATGTGGAAGGAAGAGTGGAAGGAAGGGTTGAGAGTGATGGCCTGATTTTAGTCTGGTCTGACAAAAACCGCAGTCTGTGGTAGTACAAGAGCCTGGGGACATATATGTCATCTGCTGCTGCTCCTGATCTCATGGAATCCTGGACCTTTTTGCGCTCCATATTATATCTGCTCCTCAGGCCACCAATTTTGCACTTCAAATAGGGGGATGGTTGCCATGGGAATAACTGGCTTCACCAATTCCAGCAATTGATCCAGCGCTGCCTTCCTCTTTATTTTATTATTATAGAAAGGGTGTTTCACTTGCCACAGACAGGGCAGATCTCTGTATTTATCAAAGAAGTTGGGGAGGAAGTCATGATCAGGGAATCTATCCATTTTATCTGCAAGACACAACAAAAGACAAACCCTAATGTCAGGCTAAACTCTCCTAATCTTGTCCCAATATAGGCCTCAAGCTATAAGCAGTATTGGCCACTGATGCCCCAAGTTAAAATTGTACCTTCGTTAGCACGATCGGCCATTACGCTACTCCGTCCTCCGCTCACAGATCGTACGTATGACGCAGTCGCTTTATATACACTGTGCATGCATGAAACTCTGCCTGCCCCTGACCTTCTTTCTAGTATATTCCCGCCCCTTCTCTTTCGGACATCTTGAAGAGGGTGGACTATGACGGGAAATATGGTCCGTACAGAAACCCAAATGTGAGAGAGGCCAAAATCATGAGTAAAGTTGTGAAAAGTCTGCAGAAGAATTTTGGTTTATGGTGATCCAAGGGTCAACTGAGGAAACAATGGTCAGACCTCTAATTGAGGGAGCACGATCAGTACAGAAGAATCAAGAGAGTGCTGCAAAAAAGTAAGTATTTTGTCGTGTGTTCCTATTATTATTATTATGGATACTTTTGTGCTGCTCCATGTGCTTTTCTGTACTGTTGTACAGTTTAAAATGGCATTTAAAGTGGCAAGTTTCAAGTTCGTGGGTACAGCATTAGTTTGTAGTAAACATTGTTGGTTCGCTCACTAAACAATGTTTTTGGCAGATGCAGGTTAACTACATTTGTTCATGCCTATTTGTATTAAAACAAGTTTGTTGTCTAGATGGGTTTGTAACTAGAATGAAATGCAAACTTGATTCAGTGTAAGGAGAGGATACTCAGCAGCTGTTTACACATCTGGACACAGGAGCACTAGTGTGGGACACCAGAACACCCTTTTTAGAGTGTCCCACACAGGTGCTCCAGTGGATACTAGGGGTGTCTCCATGTGTGAAACTTGCACAAAAAAAGGTAAGTATTCCAGCTTTAAGAAAGGGAAAAAAGCATGTCTTCAGCTTGGAACTCTGCCAAAACAGACAATTGTGCAACACTTGCAAGCAATGTTTCATATTCCTATTTCTTTCCTCAAATATCTGTGTGATAAGTATACCTTTTTTGTATTCACATAGGGGAGAAAAGACTCTGGACATCAGAGGATACCAGTGACCCTCAACCTCCTAAAGAAGGGGAAATCCAGATCCACAATCAACACCAGTCACACCACACCACATTTCAAAGATGTGGATTCCGAGGTACATGAATTGGGCGAAATGGTGACCACAACAGGTGAGTGTCTGAGACCACAGCTTCAGGTAATAGATGTATGCCTGCATATTCATAATACATGGTGTGTTTTATTCTTTTTAGGTGATGTGGATGTTGTGGAAAAAGAAACTAATTTTACTAGTGCAAATGCACATGTCCTCATCGGGGAGATCATGGTGTGCAATTGTGATTTAGAAAAGATAACTGAAAAAATTAATGATGTTCAACAAAATATGAAGAACATCATTGATGTTTTAGGCAGAATCTAAAACACACAATTGTACCTTTTTAGTCGAGGACTTTTTTATTTTAAATCAAGTTTTAAAGTATTTTAAAAGCCAAATTTTGAAGATGCACACAGTGTGTCAACATGTGCTATCTGCCATCACAGGATATCAAGGTACGTGTTTTGGGGGTGCAAGCCTCCCTACCAACTCAAGTAGGTGAGAGGAAGTGGTTGCACCCCCAAAACACGTCCATTGATCCTCCATGATGGGAGCTAGCACATGTTGACATTAGGCATGGAATCAGGAGGGAAATCCACATTTTGAGTCCCAATTTGTGTGCATCTTCCAAATTTGGCTTCTACAGGGGTGGCATCACCCCATCTGATGAAGGCAATATCAACACAGTTTGGACATACTAATGTCTGATATTGCCTTCACAAACACAAGCAGTAAATCCAATGAAACATTAGTTAATTTAAAAAAATATATATTAAAAAAAGGTTTTACACATTCGCTGGAATATCAATGGCCCCCCTACCCTCAAAGTACTCCAGATATTCTTGTCTGACTTCGCTGGCGCTTTGGGGGGCAAGCCAGGATGGCCAGCTTCAAGTGCCGCCATGGTTGATTGATCAGGAAATCCGTCCTCAGTCCCAACTGAGGCCACATAGTTGGTAGCATTTTTACGTAGGAAATTGTGCATAATGCAGCAGGCAAGCACTGCACAATATGGTTGAGTTTATATTCCGCCATGTGGATTGGTGTTATAAATAGGCGGAACCGGCTGCTCATTATGCTGAAAACATTCTCCACCACCCTTCTGGCTCTGGCCAGCTGGTAAATAAAACCCTCTGATCCGGGGTGAGGGTCCTCATGGGGAACAACTGCATCAGATGTTCTCCTAGCGCCAAATGTTTCATCAGTGACAAAAACAAATGGAAGACCACCCACATTGTCTTTCGCAGGTTGCAAGCCCAAGCCTCTATTCTGGAGCCGTCTGTAGAACTCCGTCTGGGCAATGACTCCACCAACCAACATCCAGCCATTCTTTACCACGTTCAAATACAAAAACTCTTATGTTGCCGACACCATCATCAACATCACTATACTATTAAACCCTTTGTAATTATAATAGTATGGCCCCAAGTTGGGGGGTGGGACGATGTGGACGTGTTTCCCATCAATTGCCCCTCTGCAAAGTCAAAAGTATAAGGTCCACTTATCAGATTCCTCACCTCCTCTGATGGCCCATTGTAACCATTGTAAAAAAGTTTGGGGGGGGGGGGTCTTTTGGACAGGTAACCCTCTCCACTTCATTGAGAGCTGAATGCATACATAATAATGTGTGTTACTTTGGCCAGCCACTCCTTACTTACACTATTGGCAGACCATTGGACAGGTAAGAAGTGTCATAATACAAAAACAGGAATACACACTGTACAAATGGAAGCACGTTTTTACATTCTGCAATTACCTATCAAGATTATAGGAGAAAAAAAAACTTTAAACAGTACCAGTTGGAAGTATTCAAACAGGCCCTTGCACTACATGCTTTGGTGAATTCATCCATATATGTGAACACAAAAGAGGTAGGTATAGTGTGTATGGGTTTGGAAAAGTCACTAGATAGAGGATTGGTATCAGTTCAGCAGAAATTCCGATCGTGTGTACACAATTCCGACGCACAAAGTTCCACGCATGCTCAGAATCAAGCAGAAGAGCCACACTGGCTATTGAACTTCATTTTTCTCGGCTCGTCGTACAAGTTGTTGTATGTCACTGCGTTCTTGACGTTCGCAATTTCCGACCAACTTTGTGTGACCGTGTGTATGCGAGACAAGTTTGAGCCAACATCCGTCGGAAAAAATCCATGGATTTTGTTGTCGGAATGTCGGATCAATGTCTGATCTTGTGTACGGGGCATAAGAGATCTCACCCTATATGTATCCTGTGATGCCACGTTTTTAAATTAATAAAGGATTTTCTTGGGCTTCTCTGGTGTACCATCACTCATTTTTGCTTTGAATGAACCTATGGGTAGAGTTGGCTTTTCCATTCTCGAAATGAACTCAAGTTGACTAGTTCTGTTGCCAACTAAGGCCATAAACTGAAATGCCCCCAAATCTTCTGGCTCCATTTTGTTTGTATAATACAGGTCAGATTTCCACGTTAGATCCCTGTGCATGACAGCAAACGTTCTTTATTAAAATGATGCAACTGTTTTGAGGTGTCAAGGTCTATTGTTTGTTTGCTGTCACCACAGTCTCCTGGCTAGAGGAAAACTATGGAATATCTGCTTTCACTGGAGCAGTGGGATGCTGAACTGACATGTTGCTCTAAATAAACTAGTAACTCAATCTTTCCTTGAGAAGTCTCTGTTGCATCATGTCCATGGTCCCGGGCCGGCTGGTAGATGTGTGTCTGTATTGTACTGCTGTATCGCATGTCTGTTAATGGAAAACTGGTCCTGCTGAGGATTACAATGATCCACTCTTTCTCTTCACTCCTCCACTTTCCCACATGCTTAACCTCTTAATGGAACTGACTTCTTCCACAATGTCTTCACAACTAATTCCTGCTGGTATAAAGTTTGTCCCCCCCCCCCCCAAGCCAGCTGAGCTATGTGCTCAGATGTAATCAAAATTAAACCAGAGGAACTTTCTTTGTTTTAGCTCATGATTTCTAACTTGTTCCTTGAAAATAACTGGGAATAAAACCAAAAAATTATGGGTTCCAAATTTCTGAGTTAAAGTAGAACTCCGAGTTTGGGCAATGGCACCTAATAGAAAGGACACCCTCCTCCATGCTAATATACACTATATTGCCAAAAGCATTGTGATACCTGCCTTTACACGCACATGAACTTTAATGGCACCCAGTCTTAGTCCCCAGGGTTCAATATTGAGTTTGTCTACCCTTTACAGTTATAACAGCTTCAGCTCTTCTGGGAAGGCTGTCCACAAGTTTTAGGAGTGTGTCTATGGCAATGTTTGACCATTCTTCCAGAAGTGCATTTGTGAGGTCAGGCATTGATGTTGAAGGAGAAGGCCTGTCTTACAATCTGCGCTCTAATTCATGCCAAAGGTGTTCTATGGAGTGGAGGTCAAACAGCGTCTTATAGGAGCCATGGCGCATGAGAAGCTCACTTCTATTTTGAACGACACACATGCTTTATTCCTAAGAGTTAGGGAACCATGGCTTGCATACAATGACAGCCTAAACCTGGACTGTAACCTACTCTTGACGTGATGAATTACCTGCCGCTTTGGATGAGGCAGTTTGGGTAAACTCTGTGGGATTTTTCCCCCTCCCTTCCCTTCTCCATCCCTTCCATCTTCTCTTCCTCTTCTGCTCTGTTTTCTTTACCCCTTTCGGTGTCTTTCACAACCTTGTATGTCGGCTGATGAAGGGCACTTAGGCCATTTCTCCCCCCCTGGTCTGCGAGTTTCATTCATTGACCCAGAGGTGCAGACCCCACGCTGAAGGGTTGTCCCTCTGTCATGAGCATTCTCATAATTTGATCATACTCCCTTTGATCTTATGGTGATGGAACACTCCCATCTTTATTAGCATTCAATGACCTCGACCTAAGTGCTGATCTTTCTTGTACTTCTTTAAAGAGGAAGTAAACCCTGGGTTTACTTCCTCTTTGATTCCCTGCAAAGGTAAAGCATAATGGACTACTATGCATCGCATAGTAGTCCATTATGTGTCACTTACCTGACACATTAGCCAGCGAAGTCACCGCTGTCCCCTGTAGTCCGGAGCATCCATCTTCTCGCTCGTGGGTCTCGCTGCTCCGCCGCTGTCATTCGACGAAGCTGTGATGACATCACTTCCGTGCATGCGCACGGGAGCCGCCACTCGTGGCATATCGCTGTTGACAGTGGCGCGCTCAGTGCGCCTGCGGTGCCTGTGTTTTGGCAAATATCTCCTAAACCGTGTAGGTTAATCTAGGCTTACCTGTAGGTCAAAGTGGATTGTAAGGGTTTACAACCACTTTAATTGTATGTGTGATTGTTTGCACTGTTATCTTATGCTGTGTATCTTTGTTAAAAAACATTAAATAAACATCTTTGAAACAGAAAGCCATTCAGGTCCATGTTTTCACATTGCAGTGTGGCTTTGGCTGTGTGTTTGGGGTCATTGTTCTGTTGAATGTTGAACCTTAGCCCCAGTCTGAGTTCTCTTTAAGACTGAAACTTGTCTTCCTTTAGAATCCCTTGTGTTTAGCTTAATCTGCCTTGCACTCAATTCTGTCCAATTTCTTAGCCCTTGCTGATGAAAAGCATACCCACAATGTGATGTTAAGACCACCATGGTTTACCATCGGGTGAGTGTTCTATGGGTGATAAGCATGTTGGTTTCTGCCAAATATAGCATTTCGCATTGATGCCAACTACCGTAATTATATTTTGGTTTCTTCAGACCAAATATTCAGTTTCTTTATCTCCCAGCTGTCTTTTAGCCTATTTCAAGCTGGATTTGATATTTTTTTCAGCAATGGTGCTTCTAAAGATTTCCAAAGTTCGTTTTTTTTTTTTATAATCCAGCCCCTCCAGAAGTTTATACTGGATGTGTTTTGATAGTTGGTTGGCATTCTTTATGTTGTGGACATTTTTATTAATGTATGTTGTCAGATGTCCCCCAGTGTCAGTTTTGCTGTAATACGCTCATGCAAGCATATTCGCACATACAGACGTTGGTGGAGGACCATTGGCTGCAGAAACCTTCCCGTGGACATGGCAGATCTGTTTGCTCTTTTAGGGATGTTCATTTATGCGTCACCAAGGGACTGGCCACCTCACTGAGACTGCATTAACGCTCCTAGCAAACAGATCTGCGTACATGGGAACCATACCATAACCATACAAAAATCATGGCCGACTGAGCCATGATAGAGTACAGCTCATGTCATTGGTAGCAGTGGGAATGTGCACCCGATTGTAGTCAGAGCCATGTAAGTAGTGTTCAAATTGTGTCTCTCAGGAAGCTTGCCGCATGGCTCTGCACACGACCATCTGCACACGTCACTACTGGAATTCTATTTGAATATATACATGGGGTTCTTTTGAAAGAATACAAGTGTCTGATTGGCTGATTCTGAAGCCACCACCTTCTTTTGTTATTCATGTTTACAGTATAAATAAAAGCATTATATCATGGTAGAGAGAATTTTGCTAAGCTCAATGTGATACCAGTGTCTGTCTGTGTTACTTGGAGATAAACAAGGGCGCTTTCCCAGCGTTATAAAGGAGGGCTATGATTGTGCTTATTAGCGCATGGAATTATTTGCTTATAGGAAAAGCTTTAATTAATTCACAACATTTATGGTGTATATTTACAGTACATATGTTATGTGACCAACTTTGCCTTCTAGTAATAGTAAATTTATTTGGGATTATGTGAAATTTTAATTGTGCACAGGTAGATGCCATTCAATTTCTTTTTTGACTTTTGAAGACAATTGGTTGCAAGAGAGCTAATTCAGGATTCTGAAAGAAAATTTGATTAATATTTATTCAATCAAGGCTTTTCAATTTGTATATGAGTTTAAAACCTTTCTCTTACTTTGTGGACTATTTTGGATAGATCAGTGATCTGAAAGGCCAGTAAAATGAATTGTAATCCTCAGTATACAACCAATATAGGAAAAACTCTTTCACAACACTGTATATGGTTAAAATGGGTGATGGATTAAAGAGATCTAAGTGATGAAACATCCATCAGCTAGCTAGAATAAACAATAACCTGTATAAATACAAAGCCATGAGGACACTTTGGGAACTCCACATTGCTTAGGCATAGTCTTTCCCATCTGGTTTGTGGCCAGTCTCTTGGATTCCTTCTTGCTCTTTTTCTCTATCTCTGATTCTATTTTTCTCCGGCACTAATGTCCTTCTTTTCTCTACTCAAGCTTTGGTCCCTACCTATATGGGTTACCTTTTCATAGAGACATCCAGAATCAGTGCTTAAAGCAGGAGTCCGCCGGGACTCCGTTTTTTTTTTTTTTAAAAGCCAGCAGCTACAAATACTGCAGCTGCTGACTTTTAAAATAGTGACACTTACCTGTCCAGCGCGCCCGCGATGTCGGCACCCGAAGCCGATCTCTAGATCGTCTCTCGGGTCCTGCCGCCGCCATCTTGGGTATGGGAATCAGGAAATGGAGCCTTTCGGCTTCATTTACCGGTTCCCTACTGCGCATGCGCGAGTTGCGCTGCGCAATAAGGACGGTCCCCGCTGCCTCTGGGATCTGTGTGTTTCCCAGCAGGCAGCGGGGCACTTGCGGAAAGGGGCGGGCACTTGCGGAAAGGGGCGTAATCTACGCCCCTTTCCGCAGAGAGCTATCCCGGAAGTGGGTGCAGATACCTGTACTGTACAGGTATCTGCACCCCCCTCCCCCCTGAAAGGTGCCAATTGTGGCGCCGGAGGGGGGGAGGGTTCCGATGAGCGGAAGGTCCACTTTAGGGTGGACCTCCGCTTTAAGAGTTATCCAGGCATCTATTGCTATTAATCAGCTGTCCTAGTTGGCCTAATGACTAAAATTTGAAATCAGAAGACCATGGTATACCTCTCAACTCTCTGAAATGATAAATAGGGGTATCTTTTAGCACATAGTATGTAGGGCATATATGTAGAGGCTGAGGCTGCACGATGGAGAGAGAGGGATTTGGTCTCAAAAGAGAGACAGTCCTTCCATATGAGGGACCATTGGGAGCTATACTCTACAAAGATAACTCTGCACCCATTAGACACCTAGACCTCTATATTATCAATGGACTCTATGAGCCTTTGAGCTCTGGGTCTGCCTGTTATGGGGCTCTTATAGCCTGATAGGGTTCCATATATTGGGCACCTTCATTCTTGGGAGTTGATTCTTCGCCTTTAGCTGAAATGGTGTAATATATGCAACGCATACTTCAGAGTTGTGACTTTCTGTACCATTTCATACTGGATCTGTGGATTTTATACTTGTTTTGTATGCTTTCTTTGTGTTGAAAATGTTTATAATGGCTAACAAAAATGGGCGATGAGTTCACTTTATTTTGACTGCCCTTCCCCTTTATTTTCTTTTTTTGAGATATTTTGATAAGTAAGTAATATTCACATGCCAGTTAACTGTGTAAATGACAGACGATTGCTTTGTAAGGTATTATACACCACATCCTGCCTATACCTGTTTAGGTTTTGAGGATGGCAGGTGTTTAGGAGGTTCATCCACTCCCTTAAGTACATCTTCTCTATCTCCTGTTTACTCAGAGACATTCATTTTTTTTTATATGTCACTTCAAAAGACCTGGCAGGTGTCTACGTAGAATTCCCACCCTGAATCTTGGTTGCCAGGATCACAGCACTCTATAGATGTATACTTCATGTGCTGTCAACTTGTACTAGTACAAATCACATGGGCCAGTAAATCGGTAGAGCCTCCATATTGTAGTTTAAGTTTACATCTTCTAGAAGCCTGGACCTGTCATGGGGAGGAAGAAAAATACAGATCTCAAAGGATAATTGCAGATAGCTGACATCTATAAAGTAAACACATTTAACGTTGGAGGTCTGCAATGAGGAAATGCCTATAGCTTTGCTGGCATAAAGATCAAAGCTATACGAATGCTATTGAGTAATCAACTAAATTAAGGTTTCTTGTAAAGTACAATTTGTGATTGTGACATGAATGTATTCATTGGTGTACCTGGTGTTACACCTGAAAAGGATACTTTTTTTTAACCACTTAAGGACCAAACCTCTTTCTGAGATTTGTTGTTTACAAGTTAAAAACATTTTTTTTTGCTAGAAAATTACTTAGAACCCCCAAACATGATACATTTTTTTCTAACACCCTAGAGCAGCATTTCTCAACCTGTTCAATACAGAGGAACCCTTGAAATAGTTCTCCGGTCTCGGGGGAACCCCTGATAAAAATTAGAAATCTACAACTCATGATACATTAGTGTGATGGTCAGTGGGAAGAATGGTCCTTACACGTGTGGTCATTTGGAAGAATTACCTCCTTACAGATAGCTAAAAATATCAATGGAGTCAGTGGGAACTTATCTAAGAGGCAGAAATTGCCCAATGCTGAAGGAACCCCTAGCAACCTTTGGAGGAACCCTAGGGTTCCACAGAACCCTGGTTGAGAATCACTGCCCTAAATGGCGGTCACACCGCATTCGTGCAGCGGTCTTACAAGCGCACTTTTTTGGGAAAAAATTAAATTTTTTGAATTAAAAAATAAGACAACAGTAAAGTTAGCCCAATTTGTTTTGTATATTGTGAAAGATAATGTTACGCCGAGTAAATTGATACCCAAAACGTCACGCTTCAAAATTACACCCCGCTCGTGGAATGGCGACAAACATTTACCCTTAAAAATCTCTGTAGGCGACATTTAAAAAATTCTACAGGTTGCATCTTTTAACTTACAGAGGTCTAGGGCTAGAATTATTGCTCTCACTCTACCAATTGCGGGGATACCTCACCTGTGTGGTTTGAACACCATTTTCATATGCAGGCGCTACTCACGTATGCGTTCACTTCTGCACGCAAGCTCGTCGGGGGAAAAAAAATTCTTATTTATTTAACTTTTTTTTTTTTACACTGTTTTTTAAAAAAAAAAAATAGAAAAAAGCGTGACAGGACATCTTAAATATGAGATTTAGGATCAAAAAGACCTCAGATATCATATTTACATTAAAATGCAATAAAAAAAAAAAAAGAAGAAAAATAAATGGTCCTTTCGGAGCTATGGGTGGAAGTGATGTTTTGACGTCCCTTCCGCCCTGCAGTGATATGGAGATGGGTGGGGGCCATCTTTCCCTCACTCGTCTCCATGTCCAGCAAGGGGACAGATGCGAACCTGCCACAGAGACCACTTTTTTCTAAAACCGGACCACCCGCTGAAGATGAGGATACCGGGGTTATGGCAGCTAGCTGCTGCCATAACAACGATATCCTCCTTCAAAGCACTGACGTATAACGACGGCGGGCGGTCCGGAAGTGGTTAGCACCCTTCTCCTCTATATGACAACATTATTTTAAAAAAAAAAAAAAAAAACACAGACAATGGAAATTGTCGTGCCCCTTATATTTGTGGTCTATTGTAAAGTGCCCTCTTACATTGGTGGTCAGTGGAGAAGTGCCTCCATTACATTAGGGGTCAGTGGAGAAGTTCCCTCTTATACTGGTTGTCAGTGGAGAAGTGCTTTCATTATATTGGTGGTCAGTGGTAAAGTGTCCTCTTACATTGGCGGTCAGTGGTGAAGAGATCCTTTGAAATTATGGTCAGTGGAAAAATACTCCCTTAAATTGATGTGCAGTGTTGTCCCCCTTACCACTTGGGGAAGTATATTGTCCTCTTACATTTGTGGTCAGTGTACTGCTCCCATAAAATTGGTGGTCAGTATATTGTCTTCTTACATTGCTGATAAGTGTAGTGACCCTTTACTATAGGTGGTCAGTTTGGGTGAAACTATCCTTTAAACCTCTTTGCTTCCACTTCTGTTCCTTTCAATAGTGCAAAATTGCTACATTACTACACATTGGTATTAAATGTGGAGGCCTTTTACACATGTAGTAAATTAATGAAATAAAGGCCTAGCGCAACTAGAGTTAAAAGACAATATATAGAGCTGCAGGAATTAACTGTCCCACTATCAGGCATGACGAAATAGCCACTAAAACTGATGAAAGCGGAGATATAAAAATGGATCAAGATGTTGACTAAACCGAAACACCCATATAAATGTTAAGGCAATTAGGCACTTCAAGGACTGGTTTAATCCAAGCAGTGAGGGGCGTGCGGCCTTGCATGAAACATAATATCCTCCTTTAACCTTGCCTTTTTACCAAAAAACATCTCAGTCTTAGTAAATCCCTTTTTATATACAGTAGTTATGACAAAAGCTGATAACCCAGGAATACAGTTGTGCTCAAATGTTTTCCCCCCAGCTTGGAGAATTGGTAGTATACAGTATGTACCATCTTTAACAACTTCAGCCCCGGAAGAATTTGCCCCTTTAATGACCAGGCCATTTTTTGTGATACGGCACTGCGTCACTGACAATTTTACAGGATGTACAGGGAGATCCGGAAGATGGCCGCCGTCATCTGCTCTGCATCGCCTCCAAGAGCCCGACTGCATGAGTACTGCTTACCCTTGGGGCATTGTATGGTCTGTTTGCCGTCCCCGAGGGGGAGGGTCGGGTGGTTTGTTTGTCTCCCCCTCCCCAGCTGGAGCATCAGCTGCCACTGGTAAAATGCCTCCAGGTCATGCAAAGTCTTTGGTCATCTTACATGATCCTCAAGTGTAACCACTTGAGAGTCAACTTGGCCTTGTACTTAGGGTCATTTTCATGCTGGAAAGTCCAAGAGCGTCCCATGCGCAGCTTCCTGCAGAAGAATGCAAATTTTCTGCCAGTATTTTCTGATAACATGCTGCATTCATATTGCCATCAATTTTTTACAAGATTCCATGTGCCTTTAGAGCTCACACACCCCATGCTTCACAGTGAGGATGGTATTCTTGTCGATATAGGCCTTTTTGACCCCTCTCCAAACATAGTACATATGGTTGTGACCATAAAGCTTTATTTTGGTCTTCTGACTCCAGATTACAGTTGTCGGGCGTATTTTAACCTGGGATTTCTTGCGGCGCAGTAAAGGCTTCTTTCCGGCAACTCCACCATGCAGCTAATTTTTGTTAAAGTATCGTCGTATTGTGCTCCTTGAAACAACCACATTGTCGTTTTCCAGAGCAGCCTGTATTTCTCCTGTGGTTATCTGTGGGTTTTTCTTTGTATCTCGAAAAATTTCTTCTGGCAGTCGTGGCTGAAAACCTTCTTACTCTACCTGACATTGGTTTGGTATCAAGAGATCCCTGAATTCTGCACTTTTTAATAAATCAATGAACCAGTACAGACTAGCATATTAAAGGGTCTGGATATCTTTTTTATATCCTTTTCTATCTTTATAAAGATCCATTAACTTGTTATGCAGGTCTTTTGACAGTTCTTTTCTGCTCCACATGGCTCAGTATGTAGCCTGCTCAGTGCATCCACGTGAGAGATAAGAAACTCATTGACTACTTATACACAGACACTAATTGCAATTAGCCACAGATGTAGGAAATTAGCCTTTATTTGCCATTTTGACCTGCGTGTGTCACCTTGTGTGTCTTTACCAAGGCCAAACATTCCAGGGGATGGAAACTTTTGAACAGGGCCTTTTGGGGGATTTTTGTTATTATGATTTAAAAAGGAGCCAAATAACTATGTGATAATAAACGGCTTCATATTATGACAATGCTTAAATAAAAGTACAGTTTTTTGACATGATCAGTCATATTTTAAATTTTAATCCCAAAATCTCATGATTTCTGCCAAGGTATACAAACTTCTGAGCACAATTGTAGCTCAGCTTTTCAATTGCAGTATGTTTTATATGAGTAAGACATACTGTACCTATAAATGTGTAATAAAGGGGCTTGGGTGCAACATAAGGGAACGTACCATATGGGATCTCTACTATAGCAAAACATATTGTATTCTGGTAGCTTTTTGGTGACAGTGATGGTAGTATTCAGTATATGAACTAAGAAAAGATGTGAATTCAACCCATGTCTATAGCTGTAATGGTGGTATCTGATATATGAACTGACAATTGAAGTGACTTTAACCATGACCTCCTGCAACTTTCAGATATGTGACAAGGTTTAATTATTTAGAGACTATTCACATTTCCTTTAAATCTGTCTTAGGGCTCTGTCACGTTTATTTCCAAATAATTGTATTAATAAACATTTTATTAATGCAATGTTTTTTAATAAAAAGATTGGCAATTCACATGTAGTCAAAAAACATGCGCCTGTCATATAGACTTATTCCATTTAGGCTGTCAAGTGTATGGTGATGGTGCGCACTTCAGCAGGTATCCGGTCCCAGATCCACACACCTCCGCTGGCCTGGGAATGCCTGGAGCCTGGTAAGTCGAGCCAACAGCAAGGGTACAGTCTGAGGTCAGATGCTGAGGGACATTAAAGGGTCATGGCTACGCATTTTGAGGCCGCGTCACCTCTTTCTCAAGCCTGCCTGACTGGTGTGGGGGCAATCTATATATGGGCTTTGGCTGGGATGACTGAGAGTGACAGGAAGCAGGAGGATTCCTACCACATGTGGGAGTACAAGGCACAAAAGCTACTGTATATACAGAACGTTGAATTTTCTCACCTGTGCAAGGCCACAGGCATGCATTAAATCAGTGGTTAGGCTCTGTCTTTAAGGGGATGGCATGCATGTTGCTTGTATGCATCCATGCACTAGCACCCGGACCTTGTGTTTCTTAGTGACTTTTTCAGTGTTTTTATGAGCCTCCCAGTGTTGTTCCCAGTGTCCATCCAGTCTGTACCCAACTCCCGGATGTCTCCAGTGATCCCCAGCATTTTCTAGTGTCTTCACTGTTCCCAGTGTGTCCCAGTCTGCATCCAGCTATGTGATCCCAGTGATCTCCAGTCTGTATCCTTCTCGAGTGACCCAGTACACCCCTACCAGCATGTCTTCCTTCGCCCATGAGTCTTCCTTTGCACTCCAGTCACTCTCCTGCTTTTTGCACTGGTGTGTTTCCCTATGAGTTACAGCCAGCCTCCCATTATTAGAACCTGCAACCTCCCAGCCTGTGTTTCTCCTTTGTGTTTCTGTTTATTCCAATTTACACCTGTTAACAACTCCTGTGTTACCTGCTGCCAGGTGGATCCATCACCCAAGTGCTGCAAGGGACTTTCACCTTCGCTCAGCTGCAACCTGCTCAGGTGAGTCAGAGGACTGAGTATCGCCTGCAGTGTAACATCTCCACTTCTAGGAGCTCTGGTGAAGACCAGGCAGTACTTTGCCCTTCTCAGGGCTAGGATCATCACTAAGTGATTGGGCATGCCATACTCTGTGGCTTTTGCCACCATCTTCCCAACTGCTACAAATATGTCCTGGTCAACCACTCTGCCTCTAAATTGAATAGGTTGCCAATCCATGGCAGATAGATTGACTTGTGTATGTGATTTTAATCAGAAAAAAGGTACAATTTTGAAACAAGAGATTTCATGCTGTACCTTATGTTGTGGGTGGTGTTGGACAGTCTGGTCACTCTGCATTACAAAATATAGATACCAAAAAGTATCTTTTAAATATAAAATAAATAAATAAATAAAACACCAGCTAGCTACATAACCATGTAGCACAACTTTTCTAAATAAATCTATTTTTTTGGTGGAGAACTCTTGTTCTGTAAGATTAGGGACTATGGAATCACTAAAGGATGAACAATATATATGATATCTGTACAATAGTAATGTACATGTGGACATAATTTTTTTTTATTAGCTTACATAGATCACTCAAATTGCACACATTGGTAGAGTAACTCTTCCTCTATAGCAGTGGTTCTCAACTGCCGTCCTCAGGACCCACTGACAGGCCAGATTTTAAGTATTACCTTGGGGAGATGCAGACTAGAATAATGCAATCACTAAGCAGCTAATTATATCACCTGTGATGTATTTCCATTATCTTGTAAACCTGGCCTGTTGGTGGGTCCTGAGGACAGGAGTTGAGAACCACTGCTCTATAGTAACTCTTCTTTTTTTTACTTAAAGTGGAAGTAAATCCTCCTATCATTTTCAGTCAAGGAAGCTGCCATCTTGGCCTCTAATAATTCTTCAACTGCCATAATGCTGCACATGTGATCAGTTATGACACCAGCCATTGGATGGTTTGAAAGTTTAGTTGAGAGCACAACCAGTGTGAAAGTTAGCATTTCCGGCATGCTGGGAATGTAAGTGTTTTTTGAAACTGGGTTTACTCCTGCTTTAAGATAAATAATGGATTACAAGCAGAAGCAACATGCCACCACTGAGTTCTTGATGAAGGAGGGGTGCAGTCTGTCTGACATTGATGGTCTCCAACTGTATGGTTAGTCTTCAGGGCTGGTGTCCACTTTCTTAAACTTCTTCATCCATCTGTACATATTGCTCTTGTCAATGGTTTCATCTCCGTAAACATTCTGTAGCCTTCTGTGGATGTCGGAGACCCCTCCTTCCTCAAGAACTCAATGACGGCATATTGTTTCTGCTTGGGATCCATTATTTACCTGCAATGAAAAATAGTTACTTTACTCTACCAACATGTGATATTTGAGAGACCTTTGTAAGTTAATCAAAAAGTTATGCCCACTTTTGCATTAGTTTTGGTGCCGCCCTAATAGAGCGTCTATATCACAGAGTAGTAATAGCCAATGGCAATGTGCAAAGTGTAATAAATAGCAACTTCCGTTTTACATTGTACAAATAATTGTACTGGGTGTTGTTCTGGATTACTTCAATCCTCAGTCCATTACAGAACATGTCCAATTGGTGTTTTGTACTAATTAAATTTCACGCAATGTACTTTAAGTAAGACTATAAAGATCATCCAAACAGAGTAACTTCCATCTGGCTCTGATTTTATCTCTCTGAAGACATCCCAAGTTTTTTAGACCCCAAGACCTGCTCAAAGAAAAGAAACAAGGAGTTTGTTTCCAGGGCTTTATTTTGAAATGAGTCTCCATGGTAGATATATCATATAAACCCAGATTAAGTTTGACTGGGCAAGTCACAGAGGAATTGAATTATTTGGAGAGGTCAATGACCCTGGAAATATATTCACAGCACGTTGGAGGGACTTTCATACAATGACGTCTAGAGATGGCAGGATGGTACATGGAGATTTATTTAACAAAAGCCAAAAGATTTGTGCCTTTGATTTCCACTTTCAGTCTGTACGTAGTTACCAGTATTCTGGAGCTAGTCAGCTAAGCTTTCCCTTTTCTCCCAGAAAGTACATTATGATTGGAACCTAAAATGTAATATAGGCAATTAGAAAAGAAAACATTGCTAGACTTATGAGTATTATCTTACTTTAGAGCAGTAGTCTCCAAACTGCAGACCGGAACCAGATGTGGCCCTTTACTTGCCTTTATTTGGCCTTTGGAGCACTATTCCTCCCACTGGCACCAATGATGGGACACTATTCCTTTCACTGACATTAGTAATGGGCCTCTATTCCTCCCACTGATACCAACAATAGTTCACTATTCCTCCCACTGACTCCAACGATAAGGCACTATTCCTCCCATTAGTACCAGTGATGGGGCACAATTCCTCCCTCCCTTTAATACTAAAGATAAGGTATTGTCAATGCCTGCTGGCCACAGTCTGGCCCTCCTAAAGTCTGACAGACAGCAAACTGTCCCTTTGTTAAGAAAGTTTGGAGACCCCTGGAATAAAGACCAATGCTGACGTATATCTACAGCTATTTTTTTGGATAGAATAGGAGATTGTTAAAGTGCCTATCACATTTTTTTTCCAGCTATGTCCAATTGGGGAAGATTTCCCTTAATTTACTGTCCTATACACTTAACAGGAAATCCCTTCTTAAGCACTTCAAGTCCGGAACACTTTCACCCCCTTCCAGTCCAGGCCAATTTTCAGTTTTCAGCTCTGTCACACTTTAAGTGACAATTAGAGCCCGTTCAGACAGGGGCGACTCGTCAGGCGACTTAGCTACCTGACAAGTTGCGTCCTGTTCTGTGCAATGGAACCGTTCTAATAGGAGCGAGTCAAGTCGCTCCTACTTAGAAAAAGGTTCCTGTACGACTTTTGGGGCGACTTGCATTAACTTCTATACAGAAGTAATTTTGCAAGTCGGCGCTAAAGTCGGATCCCGGTCGCCTGAGGCAGTCACGCTGCAAGTCGTGCTGCCTCAGTGTGACCCGACTCTTACTCAGTCATGCAGCATTGAACCCAAATTAAATATTTATAATTTTTTTGAGACAGATAGAGATTTCTTTTGGTGGTATTTAATCACCACTAGGTTTTTTATTTTTTTGCTATATAAACAAAAAATACCAAAAATGTTGAAAAAAAAACAATTATTTTCTTAGTTTTTGTTATAAAATTTTGCAAATAAATATCTTTCTTCATAAATTTAAGCCAAAATGTATTCTGCTACAGATTTTTTTAGTTATAATAACCGAAAACAGTGTATAATATTTAGTCTGTAGGACAGTTATAGAGTCTACAAACTATGGTAGTGATCGAAATGCTGGTATGGGGTATGGTGGTGATCAGAATGCTGGTATGGGGTATGGTGGTGATCAGAATGCTGGTATGGGGTATGGTAGTAATCAGAATGCTTGTATGGGGTATGGTAGTGATCAGAATTCTGGTATGGGGTATGGTAGTGATGAGAATGCTGGTATGGGGTATGGTGGTGATCTGAATTCTGGTATGGGGTATGGTGATGCTCAGAATGCTGGTATGGGGTATGGTAGTGATCAGAATGTTGGTATGGGGTATGGTAGTGATCAGAATGCTGGTATGGGGTATGGTGGTGATCAGAATGCTGGTATGGGGTATGGTAGTGATCGGAATGCTGGTATAGGGTATGGTAGTGATTAAAATGCCGGTATGGTAGTGATCAGAATGCTGGTATGGGGTATGGTGGTGATCAGAATGCTGGTATGGGGTATGGTAGTGATCAGAATGCTGGAATGGGGTATGGTAGTGATCAGAATGCTGGTATGGGGTATGGTAGTAATCAGAATGCTGGTATGGGGTATGGTAGTAATCAGAATGCTGGTATGGGGTATGGTAGTGATCAGAATGCTGGTATGGTGGTGATCAGAATGCTGGTATGGGGTATGGTGGTGATCAGAATGCTGGTATGGGGTATGGTGGTGATTAGAATGCCGGTATGGGGTATGGTGGTGATCAGAATGCCGGTATGGGGTATGGTAGTAATCAGAATGCTGGTATGGGGTATGGTGGTGATCAGAATGCTTGTATGGGGTATGGTAGTGATCAGAATTCTGGTATGGGGTATGGTAGTGATCAGAATGCTGGTATGGGGTATGGTAGTAATCAGAATGCTGGTATGGGGTATGGTGGTGAACAGAATGCTGGTATGGGGTATGGTAGTGATCAGAATGTTGGTATTGGGTATGGTAGTGATCAGAATGCTGGTATGGGGTATGGTAGTGATCAGAATGTTGGTATGGGGTATGGTAGTGATCTGAATGCTGGTATGGGGTATGGTAGTGATCAGAATGCTGGTATGGGTTATGGTAGTCATCTGAATGCTGGTATGGGGTATGGTGGTGATCAGAATGCTGGTATGGGGTATGGTGGTGATCAGAATGCTGGTATGGGGTATGGTGGTGATCAGAATGCCGGTATGGGGTATGGTAGTAATCAGAATGCTGGTATGGGGTATGGTGGTGATCAGAATGCTTGTATGGGGTATGGTAGTGATCAGAATGCTGGTATGGGTTATGGTAGTCATCTGAATGCTGGTATGGGGTATGGTAGTGATAAGAATGCTGGTATGGGGTATGGTGGTGATCAGAATGCCGGTATGGGGTATGGTGGTGATCAGAATGCTGGTATGGGGTATGGTGGTGATCTGAATGCTGGTATGGAGTATGGTGGTGATCAGAATGCTGGTATGGAGTATGGTGGTGATCAGAATGCTGGTATGGGGTATGGTGGTGATCAGAATGCTTGTATGGGGTATGGTAGTGATCAGAATGCTGGTATGGGGTATGGTGGTGATCAGAATGCTGGTATGGGGTATGGTGGTGATCAGAATGCTTGTATGGGGTATGGTAGTGATCAGAATGCTGGTATGGGTTATGGTAGTCATCTGAATGCTGGTATGGGGTATGGTAGTGATCAGAATGCTGGTATGGAGTATGGTGGTGATCAGAATGCTGGTATGGGGTATGGTGGTGATCAGAATGCTTGTATGGGGTATGGTGGTGATCAGAATGCTGGTATGGGGTATGGTGGTGATCAGAATGCTGGTATGGGGTATGGTGGTGATCAGAATGCTTGTATGGGGTATGGTAGTGATCATAATGCTGGTATGGGGTATGGTGATGATCAGAATGCTGGTATGGGGTATGGTGGTGATCAGAATGCTTGTATGGGGTATGGTGGTGATCAGAATGCTTGTATGGGGTATGGTAGTGATCAGAATGCTGGTATGGGTTATGGTAGTCATCTGAATGCTGGTATGGGGTATGGTAGTGATCAGAATGCTGGTATGGAGTATGGTGGTGATCAGAATGCTGGTATGGGGTATGGTGGTGATCAGAATGCTTGTATGGGGTATGGTAGTGATCAGAATGCTGGTATGGGTTATGGTGGTGATCTGAATGCTGGTATGGAGTATGGTGGTGATCAGAATGCTGGTATGGAGTATGGTGGTGATCAGAATGCTGGTATGGGGTATGGTGGTGATCAGAATGCTTGTATGGGGTATGGTAGTGATCAGAATGCTGGTATGGGTTATGGTAGTCATCTGAATGCTGGTATGGGGTATGGTAGTGATCAGAATGCCGGTATGGGGTATGGTGGTGATCAGAATGCCGGTATGGGGTATGGTGGTGATCAGAATGCTGGTATGGGGTATGGTGGTGATCTGAATGCTGGTATGGAGTATGGTGGTGATCAGAATGCTGGTATGGGGTATGGTGGTGATCAGAATGCTGGATTGGGGTATGGTGGTGATCAGAATGCCGGTATGGGGTATGGTAGTAATCAGAATGCTGGTATGGGGTATGGTGGTGATCAGAATGCTTGTATGGGGTATGGTAGTGATCAGAATTCTGGTATGGGGTATGGTAGTGATCAGAATGCTGGTATGGGGTATGGTGGTGATCTGAATGTGTGTATGGGGTATGGTAGTGAACAGAATGCTGGTATGGGGTATGGTACTGATCTGAATGCTGGTATGGGGTATGGTGATGCTCAGAATGCTGGTATGGGGTATGATGATGATCAGAATGCTGGTATGGGGTATGGTGGTTAACAGAATGCTCGTATGGGGTATGGTAGTGATCTGAATGCTGGAATGGGGTATGGTGATGATCAGAATGCTGGTATGGGGTATGGTGATGATCAGAATGCTGGTATGGGGTATGGTGGTTATCAGAATGCTGGTATGGGGTATGGTAGTGATCAGAATGCTGGTATGGGTTATGGTAGTCATCAGAATGCTGGTATGGGGTATGGTAGTGATCAGAATGCTGGTATGGGTTATGGTAGTGATCAGAATGCTGGTATGGGGTATGGTAGTGATCAGAATGCTGGTATGGTTCAGAACACATGCGTCGATGACATCACCAATTGCTGCTCCTTTGAATATCTCTTAAACGGTGCACGTTTAGATGTTCATTTAGGTTTATTATAAGCTTACCTGTAGGTATTTAAAAATACAGAATTTTCTACCACCTTAACCTCTTCCCGCCCGCCCTATAGCCGAATGACGGCTATAGAGCAGGCGCCTCTTCCGAGAGGCCGTCCCTGGACGTCCTGGTGTTTACTTCCGCAATGCGCGCCGCCGCGGGCGCACATCGGGGAAGTTTTGTGTTTGCCGTGTCCCCCGGAGACAGGCAAACACAGATCGCTGTAAACGGCCAATCACAGCAGCTGTTTACAGTGCGATTGGCGTGTCCAATGTGAGATGATCTCATATGTAAACATATGAGATCATCTCTCAGCGCCGCTCTCCCTCCTCACACAGACAGCGTGTGAGAGGGGAGAGATGAACGGCTGCAGCGGCCGTAAGTGGGAAAATAAAAAATAAATTTAAAAAAGTGCCATCCACCCCAGTGCCATCCTCCCCAGTGCCATCCTGCCCCAGTGCCATCCTGCCCCAGTGCCATCCACCCCAGTGCCATCCGCCCCAGTGCCATCCACCCCAGTGCTACCTGCCCCCAGTGCCACCTGTTAGTGCTATCTGTCCCCAGTGCCACCTGTTAGTGCTATCTGTCCCCAGTGCCACCTGTTGTCAGTGCCATTTGTCCCCAGTGCCATCTGTCATCAGTGCCACGTATAAGTGTCATCTGTCATCAGTGCCACGTGTCATCAGTGCCACATAGTGCCATCTGTCATCAGTGCCACATATTAGTGCCATCTGTCATCAGTGCCACGTATCAGTGCCATTTGACATCAATGCCACCTGTCAGTGTCACGTGCCATCTGTTATCAGTGTCACGTGTCATCAATGCCACTTATCAGTGCCATCTGTCATCAGTGTCACGCGTCATCGGTGCCACGTATTAGTGCCATCTGTCATCAGTGCCACATATTAGTGCCACGTATTAGTGCCATCTGTCATCAGTGCCACGTATTAGTGCCATCTGTCATAAGTGCCACGTATTAGTGCCACGTGTCATCAGTGCCACGTATAAGTGCCACGTGTCATCAGTGCCACGTATAAGTGCCATCTGTCATCAGTGCCACATATTAGTGCCATCTGTCATCAGTGCCACGTGTCATCAGTGCCACGTATAAGTGTCATCATTGCCACGTATCAGTGCCATCTGTCATCAGTGTCACGTGTCATTGTCCTGGTGCTCCAGGGCCTTCAAAAGTGTAATAGGTAGTCAACAAGTTAGATGTGTAATTTATGCTCCTAGAACACGTGATGGCACTCCCTGGGCCTCTCTATGTGGCCAGGCTGTGAAAAAGTCCCACACATGTGGTATTGTAATACTTAGGAGGAGTAGCAGAATTTTTTTGGGGGTGTCATTTGTGGTATACACATGCCATGTGAGAGAAATAACCTATTACAATGACAATTTTGTGGAAAATAATTAAAAAAATGAAAAATCTTAATTTTGCAAAGAATTGTGGGAAAAAAATGACAATATCAAAAAGCTCACTATGCCTCTTACTAAATACCTTGGAATGTCTACTTTCCAAAAAGGGGTCATTTGGGGGGTATTTGTACTTTCCTGACTTGTTCGGGTCACAAGAAGCGAGATAGGCCACCAGTACATCAGATGTCATCAATTTTGTGCGATTCGCACCACAGCTTGTAGACTCTCTAACTTTCACAAAGACCAAATAATAACCACTAATTTGGGTTATATTTACCAAAGATATGTAGCAGTATAAATTGTGGCCAAAATCTATGAAGAAAAATCAATAATTTGCATAATTTTGTCACAGAAACAAAGAAATATGCCTTTTTTTTTTCAAATTTTTCGGTCTTTTTTCATTTATAGCGCAAAAAATAAAAACCCCAGAGGTGATCAAATACCACCAAAAGAAAGCTCTATTTGTGGGAAAAAAAGGACAAAAAATTTATTTGGGTACAGTGTTGCATGACTGAGTAATTGTCCTTCAAAGTGTGAGAGCACCGAAAGCTGAAAATTGGTCTGGGCAGGAAAGGTGTTTAAGTGCCCAGTAAGCAAGTGGTTAAAGAACGTGCTTCCTCAACAAGTCATATCCCTGGTATGCATCTTTATACCATGTACTTCTGTTAAAAATTCTCCTGTTCTCTTTGTATTGCTTCCTTTGCTTCCTTTGTGAAATAACTGGTGATCTTGCCAGTCCCTCTGCTCTTCTATTTTAAACCGATTACACCAGGCACGAGAGCTCATCCATATCAGCATGGTCAGCCTGCCTGCCTTCCTATGATCAGGCTTGTGTTGACACGTCTCCCCCCCCCCCCCCACAGCCATTCAGTGGGAAGATCAGTGTACTGTTCTTTCTCCGTCCCCAGCTCTCTAAGCCCCTTAAGCAGCTGAAAACAGAGATCGAAATGGAAAGATTTTTTTTTTTTTGATTTTTTTTATATACAATATATTTACTGTAAGGCTCGAGAAATCCCAGGCGCCAAGTCACCATGGTGACTAGAAATTGCATCCTGGTGCCCTTTTGTCAGCATCCGCCTCTCACTTGCCATACCCACTTAAAGCACTCTGTGGTCACTGTGTCAGCTGATCACTGATTGGAGTAAAGGGACCATCACAGCGGCCCTTTACCATGTGATCAACTGTGTCCAACAGCTGATCACGTAAACAAATGCCGTTTCTTTTCCTCAGCGCTGTCACAGCATGAGAAAAGGAAAGCTGATAACCAGCTACTCTGTGACAGGGAACATTTACACTGATAATCAGGGCACTGATCATTAGTGCCCTGATAATCAGTGCAGCCCCATTAGTGCCAATCAGGCATATTAGTGCAGCATATCAGTGCCCATCAATGCCGCCTTATCAGTGTGGCCTCATCAGTGCCCATCAATGTAGCTTATCAGTGCCACCTCATCTGTGCCCATCCGTGCCGCCTCATAATTTCAACCTCATCAGTGCCCACCAGTACAACCTCATCACCGCACATCAGTGAAGAAGAATAATTACTTATTTTCAAAAATTTATACCATTAACGGGTTACTAAAGGTTTGCTTTTTTTTTTTAAATAACAAACATATACTTACCTCCACTGTGCAGTTGGCTAAGCACAGAGTGGCCCTGATCCTCCTCTTCTTCTGTGGTCCCTCAGCGGTGCTGGTAGCTCCTCCTCTTCTGGAGTGCCCAGTCAGAGAAGCACTTTCCTTCGGGACACCCGTGTGGGCGCGCTAGTGAGTCCTGCCTCTGCGTCTATTGACACAGAAAGCAGGACTCGGCCCGGCCCCCGGGCATCATTGGATTTGATTGACTGCAGCGGGAGCCAATGGCTGCGCTGCTATCAATCTATCCATTTAGGACACAAGACACCAGCTAGATCTGGTGTGCTCATCCCCAGGGAGAAAAAGACCGAGTTCAGATAAGTAAAACGGGGGCACTGGGGGGCCGCAACATGAGAGAAGGTTTTTCACCTTAATGCATAGAATGCATTGAGGTGAAAAACCATGAGGGTTTACAACCCCTTTAACTTTTAACTTATAAATGAAGAAAAAGTTTTTTTTTTTAAATTGTTTGTTTAGAAATAAATAAAAAAACCCAGTGGTGATTAAATACCACCAAAAATAAAGCTCTATTTGTGTGAAAAAAATGCTAAAAATTTAATATGGGTACAGTGTTGTATGACCGCGTAATTGTCATTCAAAGTGTGACAGCGCTGAAAATTGGCTTGGGCAGGAAGGAGGTGAAAGTGCCCTGTAGGCAAATAGTTAAAAAAAAAAAAAAAAACTGGCTCCTAACTTATATAGCTGGCTCCTAGATTTAAAGTAAAATTGTCAAGCCATTATCTACTGTATATAACAAACTACTATTTCTATTTTAAACTGAATGTGTTGTTTTGCAAGCTGAGGGCTCACATATACTTAAAAAGTTATGTGAAATTTTTCTTCAAGGCCTTTTGGAATATCAGTTACATACTACAGTTACGTAACCACTAGAGCAGTGATGGCGAACCTTGGCACCCCAGATGTTTTGGAACTACATTTCCCATGGTGCTTATGCACTATGCAGTGTAGTGGAGCATCATGGGAAATGTAGTTCCAAAACATCTGGGGTGCCAAGGTTCGCCATCACTGCTCTAGAGGATCTTAACAACTCTGCTTTAATCACCACCATGGACAAATAGAGTTATGCTCAACTATCCCAATTCATACAATCACAACTAAAGTCAATAAGGATCTGAAAAGAGTTGATCCCGATAAAACCTGTTCTTTCCTCTCAACTAGGTGTATGTCCCAATTTTATAAAGCTCCCCTACAAAGGACTGTGGCCCTATCCTGGATTTCTTTCATAATTAAAAGCTTGTGATCTTAGCCCTTGTACACACGGTCGGACATTCTGACAACAAAATCCGTCGGATTTTTTCCGACTAATTTTGTCCGAAAGTGGTGTTGCATACACACGGTCGAACAAAGTTGTCGGAAAATCCAATCGTTTAGAACGTGATGATGTTCGGTCGTTGCGACGGGACTACGTTGCGGCTAGTAGCCAATAGCTTTGGTCTTGCAATTTGATCTGAGCATGCGTGGCACTTTGTTCGATTGGAATTCTCTACAAACGATCGGACAAAGTCCGATCGGATCATGTTGTCAGAAAATTTCATATCCAGCTCTCAAACTTTGTTGGTCGGACATTCCGACGGAAAAAGTCAGAAGGAGCCCACACATGGTTGGATTATCCGACAACACGGTCCAATCGGACCTTTTCCGTCAGAATGTCCGACCGTGTGTTCAAGGGTTTGGTGTTACCCAGTAGGCAGTAAGATTACAGCATAGGGTAATCAATGTCAGGGGTGTCCAAACTTTTGAACTTCCTGGATCACATTGGAAGAAGAGGAATTGCCTTGGACTACATATGAAATACACTAACACTAAGGATAACTGATAATCAGAAAAAGTTGGGCAGATCACAAGTGAACGATAAATAATGTACAGATCTGGATAATAAAACTTAATTTTTTTGTAATGGTTTTTTATTATAAAAGTAAAAGAGGGTAACAAAAAACGAGTGCTATATTTGACACTGATTTTGATAAACGAACGCATCAATATCTGTTTGGATGGATAAAGTAGCAAATCTCAATGGATTCTCAAGGTGCTCATCAGATATTTTGGTTCTAAGTTTGCCCTTTGTGTGCTTCATCCTTGAAAATAGTTGCTCACAAATATAGGTGCTGCCGAAAACTGATGACATGCATAATTGTTTGATTGTGAAGAGTGGGAGATTTTTCTTTGGGAAGATGAAACTTATAAAAGTCCGCTGTGAATTTTTTCTTCGGCTGCATGTGTTCGCTAAGTGTAAACACATTTTTACCCAAAAAAATAAAAAAATAAATCAACATTTTTGAGTAAGTTTACGATTTTGTGTTGGGCTGCATTCATAGCCGTCTTGGGCAGCACTGTTGATCTCATCTTAGCCTGGTGGAAACTATAAAGTAAATAAAAGAACGATAGAGAAGAGAGGAAAAGACAAAGATGGAAATAGCTATGTCACCCACATGGCTCCTCAAAAACCCTTTGAATGCTTGTCCCTCTCCAAAGTGGGCTTTGTTTAACGTTGTAGGCTCCTTATCTATGGGTTCCAAACCCTCTTAAAAATGTCCTTTTCATCTGAAGTTAACCAACATAAATCTCAGTGTGTCTTTGTGGAATGATGAGGTGTCTCTTTCCTTTTCAATGGATCTCCTCTCTTCCCTATTTGGGAGTTAAGCTTACGAGCTCCCCCACCCTTTTGTATCATGCAAATTATTTCACTATGTTGACCCATCTAACCTCCCTAAGCCCCTGTACACACGGTTGGAGATTCCGACAACCAAATCCGTCGGATTTTGTCCGTCGGATTTTGTCCGTCGGATCTTGTCCGTCGGATCTTGTCCGAAACTGTTGCATACACAGGGTCGGACAAAGTTGTCGAAAAATCTGATCTTTCAGAACGTGATGACGTCATTTCATTACGATGGGACTACGTTCAGGCTAGTAGCCAATAGTTTTGATGTAGGAATTTGATCTGAGCATGCGTGGCACTTTGTCCGATTGGAATTCTCTACACATGATCGGAGTATGTCCTATCGGACCAGTTTGTCGGAAAATATTTCCAGCAAGTTTGAAAATTTGGTCCGACGGAAACATTCCGATGCATACCACACACAGTCGGATTATCCGACAACACGATCCGATAGGACACATTGCGACGGATTCTCCGACCGTGTGTACAAGGGCTAATGGCTAGCTGGCAATTGTTATGTCTCTTGGCTTGGGCGTATTACTGTAGACAAAATGACCCTGTTGCCTAACCTCTTTAGAGTTCTCCCTGTTGCGATACCTTCTTTTTTTTGTTGCATGCTATCCAGAGTCACTTACATGAACATATCTGGGGCTCCATTAAACCTAGAGTCTGCAGAACTATACACATACGAGGTATATTGCAGGGTTGCCTGGGAGTTCTTAACTTTTCTAAATTTTACCAAGCGGCCCAGTTGGCCCAAATAACCTTAGATCCTCCCTCACATTTTTGTAAATGTTTTATATCTTTTCATGTGACAACACTGAAGAAATGCCACTTTGCTACAATGTAAAGTAGTGAGTGTACAGCTTGTATAACAGTGTAAATTTGCTGTCTGCTCAAAATAACTCAACACACAGCCATTAATGTCTAAACCGCTGGCAACAAAAGTGAGTACACCTCCTAAGTAAAAATTTCCAAATTGGGCCCAAAGTGTCAATATTTTGTGTGGCCACCATTATTTTCCAACACTGCCTTAACCCTCTTGGGCATGGAGTTCACCAGAGCTTCACAGGTTGCCACTGGAGTCCTCTTCCCCTCCTCCACGACGACATCACAGAGCTGGTGGATGTTGGAGACCTTGCGCTCCTCCACCTTCCGTTTGAGGATGCCCCACAGATGATCAATAAGGTTTAGGTCTGGAGACATGATTGGCCAGTCTATTACCTTTAGCCTTAGCTTCTTTAGCAAGGCAGTGGTCATCTTGGAGGTGTGTTTGGGGTCGTTATCATGTTGGAATACTGCCCTGCGGCTCAGTCTAAGAAGGGAGGGGATCATGCTCTGCTTCAGTATGTCACAGTACATGTTGGCATTCATGGTTCCCTCAATTAACTGTAGCTTCCTCTTGCCGCAGCACTCATGCAACCAACGAAGTACCATTGTGGGTGGGACTTGAAGAAATAGACCCATTGTCTGTGACAAACGTGATCTGGTTGCATTATTCTGATCGAGGACCCTTAGTCAACCCAATCACCCAATGCTCCCTTTCCTTGTGGGATAAATTGAAAGTTCCTTTGAAGTTAATGTCTCCCCATTGTCCCCTAGTTTCCTTCTACAATCACCCAGCTTTTTTCCAGCTTACTCTGATCCAGCTTTGCTTCAGTTGTGGCATGACTAACTACAAGGTTCTCCTACACTGGTATTGGGTCCCGGAAAGAATCTCCAAATTTTTGCCTGGCTACCCCCTATGTGTGTTTTCATGGTTGTGGGGAGCCAGGCACATATTTGGTGGACATGTCCGGTTGTGCGGCAGTTTTGGGCTGACATTTTAAGGATGGCCTCAACTTTGGTTAATCATTTTTTAGACCCTGACATAGCACTCGCTTTATTGAATCACTGTGCTTTCGATTTCACCAGAGCCCAGTTGAAACTCTTCTTACAAGTTATGACCTCTTTCTAACAAACTATAGCGAAGGCCTGGAAGACCCCGACACTTTGTACACTGGAGACCAGGAATAGAGTGACCCAAGCTATGATACTTAGTAAAATAGAGGCCACCATATTGGATGCGATCCTCGTGTAGACCATTTCCTTCAACCTGGTTTTTAATAGTTTCTACTTGAGCCCTGACGCTGAGGTTTGCATCAAGGCTGTAGATTGCGACCATGGCCTGATTTGAGCAGATAACCTCAAAGCCCAGCTAAATTTTGCAAAAACACATCTGAAGACTCCCAAAAGCATGTGGGAAAATGTGTTGTGGTCTGATGAAACCAAGGTTGAACTTTTTGCCCATAATTCCAAAATATATGCTTGCCACAAAAACAACATTGCACATCACCAAAAGAACACCATACCCACCGTGAAGCATGGTGGTGGCAGCATCATGATTTGGGGCTGTTTTTCTCCAGCTGGAACAGAGGCTTTAGTCAAGGTAGAGGGAATTATGAACAGTTCCAAATACCAGTCAATATTGGCACAAAACCTTCAAGCTACTGTTATAAAGCTGAACATGAAGAGGAACTTTGTCTTTCAGCATTAGAACGACCCAAAGCATACATCCAATTCAACAAAGGAATGGCTTCACCAGAAGAAGAAGAACATTTTGGAATGACCCAGCCAGAGCCCAGACTTGAATTCGGTTGAAAATCTATGGAGTGATCTGAAGAGGGCTGTGCACAGGAGATGTCCTCGCAATCTGACAGATTTGGAGTGTTTTTGCAAAGAAGAGTAGGCAAATATTGCCAAGTCAAGATGTGCCATTCTGATAGACTCATACCCAAAAAGACTGAGTGCTGTAATAAAATCAAAAGGTGCTTCAACAAAGTATTAGTTTAAGGGTGTGCAGACTTATGCAACCATATTATTTTAATTTTAGATTTTTACTTCCGTCCACCTAAAAGATTTCAGTTTGTTGTTCAACTGAGCTTGTACATTTTATAGGTCACATTAAAGGTGGAAAAAGTTCTGAAATGTTTTATCTTTGCCTCATTTTTTTTACAGCACAGAAACCTGACATTTTAATAGGGGTGTGTAGACTTTTTATATCCACTGTATATAAAATAATATGCAAAGTGGCTGGAGGGAAGCATCAGAATGGCAAAGATGTTTTTACTACACATTATGTGAGCAGACTGCAGTTCCTCTTTAATATGACACTTGGGGTTTTCCCTGTGTGACCTTCATTCCCGGCTAAACTGTTAGCATTATATTTCCTGATTCATGGACCTTTATTACGTGTGTTTTTGGAGCATTGGAGTCTCAGTTTTTTTCTATCTACACCAATCATTGGATCATCTCCTTTCATCGTCTTGTCAGTTTATATGACCCATTGTTATGACTTGTACATGTACTATGTGTATCACCCAAAATCTCATGAGTTTACAGCACTATTGTTGTTATGTAAGCTTTGTAACTATTTCAATAAAAATATTAAACACAAAAGATTTCCTTTTCATAATTCACTATGCTAACCAATTTCTGTGTTCCATCGTCCAAGAATTTTTAATATTCATGAGCTCCATGATCACTATTGGGGTCTTAAAGGAGCTAGCTATTGCAATCTTAGTGGTAAGTAAAATAAAAACATTGAATCTTAGGATTGGATATCCCCGGGATCTTTTTGTTTAATAATGCCGTACTGGAATTTTTTAGTAATATTGACGTGTTGACTGTGTAAATAAGGAAGAAATACTTGTTCAGTATTTTTTAACATTTCCACAGAAATGGTGTGTGGTTCCAGCCTGTCCGCATAATCGAAAGCATCTTGGTGAGGTTTCAGGATACATTCTTAGATCTGAGATTCAGTTTGCCATATTTAATCTGATTATTAAAGCTGAATTTCAGGAAAAAAAGCTACATGAATTAAATACATACTAAATATGGGAGTTGTTTTACCTGCCAAAGTAATTGTAGTTTTATCCATCCAGTCCTGGGACTTACACACTTCTGCCATAGAGCACAGCCATGTCTAGCAGGGGACGTTGCTATATATGTGTATATATATATATATATATATATATATATATATATATATATATATATATACACACAATATATATATATATACACAGTATCTCACAAAAGTGAGTACACCCCTCACATTTTTGTAAATGTTTTATATCTTTTCATGTGACAACACTGAAGAAATGCCACTTTGCTACAATGTAAAGTAGTGAGTGTACAGCTTGTATAACAGTGTAAATTTGCTGTCCGCTAAAAATAACTCAACACACAGCCATTAATGTCTAAACCGCTGGCAACAAAAGTGAGTACACCTCCTAAGTAAAAATTTCCAAATTGGGCCCAAAGTGTGAAACTTTTGTGTGGCCACCATTATTTTCCAGCACTGCCTTAACCCTCTTGGGCATGGAGTTCACCAGAGCTTCACAGGTTGCCACTGGAGTCCTCTTCCCCTCCTCCACGACGACATCACAGAGCTGGTGGATGTTGGAGACCTTGCGCTCCTCCACCTTCCGTTTGAGGATGCCCCACAGATGATCAATAGGGTTTAGGTCTGGAGACATGCTTGGCCAGTCTATTACCTTTATCCTCAGCTTCTTTAGCAAGGCATTGGTCATCTTGGACGTGTGTTTGGGGTCGTTATCATGTTGGAATACTGCCCTGCGGCTCAGTCTAAGAAGGGAGGGGATCATGCTCTGCTTCAGTATGTCACAGTACATGTTGGCATCCATGGTTCCCTCAATTAACTGTAGCTTCCTCTTGCCGCAGCACTCATGCAGCCCCAGATCATGACACCCACACCACCATGCTTGACTGTAGGCAAGACACGCTTGTCTTTGTACTCCTCACCTGGTTGCCGCCACACACGCCTGACACCATCTGAACCAAATAAGTTTATCTTGGTCTCATCAGACCACAGGACGTGGTTCCAGTAATCCATGTCCTTAGTCTGCTTGTCTTCAGCAAACTGTTTGTGGGCTTTCTTGTGCATCATCTTTAGAAGAGGCTTCCTTCTGGGACAACAGCCATGTAGACCAATTTGATGCAGTGTGCAGCGTATGGTCTGAGCACTGACAGGCTGACCCCCCACCCCTTCAACCTCTGCATAAATGCTGGCAGCACTCATATGTTTATTTCCCAAAGACAACCTCTGGATATGACGCTGAGCATGTGCACTCAACTTCTTTGGTCGACCATGGCGAGGCCTGTTCTCAGTGGAACCTATCCTGATAAACCGATGTATGGTCTTGGCCACCGTGTTGCAGCTCAGTTTCAGGGTCTTGGCAATCTTCTTATAGCCTAGGCCAGGGATATTCAATTAATGGACCCTCAGCTGTTGCAGAACTACAAGTTCCATGAGGCGTAGCAAGACTCTGACAGCCACAAACATGGCACTCAGAAGCAGAGGCATGATGGGACTTATGGTTTTGCAACAGCTGGAGGTCCGCTAATTGCATATCCCTGGCCTAGGCCATCTTTATGTAGAGCAACAATTCTTTTTTTCAGATCCTCAGAGAGTTCCTTGCCATGAGGTGCCATGTTGAACTTTCAGTCACCAATACGAGAGAGTGAGAGCGATAACACCAAATTTAACACACCTGCTCCCCATTCACACCTGAGACCTGTAACACTAACGAGTCACATTACACCGGGGAGGGAAAATGGCTAATGGTGCCCAAATTGGACATTTTCACTTAGGGGTGTACTCACTTTTGTTGCCAGCAGTTTAGACATTAATGGCTGTGTGTTGAGTTTTTTTGAGGGGACAGCAAATTTACACTGTTATACAAGCTGTACACTCACTACTTTACATTATAGCAAAGTGTCATTTCTTCAGTGTTGTCCCATGAAAAGATAGAATAAAATATTTACAAAATTGTGAGGGGTGTACTCACTTTTGTGAGATACTGTATACATATAAAATATACCCAAAAGTAGGATATATGGGTATTTAAACTGGGAATTGGACATGAAGCTACATCAAGGGTGGAGGGGAATATAAATCTTTTTCTTTTAAAGTAGTACTAAAGGCTGAGACTTTTTTCATGGATATATTCATTTTAAATTTACTTTAAATGTAATTGTAATGCCTTCTATTACCTCCAGTCTATCAGCCCCCAGCTTCTCTGGGTTCAGATGCTGATCTTCTTTTACACAGCCCCCTAAAGTGATTGTGAACGTTGGATTTTTAACAACAAACTTGTCCCTGACAGTCCCTGATTTCGAGGGACTGTCCCTGATTTGGAGCAATGCCCCTCATTCCTCCTCATTTGTCCCTCATTTTGGTCTGATCCATATAGATGTATATTATATGCACTTTTTATCTATCAAAAAGGATTTTCCAGTGCTAAACCTTTCATCTGATTTCTAAATGGCTGCTTTTGTAAATTCCAAAAGCCAATATAAAGGAATAGTAATGGTAAAAAAAGCACTTGTGTGTTTAACCAATCTTCTTTTTTAAGGGGTGTGGCAAGGGGTGTGTCCTAGGCCTCCATACTTTTTCTGATAGGTGTCCCTCATTCCCATCTCAAAAAGTTGTGAGGTATGTCTGAGTAATGGTTTTGCACAGAGCAGCCCTAATTCATGTATGGATGTGTGCTGAGCTGTATATATTCTGTGCTGTGTATACTGACATGTATGGACGGTGTACTGAGCTCAATGTTGGTCATCTTACTTTAAAAAAGTAATTAGTTAAGTTACAAATTACTTCTCCCAAAAAGTAGTTGCGTTAGTAACTCGGTTACTACATTGGAAAAGTAATTAGTTGGACTTTTTTTTTAATATTCTATAGACAGGACTAGCGAAGGAAGTGAATGTCGCCACCTCCATCCGCGAGATTGACACTTCCCGTAGCCTGCTATGGATTTAAAGGGGAACCCCTATGCCGCAAAAAAGGCGTGGGGGTCCCCCCAAAGTCCATAGCAGACCCTTATCCGAGCATGCAGCCCAGACGGTCAGGAAAGCGGGTTTATGTGAGCGAGCGCCCCCCCCCTCCTGAACCGTACCAGGCCACGTGCCCTCAACATGGGGGGGTGCTTTGGGGAAGGGGGGCCCTGCAGCCCCCCTACCTGAAAGCACCTTGTCCCCATGTTGATGAGAACAAGGGCCTCTTCCCGACAACCCTGGCCATTGGTTGTCGGGGTCTGCGGGTGGGGGGCTTATCAGAATCTGGGAGCCCCCTTTAATAAGGGGGCCCCTAGATTCCAGACCCCTACCCCCTACCCTATGTGAATTAGTATGGGGTACAGGGTACCCCTACCCATTCACCTGGGGAAAAAAGTGTTAATTAAAAAAACACAACAAAACACAAGAACTTTATTAGACAGCTCCGGGGGTAGTCTTCCGACTTTGGGGGTCTTCTCGCTGGGCTCCTCTGCTATCTTCTGCTTTTTTACCGCTAGCTCTTTTACTAGCAGAGGAGTCCGGCTTTCTCCTTCGTAGCCACCGCCAACTGAGGGTCTTCTTCCGACTTCGGGGGTCTTCTTCTGACTTCGGGGTCTTGTCCCGCTCTTCACTTCTTCTGCCGGGCCTCCGCTATCTTCTTGCAGCTCTTTTCCTAGCGTTGGCCCGGTCTTGTCGCTTGTCGCGGCCGCCTTGTTCTTCTTCTTCTTTTCTTCTTCTCCTACTTCTTCTTCCTTCCAATGTTGACACAACGCTCTCTCCGGCTGTAATGGCAGGGACGCATTGTGTGGTGACTTATATAGGCATATGGGGCGGGGTCACCGGGTGATGTCACATGGTGACCCCACCCTTTATGATGTCACAGTCCCATCATCCCCCGGGACTGTGACATCATAAGTGGTGGGGTCACCATGTGACATTACCCGGTGACCCCACCACTTATGCCTATATAAGTTGCCGCACAACACTTCCCTGCCATTACGGCCGGAGAGAGCGTCGTGTCAACATCAAAAGGAAGAAGAAGGCGGCAACAAGACCGGGCCAATGCTAGTAAAAGTGCTGTAAGAAGATAGCGGAGGCACGGCTGAAGAAGCGAAGAGCAGGACAAGACCCCTGAAGTTGGAAGAAGACCCCCAAAGTCAGAAGAAGACACCCGGATGCCGGCAGTGACGAATGAGAAAGCCGGGCTCCTCCCCTAGTAAAAGAGCTAGCGGTAAAAGAGCAGAAGATAGCGGAGGAGCCCGGCGAGAAGACCCCCGAAGTCGGAAGAAGACCGCCAGAGCTGTCTAAAAAAGTACTTTAAAAACCTGTGTTGTGTTTTTTTTTATCAACACTTTTTTCCCCAGGTGAATGGGTAGGGTTACATCGTACCCCATACTCATTCACATAGGGTAGGGGGCCGGAATCTGGGGGCCCCCTTATTAAAGAGGGCTTCCAAATTCCGATAAGCCCCCCGCCCGCAGACCCCGACAACCAACGGCCAGGGTTGTCGGGAAGAGGCATTTGTCCTCATCAACATGCACCCCCCATGTTGAGGGCAAACGGCCTGGTACGGTTCAGGGGGGGGCATTCGCTCGTCCCCACCCCCCTTTCCTGACTGGCCGGCTGCATGCTCGGATAAGGGTCTGCTATGGACTTTGGGGGGACCCTCACGCCGTTTTTTCAGGGTAGGGGTTCCCCTTTAAATCCATACCAGGCGACAGGGCTCGCGAGGTGTCAATCTCGCCGATGGAGGCGGCAACATTTACTTCCTTCACTAGTCCCGTCTACCTGGTCCCGGGCGGTAGATGTAATTGCGATTAAGCTGCCCAAGTAATGGGAACGATTATGCGTTAACCTCTAAATTAACTGCGTTAAGTAACTCAGTTTATTTTAACTGAATTACTTACATCACTGACTGAGCTGTATGTGTCCTGCACTGTGTATACTGAGCTATATACTGTATGTGTGCTGCACTGTATTTCATGATATGTAAACAAATAATGCATTCTGTATGCTGGCCAACTAATCAGCTGACCAACTAATCGATTCTGAAAATAGTTGACAACTATTTTCAGAATCTATTATAATCAATTACGTCAATTAGTTGTTTCAGCCCTACATAGGTCGTTCAAATTTCACATGTTAGTAAAAAAACTCCTTCTTTATAGTAACTCTCCTTTTTCATTGCAGGTAAATAATGGATTCCAAGCAGAAGCAATGTGCTATTATGGAGTTCTTGATGAAGCAGGGGTGCAGGCTGTCTGACATCTCCAGAAGGTTTCAGAGAGTGTATGGAGATGCCACCATTGACAAGAGTCACTGATGGCATAGCTCTTATCCATGGTGTCATCTCCCTAAGCTTTCTGTAGCTTTCTTTGGCTGTCATACAGCCACCTTCATCAAGGACTCAATGATGCCATTTTGCTTCTGCTTGGAATCTATTATTTACCTGCACTGGAAAAAGAAGAACAGCTCCTATAGAGCAGTTATTCTTAACAAGGGTTCCTCCAGAGGTTGCTAGGGGTTCCTTCAGCATTGTCCTTTTTAGCTATCTGTAAGGAGGTAATTCTTCCCAATGACCACAAGTGTAAGGACCATTCTTCTCGCTGACCATCACATTAATGTATCATGAGTTGTAGATTTTTCATTATTAGCAGGGGTTCCCACGAGATTGGAGAACTATTTTAAGGGTTCCTCTGTGTGGAAAAGGTTGAGAAAGGCTGCTATAGAGGAAGAGCATCTCTACCAACCAAAATTTGAACAGCCTGTGTAAGTTATGCCTATTTTTCATTGCTTTCGGTACAGTCCTCGTACTTCCAGTGAAAAAATAAAAATAAAGCTGGGCTAGATTGAGGCTTTTACTGTTGTCTGGAATTCTTCTGTAAAAGCGAAAAAAAAGAATCTGAGGAATAAGAAATATTGTTATCTTTAAGTGCTGACCAGTGTCAGTTCCCAGTATAAATGATGCAATGTTGTGTTGTGAATTGCTGTAGGCTCTTATCATCTAGCTGATGGCAACACGCCTGGTGTAGGGGCCAGTCTGTTTTTCTCATCAGCAAGAATGAAGTATAAGTGATCTTCTCACAGTTCAATAGCACATTGCTGGATGACAAAACATTAGCATCCATAACCTTGCAGGCAATGGGTGACGAAGGGTGTGTGAGTCTGTTTTACTAGCGTTTAATGTCTGAGTTATGACAGACAATGGTGGAGACCCACAAGGATCAGCCATGCAACATGGCACAGCCTGATGCTGAATCCCCCAGAGATGCATGATCCTAATCAGACTGAGTCATTGTGGGAAGAGTTGGAAAAACAGATCAGAATACATTAAAATTGTTGGGAGCCAGGACAGATCTTGGCAAACTCGGTCAGATTCTTATGGATGAGTTGCGAGTGAGGTAGTGAATGAGCCCTTCAGACTTTCAGTGCCCTCTATCCCAGGACATATGTCTGGAATTCTATCAAGCTGGCAATCGCAAAGTCAAAATGGTTCCAGCAATTTGTCAAAGTCATCTCCAACTAAGTTCTTATTTGCAGCCATGACAGTGACATCGGCACAAGACATGACCAGTAATGCCGCATACACGCAATTGGATTTTCCGACAACAAATGTTGGATGTGAGCTTGTTGGCGGAAAGTCCGACCGTGTGTATGCTCCATCAAACATTTGTTGTTGGAATTTCCTCCACCAAATGTTGGCTAGCAGGCTCTCAAATTTTCCACCAACAAATTTTTGTTGTCGGAATATCCGATCGTGCGTACACAAGTCCGTTGCACAAAAGTCCACGCATGCTCGGAATCGAGTACGAGCCGGAAGCATTCGGTCTTGTAAAACTAGCGTTTGTAATGGAGATATCACATGACTATTGAACTTCTTTTTTACCGTACCTCTGCACTTAGCCTTGCTGGCTCCTGGACTGATTACCTGTGTTTGACCCTCGGCCTGTTTCTGGACTTTCCTTACCTGTTTTACAGACTTGCTTGCTACTTACCTTCTGGTCCGGTCCATCCTGCACGAGCCCTCTTCCAGACCTTCACACAAGTCAGGTATCCCACTGGAGGCTTGTGCCTCTTGGCGCAACCCACTCCCTGTATCACCTCCAGGGGTGGTGTGCGCTGAGTTGCAACAGCCACCGCTCTCTGCATCTTGGACTCGGTGAGTACCTCTTTGCTGATAGTATTTCAGTTATCTTGCAAACCTGGCCTGTTGGTGGACCCTAAGGACAGGGTTGATGACCACTGCTCTACTGAATACATCAAACTCACATCACAGGACTCTATAATTGGCTCTGCTACAAAGATCCACAGAAGGCAGGAATAGTGTAATATTGCTTTTTTAATTTCTTAAAATGACACACTTACATAGTCCAGTACAAGATGCAGCAGGCATTAAAAACAGCTCAGTGGAAGCAGAAGCCGATCCGTCACCGCTATGTGACTTGCAGCGTGCGGCATGCATTTCAACTACCCAAGCTGAGGTGGAGGACTCCTGTAATGATCTGGGATATTGCCCAATAAATAGATATTCTCAAAGAATGTTAATCGTCGGAAAAAAGAAGTTTCTGTTGAACAACATGAGAATCAAAATGCTGGAGTTGGGAAATATTGTAATTACGTACCTCTAGAAGGAGAAGAAGTATCAAAAGGTTAGGTAAGGTCAGTAACAAAGGCAAATCTCCCCCAACGTTTTGGCGGTTGAGGCAAACTACAAAGTATTAATTAGATGGTACCTTGTACCAGTCAGAACTGCTAAATATGCACAGAATTGCTCAGCACAATGTTTCCGAGGTTGTTCGGACCTGGACACATACTTCCACACCTGGTGGGTATGCCCCAAAGCACAAACCTTTTGGAAGGAAATATTTATTATGGCGACTAAATTATTTAAAAAAGAAATCCCTGTTGATCCTGTAATGGCTCTCCTTAATTTAAAACCGGAATACTTAACACATTACCAATTTAATCTGCTGGTTCAACTTTTCACAGCAGCCAAACACTGGCAAAAGCTTGGAGAACTCTGGACTTGGTGATTAACGAAGCAGTGAATAGAATGAACATTACTATGTCACATGCTAAACTGATTGCCCTTAAAACGAACATGATTCTTAAATTTGGAAAAAATATGGCAGCCATGGATAGACAACTTTTTATCCCGAACATTTGATTTACAAGTGCTTTTACCTTGGGAGTTGATTGAGAAGATATCATCCTGAATGTATTCTTTTCAGAAATAGTGGTGGCTCTCGGCTCGATTCCGCGGATTCTTTCCTCTCTTTCTTTACTTTTTTCGCTTTCTTCTCTTTACATCTTTTCTTTTCTCTCTTCTCTTTTTTTCATCATACACATACTCACATGTCATCATAAAATATATGTACAAGTTGTTTCTACTTAATTAGGCCGCGTACACACGGGCGGATTGTCTGCCCAACTAAGTTCGGCAGACAATCCGAAAGACAGTCCGTTCAAAATTAGCATGAACGGACTTGACCACACACGATGAGCAGACAGTCCGCTGAAAGCTTGCGTGATGACGTGTACAGCACGTACGACGGGACTAGAAAAACGACGTCCTATACACTGCAATGCAACCTTCGGCCGTGTAAACCCTTTCTGAGCATGCGCCATACTTAGTCCGTCCAACTTGCCTACACACGAGCGGACTGTCCGCTGAAACCAAGTTTGGACGGACAAAACCAAGTTTGAACGGACTGTCTTACGGAAATTCCGTAAGACTTTGTTCGTCAGACTGTCCGCTGAAAAAGTCAGCTGAAGCCCACACACGAGCGGATTGTCCGCTGAAACACTGTTCAGCGGACTAAGTTGGGCAGACGGTCCGCCCGTGTGTACGCGGCCTTAGAGTTCCGAGGATCACATGTAATTCTGCAAGATCCTTGATTCTCAAAATCTTTATAATTTTGTTGTTTATTAATTAAGGATTTATTAATGTTTACCATGTATTGCTTTAATGAATTCAGATAATGATAATAATACTTTTGGATCCATGTGAGTAAACTTCATCATCTTGATTGTATAATCATTATTTTATCTAACTTGTATGTTATCTGTACATGCAATAAAATCTTTTAACAAGGAAAAAAAACAAACAAAAAACAAAACAAAAGGTTAGGTAATTGTTCACATAGTAGAGTTCCAATAGAGGAAAGTTATTACTTTTTTAGCGGGGGAGTCAGGGTTCTTAAGAACTGGGGGTCCATATGGAGCTGAGAGATTACATTTTGTCCAGTAGGTCAACCACATTTTCAATACAGAAGGGAGAAAGTATGGAAAACAGGATATTTATTTGTAAAACATTTTTAAAACCATTTATCATTTTCCTTCCACTTTACAACTATGTGCCACTTTGTGTTGTTCTACCACAAAAAATCCCAATAAAATACATTTACGTTTTTGGTTGTAAAATGACAAAACGTGTAAAGTTTCAAGGAGTATAAAATACTTTTTAAAAGCACTATAAATAGGGGAGTTGCCTCTCCCCTGGGAGTTGTGATATTGAATATGGCTTGCTGAATTCCTTTATGTTTTTAGCAGACTGATACCCCACAATTTTAATGAATTTGTAATAAAGATGCATGTTTTTTTAAGAATGCAAGTGTATTGGTGAATCGTTCTTATGGAAGGACTCATCACCTTTAAAATCCCTGTTTTTCCTTAAACAGTTTTTTTCGATGTTATAACTGGACTCATTTATGTCCAATTTTATAATGCCAACTGTAAGCCCTTGTACACACGGTCGGAGATCCAGACGGAATGTGTCCGATCGGACCGTTTTGTCGGATAATCCGACTGTGTGTGGTCTTCTTCGGACTGTTTTCCAACTTGTCGGTAAAATTTTCCGACGTCATGATCCGATCGGACCTTGTCCGATCATGTTTAGAGAATTCCAATCGGACAAAGTGCCATGCATGCTCAGATCAAATTCCTACACCAAAGCTATTGGCTACTAGCCTGAACGTAGTCCCATCGTAATGAAATAACGTCATCACGTTCTGAACGATCGGATTTTCCAACAATTTTGTCCGACCGTGTGTATGCAACAGTTTTGAACAAAATCCGTCGGACAAATTCCGACGGACAAAATCCGACGGATTTGGTTGTCGGAATGTCCGACCGTGTGTACAAGGGCTAATGCCTCCTACATAAGCATTGTTCTTGATTGCATTAGCAAAGTATTCCATTACAAAATTTTTCGCTCCATAAGACGCACCTAGGTTTTAGAGGAGGAAAACAAGAAAAAAATTATTCTGAACCAAATAGTGTACTAAAATATTTGCCAGTGCCTATAAAATGCAACCTGACCAGTGCCATGGTATGCAGTCTGACCTGTGACCATTAACAATGCAGCTTGACTTGTGCCAATGAAGAATGCAGCCTGACCTGTGCCCATTAACAATGCAGCCTGACCTGTGCCCATTAACAATGTAGCCTGACCAGTGCCCATTAACAATGTAGCCTGACCTGTGCCCATTAAGAATGCAGCCTGACCTGTGCCCATTAACAATGCAGTCTGACATGTGCCCATTAAGAATGCAGCCTGACCTGTGCCCATTAACAATGTAGCCTGACCAGTGCCCATTAACAATGTAGCCTGACCTGTGCCCATTAACAATGCAGCCTGACTTGTGCCCATTAACAATGCAGCCTGACCTGTGCCCATTAACAATGTAGCCTGACCAGTGCCCATTAACATTGTAGCCTGACCTGTGCCCATTAACAATGCAGTCTGACTTGTGCCCATTAAGAATGCAGCCTGACTTGTGCCCATTAAGAATTCAGTGACCTGTGGCCATTAAGAATGCAACCTGACCTGTGCCAGGTGACTGGCGAGCACGTCATCATATCTGCCTGTCACTCTGATAGAGATGGAGACATAGCAGTGGCGGCAGCTAGCGGCGATGGGGGGGAGGTCTGGTCAGTATTCACTCCATAAGATGCAGGAACATTTTCCCCCATTTCTTGGGGGGGGGGGGAAAGTGCGTATTATGCAGCGAAAAATACAATAAATAAGAGAGGCGGCAGCCCTATCTCTTTTTATTTTGGACGAAGAAAAGACTCAAGAGATGTCCGTTGACCCTAATGCCCCATACACATGGTGAGTATATCAGACGAACGATCCATTTTGTTTTGCATGTTAAGCTCCATACACACGATCAGAAATTCTGCCAGCAAAAGTCAGATGTGAGCTTTTGGTCAGAAATTCCCACCGTGTGTAGGCTCCATCGGACTTTTGCTGGCAGAATTCCCGGCAGCAAAAGATTGAGAGCATGTTCTCTATTTTTCAGTCTGAAAAAGTTCTGATCGGAAATTCTGATCGTCTGTACAAATTCCGTCGCGCAAAGTTCCTACGCATGCTTGGAAACAATTCGACGCATGCTCGGAAGCATTGAACTTTATTTTCTCGGCTTGTCGTAGTGTTGTACGTCACCGCGTTCTTGATGGTCGAAAGTTCAGAGAACTTTTGTGTGACTGTGTGTATACAAGAGAAGCTTGAGCGGAATTCCATCGGAAAAACCATCCAAGATTTTTCCGACGTAAAATCTGCTCGTGTGTACGGGCATTAGTCTCATATCGAAAACCAATAGGTTACTAAAGTTACGAAAATTCCTGTATGACAGAATACAACTTTGGAAGTGATGTAATGTATTGTATTGTAATGTATTCTTTCGTTTGGATCCATGTCTTCCCCTAGTAAGATCACCTCCCCCACTGTAGTAAAACACTGCCTAGGCACAGATTGCAATTCTGACAGGGGAGAGGATGGAGATCTTGTGTTCCTGCTAAGCAGAAACAACCATCTCTGTCTTCTCTCAGTCAGCGCAACCCCCCTCCCTTCCAGTTAGCAAGCACCCCCTTTTGGGGACACATTTAACCCTTTGATGGAGTCTTTGGTTCCTTTACTCCCAGAGCATGCTGGGCTTTGTAGTTCCTGCCCCCATATAATCCAACAGGGCCGTTTGTCATAGGGACTACATATCCCAGGATCCTTTTGCAGCCGTTACTGCTTGTTAAAGTCCTTCTGATCGGCTCCTGTACTTACTTACTTGCTCCTATAATTGGCTCTCCTCTTCCTGCCAATAGGGGCACAGGGGAGGGAGCTGATCGGGCGGATGCCCGTGCGAGCACCACTCGCATTAACTATTAGCCAGTGTCAGTGCGGAGAGGGAGGGGGGAGAAATCCCCTGTAGGGACTGACAGGCTCTCACTCCCTCTGTGTGGAGCCTGTGTTCTTTCCGGCGGAGGCCGGTGGGAGGTGCGGGGCTGCGGGGCACCCACTACATTTGTATTGTTATTACAATGCTAATGTTATAAACTGAATGTGCATTCTGTAACCAGAGATCTCCTTTAAGTGCAGATACTGTATCTTCCCAATACATATAACAAATTGTCCAGTGAACTGATTTTACATATAAAAAAAAAAACGAATGTGCTGTAAATTAAACATGCATGTGGTAAATTCATCTGATGTGCGTAGTAATGCCTTTAGCGTTCTGAAAAATCATCTCATAAGCAAAACTATTCAATCATAAATAAGCAAATAACACATGGGAATGAAATGGCCATATGTGTTATACTTTTGTAAGCTGAGCTTTATATGTTCTATCAGCCGTTGACAAGGTAGCAACTGTCAGACCTCAGGGGACCTCTCACCTCTGACTCGTAGCTGCTAGAGTCTTCCTAGGACACAGAGTACAGCTAAATATGGTGGGAAATATAAATTGTGTCTAATATTGTAATATTGAAGCCCAACACTAGAAAAAGTAAAAATGCTCCATTGCTCCCTTGCAGTGTGGTTGCCCCCAGACTGAAAGGCTTAAATGCTCGTTTAGGTCTAGGGAACGGAAAAAACATCTTTAGGCTACCCATTGCTCTGCTCCCCGATGCTCTGGCAGTAGACTGTTCCTTGGCATCCTCACACCCAATGGACACTATGGGCACCAGTCTTGATGATGGCAGGGGCATCCGAATGCCAGAGCGTAGGGGAGAAGCGGTCTTGCAGCATGGAGGAAACTACTTTACCCGCTCCTCTAGATCAGGGGCCTCCAAACGTTCTAAAGAAAAAGCCAGTTTACCGTCCTTTAGACTTCAGGGGGGCCAGACCTGTGGCCAGTGTAAGTAAACAATGCCCGTTCTTTGGTATTAGGGTGGAGAAATCGTTGGTGTCAGTGGGAAAATAGTGCCCCATTTTTGTTATCAGTGGAAGGAATTATGCCCCAAAACATGTCTCTATCATTAAAGAAATATGATAACTCCCTTCTAAATCATCTCTTGACTTCAGCTGAGGTGTGTATACCTGCAATGTGAAAAAAAATGCAATGATACATCAGAACTAATGAGATCCCATGGAATGGAGAACCTCACCTTGACCATGAGAAACCAGGAAGAGGCATTCATCTGCATGTCAATGGACGCTTTGGATTATTGGCAAAGACACCACAACTTCAACTCAACAAGAAAACCATAACCACCCAGTCTGATAACTCCTGATGACCAATACCCACTTAGTGGGAGAGCTCATGCTGGGGACAGTCCAGAGGAAGTTGAAGAACCTTATGCCTTGTACACACGGCCGGACTTTTTGACAGCAAAGGTCAGACGGAACAAATCCGTTGGACAATTCGACTGTGTGTGGGCTTCATCTGACCTTTGCTGTCGAAAAATCTGACGGACTTTAGATTTAGAACATGTGTCAAAGCTTTCCGACGGACTCGAGTCCGGTCGAAAAATCAGTTCATCTGTATGCTAGTCCGACGGACGAAAACCAACGCTAGGGCAGCTATTGGCTACTGGCTATGAACTTCCTTATTCTAGTCCGGTCGTACGTCATCACGGTCGAATCCGTCAGACTTTGGTGTGATTGTGTGTGGCCAAGTCCGTTCATTCAGAAAGTCCATCAGAACTCTGCTGAAAAGTCAGTCGGGAAGACCGTCGGACCTAGTCTGCCGGAAAGTCCGGTTGTGTGTACACGGCATTACCCACTACCTCCCTTCAAACCTCTTAATCGCCATTTTTTTCATCTCCCTGGAGCCTCTCCCCATAGAAAAATCCTTTTTTTTGTCCTACTTCCCCAACACCCGTCAATGTCAGTGGGAGACTAGTGCCCCATTTGTGTTGTCAGTGGAAGGAATTATGCCACATCATTGGTGTCAGTGTAAGGAATAGTGCCACAATGTTTGTATCAGTGGCAGGAATAATGCCTCCAGGGCCGGATAAAGGTAAGCAAAGGGCTGCATCAGGCCCCAGGGCCGGAGTTTGGAGACCAATGCTCTAGATAAAAACAAGCATTTTAGCCTTGCAGTGTGAGAGCATCCTCACTGCAAGGGATGATCTTTACTTTCCCTGCAGTTCACCTTTAAGCCAGAACCTGCAAACCTAGCAAAAATTCGAATTTTTGCATGTCCCATCTTTCTTATCTTGGTGAAAGTTGCACTTTAATATTAGCTTTTTTTTATTTTTTTTTATTTTTTTTTTCTATAAAAATGTTTCCTTGCACAGGAGTAATATATAATAAAAAATAATGCTGAAAGGCATAAAAGTACAATCGTTTGCAGGAAAAGTAGCCCTGCCCTGCTTGCCTTTGGACTTTGCTTGAATTGCTTCTGCTCTTGCTCTAGCTCTGTTACCTAACTACTCTGACCTTGGCCTGTTTACTGGACCTGATCTGCCTGCTGACTCTGTATTGCTTTTGCTTTGGCCTGCCTCCTTAACTTGCTTTGTTTGCTGATTTGTTCCTCGCCTGGTTGTGCCGACTGCTGCTCGCCCCCTGGTTCTACTTCTGTCTGCAGAATGGACATCACCAGCCAACTACTACGGCATTTGTGCCACTCCTTGCCCTTACACTCTCTGTCTCCAGTCTTCACCCTCAGAGGATGAAAGCCAATGACAAAATGCGCCAAGGCGCAGCTACATGACAAGCTTTTTAAACTGAGATCCTGTGAATGAAACACCTTGTGTCCGTAAGCAGAGCGCTTATTACCCTAAAGAGCTTACTAGGAACTGTTGAGGACCAGTGTGGAGCATTTCCTAAAGGAGAGTTGCACGGTGTGAAAGGTGTGTTGGACCCCCTGCAGGGTCTTACAAGGAGGTGAGTGAGCATTGCACGCGGAGGTGGGAGCACTTTAATGATCGATGTGGATTTTCAGTGAAGCAGGTTAAAAAAAACTCAGTTTTTTTGCACTTTAGAAGACTCATCACTTGAATGTCACTATTGGACTTTGCTTTGGATATTTGTGCACTATAAAATTCTTTTTCAATAATCTATTTAGGGAAAAAAGCACGGCAGGACCTCTTAAATATGAGATCTGGGGTCAAAAAGACCTCACATCTCATATTTACACAAAATTGCAATAAAAAAAAAAAGTATCACTTAAAAATTATTTTAAAAAAAATGCCCCTTTAAGAGCTGTGGGCGGAGGTGATGTTTTGACGTTGCTTCTGCCCTGCAATGTTATGGAGACAGTGGGGGCCATCTTCCCCTCACTCGTCTCCATAACCAGCAAGGGGAAACATCTGATCCCCACCGCCGCTGCCGATGGTTCCAGTAAGCGGCAGAGGGCACTGGAGCATGGCGGGAGGGCCCTCTCCCGCCGCCGATAAAAGTGATCCCACGGTGAATTCGCTGCAGAGACCACCGGAAAGCGGACCGCCGACTGAAGAAGAGGATATCGGGGTTATGGCAGCTAGCTTCTGCCATAACAACGATAACCCTCTTCAAAGTTAGGACGTATATCGGCGTGCGGCGGTCCGTAGGTGGTTAATAAAATCATATACTAAAAACTCACAGATGTAAGCAAACAAACCTGCAAGTAAAATAAAATGATCCTCTCACAGAACACAGCGATGTCAGCACACCAGGCACCGTCCAACGCTTTCATCAAATGTGACATCATCGGGGGCAATTCCACTTAGGGTTACAGAACCATCTACATGTTCATCTGATATAAGCAATTAGGCTGATGATTACCTATGGACACTACAAACCAAAAATATAAATCTGATGATTCTGATGTGTGCTATGATTATTATTATATGTATACAAAACAGTTGTTAATCCTTCAGTTCAATAAATAATTTATTATAAAAAAAATAGGAAAAAATAAATCTACTCCTTTGTGCATCTAGACATCAGTCAAAGAACTTCTCCAAAACAATGCCTTATATATTGTCTGCCAGGAAAAGCCTCCTCCAGCCACCCCCGGTCTAAAGTGTAGTAATTATTATCCTTTCCTTGTAATTTAATAAGATGAAGGTTAACGCTACATTACATTTCTACGGTCAGTGCGTCACTGCAGGATAATGATTTGTAAATATATTGTTGATCTGTGAGATTAAACTTCCCACCAGACACTTTACATTCCTCGGGGTAAGTTCAATATTAAAAGACGACATCAGAAAAGAAAAGAAAAAACGAGCCACTTTTCCCTCCGGCCAGGATAATAACCGGAGCGATTAGGCACTTGTTAGAATTGCATATCTTGAATCCCATCCAGCTGCTAAGTGGTTAATGATAATAACAGCACTTTAGTTCCTGTCTGTGGTGCTGACAGACATCTTATCCATGCTTTCTTTATTAACTCCGCTTCCCTCTGAGTTTTGCAAATTGCTCTGATCTACGGAGACAAAGGCATCTCTCATTCCCTGAATGGCCACATATCCTGCACAATAATGTGGGAATCGGGAGGAAAATATCCTGTCTCACATCAAAGATGTGGCTCCGTGTCATTCTCAGGTACGCCATCATACGGCACCATTTCTTTGGCAGGAAATGTGCCAATAATTTTATTAGCTGGGATATCCGTTATTTCCACGGTTATTTCCCATAAGCCAGCGGTGGTCAACTTTCCTCATATGGGAGGGCTCAAGTGCAGCCCCCAACATCACCAAAGGGCCATTCAGTGCCAGAAAGTAGATGCACAAAAGGATCTAATCAAAGACTATGGACATGATACAAGAGATGGTCAGAGACTGCGGACATGATACAAGACATGGCCAGAGACTGCAGACATGATACAAGAGATGGTCAGAGACTGCAGACATGATACTAGAGATGGCCAGAGACTGCGGACATGATACAAGGGATGGTCAGAGACTGCAGACATGATACAAGGGATGGTCAGAGACTGCAGACATGATACAAGAGATGGTCAGAAACTGCGGACATGATACATGAGATGGTCAGAGACTGCGGACATGATACAAGAGAAGGTCAGAGACTGCGGACATGATACAAGAGAAGGACAGAGACTGCAAACATGATACAGGAGATGGTCAGAGACTACAGATATGATACAAGAGATGGTCAGAGACTGCAGACATGATACAAGAGATGGTCAGAGACTGCGGACATGATACAAGAGATGGTCAGAAACTGCAGACATGATACAGGGGGTGGTCAGAGACTGCATACATGATACAAGAGAAGGATAGAGACTGCAGACATGATACAAGAGAAGGACAGAGACTGCAGACATGATACAAGAGAAGGATAGAGACTGCAGACATGATACAAGAGAAGGACAGAGACTGCAGACATGATACAAGAGAAGGACAGAGACTGCAGACATGATACAGGAGATGGTCAGAGACTGCAGATATGATACAAGAGATGGTCAGAGACTGCAGACATGGAACAAGAGATGGTCAGAGACTGCGGGCATGATACAGGAGATGGTCAGAGACTGCAGATATGATACAAGAGATGGTCAGAGACTGTGGACATAACACAGTCCCAAGCAGAGTCCCTCATCCATTAGGGTCCTCATCAGAGTCCCCTCTGACATCAGTGCCCATTCTTACATTAGTGTCCCCATGAGAGTCTGGGTGCGGGTTGGGGGTTTAAAGTGGAGACCATAGGCAGGTTATGTTTACCCTAATCCTGTACACATTAAGTATACATACACCACTGACCTTAGCTGCATTCTGGCTAAAATCTAAAAATTTGCTACAATATGGGAGTGATTTACTAAACCTGGTACACTCAAAATCTGGGGCAGCTGTGCAGAGAAACCTGCAGACATGATACAGGAGATCCTCAGAGACTGCGGCCATGATACAAGAGAAGGACAGAGACTGCAGACAAGATACAAGAGAAGGACAGAGACTGCAGACATGATACAGGAGATGGTCAGAGACTGCTGATATGATAGAATAGATGGTCAGAGGCTGCAGACATGATACAGGAGATGGTAGGAGACTGCTGATATGATAGAAGAGATGGTCAGAAACTGCAGACATGATACAGGAGATGGTCAGAGACTGCTGATATGATACAAGAGATGGTCAGAGACTGCAGACATGGTACAGGAGATGGTCAGGGACTGCAGACATGATACAGGAGATGGTCAGAGACTGCAGATGTGATACAGGAGATGGTCAGAGACTGCAGACATGATACAAGGGATGGTCAGAGAATGCGGACATGATGCAGAAGATGGTCAGAGACTGGCAGGTTATCTTTACCGTAATCCTGTACACATTGAGTATACATACACCACTGACCTTAGCTGCATTTTGGCTAAAATCAAAAAATTTGCTACAATATGTGAGTGATTTACTAATCCTGGTACACTCGGAATCTGGGGCAGCTGTGCAGAGAAACCTGCAGACATGATACAGGAGATGGTCAGAGACTGCGGACATGGAACAAGAGATGGTCAGAGACTGCGGGCATGATACAGGAGATGGTCAGAGACTGCAGATATGATACAAGAGATGGTCAGAGACTGTGGACATAACACAGTCCCAAGCAGAGTCCCTCATCCATTAGGGTCCTCATCAGAGTCCCCTCTGACATCAGTGCCCATTCTTACATTAGTGTCCCCATGAGAGTCTGGGTGCGGGTTGGGGGTTTAAAGTGGAGACCATAGGCAGGTTATGTTTACCCTAATCCTGTACACATTAAGTATACATACACCACTGACCTTAGCTGCATTCTGGCTAAAATCTAAAAATTTGCTACAATATGGGAGTGATTTACTAAACCTGGTACACTCAAAATCTGGGGCAGCTGTGCAGAGAAACCTGCAGACATGATACAGGAGATGGTCAGAGACTGCGGCCATGATACAAGAGAAGGACAGAGACTGCAGACATGATACAAGAGAAGGACAGAGACTGCAGACATGATACAGGAGATGGTCAGAGACTGCTGATATGATAGAAGAGATGGTCAGAAACTGCAGACATGATACAGGAGATGGTCAGAGACTGCTGATATGATACAAGAGATGGTCAGAGACTGCAGACATGGTACAGGAGATGGTCAGGGACTGCAGACATGATACAGGAGATGGTCAGAGACTGCAGATGTGATACAGGAGATGGTCAGAGACTGCAGACATGATACAAGGGATGGTCAGAGAATGCGGACATGATGCAGAAGATGGTCAGAGACTGGCAGGTTATCTTTACCGTAATCCTGTACACATTGAGTATACATACACCACTGACCTTAGCTGCATTTTGGCTAAAATCAAAAAATTTGCTACAATATGTGAGTGATTTACTAATCCTGGTACACTCGGAATCTGGGGCAGCTGTGCAGAGAAATCAGCTTCCAACTTCAGCTTGTTCAATTAAAATGGTTCTAAAGCCTCAAGGTTTTTACCTTAATGCATTCTATGCATTTAACGAAAAAACCTTCTGTGCTGCAGGAGCCCCCCCATTCCCCCCCCCTCTTATACTTACCTGGGCCACCCGATCTGATCCAGCGATGTGCACGAGAGCAGCGGCTCTCACCATTGTCTCCTGCCTCATTAGGCAGGTTAATATGGCGGCACAGTGGTGTAGTGGTTAGCACTCTCGCCTAGCAGTAAAAAGCGTCGCTGGTTCAAATCCCAACCACGACACTACCTGCCTAGAGTTTGCATGTTCTCCCTGTGCCTGCATGGGTTTCCTCCAGGTACTCTGGTTTCCTCCCACACTCCAAAGACTTGCAGGTAGGTTAATTGGCTTCTGTCCAAAAATTGGCCCTAGTATATCAATTGGGACCTTGGATTGTGGGCTCCTTGAGGGTAGGGACTGATGTGAGTGTGCAATGTACAGGGATAGGGACAATTGTAGACACTTACTCAGGTTGAACTAGATGGACTGGTGTCTTTATTCAACCTTACTAACTATGAAACTATGAAATAGCAATGGCAGCCACAGACTGGTCAGCTCCAGAGCGAGCACGCACAGGTGCCCTCAAGGAAATTGGCTTTGCCTTGGGGCACTTGCCAAAAAGGAGGGGCCATGAGTGCCAGAGGGAGACCCCAGCAAAGGAGGATCGGGCTGCTCTGTGCAAAACCATTACACAGAGCAGGTAAGTATAAGATACTTGACAGTAAAACCTGGAAGTTGATTGGTTACATACCAAATTCTGAGTGCTCCAGTTTTAGTAAATCTCCCCCTATGTCTTATTTTGTCAGCAAATACAGAGGGACATTTGGGGGCAGTTTTTGGGTGGTGGGTACATTTATTTTTGTCCACAATTTTGACTATAATTTAGCTGTTCTAGTCATGTATGTACTGTAATTTAAACTGTATTTTAGGGGCTATAAAATTATACATACTATATACAGTATTTCATATTTGTAAGGAGCACATAAATTGCTATGTAAATATTGGTTCATTTTATTTTTGGAGTCTTTTTTAACAGTTGGTTGGATGAGAATCTGCTTAATATCCAATTTTTTCAATGAGTGTGCACTGATCTATGGACCATACACCATTTAAACAGCGACACCGAATCAAGAATATTGATTTGTTCTTGAGCGAAAATTACAATGAAGCTTTCTTAAATTGTTAACAAAAGAAATAAATTAACCAATCAAAGAAACTAAAACTTTACAAGAAAGTCTCTATAGTGAAAATGCTGTATTAAAGTAATTGTAAAGCCTTGTTTTTTTTCTATAAAAATAACAAACATGATATACTTACCTCCTCTGTTGCAGTGGATCCTCCTCTTCTTGCTCCTGGCCCCTCCCTCCTGTTGAGTGCCCCCACAGTAAGCTTGCTATGGGGCACCCAAGCAGAGCTGCAACTCCTTGTGTCCATTCAGAAATGGAGCTGCAGTTTGGCCCCACCCCCTCTCTTTCCTTATTGACTAACTGACTGATTGACAGCAGCGGGAGCCAATGGTGCTGCTGCTGTGTCTCAGCCAATCAGGGGGGGGAGTCGCGGGCAGACAAGACACTCGTGGACATCGCTGGATAGAGATGGGGCTCCGGTAAGTATTAGGGGGGCTGAGGGAGGTGGCTGCACACAGAAAGCTTTTTATCTTTTAATACATTTCAGGAGTTAAAGGGAGAGCCCATCTCAGAACAGCACAATTACCTTCAAATTCAATCTTTCTATGAAACCCCCAATCCCAAACCTTCAAAATCTCCACTGACCATTTACGAACATATATGTTTTAAGTACCCAAGAGGGAGAGTTCTTATATCAACTGTGTATAATGATCTCAACACCTTTACCCCTTCCAATAAATTTACCACATATGCTCAAATGGGAATCTGAAATAAACACACAGTTGACCATTACAGAATGGTTTATTATGTGGGTCAACCTATGCAAATGTACTAAATCATTGACAATTAGAGAGACGGCGGTGAAACTTTTCACCAGATGGTATTACACACGCTCTCATCTAAATCAGGGATGTGCAGTCAGGTGAGGCAGGGCCTCACCTGCCATGAGCATTAAAAAAAAACAAGAATAGAAAAAACTAACTTTGAGGGTCGTAGCTTGGCGACCTGGGGTCACAGAGGTATGTAGTCCTACCCCAAAACTGGAAAAAATGTGGGGCTCCTACGACTAGACATGTGCAATTAGTTTAGTTCCAAATTTGTTTTTTAACGAATTTTGACAAATTCGTTAATTCCGAATTTCCGAAATTCGTTAATTCTGAATTTACAAATTTACAAAATTTAGGAAATTATGAATTTCCGAAATTACGAATTTCCGAATTTTGAATTTTTGAATTTCCAAATTTCCAATTTTCGGATTTCCAAATTTTTGAATTTCCGAATTTCTAATTTTCGGATTTCCGAATCTCCGAATTTTTGAATTTCCGAAATTTCTAATTTTTGGATTTGCGAATTTCGGATTTTCGGATTTCCGAATTTCGAAAATCTGTAAAAAAGAAAGAAAATCTGTTTAATTAAAAAATAATAACTAACTATTAAATAACAGGTATTGGAATTCCCTTTCAAATTTGTCTGTTAGTAAACGTAACGAATACAAATTTATCCGGAGTTACGAATGAAATTATCTAAAATAACAAAAACCTTTTTATTATTATTAATTATTTATTATTAATTTGTTCCGTTCCATTTGTTTAGATGCAGCATTTGTTATTTCAGATACTTCGTAACTTCGAATAAATTCGTACTCGTTACTTTTTGATACTTGTGATACTTTTGATTTTCTTTCTTTTTTTCAGATTTTCAAATTTCGAACTTTCAAATCTTTGAATTCCCGAATTCCGAAAATCCGAAAATTGCGGAATTCCGAAAATCTGAAATTCTTAAATTCGTAAATTTGGAAAATCAAAATTTCGGAAATTCTGAAATCCGAAATTTGGAAATCCAAAAATTCGAAATTCGGAAATGCCAAAATTCGAAATTCGGAAATTCGGAAATCCGAAAAATTGAAATGTGAAAATTCCCGAAATTTCCGAATTCTGAATTTTCGAATTTCCGAATTTTCCGAATTTCTGAAAAAATCTAAATAACTAATGAAACTAAAATTAAAATGAACTAATTTTTTGTCAGTGCAAATGTCTACCTACGACCTTTGGTTCCAGAGATACGGGGCTCCTTGCACAGCCTGTCAGAAGCTAAATACAGAGCGACCACTTTAAATACAAACTGGCACATGCTGTTTGCAGCAGACCGAGAGGATGAGCTCACAGTGCCTCTCCTCACTTCTTGTCAGAGGCAGTGAGCTCAATGAACAGCTTGGAGTCTTGGACCAATGGTAATAGACCACTGGTCCCAGCTGTCCAATAAAAATGCTGCAGTGGAGGCACGCCTCTGACTGCAGTGTCATAGAAGGGGGCATTTGTCTAGAAGACAAATGTTCCCTTCCAGGCCAGCCCTCTTAATTATAAGGAAAAAAACATGTGTTTATGGGTATAAGATTTACCCACAATCCCGTGTTTTTCTCACATAATACTGTTATATTCAAGCTAAATCATATATTTATATGCTATATGTTATAACGTAATCATTTATTATTTATCTATTTACTGTCAAATGACTTGTTGGAAGTTATAACTTCAAACTTCAGTAATTTGTCTGTTAAGCCACCTGCTTGAGTACAGATTTTTGAAAATATAGTAAATTACTTTAAAAACAATATATAATAATTATTTGTATATTACTTACTTATGGTAATTAACCCCTTGCCACCCAGGCCAATTCTGACACTTCTCTCCTACATGTAAAAATCATCATTTTTTGTGCTAGAAATTTAATCAGAACTCCTAAACATGATATATATTGTCTGATGCCGCGTACACACGATCGGAAATTCGGACAGCAAAAGACCGATGTGAGCTTTTGGTCGGAAAATGCGATCGTGTGTACGCTCCATCGGACTTTTGCTGGCCGAATTTCGAGAAGATTGAGAGCATGTTCTCAATTTTTCGGTCAGAAAAAGTTCCTGTCCGAAAATGCGTTCGTGTGTATGCAATTCCGACGCACAAAAACTCACGCATGCTCAGATTCAACTACGAGATGGAAGCCATTGGCTACTGGCTATTGAACTTCCTTTTTCTAGTCCCGTCTTACGTGCTGTTACGTCACCGCGTTCTTGACGGTCGGAATTTGGCGTGACTGTGTGTATGCAAGACAGCTTGCTTGAAATCCCGTCAGAATCCCGTCGGGAAAACCATCAGAGCTTTTTCCGAACCGAAATTCCGATCGTGTGCACGAAGCATAAGCAGACACCCTAGAGAATAAAATGGTGGTTGCTACAACTTTTTATGTCACACGGTATTTGCGCAGCAATGTTTTTAAACGCATTTTTTGGTGGCGAATAAAAAAAAAAAAACACGAACGTTTGCTTGATTTTTTTTTATAATGTGAAAGATGATGTCACGCCGAGTAAATAGCTACCTAACATGTCACACTTTAAAATTGCGCACACTTGTGGAATGACGTCAAACTTCAGTACTTATAAATCTCCATAGGTAGCGCTTTAAATTTTTTTACAGATTACTTACAGAATAGAATGCAGAACTTACAGAACTTATAGAATGCATTAAGATAAAAAAAAAAAAACATTAGTTTTTACGACCCCTTTAACCACTTGACCTCCAAAAGATTTACCCCCCTTCATGATGAGGCCATTTTTTGCTTTTTGGTACTGCATCAATTTAACTAACAATTGCGTGGTTATGCAAAGCTGTACACTAATAGAATTTATATAATTCCCCCCCCCCCCCACAAATAGAGCTTTCTTTTGGTGGAATTTGATCACCTTTTTACTTTTTTTTTTTTTATTATTATATAAGCAAAAAAATACCAAAAATGTAGGGAAAAAGAAAACAATATTTTTCACTTTCTGCTATAAAACATAGCCAATAATAAAAAAAAAAATCTTCAAAAATTTAGGCTAATATGTATTTTCTACATATTTTTAGTAAAAAAAATCCCAATAAGCCTATATGGATTGGTTTGCGCAAAAATGATAGTGTCTACAAACTATGGAATATATACCAGAATTTTTAATAATCTTTTTCTTTATACTAGTAATGGCAGCGATCAGTGAATTATAGCGGGACTGCGATATTGCAGCGGACATTCTAACACTTTGTGGGAACCAGTGGCACTAATACAGTGATACAGTGATCAGAGCTAACAATATGCACTGTCACTGTGCTAATGACACTGGCTGGGAAGGGGTTAAACATCTAACGCAATCAAAGGGTTAAATGTGTGCCTAACCAGTGTTTATGTGTACTATGTATGCTGCTTTCACTAAGGGATGTGCTTTGTAGGAAAACAAAATCCAGCACATCCCCGCTGACAGGACAGAACTTTGCATTGTTTACATATGCAGAGCCCCGTCCAGTGTGTCTCCATGCCGATCAGCGGGTGTCGGCGGTCATCCATTGGCCGGCAACTGCTGATTGGCTTCTGCTGCACACACGCCCCAGAGCAGGAAGTGCAGAATCATGTATGTATACAGTGGGGAAAATAATTATGTGATCTCCTTCAGATTGTGCAAGTTTGCCCACTTACAAAGAAATGAAGGGTCTATCATTTTTATCATTGGTGTATTTCAAATAATAGAGACAGAATATCAACCAAAAATCCTGAAAAAAACGCAACAATACAAATGTTATAAATTGAGTTGCAGTTCAGTGAGTAAAATAAGTATTTGATCCCCAAGAAAAACATGACTTAGTACTTAGTGAAGAAACCCTTGTTGGCAAACACAGAGGTAAGACGTTTCTTGTAGTTGGTTACCAGGTTTGCACACATCTCGGGAGGTGTTTTGGTCTACTCTTCTTTATAGATCTTCTCTAAATCCTCAAGTTTCAGCCCCCTACATAAATTTTCTATAGGATTAAGGTAAGAAACCACGAATCAGACCGAGACAGAAGTACAGCTAAATCACACTTATTTAATAATAAAAGTAAATAGAACAAAGGTAGTCAAAACATAGCCAAAGTTCAGTAACCGGAACGAATAGTCAGACAAGCCAGTAAGTAAAGAAGCCATGGATCAGCGTAGTGGAACAGCAAGCAGGATCTGGAGCCAGAAGGAATGTCAGCCAAGCAAGTTTTTAACAGGAACGCAGGAGATAGTCTCTGTGATGTTGACTAAGGCTAAGGCAGAGATCATCTGGGCTGGACGGCTTAAAGTGGAGGGCCACCCTGAAAACAAAAAAAATATAAAAAATTACAAAAAAATATAAAAAAAAAAAAAAATGAAAAAAAATTTTTTTTTTTACTTACCAGAAATGCCTGTTGCTAGGCACTTTCTCCTAATCTTCCTCTTCCTCCTCCGCGGAGATCTTCTGTCTTCTGTCTTCGTCGCGGCGTCTTCTGGGTAATGAGTCGCGCTGTGTTCTGGGAACTGTGTGTTCCAGAACACAGCGCGTCCCATTCAGAAAGCGCTGCGGGACTCGCGCATGCGCAGTAGCTGCGGGACTCGCGCATGCGCAGTAGGAAACGGGCAGTGAAGCCGTAAGACTCCACTGCCTGTTTCCCTTACAAGGAATGGCGGCACCGGGACCCGAGAGCCGAGGGACGGGTCGGCCTCGGGCGGCCGACACCGCGGGCACCCTGGACAGGTGAGTGTGTTGATTAAGTCAGCAGCTGCAGTGTTTGCAGCTGCTGACTTTTTTTTTTTTTTTTTGTATAACCGGCCCTCCTCTTTAAGTAGGCAAGACTGATAAGCAGGATATCATCAACAGTTGAGTCACTATGGAGAGATAGGAGCTGGCAATTGGCCGACAGCTGAGTGTCTAGCTCAGAGAAGGAAGGGCTGAGCCCAGCCCTGACATGTCCTTAATGTGCTTCTTCTTGAGCCACTCCTTTGTTGCCTTGGCGATATGTTTTGGGTTATTGTCATGCTGGAAGACCCATCCACGACCCATCTTCAGTGTTCTGGCTGAGGGAAGAAGGTTCTCATCCAAGATTTAACAATACATGGCCCCATCCATTGGCACCTCAATGCGGCAAAGTCAGCCTGTACCTTTAGCAGAGAAACAGCCCCAAAGCATAACATTTCCACCTCCGTGCTTGACTGTAGGGATGGTGTTCTCAGGATCATAGTCAGCATTTTTCTTCCTCCAAACATGACGAGTCGAGTTATTGCCAAAGAGCTCAATTTTGCTCTAATTTAAATGTTCATTGGCAAACTTCAGATGTCTACATGTGCCTTCTTAAAAAGGGAGACCTTGCGGGCGCTGCAGGATTTCAATCCATGGTGGCGTATTGTGTTACCAATGGCTTGTTTGGTGACTGTGGTCCCAACTGCCTTGAGCTCATTCACAATAGTAGTTCTGGGTTGATCCCTCACTTTTCTCATGATCCTCCTTACCCCATGAGGCGAAATCTTGCATGGCGAGGGTGATAAATGGTTATTTTGTATTTCTTCCAACAGTTGTCTCCTTCTCTCCAAGCTTCTTGCTGATGGTCTTGTAGACGATTCCAGCCTTGTGCGGGTATTTGGTTGCCACCTGATCCCTTTAAACCCAAACACACATGAATTACACAGGTTCTGAGGCTAATTTAATGCAGATAAAACACCAAGTGAGTTTAATTACCACCCCAATCACCCACAGAACCTGTGTAATTAAAATTGATTTAAAGGCAATCTTGCCCCTGATGTCCTTTGACAGCTCTTGGGTCTTGCCCATGATGGTGAGGTTTGAATGGAAGAAAGATTCTGTGGACAGGTGTCTTCTATACACATAACGAGTTGTCGTTAGGAGCTCCTTCTTACAATGACAGCAGTTGGTGCACCCGGGTGACACCTGTGGGCAGCGGCACAGATAACATTGCAGTAGCCCCTACACTGATCTGCACGTCGTCAGCTATTTTGACAGAACACTGGCCGGCTATCTCAATGGAGGAGTGATGGGGGGGTTAAGAGGACATGTGCTGGGGGATGCGCTATTGGAGGGGAGTCCACTAGCAGAAATAGAGAGGGGGGGTCTATACTGATAGAGGGGGTCTGCACTGAGGGGAGACCCCTGCTTTAAAGGATTAGTTCACCTTTACGGAAAATCTGTAAAGATGACCTAACAGCAGATCCCCTCCTCCACCCTGCTGTACTCACCACCCATGATCCTGACACTGCAGCATATCAGTGCCCATCAGTGCTGCATATCAGTCTCCATCAGTGCCACCTGTCAGTGCCCATCAATGTTGCCTTATAAGTGTAGCCTCATCAGTGCCTCTTCATCAGTGCCCATCAGTGCAGCTTAGCCCATCGGTGCAGGCTTATCTGTGCCCATCAGTGCAGCCTCATCAGTGCCCAGCAGTGCAACCTCATCAGTGCCCACCAGTGAAGCCTATCAGTGCCCATCAGTCATCAGTTCAGTGCAGCGTATCAGTGCTGAATATCAGTGCCCATCAGTGCTGCATATCAGTGTCCATCAATGCAGCATATCAGTGCCACCTATCAGTGCCCATCAATGCCGCCTTTTTAGTGCAGCCTCATCAGTGCCTCTTCATCAATGCCCATCAGTGCCACCTCATCAGTGCAACCTCATCAGCGCCCATCAGTTCAGCCTTATCAGTGCCCAGCAGGGCAGCCTCATCAGTGCCAATCAATGCAGCCTATCAGTGCCCATCAATGCCACCTTATCAGGACAGCCTCATCAGTTCCGCCTCATCAGTGCTCATCGGTCCCACCTCATCAGTGCCCATCAGTTCAGCCCCATCAGTGCAGCCTAATAGTGCCCATCAGTCATCAGTGCAACCTATCAGTGCTCATTAGTGCAGCCTGATCAACGCACATCAGGGAAGAAGAAAAAATACTTATTTGCAAAATTTTACATCAGGAACAAAGAAAATGTTTTTTTCTTTCACATTTTCCGGTCTTTTTTCCATTTGTTTAGCAAACAATAAAACCCCCAGTGGTGATTAAATACCACCAAAAGAAAGCTCTATCTATCTCAAAATAATATACAAAAATGGCATTTGGGTACAGTGTTGCATGTCCGCGCAATTGTCATTCAAAGTATGACAGCGCTGAGAATTGTCCCGGGCAGGAAGGGGGGTGAATGTGCCCAGTATTGAAGTGGTTAAAAATAACTATTTAAAATCGATTCATTATTTTTCAAGCACAATGTATTTTGACCTTGGATTGATAAAGCCGAATTTAAGCCTACAAAAAGATACAACCTTTTCCATTCACTAGAGGAGGAGATGCTACTCAGCGTGGCTGCAGGTGGCGGAGGGGTTAACAATCTCTACTACTTTTCGGTTTCACAGCAATGGGTATTCTAGTCGAATTACTCACGTCTGTTCTAAGGGGCCTGACTGTATATACACGCAGCAACACAACCAGCTGGGAACAACCCATTCAAGCAGCACGGCTTGTGTATCCTCCCAGGACAGTGAAAAGGTCCTTTGTTCTGGACCCAAACACCTGGGCAAGCCTTGGCTACGGCTGTTTTTTTCGGAGGGCATAGCAGCTGCTACACGCATGGGAGAACATGGCTGAAGCACAGCCAAAATCAGGGCTCCCGCTATTGCTTTCCACCGCCTGTCCCTAGAGGGATGGTGCAAAAGCCACGGTCATTACACGGTCCTACAGATGGACCATAGGAATTCATAATGGCCACACAGGATCTTCCCTGAATTTTCGAGAAGATTTCAAATACTCTCACTGGCGAGGGCCGCATTAAGTCCTAAGTGGGCCCTGGGCAACGATCACGTATGGAGGTGCCAACATCTTCATTTAAAAACAATTATACTCCATCTGGATGTCTAGTATTTTCTGGACGTTTGGAGAAAATATCATACTGATAATCTTTATTTAACCCCTTGGTGCTAGTAGCACGGAAATATGCGGCCTCTCAGCGCCCTAGTCCTTGGCGCCAAGAGGCCTCATGTTTGCGTGAATTGCGGGCAATACAGCAGTGCCAAGAGCATACGTGCCCTGCGTGCTCCTGGCGCAGTTACCGGCACCGCACCGAAAGCGTTCAGGTCACGTGACCGCGGTGACAGCCAATAATGGCGGTCCCATGGTATTAAGCCCCACCTCCCGGCTAGTTATGGACGAACTTCCGACGGGACGTTTCGCGAACGCGAAACGCGAACGGACACAAACGTTCGCGAAAACGACCGTTCGCCGCGGGCTCCATTGACTTCAATGGGAGGCGAATTTCGCAAACCTTTAGGTCGAATTTGCGGCCACGGGGTAATTATTAGGGGGTAGCACGTAGTCCCACCACCTGGACAATAGCATAATACATGTATGAGGTGAATTTGGGATCGATAACTACAAGCATTTTTTTTTTATTTGGGAAATTGTTCTGACAATTCAGGACTATGGAGCTAATGAAGGCAATGGAGGAGAGGGAAGGTCAGGGACCAGGGTAGGCAAACAAGAGGGTGCAGGAGATACAGAGCACTGACAGCAGCACCGTAATACAGAGCACTGACATCAGCACCGTGACATACAGCGCTGACAGCAGCTCCGTGACATACAGCGCTGACAGCAGCTCCGTGACATACAGCGCTGACAGCAGCTCCGTGACATACAGCGCTGACAGCAGCTCCGTGACATACAGCGCTGACAGCAGCTCCGTGACATACAGCGCTGACAGCAGCACCGTGACATACAGCGCTGACAGCAGCTCCGTGACATACAGCGCTGACAGCAGCTCCGTGACATACAGCGCTGACAGCAGCTCCGTGACATACAGCACTGACAGCAGCTCCGTGACATACAGCGCTGACAGCAGCTCCGTGACATACAGCGCTGACAGCAGCACCGTGACATACAGCGCTGACAGCAGCTCCGTGACATACAGCGCTGACAGCAGCTCCGTGACATACAGCGCTGACAGCAGCTCCGTGACATACAGCGCTGACAGCAGCTCCGTGACATACAGCGCTGACAGCAGCTCCGTGACATACAGCGCTGACAGCAGCACCGTGACATACAGCGCTGACAGCAGCTCCGTGACATACAGCGCTGACAGCAGCTCCGTGACATACAGCGCTGACAGCAGCTCCGTGACATACAGCACTGACAGCAGCTCCGTGACATACAGCGCTGACAGCAGCTCCGTGACATACAGCGCTGACAGCAGCACCGTGACATACAGCGCTGACAGCAGCTCCGTGACATACAGCGCTGACAGCAGCTCCGTGACATACAGCGCTGACAGCAGCTCCGTGACATACAGCGCTGACAGCAGCTCCGTGACATACAGCGCTGACAGCAGCTCCGTGACATACAGCGCTGACAGCAGCTCCGTGACATACAGCGCTGACAGCAGCTCCGTGACATACAGCGCTGACAGCAGCTCCGTGACATACAGCGCTGACAGCAGCTCCGTGACATACAGCGCTGACAGCAGCTCCGTGACATACAGCGCTGACAGCAGCTCCGTGACATACAGCGCTGACAGCAGCTCCGTGACATACAGCGCTGACAGCAGCACCGTAAGCAGCCCCAGGAGGAAGTCAGCACAGCACAGGGATGGTGTGATCCCCTCATAATAAGAACCCCCAGGAGGAAGTCAGCACAGCACAGGGATGGTGGGAGCCCCTCATAATAAGAACACCCAGGAGGAAGTCAGCACAGCACAGGGATGGTGGGAACCCCTCATAATAAGCAGCCCCAGTAGAAATATGACACCGCTCAACCTCTTCAAAGAGGAGGGTAGGGGCATATAGTACGGTGTGCTTTTTTGGGTCAGGGAAGTGAGCCAAATGAATTAAGAAGGTCTGTGTGCTTGATTCCAAAAATTGTTTATAGACATATACATGGTCTACTGATCACATGTGTTGAATTCCTCCGAGATCCATGCCTCATTCATTTTTAGAAATGTGAGGTAGTTAACACTGTGGTGAGCTAGGCGAGTACGCTTATCGGTCACAATCCCCCCTGCTGCGCTGAACGTCCTTTCGGACAGGACACTGGATGAGGGGCAAGCCAACAGTTCGATTGCAAATTGGGCAAGCTCTGGCCAGAGGTCAAGCCTGCCCACCCAGTAGTCTAGGGGTTCATCACTCCTCAGAGCGTCCACATCGGCCGTTAACCCAATGTAGTCGGACACCTGACGGTCTAGGCGTTCCCTGATGCTGGATCCGGATGACACCTGTCGATGGGTCGGCTGAAAGAATGACCTCATATCCGAAGTCACCAACACATCTTCAAACCGGCCTCTTCTTGCAGGCGCTGTTGGATTGGTACCCGCAAATCCTTCTCTGGGAGTGGGAATTGCTCCTCTGCCAGCGCACGCAAAAGCAGAATGCAGCATTTCTCGAAGCAAGGCCTGGAAGTGCTGCATTCTGACAGCCCTCTGCGACGGCGGTAACATTTCCGCCATTTTGTGTTTGTACCGGGGGTCTAAGTACGTTGCCACCCAGTACTGGTCCTTGACCCTCATGCTTTTTATACGGGGGTCCCTATTAAAACACTGGAGCATGAAGGCCCCCATTTGCACTAAAGTGGAAGCGGTGTGGTGGCCTGGCTCCTGCTCATCATCCAGGATAATGTCGTCCTCTTCATTCTCCTCTCCCCATCCTCGCACAACAGGGATCCCAGAAAGGTTTAAAGCATGCTCTTCTTGCTCCTGCTCATCCGCCCCGGCACCATCCTCCTCTGACTCCTCATCAGACTCCTGTTGTTGACTTGTCTCAGATAGAGTAGCCCCCCCTGGGAATTCATCCAGCATTGCGACTTCCTCATCTTCCCGCTCCTGCTCCTCCACAGCCTGATCAATGACACGACGCAATGCACGCTCCAGAAAGAAGGCATAAGGTACCATGTCACTGATGGCGCCATGGCTGCGACTGACCAGTTTGGTGATCTCCTCAAATGGCCGCAGAAGTCTGCATGTGTCGCGCATGAGCAGCCACTGGCGCGGTGAAAAAAAACCCAGCTCCCCAGAACCGTTTCTTTCGCAGAGTTCATACAGGTAGACGTTAACTGCACGTTTCTGCTGGAGCAGCCTATCAAGCATATAGAAGGTTGAGTTCCATCGCGTCGGGCAATCGCAAATAAGACGTCTGACCGGCAGATGGTGTCGCCGCTGAATGTCAGCAAGGCGAGCCATGGCCGTGTAAGATCTTCTGAAATGGGCCGAGATTTTCCTTGCCTGCCGCAAGATGTCCTGGACCCCAGGGTATTTGACAAGGAATCGCTGCACGACCAAGTTTAAGACGTGTGCCATGCACGGCACGTGCGTGATTTTGCCCTGTTTCAATGCGCTAAGCAGATTGGCACCGTTGTCACACACCACTTTACCAACTGTCAAATTGAGCGGTGTTAGCCACTCATCTGCCTGTGAACGCAAAGCTGAAAGGAGTGCCGGGCCAGTGTGGCTCTTTGCTTCCAGGCACAACAGACGCAGCACGGCATGGCAACGTCTCACCTGGCATGTGGAATAGGTTCTGGGGAGCTTGGGCGGTGCAGTGGAAGAGACGCTAGCAGCGGAAAAGGAGGAGGCAGCTGAGGAGGAGAGGGAGGAGGATGGAGTAGGAGGAGGAGAAGAAGAGTCAGGCCTGCATGCAATCCGTGGCGGTAAAACCAAATCTACACGGGTGCCACGGGTTACATGCTTGACGGCCGTCAGAAGGTTCACCCAGTGGGCAGTAAAACTGATATACCTTCCCTGCCCGTGTTTGCTAGACCACGTGTCTGTGGTCAGATGTATCTTGGCACCGACACTGTGTGCCAGAGATACATTCACTTGCCGCTGAACATGGCCATATAGCTCTGGGATGCCCTTCTCTGAGAAATACTTCCTTCCTGGGACCTTCCATTGTGGTGTTCCAATGGCCACAAATTTGCGAAAGGCCTCCGAGTCCACCAGTTTATATGGCAGTAGTTGGCGGGCTATGAGTTCTGACAAGCCAGCCGCCAACCGTTGGGCAAGAGGGTTATCCGGCGTCATCATTTTTTTACGCTCAAACATTAGGCCCACGGAAGCCTGCCTTTTTGCAGAAAAATGTGAGCTTGGCGTGATGGAAGGTGGAGTGGAGGACAATTGTGAGGAGAGAGGAGAAGGAGAAGTAGAAGACGAGGCTGGACGGTGAGAGCCTGCAGTGTGGCTTTGTGTGTTCCGTTGCTCCCACTGGGCTCGGTGATGGCTGCTCATGTGCCTTCTTAAGGCGGTCGTCCCTAGGTGAGTATTGGGCTTACCGCGACTAACGCGTTGACTGCAAAGATTGCAGATGGCAACGCTATTGTCAGCAGCGGACACGTTAAAAAAAGCCCACACTGCGGAGCCATGTGCCGGTGTCCTGGGAGCGCCAGATGTGACCGTACATGGTCGATGACTCGCTCCTGATACATTTGCAGTCTGCTTTGTCCCTGCTGTGCAATGTAAGTCATTGCTGCTTCTCCTCCCTATCTGCTGGTCCATATCTCCCTCTGAACTCCCCTCCTCTTCCTCTCTTGTGGGCACCCACGTGACATCACTAGACACGTCATCATCAACGTCACCTTCCCCACCGCTATAAGTAGAGTAGGCAGCAACACCGGGGACCAACCTCCTCCTTGGGCTGATCTGGGTACTGGCGTCAGACTGCTGAGTAGCGCTTGTTGCTACCTCCTCTTCCTGATCCAATACCAAGAGTGGCTGCGCATCAGAAATGTCCTCTTGATATGGATCGGAAAATAATTCCAGTGACTCAAGCGGAAGGTATGTGGTGGTGGTGGTGGTGGTCGTGTTGTTGGTGGTAGTGTCTTTGGGGGTGCACATAGCAGAGAGTGAAGAAGAGGGTGCAGATCGAGAGGATGAGGAGGGTGCAGAAGAGTAAGGCTGAGCGAGCCACTCAACCAAGTCTGGTGCATCCTTTAAAGTAATTGAACGCACCTTCTGCAACTTCCCACTTTGGCTCAAGCCTGTTGCTCCTGCCCTACCCCTACCACCCCTGCGGAAGGGCCTGCCTCTTCCTCTGCATGTCATTTTTTAAATGACCCTGTGACAAAACTCTTAGTCCCTATACCGCTGAAGGACTGCTGCAGTATAGGTGAGCGGTCAGCAGTGGTGCACGTCAACCCTATCTATTGTGGACCTATAGCGGTCCTTACAGAACAGCAGACTGTACCGCACTCAAGCCTATGTACCGTAGCACCCTATACCAAGTTACCAGTCCTTATAAGAACTTTTGTGGACCAAGCAGGTTGTGTATTAGTGTTTAGCAGACTGTACGTCAGTCCCTATACCGCTGAAGGACTGCTGCAGTATAGGGCAGCGGTCAGCAGTGGTGCACGTCAACCCTATCTATTGTGGACCGATAGCGGTCCTTACAGAACAGCAGACTGTACCGCACTCAAGCCTATGTACCGTAGCACCCTATACCAAGTTACCAGTCCTTATAAGAACTTTTGTGGACCAAGCAGGTTGTGTATTAGTGTTTAGCAGACTGTACGTCAGTCCCTATACCGCTGAAGGACTGCTGCAGTATAGGGCAGCGGTCAGCAGTGGTGCACGTCAACCCTATCTATTGTGGACCGATAGCGGTCCTTACAGAACAGCAGACTGTACCGCACTCAAGCCTATGTACCGTAGCACCCTATACCAAGTTACCAGTCCTTATAAGAACTTTTGTGGAACAAGCAGGTTGTGTGTTAGTGATTAGCAGACTGTACGTCAGTCCCTATACCAATGAAGGACTGCTGCAGTATAGGGCAGCGGTCAGCAGTAGTGCACGGCAACCCTATGTATTGTGGACCGATAGCGGTCCTTACAGAACAGCAGACTGTACCGCACTCAAGCCTATGTACCGTAGCACCCTATACCAAGTTACCAGTCCTTATAAGAACTTTTGTGGACCAAGCAGGTTGTGTATTAGTGTTTAGCAGACTGTACGTCAGTCCCTATACCGCTGAAGGACTGCTGCAGTATAGGGCAGCGGTCAGCAGTGGTGCACGTCAACCCTATGTATTGTGGACCGATAGCGGTCCTTACAGAACAGCAGACTGTAACGCACTCAGGCCTATGTACCGTAGCACCCTATACCAAGTTACCAGTCCTTATAAGAACTTTTGTGGACCAAGCAGGTTGTGTGTTAGTGATTAGCAGACTGTACGTCAGTCCCTATACCAATGAAGGACTGCTGCAGTATAGGGCAGCGGTCAGCAGTAGTGCACGGCAACCCTATGTATTGTGGACCGATAGCGGTCCTTACAGAACAGCAGACTGTAACGCACTCAGGCCTATGTACCGTAGCACCCTATACCAAGTTACCAGTCCTTATAAAAACTTTTGTGGACCAAGCAGGTTGTGTGTTAGTGTTTAGCAGACTGTGCGTCAGTCCCTATACCGCTGAAGGACTGCTGCAGTATAGGGCAGCGGTCAGCAGTGGTGCACGTCAACCCTATCTATTGTGGACCGATAGCGGTCCTTACAGAACAGCAGACTGTACCGCACTCAAGCCTATGTACCGTAGCACCCTATACCAAGTTACCAGTCCTTATAAGAACTTTTGTGGACCAAGCAGGTTGTGTATTAGTGTTTAGCAGACTGTACGTCAGTCCCTATACCGCTGAAGGACTGCTGCAGTATAGGGCAGCGGTCAGCAGTGGTGCACGTCAACCCTATGTATTGTGGACCGATAGCGGTCCTTACAGAACAGCAGACTGTAACGCACTCAGGCCTATGTACCGTAGCACCCTATACCAAGTTACCAGTCCTTATAAGAACTTTTGTGGACCAAGCAGGTTGTGTGTTAGTGATTAGCAGACTGTACGTCAGTCCCTATACCAATGAAGGACTGCTGCAGTATAGGGCAGCGGTCAGCAGTAGTGCACGGCAACCCTATGTATTGTGGACCGATAGCGGTCCTTACAGAACAGCAGACTGTACTGCACTCAGGCCTATGTACCGTAGCACCCTATACCAAGTTACCAGTCCTTATAAAAACTTTTGTGGACCAAGCAGGTTGTGTGTTAGTGTTTAGCAGACTGTGCGTCAGTCCCTATACCGCTGAAGGACTGCTGCAGTATAGGGCAGCGGTCAGCAGTAGTGCACGGCAACCCTATGTATTGTGGACCGATAGCGGTCCTTACAGAACAGCAGACTGTAACGCACTCAGGCCTATGTACCGTAGCACCCTATACCAAGTTACCAGTCCTTATAAGAACTTTTGTGGACCAAGCAGGTTGTGTGTTAGTGATTAGCAGACTGTACGTCAGTCCCTATACCAATGAAGGACTGCTGCAGTATAGGGCAGCGGTCAGCAGTAGTGCACGGCAACCCTATGTATTGTGGACCGATAGCGGTCCTTACAGAACAGCAGACTGTACCGCACCCAAGCCTATGTACCGTAGCACCCTAGACAGACCAAGTTACCAGTCCTGATAAAGAGCTTTGTGGAACAAGTGAGTTGTGAATGATTAGCAGACTGCAGCAGAAGGGCAGCAGTCAAGTATAATATTCTTTCTATATTTGGAAGAAAGAATATTATACGTGTACAAGCCTATTACCGTACCACTGATACCAGTCCTGAAAAGAACCTTTGTGGAACTAATAGTAACAGCAAGTCTTTAAAATTATCCTCACTGCCTGACACACTGCTTCCTGCCTGTCCCTATACAAATTGGCAAAAAAGAGTAGGCTGGAACGATTAGCTGGAACAGCTCTTTTGTGGACCTGATAGTAACAGCTAATGATGATGATGATGATGATGATGAAGAAAGACTAATCTGGCTGAGCTGTCCCTAAAATAGCAGCATACAGCGCTCTGTCCCTTTATCTAAACTGACAAAAGAAACTCAGGCTGCTGACCTAACACCTATACCAGTCCTGAAAAGAACTTTTGTGTACCAAATAGCTAGCGTTTTCTCTGTCCCTACTCCACACAGGATCCTTTCCCTACAGTGACAGAAGAAAGAATGTAAAATGGCCACCGGATCGGGTGTATTTATAGGTTAGGGGGAATGTCCAAGTGTCCATGAGCTGTCATGTCTCAATTGGTTGTCCTGTAACACATGATAAACGTGTCACGAAAGGTTAAAGTTCTTGTATACATTAAACACGTAAGTCCGCCGGGGCGAACGACGGAAAAAGGCGTTCGAACCCGCGGACGGCGAAAGTCGGAAATTCGCCGCGAAACGACCGCCGGGCGAACCGTTCGGCCATCACTACTCCCGGCAACCTAAACCTCTTAAAGGTCTGGGAGGTGCCAGCGTGAAGAGGTTAAGCATTTGACCTCCAGAGGGTTCACCCCCCCCCCCCCCCATTCCTGACCAGGTCATTTTTTGCGATACAGCACTGCGAAAATTTAACTGAGAATTGCGCGGTCTTGAGACACTATACACAAATAGCATTTATATCTTTTTTTTTTTTCCACAAGTAGTTTTCTTTTGGTGGTATTTGATCTCTACTGCGGTCTTTATTTTTTGTGCTATAGGCAACAAAAAAAGAATAAAATAAAACAGTATTTTTTACTTTCTGCTATAAAACACATCCAATAACAAAATGTAAAAAAAATCTAATTTCTTCATAAATTTAGGCCAGTATGTATTCTGCTACATGATTTTGGTAAAAAAAAAAATCCAATAAGTGTATATATTGATTGGTTTGCGCAAAAGTTATTGTGTCTACAACTTATGGGATATGTACTTATTGTTTATTCACTTTTATACTAGTAATGGTGGTGATCAGCGACTTGCAATATTGCAGCGGACAATCTGAAACTAACTGCAATGTAAAGTAGTGAGTGTACAGCTTGTATAACAGTGTACATTTGCTGTCCCCTCAAAATAACTCAACATACAGCCATTAATGTCTAAATCGCTGGCAACAAAAGTGAGTACACCCCTAAGTGAAAATGTCCGAACTGGTCCCAAAGTTTCAATATTTTGTGTGGCCACCATTATTTTCCAGCACTGCCTTAACCGCCTTGGGCATGGAGTTCACCAGAGCTTCACAGGTTGCCACTGGAGTCCTCTTCCACTCCTCCATGATGTTAAGAGACCTTGCGCTCCTCCACCTTCCATTTGAGGATGCCCCACAGATGCTCAATAAGGTTTAGGTCTGAAGATATACTTGGCCAGACCATCACCTTTACCCTCAGCTTTTTAAGCAAGGCAGTGGTCGACTTCGGGGTGTTTTTGGGGGTCGTTATCATGTTGGAATACTACCCTGTGGCCCAGTCTCTGAAGGGAGGTGATCATGCTCTGCTTCATATGTCACAGTACATGTTGGCATTCATGGTTCCCTAAATGATCTGTAGCTCCCCAGTGCCGGCAGCACTCATGCAGCCCCAGACCATGACACTCCCACCACCATGCTTGACTGTAGGCAAGACACACTTGTCTTTGTACTCCTCACCTGGTTGCCGCCACACACGCTTTACACCATCTGAACCAAATATCTTAGTCTCATCAGACCACAGAACATGGTTCCAGTAATCCATGTCCTTAGTCTGCTTGTCTTCAGCAAACTGTTTTAGTCTTTTCTTGTGCATCATCTTTAGAAGAGGCTTCCTTCTTGGACGACAGCCATGCAGACCAATTTGATGCAGTGTGCGGCGTATGGTCTGAGCACTGACAGGCTGACCCCCCCACCCCTTCAACCTCTGCAGCAATGCTGGCAGCACTCATATGTCTATTTCCCAAAGACAACCTCTGGATATAATGCTGAGCTTGTGCACTCAACATCTTTGGTTGACCATGGCAAGGCATGTCCTGTTAAACCGCTGTATGGTCTTGGCCACTGTGCTGCAGCTTCATTTCAGGGTCTTGGCAATCTTCTTATACCCTAGGCCATCTTTATCTAGAGCAATAATTAATTTTTTTTCAGATCCTTGAAGAGTTTCCTTGTAAGGGTATAAAATGGGCCACCTTGGTTAGTCGGTCGACAACAACAAAAATGGACCATCTAACACTACCGCCCCCCCCCCACCCCAGACTGACAATGTTGCTGTCCAAAGGTGTCTCCGTTGCTCCTCCATCCAGAGTGGAGACGCCCTAAGACAAGGAAATATGTTACCAGGTAAAAAAAGAGGAAAAAAAAGTTTAAAAGGAAAACAAATGCAGCCCCGATCTTCTAATGATCGATGAGCTGGAATATATTTCATTTTTGTTTTTGGGTTTATTAGCATTTATTAATAAGAACTCTTTGCTAAATATGGTAGTGTGATAGTGTTTGTCCAACCTTTACATGTACTTACTTCATCCTTGCCGTTCTGGTAATAGTGTTACACAGCCTCATATACTATAAGGCCAAAGTTTGTGAACATCTGCCCATTCCAAAACCAGGGACAATTTGCATTTCATATCGCTCTTTATAATGTTCCCTAATGCTTGATCTGCTTACATTGGGCCTTCCCTGGTCCCTAATCAACATGCTAATGACCTTTAAAGAATTTTTTTTTTTCGTTACCTTATTTTAAAACCAGTGACATCATCCCTGAATCTCTGTGCCTCTCTACGCAATGCAGGCAGATTATGGCAGAGGGTTGAGGGTGGAGGGTTCAGCAGGGTGCTGTACATAGATTCTGTAAAACATCACAGCACCCTGTCTCAGTACTCCTCCCATGACCCCTCCAAACCAAACCAAACCTGGACCCTCAGGATCCAAACAACCGTAGGCCGATTACAAGCCTCAACACCATTTCTAAGATCATGGAGAAAGCTGTAGTACATCAGCTACAACTTCACCTGGATACTCACAAACTCCTGGACCCGCTGTAATCAGGCTTCCGCCCGGGTCATGGAACAGAAACAGCTCTCCTCAAGATTTGGGATGATGCCCTCGAAGCAGCAGATGACGGAGAGCCGTGTCTCCTCGTACTGCTAGACCTAAGTGCAGCGTTTGATACAGTAGATCACAATACTCTACTCGTCCGCCTCACAGAAGTAGCCGGAGTCCAAGACATAGATCTCCATTGGTTCGCGTCCTTCCTAGGAAATCGGTCACAGACAGTGAAACTAGGAAAATTCCTCTCCGAAACTCGGGCAGTCACCTGCGGAGTCCCTCAAGGCTCTCCGTTGTCACCCGTTCTCTTCAACATTTACATTCGCCCACTCCTTCAAATCATAAGATGCTCAGGTCTCTGCTTCCACTCTTACGCTGACGACACGCAACTTTATTTCCGGATCAATGGAAAAAAAGATCACCAACAACAACTTGAAAACTGCCTCAAATCAATAGAGGACTGGATGACCACCAACTCCCTCCAGCTGAACCAATCAAAGACAGAGCTTCTTATCTTACACCCAAATCATAAGCCCGCAACCAAAACCTCCTGGTCTCCACCAACCGTCTTTGGGCAGACTATCTCCCCAAAGACCAAAGTGAAGAGTCTCGGGGTTATTTTAGACGCACAAATATCAATGGATGCGCAAATAGGATCTGTAGTCAGTCGATCTCACCATCTGCTGCGCATGCTTCGCAGACTCATCCCTTTTATCCCAAAGAATGACAAAGCAATGGTAGTTGGAACAATCATTAATTCACGACTGGACTACGCAAATTCGCTTTACATAGGATTACCACAATATCAACTTGCGCGATTACAACTGATCCAAAACACGGCGGCAAGGCTGATAACAGGAAAAAAACCCTGGGAATCCATCTCTCCTTCACTGAGGAGCTTACATTGGCTACCCGTAAAAAATGAGATCACGTTCAAGACCCTTTGCCTCACCCACAAATGCGTGCATAGAGAAGCTCCGCAATACCTAATGGAGAAAATAAATCATTACACACCAAACCGCAGTCTTCGATCAGCCAACAAAAACCTCCTCCTCGTGCCCAAAGCCCGGTATAAATCCAAGGGTGATCGGAGATTCGTTGTCCAAGGGCCTCGGCTATGGAATGCTCTACCAATCAACATCCGCCTGGAAGAAAATCACCTGGCTTTTAGGAAAAAACTCAAGACCCTCCTCTTTTAGCAGATGATCAAAGCTCGCCACAGCGCCTAGAGGCGATTCAGTTCGCATTGTGCGCTATACAAGTATTTCATTCATTCATTCATTCATTCATGAGCACTCAACCCTGATGCAATCTTTAGGCTTGCTCTTGGGAGGAGGGGAGGAATTATGCAAATATTACAATGATTGATGGGTAGATGTCAGTATGGGGGAGTGGGCGTTCCCAGGTAGATTCCATTAGCATGCAGACTTCCCTAGGTAATGCCCACATTTAAGGCTGAGTTCCAACGGTTGTAAGAACTGAAAGGCAATAAATTGAATGGGGGGGGGGGCTCTAATTTAATTGATGGAGCTTTTAAGGCACACTGTAAGAAGCTCACAGTGTGCAGTGAATTAGACTAAGCTGTTTGAGTGCAGGAGAGTCTGCACAACTGGAGCAAGCAGGAAGGTATGGTCTAAGATCAAGTGTAGTACCTCTGGAGGAACCCTGGTTGGGAAACCCTGCATTGGTGTGATGGTCCTGGGAAGAATGTTCCTTACACTTCTGGTCATTGTGTATAATTGTGTGCATGCAGCTGATAGCAGCTACAAATAAACTCTGTGCCACTTACTAAAATACCTTGTGATACTGATTGTGAGTACTCTAATTATCAAACTAATATTGTGATCATTTTATAGCTGCTCCCTAGAAAGGATCTATAGTAAGAAACTTAAAGCGGTTCTCCACCCTAAAGATGAAGTTCCGCTAATCTGATCCCCCCCCCCTCCGGTGCCACAATCGTCACCTTTCAGGGGGGAGGGGGGTGCAGTTACCTGGATAATCCAGGTATCTGCACCCACTTCCGGGACAGACCGCCGCAGACCCCCGCAGATGCCCCGCCCCCCCCCCCCCCCGTTGTGTTCTGGGAAACACACAGTTCCCAGGACACAGCGGGGACCAGAAGAGACGCGCAACGCGACTCGCGCATGCGCAGTATGGAACCGGGCAGTGAAGCCGCAACGCTTCACTTCCCGATTCCCTGACAGAGGATAGCGGCGGGGGCAGCAGAGAGACGAGCGATTGCTCGTCATCTGCCGCCGACACCGCTGGACCCTGGGACAGGTAAGTGTAAATTTATTAAAAGTCAGCAGCTGCAATATTAGTAGCTGCTGGCTTTTAATATTATTTTTTTTTAGGTGCAGAACCGCTTTAATTCGCTGGGATTTGGTGACAATAGGGGCGCTTTTAGAAAAAGAGGAAAAACCTCATATCTTAGACATTACATTAAATGAGTGAAAAATACTACAATAACACCCATATGTGATTGGAGTGGTCTACCAACCCACTAAACATACAATTATAAATAAAAAACAAAAAACAATTGCAAAAATAATTAATTATATAGTCCCAATTAAATACTGGAAAAAGAAAACATATAGCCAGAGTCCATGCAGTGATTAAACTCCACAGATACAATTGTGATAGACTTCATCTAAACCCATTTGCCAGAATACAATGAAATCTTATGAAATTAGTGAAAAATCCCTTCACCACAAATTTGAGCACAAAGACACCCAATCGTGAAGATACAGCAGTCTCCTTACCAGATTGTAATGACTACTTTAATTAAAAAGATAGTCAGCTGAGCTTGTGCAGGTAAGTGCCTGCTCACATGGAATGTGATACGAACTCTATGGAAAATACCTTCCTCCTCATAGGCTCAGACGGGGCATGAAGAAAGAGCAAACAATATCCATAGCATAATAATGTTTATTTAAAACAAAAATGTAAAAAACATAAAGCCAAATGGCTGCTTACATTACCCAGTGCCCGACCTGGCACTGGGGCTGCTCGCTTATCAGATCGTTTTATGGTGTACTCGTAGTTCCTCGTTGTGTACGGCGTGCGTTCCACCGAATGCGACCGACAGCCAAGAGGACCGGAATTTTGCGTTATTTGAACGTGACCATTGTGTATAATTAACTCCTTACAGATAGCTTAAAAGATCAATGGTGTCAGTGGGAACTTATTTGATAGGTAAAAAATGCTCAAGGAACCCCTAGCAACCTCTGGAGGAACCCTGGTCGAGAAACCCTGCATTGGTTTGATGGTCCTGAGAAGAAGGGTCCTTACACTTGTGGTCATTGCAAAGAATTTCCCCCTTACAGATAGCTTAAATGTTTAATGGTGTCAGTGGGAACTTGTCTGAGAGGTAGAAATTGCTCATTGCTCAAGTAACCCCTAGCAACCTCTGGAGGAAACCTGGTTGAGAAACCCTGCTTTGGTGTGATGGTCAGTGGGAAGAATGCTCCTTACACTGTTGGTCATTGCGAAGAATTACCTCCTTACGGATAGCTTAAAAGATCAATGGTGTCAGCGGGAACTTATTTGAGAGGTAAAAATTGCTCATTGCTCAAGTAACCCCTAGCAACCTCTGGAGGAACCCTGGTTGAGAAACTCTGCATTGGTTTGATGGTCCTGGGAAGAATGCTACTTACACTTTTGGCCACTGTGAAGAATTCCCCCCTTACAGATAGCTTAAATGTTTAATGGTGTCAGTGGGAACTTATCTGAGAGGCAGAAATTGCTCATTGCCCAAGGAACCCCTATTAACCTCAGAAGGAACCCTAGGCTTCCATGGAACCCTGGTTGAGAAACCCTGCATTGGTTTGATGGTCCTGGGAAGAATGCTACTTATACTTTTGGCCATTGTGAAGAATTCCCCCCTTACAGATAGCTTAAATGTTTAATGGTGTCAGTGGGAACTTGTCTGAGAGGTAGAAATTGCTCATTGCTCAAGTAACCCCTAGCAACCTCTGGAGGAAACCTGGTTGAGAAACCCTGCTTTGGTGTGATGGTCAGTGGGAAGAATGCTCCTTACACTGTTGGTCATTGCGAAGAATTACCTCCTTACGGATAGCTTAAAAGATCAATGATGTCAGTGGGAACTTATTTGAGAGGTACAAATTGCTCATTGCTCAAGGAACCCCTGGCAACTTCTGGAGGAACCCTGGCTGAGAAACCCTGCATTGGTTTGATAGTCCTGGGAAGAATGCTACTTACACTTTTGGCCATTGTGAAGAATTCCCCCCTTACAGATAGCTTAAATGTTTAATGGTGTCAGTGGGAACTTATCTGAGAGGCAGAAATTGCTCATTGCCCAAGGAACCCCTATCAACCTCAGAAGGAACCCTAGGCTTCCATGGAACCCTGGTTGAGAAACCCTGCATTGGTTTGATGGTCCTGGAAATAATGCTACTTACACTTTTGGCCATTGTGAAGAATTCCCCCCTTACAGATAGCTTAAATGTTTAATGGTGTCAGTGGGAACTGAGAGGCAGAAATTGCTCATTGCCCAAGGAACCCCTAGCAACCTCAGAAGGAACCCTAGGCTTCTATGGAACCCTGGTTGAGAAATCCTGCCTTAAAGTATAAAGGGGCTGAGAATTTAAAGCAGTTGTAGGTATGCAAAATATTTAAACATTACCCCAGTTACACACAGTATTCCAAAAATGATCAGTATTACTTACTAGACACCTATTGCGTGTTGGAATTCAAATATGCAGACATCTTCAGCGGAAAGACGTTAGTCAGAAACTGCTAATATAGTTGAAATCATATAAAAAACGGGTCAATCCTGCCATTAACTTGGAGCCCGGCACCAGTTTAAATGCCAATATTGCTTATAAATATCTTCTGGGATTTATGGAATGTCTACAGCTGTAAGGGGTTGTGTTGGGGAAAAAAAAAAATTGATAAAACCAAGACGTCTTTCCATTGCCAGTGGTCACTTGTAAATAACTGTCTGACAAAACTCATCAGAGATACGAGGAGTAGGCAGGGAATGACTTCATGTGTCTGGAACAAGTCACTGGCGTGGCTGCCACCACAATTGTGTTTTGGCATTATTAACCCTTGTGGTGAATCACTCCCAAAACCCAAAAAAAAAAAGAGTGAATTGTTCCGTTGTGATGGGATATTTTTAGAAAACTTTACTAGGCAGCGTACGGCGGCCACACTGAATCATGGTAGAATGGGGAACTCTCATTCATTCTGATTCATGACTTGTGTTGTTGAAGTGTCACACTCTGTTATTGTGAGAAGGTTGTAAGTGACGTGTGGGTGACTATAAAGACTTTAAAAAAAAAACATAGCAATTCGGTAACAGAAAATATATTTATATATGAAAAGATTGTAGTTGAAATAAAAATGTAGAAACTGACTGCTGGTTACTACCAAGTAAGAAAAATGAATAAAAGTAAGGTGTTAGGAACAGAGGCGTAACAAGAACCTTCAGGGTCCCGGTGCAAGAAACCATAAGGGCCCCCCTGGCCCCTGACCGGGGGCCCTTTACTCCCATTGTGGGACTCTTTATTACGGTCCCACAGCAGGCCACCTTCCTGCCTTTTGGGGTCCCCCCACTGTGGCGGAATGCCAGAGCCCAGTCACAAGTGTGACCTTTATGACCCTGGTAGTTCCACCACTGGTGTCAGTAGTTTTTTTAATTTTTGTTGTTTTATTTTACTATTATTTTTTACCATCTTATTTTTTTTTCTATTTTTATTTTTGACAGTTTTATTTACCATTTTTTTAGGGCTGTTACTGATTAAAATGTTTGTGTTTGATTAATCGTTTTTTTTTAAATCGATTAATCGACTAATTTCGATTAATTATAACGCACATACAGATTTAACTACTTTTAGCTGATCTCCTTGCATTACAACTCTGCATTAGTCAGTGGTAAATGTGGTATACACTATATACAATCACCTGACACTAGTTAGTTTCCACAATCCATAACTTAACTTCACAATTCACACAAATATGTTTTAAATTCAAACTGTAGCACTGACGTAAGTCATTTTTTTTTTACACAGTAGCGTGACAATCCCTCCACCTCCGGTCTAACTAATCACTCTCACCTTATAGCATGGACCCCTGTGCAAACAGGTGGTCATGCAAGCGGGTATCAAAAGGGTTAACACGGACCATAAACATCTCTCACGTCTCCTCAGATCTCAGCAAGGACGCCAGGTCATGGGTAGAAAGAAAAAATCTAAGTGCTCACCGCTTAAGTATAAGATTTAATTTTTGTGTTGAAACACAAACTACTCACATAAAGATGATAAAAACACAGCATGTAAAGCCGACAATCGTGTTAGTTCCGTAGGGCAGCAGTGGGTGGCGTCATGCGTATCTCCTCCCTGTACGAGTTACGTTCAAGCAGAACTTCGACATCACCGGACGTGACGTGACATCACCGGATCTCCGACAGAACTCCCTGAAGACCCGGAAGCTGGCGGGGAGGTGACTACCGATCAAAAGGATTTTGATCAATCAATAAAATGAATCGATTAATCAAGGAATTAATCTTTAATTTCCACAGCCCTAATTTTTTTACATATTTTTAGGACCCCCGTTGGGAGGCTTTGCTAAAATATCAAGGATCTAAACAGGGCACCGATGTCTCACTTTTAAGACAGAGAAAAGGACTGATGACAGATTCATAAGTCCCCTTTACTATCGCCTCAGCTGCACAGAATGAATGAACAGGAATAGCTCTGTACAGAGCTTCCCATTCATTCATAAACATTGTTTACTATGCCCCAGCTATGAATGAACAAATTAAAGAAAAAAAACAGAATCAGTGATCGGTACCGATCACTGACTCTATTCATTAAGACAAGGAAGGGGCGGTAGATGACACATTTACCAAGCCCCTTCCTCGCTCTCCAGCCTGACAGATCTCCCAAGGATGAGGGGGGCCAGAGACGCACGCAGGGGCCCAAGGCAGCATGACAGGAATAAGAAGGCTGCGGGAGCAGCATGTGGAGGAACCAATGCCCTCCATTTTCTTCCTGCAGCCACTAAATTTTTACAGGAGGGAGAGGAGGGGAAGCCGGCATTCAGGGGCAGCATAGAGGGATTGGTTCCTCTACATGCTGCCGCCCCCCCATCCAGGCATAAAGGGGGGCCAGGTCTCAATGCCTCTGGTCAGGAACATTGTGCCAGCTAATGGGTGTGCACATGTTCACAGACACATGTGTGCACCAGCATGCCACATAACATAGGCGCAGGCATGGGGGACACATTCACTGGTGTCAAGTGGGCCATTAAAACCTGACCTCTGCATAGGATCATTGCTGATTGGCCCTGCAGTCTTTATTCCTGTGATCTTGAAACATATGTCCACCTTGATATTAACCCAGCTTCCACCTGACCTGCTTTTGGAATACCCTTGTCTGTTGCTCGTCTCCATTACTGACCTCAGACTTGGACTTCTGACCAAGATTCTGCCCATCGACTTGCTGCCTGCACATTGTAGACCTGCTTATTCCTGACTGTGATCCAGCCTACAATTTGGTGCTGTTTTGCTCAGCTGCTACGGGACCTGGCTTGTGACTTGACTCTGTTCATAACTGAACATCAGTCTGACTGGACTATGAGATGTTCAGCCTGGCCACAGGCGGCGTGGAACTATGGTCTGGTTGGGTGCTTAAGTTACTCTTTCTCTGAGCCAACCCAGTGGGAGTGGCACTCTCGCTGTACTTTCTGGGAGAGGGTACTTAAGATGCGGACGTAACGTGGTTCGGGGTTCCAGTCCAAAATGATGTACTGACTTCATGGTCCTGGTCCTCCTGACCATCCCCCAGGAAGGCTATGGCCTGGGGTGCGGATCCACCTGACTTTGATGTCTCGGGGCTGGCTATCCTGAGGCAGGGAAACTAAAAGAAGGATTCTGAGGTGGTTGGGTGCCGTCTCCAGTTCTGGAGAAACCCAGTGACTTCAAGCATTCCACGGGAGGACTCTTCAGAAGAACACCACGTGTGGTTGGTTTCCTAGCAAGAGCCTGGAAGGACTGAAGTAACCGAGAGAATGCATTATCTTGTACGTTCTACAACAACGTCTGTGGCAGAGACTTGTTCCTAAAGTAAGCACCTTGTTGACTGCTAGGCCTTGAGTGATCATCCAGTTGCGAATGGCTATTCTCTGGATGCAGTCAAAGTAAGCAAGTTCTTCAGCAAATTTGACTTTGACACTAAAGCCCCGTACACACGATCAAACAATCCGGTTGAAAAGTTTGCCCGTGTGTGGGCTCCGGCGGACTTTTTTTTACCCAAAAGTCCGGCGGACTAAGATTGTAGTTTTGCACATCAATCTGTCCGCCGGACTCGCATTTCAGCGGACAATACGGCCGTGTGTGTGCTAGTCCGCCGTACTTTTGAAATGCCCGCCCAGAGGAAAGTCCGTTCATTTTGAGCGTGGCTCCAGGTAGCCGGGACCAGCGAAGAAGGCGTCACTGGTCCCGTCTTGTCCCCCTCTTTGGTTCTTCTTGCCAGGCCACCGCGCCTTCTTCTAGCTCTTTAAAAGTGGTGGCCCGGTCTTCTGTCGCCACTATCTTCTAGCCTTCTGGCCTTCTGTTCTTCTCTTCTCTTCTTGAGCTGTTGCCTCGTCGCTGTCTCTGGTCACAATGACAGGGACGCGGGGTGCGGCAACTTATATAGGGACACCGCCGGATGATGTCCCCGCCCATTATGATGTCACAGTCCCAGCATCTTCTGGGACTGTGACATCATAATGGGCAGGGACATCATCCCCTTTAAGTCCATACCAGGTGACGGGGCCAGCGACGCCTCCTTCGCTGGTCTCGGCTACCTGGAGCCGTGCTCAAAATGAACGGACTTTCCTCCGTGTGTGTGGGCGAGTCCGTTCATTTCAAAAGTACAGCGGACAGTCCGGCGATACGGCGGATAGTCCGGCGGACTTAGTCCGCCTGACCTAGTCAGCCGCAAAAGTGCCGTGTGTGGGCAGGTAGCTCGTTCGGAAAGTCCGGCGGACAGTCCGGCGGTTTGTCCGCCAGACTAAGTCCGCCGGATAGTCTGATACGTGTGTACGCAGCCTAAGAGTACCTGAATTCCTTTTTTAACCCTCTGATCCCAATTCAAGAGACTGTTTCATTGTGTACGTTTTTGAAAATAAAATCCATTCAAGTGGATCTGTTGTCAGTCTCTCAAGTTACTGGGCCATCTACCACGGGAACCCCTAGACGTACAACGAGGAGAACGGGAGGTAACAGTAAGCCCAAATCTAACCAGCAGCTCCTTCAAGTTAGTGCTACATTAATTTTATCTGTATCAAACAACAATTTATATTTAGCGAACTACACTGAACTACTACTCTTATTTCTCTGAAGTACATTGAACTACTACTCTTAGCCCCTGTACACAAGGTCGGAGATTTCGACAACCAAATCCGTCGGATTTTGTCTGTCGGATTTTGTCCGTCGGATCTTGTCCGAAACTGTTGCATACACACGGTCGGACTAAGTTGTTGAAAAATCCGATCATTCAGAACGTGATGACGTAATTTCGTTACGATGGGACTACGTTCAGGCTAGTAGCCAATAGCTTTGATGTAGGAATATGATCTGAGCATGCGTGGCACTTGGTCCGATCAAAATTCTCTACACATGATCGGAGTATGTCCGATCGAACCAGTTGGTCAGGAAATATTTCCAACATGTTGGAAAATTGGGTCCGACAGATATTACGACGGAATCAGTCCGATGCATACCACACACAGTCGGATTATCCGACGACACGGCCCGATAGGACACATTCCGATGGATTCTCCGACCGTGTGTACAAGGGCTAACAGATGAGTGTGTGTAAAAACCAACATGCTATAAGCATAATGCCCTGTACACACGTTTGGACTTTCCAATGGAAAATGTGTGATCGGATCGTGTTGTCAGAAAATCCGATCGTGTGTGGTCTCCATCTGACTTTTTCCATCTGATTTTCCGACACACAAAGTTTGAGAGCAGGATCTAAAATTTTCCGACAACAAAATCCGATCGTTTAAATTCCACGCATGCTCACAATAAATTATGAGACTAAAGCTATTGGCTACTGGCCCGTTTGTAGTCCCGTCGTATGCGTTGTACATCACCGTGTTCGGAACAATCGGATTTTCCAACAACTTTGTGCGACCGTGTGTATGCAAGACAAGTTTGGGCCAAAATCCGTCATAAAAAATCAGACGGATTTTGTCGTCGGAAAGTCCGACCGTGTGTACAGGGCATAAGAATAATATTCAATAAAAAACACACATACACTATTTTGTTAAATGTATTGCGACACCTGCCTTTACATACACATGAACTTTAATGGCATCCCAGTCTTAGTCCCTAGTCTTCCTTCTGGGAAGGCCGTCCACAAGGTTTAGGAGTGTGTCTATGGGAATGTTTGACCATTCTTAAAGAAATGCATTTGTGAGGTCAGGCACTGATATTGGATGAAAAGGTCTGGCTCGCAGTCACTGCTCTTATTCATCCCAAAGATGTTCTATTTATGGACCTTGCTTTGTGCACTGGTGCGCAATCATGTTGGAACAGGAACTCTTCCCACAAAGTTGGGAGCATGAAATTGTCCAAAATGTCTTGATATGCTGACGCCTTAAGAGATCCCTTTACTGGAACTAAGGGGCCAAGCCCAACCCCTGAAAAACAACCCCCACACCATAATCCCCCCTCCACCAAATGATTTAGACCAGTGCACAAAGCAAGGCCCATAAACACATGGATGAGTGAGTTTGGGGTGGAGGAACTTGACTGGCCTGCACAGAGTCCTAACCTCAACCTGATAGAACACCTTTGGGATGATTTAGAGTGGAGACTGCGAGCCAGGCCTTCTTGTACAACATCAGTGCCTGACCTCACAATTGTGCTTTTGAAAGAATGGTCAAACATTCCCATAGACACACTCCTAAACCTTGTGGACGGCCTTCCCAGAAATGTTGAAGCTGTTATAGCTGCAAGCGGTGGGCCAATTCAATATTGAATCCTACAGACTAAGACTGGGATGCTATTAAAGGTCATGTGCGTGTCAATGCAGGTGTCCCAATACTTTTGACAATATAGTGTAAATAAAAATATCATAGAGGGTTGCGTTGCGTCACGTATCACATGACTTTATCAGGGATCAGGGTAGTGAATGATGCTGGGGACAGAAGTAGTTGTTGTAACTGCGGACGGGAAAAGAGATTTGTGCTTTGGATTAGTGACTGGTGTTAGGAATGGGAGCAGTCATTGTTGGTGAGGTGTCAGTGTTGCCAACCATCAGTATTTTTACTGGCAGCCAGTAAAAAACAGGCATTTTTTTCCTGCAGGTAAATGTCAGTGACAGGAAAAGGCTGCCAGTTAAAAATATGGCTGGGGCGCACGGCTCAGAACTGCACATGCAGTAAGGGGCAGGCCAAAACCATCCGAGTGCCTGCTATGGTGTGTTCAGCCAGCGCCGGCAGGGGGCGGGTTTGTAGAAGGCGGTGCCTGAACAATTGTCATCATGGTGCAAGGGAGCCGAGCCAAGTACAAGGGAGCTATTTGTGCGGGTCTGTGGAATGGGAGCGAGGCAAGCCGGGAGTGGGACTGTCTGTTTGGACTGGAGTGGGCTGAAGGGAACACCTGATGTGGAGAGAGACTATCACTGTGACTCAAGTGGGGGCGTGTCGGTGATGTCATCATCATCTGTGCCAGTGGCGGCCCATGCATTAAGGGTGCACAGGTGTCGCCCCTCTCTCCTCCATCCTCTCTGTGCACTATGGATAGATTCCTGCATTGCATGAATCTATCCATGGTCACCGCGGCCTCCCCCCATTCTGGTGTCCGGCCCCTTTTCGGGCACCTGAATTGCAGTAGCAGGGGGTCTTTTTGAAGCCCCTGCGAGTGCTCGCAGCTCACGCAGCTGTTAGGAAAGCAAATGAATATTCCCTTTCCTAACATTGAACCATCTCTCCAATCAGGTGCTCGGGTCTGTTACCTGTCATCTGATTGGCTGAAACGCCAGGCGCCGCTATAAGACGCCTATCAGGAGATGAGGAAAGCAGGAGATACTGGCTTGAAGGACCCTGCTCGTTGCCGTCACCCGCTGCCCCACCAAGACAGGGTAAGTGCCGGGCAGACGGCGAGCAGGCAGGGGGGTCACACTGGCGGCTTTCGATGGCACAGTGGCAGCATTTAATGGGCACACTGGCTGCAATTGATGGGCACACTGGCTGCAATTGGTGGGCACACTGGCAGAATTTAATGGGCACACTGACAGCATTTGATGGGCACACTGGCAGCATTTAATTGGCACAGTGGCTTCATTTGATGGCACAGTGGCTCTTTTGATGGCACAGTGACAGCATTTGATGGGCACAGTGGCTCGTTTGATAGCACAGTGGCTGCAAGTGATGGGTTTTTTTTCTGAATTTTTCAGTTTGTTTACACCCCCCAAAAATTTTGAGCACCAGCCTCCACTGATCTGTGCTGCTGCACACTTCTGTCAGTGTCACTGTGAGAGACAATTTCTTGTGTGTGCACCGCCCATTATAATTTCTTGCTCTCCTGAGTCCTGTCCCTGAGCTACTTACTTGATATATCAAAAATAAAATAGGATTTTTTTTTGCTTAATAACTACCTTAAATCACGTTGCTAATTGCAATATATACTTGTTTGTAGCTTAAATACTGAAATTTGCACTTAAAACTGTAATTTTGTAACTTTTGGAAATGTCAGTAAAAACTTTGCTGTGCCAGTAAATTTCAATCTGGCAGACTAGCAACACTGGGACGAGTAGTGCTTGGTGTTGGAGAAAGGAGTAGCAATATATACTGGGGACTGGAGTAGCGATTGATGCTGGGGGGAATAGCGTTTGGTGTTAGAAATGAGAGTAGCGATTGGTGCTGGGGACGGGAATAGCGATTGGTGTTAGAAATGAGAGCAGCGATTGGTGCTGGGGACGGGACTAGTGATTGGTGTTAGGAATGAGAGTAGTGATTGGTGCTGGGGGGCGGGAATAGCGATTGGTGTTAGGAATGAGAGTAGCGATTGGTGCTTGGGGTGGGAATAGTGATTGGTGTTAGGAATGAGAAAAGCGATTGGTGCTGGGGGTGGGAATAGCGATTGGTGTTAGGAATGAGAAAAGCGATTGGTGTTGGGGACAGGAGTAGCAATATATACTGGGGACAGTAAAAGTGATTGGTGCTAGGGACTGGAGTAACAATTGGTGTTAGGAATGAGAGTAGCGATTGGTGCTAGGGGCGGTAATAGCGATTGGTGTTAGGAATGAAAGTAGCGATTGGTGCTGGGGACAGGAGTAGTGATTGGTGCTGGGGATAGGATGAGCGATTGGTACTGGGGATAGGAATAGCAATTGGTACAAGGGGACGAGAGTAGTAATTGGTGTTGGGGATGGGAGTAGTGATTGGTGCTGGAAACAAGAGTTGCGATTGGTGCTAGGAACAAGAATAGTGATAGGTGCTTGGGACAGGAGTAGTGATTGGTGTTGGCAACAGGAGTGGTAATTGGTTCCATCAGCCTTTTTTTAGCTGTCTGCATTCCCATTTTGAGATTTACCTTAATTTCCCATGACGTGCACATCTCCACAGGATTTATTGGACTCGCAAGTATAATATCTAAATTCACTAATACCAAGGTATACATTTGCACTTATTCAAAAACGAGAAGTTTATGAATTATGATTAAAGACATAGCATTTACCCTGAAGATGACAAGCCTACCTAAACTTTTATATCTCTATGAGACCCTACCCATTCCCATCCCGGCCTCACACTTTAAGAGGCTCCAGGGCGACTTGATAATTTTTTTCTGGCCCTACAAGAGGCATTGAATTGCTAGGTCGGTTTTATACACCCCCCGCAATCAAGGCGGCCTAGCATTCCCCAATATAGCCAAATACTATTTGGTGGCTCAACTACGCCATGTGGCCTCTTGGTGCACTCTTCATGCTTACAACCGATGGACGCAAATTGGGAAAATATGGCTAGCTCCCGATCACCCGGACTCCATGTTATGGAGCTCCGGAGTAGTGGGTGGTGGTCTACAGTTACTAGGGCCAATGGCGCTCCTACGCACATTATGGCGGCCGCCACATCGGCACACCCGCTTACCACTACCTCTTCCCTAGTCACTTCTTTTTTATTCACTCCTAATATCCCGGACAGTTTAAATTCACAGATGTCCCACTTCTGGATGGAGAAGGCCCTTTTTCGCTATGGCCAACTGTTTGACCCTAGAACCAGAACCCTAAGATCCTTCAAAGACCAACATTAATATACCCAAATAGGCATTTTTTAGTTACTTACAAATACGTCACTATGCACAATCCCTGGTAGCGAATCTATGATTTTCCCCCTTAATTGAGTTTGAAAAAATATGCTTAGAGGGTCCCTCTCCTAGAGGTATGATATCGCGCACTTACCAACTCCTGATTATGGATGGGTCACCTACCGGGCCACGACATGCGTATATGAATAAGTGGGAGCAGAACCTGGGTATAGATATACCTCTGAGCGCGTGGCGGCTCATATGGTCACAGGCAGCTAGGAGTTCCATTTGTACACTTTATAAAGAGAATCAATACAAGATTCTTCTCCACTGGTATCTGACTCCTGATCTGCTCCACTCCCTATGCCCCTCAGCTGACTCCCTGTGCTGGCGATGCTGTAAGGCCAGGGGGATGCTATATCATCATATCTATTGGACCTGCCCTCTACTCCTCCCCTACTGGCAGACAGTACATTCCCTGCTTCAATCCATCTTCAAGACTGGAGTGCCCCTCGATCCAAAAATCTTTCTCCTGGGCCTTCCACCTGCCTCCTTCTCCAAACTCTCCAAAAGGCTCTTGGCCCACATACTGACTGCAGCGCAATGTCTGGTGGCTCTGAGGTGGAAGAGGAAGGAGTCCCCCTCACTAGTCGAGCTGCACTCCAGGATCAGAGATGTTAAAAGAATGGAGTATTTGATGGCCTCTTTAAACAACGCTCTTGATAAACACAATTGAATATGGGAACCCAGGGTCTGGTTGGAGATCCCTGTGGCCTAACGCTATGTAGGTCCTGGGTTTATGAAGATCATCGGTAACTAGGGCAGATGCTTCTCGGGTGACACGGGGCTCTAGGGGCAGGCGGCTACCCTCTCTTTTTATCTCCTCTCCACTACGTTCTACTCATTCTCTTTTCCATTTCACCCTCTCTTCTATACCCTCCCTCTCTTGTACCTATTCGTGCATCTCTGTACAGGCGTAACTTGTGTTACTAAACTAACGTGTTGTCTCTACAATCTTTGGAAGGCCGGAAAGTGTTTGTCACCAGCCAACATATCTGTTGAATTTGAACCAGAATTTTTTGTTTTACGGCAAAATGTACTGACCTGTACCTTGTGTTGGTATGTCTTTTTTCTTGGAAAATCAATAAAAAAATGTTAGTTCTCAAAAAAAAAAAAGACATAGCATTTTATACAAGCTCACATGTATGATGACAAAATCCCCATGCCAACTCCTCACTGTAGAGCAGGCAACCCTAGGTGCTTATACTCACTACTCCTGTCCCCAGCATGAGTTTTTGGAGATGGGTGTAGCAACTGGTGCTAGGTATTTGAGTAGCAGTTGGTGCTGGGGACATGAGTATTGGTTGATGTTGTGGACAGGAGTAGTGTTTAATGCTGGGAACAGGAGTAGTGATTGGTGCTGGGGGCGGGTGTAACAATTGGTGCTGGGGACAGCAGTAGTGACTGGTACTGGGAACAGGAGTAGCGATTGGTACTGGGGACAGGATTAGGAATAAGTACTGGGAACAGGAGTGGGAATTGGTACTGGGGACAGGAGTACTGTTTGGTGCTGGGGATGGGAGTAGTGAATGAGGCTGGGGACAGGAGTAGTGATTGGTGCTGGGGACAGAAGTTGCGATTGGTGCTGGGTTCAGGCATAGTGATTGGTGTTGGGGACAGGCATAACAATTGCTGCTGGAGACAGGAGTAGCGATTGGTACTGGGGACAGGATTACTGACTGATGCTGTGGACAAGAGCTAGTGATTGATGCTGGGGACAGGAGTAGTGATTGTTGCTGGGGAAAGGAGTATTGGTTGATGTTGGGGACAGGAGTAGTAATTGGTGCTGGGGATAGGTATAATAATTAATGCTGTTGAAAGAAGTAGAAATTGGTACTGAGCCCAGGAGTACTGTTTAATGCTGGAGATGGGAGTAGTGAATGGTGCTGTGGACAGGAGTATCAGTTGATGCTGGGGAAAGGAGTATCAGTTAATACCTGGGAAAGAAGTAGTGATTGGTTCTGGGTTCAGTAGTGATACTGTAGGTACTGGGGAGAGGAGTACTGTTTGATGCTGGGAAAAGTAGTACTAGTAGTGATTTGTGCTGGGGAAAGGACTCAGTAGCGATTGATGTGGAGAAAAGAGTATTGGTTGATGCTAGGGACAGGAGTAGTGATTGGTACTGGGGACAGGAGTACTGTTTGATGCTAGGGGTGAGAGTAGTGAATAGTGCTGTGGACAGGAGTAGTGATTTATGCTGGGGAAAGGAGTATCAGATGATGCTGGGGAAAGGAGTAGTGATTGGTGCTAGGGAAAGGAGTAGTGCTTGGTATTGGAAAAAGGAGTATCAGTTGATGCTAGGGAAAGGATTATCAGATTATGCTGGGGAAAGGAGTAGTGATTGGTGCTGGGTTCAGTAGGGATAGGTACTGTAGACAGGAGTATTGTTTGATGCTGGCAGTATAGTAGTGATTTGTTCTGGGGACAGCAGTAGTGATTGACGCTGAAGAAAAGAGTATTGGTTGATGCTGGGGAAAGGAGTAACAATTGGTGTTGGGAACAGGAGTCGTGATTGGTGCTGGGGACAGGAGTATTATTTGATGCTGGGGATGAGAGCAGTGATTGGTGCTGGGGATGAGAGCAGTGATTGGTGCTGGGGGAAGAAGTAGCGATTGGAGCTTAGCTTTTTTTTTTAGCTGTGTATGTCCCGTTGGTAAGATTTACTTTAATTTTTCCCATCATGGAAACACCTTCATAGGATTGTTTAATTCTCCTGAGTATAATTAAATTCACTGATACAAAATCTAAATTTGCACTTATTTCAAGTGTAGCTCCTGAAGAGCACGCGCAATGCGTTTTTTTCAAAAGTTAAAATTGCCTAAACTGCAGTTTGGTTTGGGTACAATTATCTAAATTAGACTTCAGCATCAGTCTGACTGGACTGTGAAATGTTAGGCCTGGCCACAGGGGGCACTGTCTCTTCTGGCAGGCATGGAACTATGGTCTGTTTAGGTGCTTAAGTTACTCTCTCTCGGAGACCGCCCAGTGGGAGGGATGCTCTCGCTGTGCTTTCTGGGAGAGGGTACTTAAGATGCGGACGTCACGTGGTTCGGGGTTCCAGTCCAGAATGATGTACTGACTTCATGATCCTGGTCCTCCTGACCAGCCCCCAGGAAGGCTATGGCCTGGGGTGTGGATCCACCCGACTTTGATGTCTCGGGGCTGGCTAGTCCGAGGCAAGGAAACTAAAAGAAGGATTCTGAGGTGGTCGGGTGCCGTCTCCGGTTCGGGAGAGACCCAGTGACTTCAAGCATTCCAGGGGTGGACGCTTCAGAAGAAGACCATGTACGGGTTGGTTTCTTAGTAAGAGCCTGAAAGGGCTGGAGTACCCGAGAGAATCCGGTCTCGTGGATATCGCCAAGCTGGCTGAAAGATCCAGGTATCCTACAAGTGTTTTCAAGCTAAAGTTTTCCCTACGTGTTCTACAACAACGTCTGTGGCAGAGACTTGTTCTTGAGTAAGCACCTTGTTGGCTGCTAGGCCTTGTGAGAGAGGGACTATCCAACCTGAGTGATCATCCAGTTTCGAATGGTTATTCTCTGGATGCAGTCAAAGTAAGCAAGTTCTTTAACATTTTTGACTTTGACACTTAGCCCTTGTACACACGGTCGGAGATTCCGACAACCAAATCCGTCGGATTTTGTCCGAAACGGTTGCATACACACGGTCATACAAAGTTGTCGGAAAATCGCTTTGATGTAGGAATTTGATCTGAGCATGCATGGCACTTTGTCCGATCGGAATTCTCTACACATGATCGGAGTATGTCCGATCGGAGCATTTTGTCTGAAAATTTTACCAACAAGTTGGAAAACTTGGTCCGTCGGATACTCCGATGGAAACAGTCCGATGGAGGCCACACACAGTCGGAATATTCGACAAAACTGTGCGATCGGACACATTCCGTCGGAATCTCCGACCGTGTGTATAAGGGCTAAAGCCCCGTACACACGAGCGGACTTTTCAACATCCAAAGTCCGACGGAATGATTCCGTCAGACTATTCGATCGTGTGTGGGCTGCAACGGACTTTTGATTCGCAAAAGTCTGACGGACTTTAGAAAATGGAACATGCTTCAAATTTTTCTGACGGAACTCCGCCGGACCCAGTTCCTACCGAAAAATTCGCTCGTGTGTATGCTATTCCGACGGACTAAAACCGACGCTAGGGCAGATATTGGCTACTGGCTATGAACTTCCTTATTCGAGTCCAGTCGTACGTCATCACGTTCGAATCCGTCGGAGTTTGGTGTGATTGTGTGTGGCCAAGTCCGCTCAGTCGAAAAGTCAGTCAGAACTCTGTCGGAACTCCGGCAGAACTCCGGCAGAAGTCTGTCAGATATAAGTCCTCTCGTGTGTACGGGGCTTAAAGTGGAAGTAAACTCCCCTATCGGTTTCAGCCAAGGAAGCTGCCATCTTTGCCTCTGTTTAATCTTCAACTGCTATGGTGCTGCACATGTGATTCGTTATGACACCAGCCATTGGATGGTTTGATAGTTTGGCTGAGAGCACAGCCAATGTGCAGTTGGCATTCCCGGCATGCCTTTTTTTTTTTAACTGTTTAAATCAATGGGTTTACTTCCACTTTAAGAGTACCTGAACTTCCTTTCCAACCCTCTGATCCCAATTTAAGAGACTGTTCATTGTCTACGTTTTGCAAATAAAATCCATTCAAGTGGATCTGTTGTCGGTCTCTCAAGTTACTGGGCCATCTACAACGGGAACCCCTAGACGTACAACGAGAACAGAAGGTAACGGTAAGCCCAAATCTAACCAACAGCTCCTTCGGGGGTTAATGCTACACAAGTAAGATAAGATGTTTAAACATTTTACTACTTTCCCATATGAATAAATGTGAAATGGATGGCATTCCATTTGGATTGGAGAATCCTGGATATATAGATACTATATCATGTTTCATTTTAGGCTTATATTGTTCTGTTTGTTACTTCTGCTGTTGATTTTGTTTATGGATCGGCCAGAAATGTCTGAACACAAAAGGAATTTCTCTTAATTAACAGAATAATAGAGCATTTCATCCTGTCATTAACCCATAACAAGACTTGGCTGATCCCAGACCCTCCCAATTAGAGAGCGTAGGATGTGTATTTTTGTTTATATTGGTTCAATTTCAAATATTTACTAATTGCTTCACACGCTGAGAGTATCATTAGCTTCACACTTCTTTATATGAATTTCCATTCTCCCAGCCATAGGCTGAGACTTCTTTCTGGGGACAATGTTGTGTACAATACGCTTCAGACATCATTATCGCACCGAGCACTTTCCAGGCTACATCTAGAAGACTTGTTAGCATAACAAAGGAAGCGCGCACAGTTGTTATACGCTTTTTTCTGTTTTGTTGCTTTGGCTGTTCTTGTATTCTATGATCACTATAAATCAGTACAGGGGCCACATTATATATTTTGCAAATATTCTCTGACCCCCAAAAAATATATATATTTTCTAAATGGACTAATGATATTTAAATTAATGAATATGTTCTACTTGTCTCTTTTTATCCGCATGAGTTCTTCCTTACATCAGTATCCCCATCAGAGATCCCCCTTACATCAGTGTCCCCATCAGAGATCCCCCTTACATCAGTGTCCCTATCAGAGATCCCCCTTACATCAGTGTCCCCATCAGAGATCCCCCTTACATCAGTCACCCCATCAGAGATCCCCCTTACATCAGTGTCCCCATCAGAGATCCCCCTTACATCAGTGTCCCCATCAGAGATCCCCCTTACATCAGTGTCCCTATCAGAGATCCCCCTTACATCAGTCTCCCCATCAGATATCCCCCTTACATCAGTGTCCCCATCAGAGATCCCCCTTACATCATTGTCCCTATCAGAGATCCCCCTTACATCAGTCACCCCATCAGAGATCCCCCTTACATCAGTGTCCCCATCAGAGATCCCCCTTACATCAGTGTCCCCATCAGAGATCCCCCTTACATCAGTGTCCCTATCAGAGATCCCCCTTACATCAGTCTCCCCATCAGATATCCCCCTTACATCAGTGTCCCCATCAGAGATCCCCCTTACATCAGTGTCCCTATCAGAGATCCCCCTTACATCAGTGTCCCCATCAGAGATCCCCCTTACATCAGTCTCCCCATCAGTGATCCCCCTTACATCAGTCTCCCCATCAGAGATCCATTTACATCAGTGTCTCCATAAGAGATCCCCCTTACATCACTGTCCCCATGGGAGATCCCCCTTACATCAGTGTCACCATCAGAGTTCCCCCTTACATCAGTGTCCCCATCAGAGTTCCCTCTTACATCAGTGTCCCCATCAGAGTTCCCCATTACATCAGTGTCCCCATAAGAGATCCCCCTTACATCGGTGTCCCCATCAGAGTTCCCTCTTACATCAGTGTTCCCTCTTACATCAGTGTTACCATCATGGTTCCCCCTTACATCAGTGTCCCCATTGTAGATCACTCTTACATCAGTGTCCCTATAAGAGATCCCCTTTACATCAGTGTCCCTATCAGAGTTCCCCCTTACATCAGTGCCCCCATCAGAGTTCCCCCTTACATCAGTATCCCCATCAGAGTTCCCCCTTACATTAGTGCCCCCATCAGAGTTCCCCCTTACATCAGTGTCTCCATCAGAGATCCCCCTTACATCAGTGTTCCCATCAGAGATCCCCCTTTACATCAGTGTCCCCATCAGAGATTCCCCTTACATCAGTGTCCCCATCAAAGACCCCCCTTACATCAGCCTCCCCATCAAAGATCCCCTAACATCAGTGTCCCCATCAGAGATTCCCCTTACATCAGTGTCCCCATCAGAGTTCCCCCTTACACCAGTGTCCCCATCATAGATCACTCTTACATCAGTGTCCCTATAAGAGATCCCCCTTACATAAGTGTCCCCATCAGAGTTCCCCCTTACATCAGTATCCCCATCAAAGTTCCCCCTTACATTAGTGTCCCCATCAGAGTCCCCCCTTACATTAGTGTCCCCATCAAAGTTCCCCCTTACATCAGTGTCCCTGTCACGTACCTGGTTGGAGAGCCCAAGCGTGCAGGGAGCGGCGCCTCGTAAGCCTCCGGCTCGAGAGCCCCTGGAGATGGGAACAGGGATTCAGGAGTCCGGAGGACACAAGTGCCAGGCTGGATAGCTGGTAGTGGGTAGCCGGAACAGGTGGTAGACTGGAGCGGCAGGTGCAACCAGCGCTGGATGCTGGACAGGAACTGCTGGACAGCTGGCACAGGTGAACAGGCAGGAACTGCAGAAGTAGTCAGCGCTGGACTTTAGGCAGACTGGCAGGCGTGGTCAGGGACGAGCTGGGTCGGCAACAATCGGGCAGCGGAGGTACAAAGCAGAAGGCAGAAGCGTGGTCAATCAGGCAAAGGGTCGGAGGCAGGCGGCTAACAGGCAAGGTCCAGGAACAGGCCGGGTACAGAATCAGGAACACACACACAGGAACGGATAGCAGGAGTCTCGGGAACGCTGTAGACAGGACAGCACAGAGGAGCAGGAGCAGGTCCCTTAAGTAGGCAACTGGGCACCAAGAACGGTCGCACGGTACGTCTGCGTACCCCCGCGGGTAACCGTGCTCCCGTTCGTGACCCCGCGTACCCGCGTACGCCCGTTCGGCTCGTCGCGCACCCGCGTGCGCCCGCTCGTGTCAACGCGCACCCGCGTGCGCCTGTTGGGGACTACGTGCACTCGCGTGCGTTCGTTAGCGCCAACCCGCGTCCGAAGGCACCGACGATCCCCTCGTACAGGGAACCTGCGGGTAAGTCTTCCTTGGGCGACCGGGATAGTAGAACGACCGTGACAGTCCCCATCAGAGATCCCCCTTACATCAGTGTCCCCATCAGAGTCCCCCTTAAACCAGTGTCCCCATCAGAGATCCCCCTTAAATCAGTGTCCCCCTTACATCAGTGTCCCAATCAGAGATTCCCCTCACACTAGTGTCCCTATAAGATTTCCCCTATATATGAGAGTCCCTCCTTACATCAGTGACCTCATCATTGTGCTCCTTTACATCAGTGTCCCCATCAGGATCTCTTCCCTTACATCAGCATCCCCATCGGCGTCACTCCATACTTCAGTATACAGATCAGTGTTCTCCCTTACAGTATATCAGTGTGCCCATCAGAGTTCCCCCTTACTTCAGTTTCCCCATCAGAGATCCCCCTTACATTAGTGTCCCCATCAAAGTCCTTCCTTATATCAGTGTCCTCATTAGACTCTCCCCTCATATCAATGTCACCATCAGAGTTCCACCTTACTTCAGTGTCCCCATCAGAGATCCCCCTTACATTAGAGTCCCCATTAAAGTCCTCCTTATGTCAGGGTCACCCATCAGAATTCCCCCTAACATCAGTATCCCCATCAGAGTTCCCCCTTACTTCAGTGTCCCATTAAGAGTCCTCCTTTACATCAAAGTCCCCCACTTACATCTGTGTCCCATATTAGAGTTCCCCTTACATCAGAGTCCCCATCAGAGTCTTCCCTTAAATCAGTGTCCCAATTAGAGTCCTCCCTTACATCAGTTTCCCTATCAGAGCCACCCCAGCATCAGAGTCTCCATTAGAGTTCTCCCTTACATTGGGTGTCCCCATCACCCCCCCCCCACACACACACACACACAGACACACGTCAGTGTCCCCATTAGGGTTCCCCCTAACATCAGAGTCCTCCCTTAAATCTCAGTGCCCCCCTTACATCAATGTCCCTATCAGAGTCCTTCCTTACATAAGTTTCCCCATCAGAACTTCCCCTTATATCAGTGTACCCCATCAGAGTCCCCCCCTTATGTTAGTGTCCCCATTAGCATTCCCCCTTGCATCAGAGTCCCCCCTTAAATCAGTGTCCCCGCCCCCCTACCTCAGTGTCCCTTTTATAGTCCTTTCTTACATCAATGTCCCCATTAGAATCCTAATCCTCCCTTCCATCAGTGTCCCTATTAGAGTGCCCCCTTACACCAGTGTCTTCATCAAAGCCCCCCCCCCACAACAGTGTCCCCATTAGAGTTCCCCCTTAAATTAGAGTCCCCCTTAAATCAGTGTCCCTCCCCCCTTTACATCAGTGTCTCTATAAGAGTCCTTTCTTACATCTATGTCCCCACCAGATCCTTCCCTTATATCAGTGTCCACCATCAGATTCCTCCACATACATCAGTGTCCCCATTAGGGTCCCCGCTTACATCAGAGCCCCCCCCTTAAATCAGTGCCCCCCCTTACATCATTGTCCCTATCAGAGTCCTTCCTTACAACAGTGTTCCTATCAGAATCCTCCCTTAGATCAATGTCCCTATTAGAGCCCCCCTTACACCAGTGTCCTCATCAGAGTCCCGTCAGTTGCTTTTGGGGGTGTGGGAGAAGTGGAGAATGGGTAAAATGTTGTAGCGGGCCGCATGTGGCCCACGGGCCGTAGTTTGGAGCCGCCTGCTATGGAGAAATGGAAAAGAATCGTTTTTTTTTTCTCTTCTGAATTTCCACCATTGAAATCTAATTTTGCAACATTTTACTCTTTAAAAATTTCAAACTGAACGGCACAAAATGGAAAGCATCGGAATTATTACACAATAAACCACATCGTTTAAAAAAAAGGAGGGAGGGCTCCGCATTTCATCATTACACGTATTCCAAAAGCCACAACTTGTGAAGACGGTTCATACAATCCATCTGGTGTGACAGCTTGTACTCCCCACACCGTCTGCAGAGTCCGGGTACATTGCTGTTGTCAGATGAATTATACATACATTCAGATATGAAAAGCCTGTTTTTGGGCCGGTTCACACCACGATTTCTGCGCTCAGGATAGGTTTCTGCGTGCATATTTTTAATGCATTTCTGATGTGTTCCAGTGTGTTTTTTCCCCTTTTTTTCTTCATCTCAATTGAGGACAATTGAGGACATGTGTGTTCCGGTACTTTCGTGGGAAAAAAAATAATGAAGAATAAAAAAATGATATCGTAGCCTTCATTAAATGGTGGACCATGGTCTGGACACAGACTGAGCGATGCTCTTGTCCGGACCGTCAGCCTGCCTGTCTGCAGTGCCCAATCTCCACCACTCAGCAATCAATAGTTGCTGGGACCGCCGGTGTGCCAGCAACCAGGGACGTCACATGCGCACCCCGCCCGCAATTTTCTTAGCCCAGATCCCACCCCCTCCAGTTCGTTCCGTCTGCCAGGACCCGCCCCCATGCAGCTCCTCCCATCTCTCGCCTGTGCCTGTCCGGCTACTGGACATATGCAGGTATGCTATTCACTTTGGATGGGATTTATAGGTGCACTCTGATGGGTACATATGGTGTAAAGGGGCACTCTGATGGGCACATTATGGTGTAAAGGGGCACTCTGATGGGTACATATGGTGTAAAGGGGCACTCTAATGGGTACATTATGGTGTACATGGGCACTCTGATGGGTACATATGGTGTAAAGGGGCACTCTTTTGGGCACATTATGGTGTAAAGGGGCACTCTGATGGGTACATATGGTGTAAAGCGGAACTCTGATGGGCACATATGGTGTACAGGGGTACTCTAATGCAGTGGTCATCAACCCTGTCCTCAGGGCACACTAACAGGCCAGGTTTTTTATATTACCTTGGGGAGATGCAGACTAGAATACTGCAATCACTGAGCAGCAAATGATATCACCTCTCATGTATTTCGGCTCTAATGGGTACATTATGGTGTACAGGGGCACTCTGATGGGCACATTATGCTGTAAAGGGGCACTCTGATGGGCACATATAGTGTAAAGGGAAATGCTGATGGGCACATACAGTGTAAAGGGGCACCCTGATGGGCACAAATGATGTAAAGGGGCACTCTGATGAACACATTTGATGGGACACTCTGATCTTCAACCTCTCACTCTCTCCTGGCATCTTCCCCAACCCTCTAAAACATGCGCTAGTCACTCCCATACCAAAAAAGGCCTCACTAGACCCCACCAATCTGAAGAACCATCTGAAGAACCATCTATTTACTCCCTTTTGCCTCCAAACTCCCTGAGCATTTACCCTACAACCGACTGAGCAACCACCTCATTGAGAATAACCTTCTTGATCCCCTTCAGTCTGGATTTTGCCCACAGCACTCCACAGAAACTGTTCTTCTAAAACTCACAAACGGCTTACTAACAGCCAAAAGCAACGGTCATTATTCCGTATTTTTAATTTTGGACCTTTACACTGCTTTTGATACAGTTGACCACCTCGTCCTCCTCAAAAAACTCAATTTCCTTGGTCCCCATGGCTCTCCATTGGTTCGAATCTTACCTATCTCATCGCACCTTCAGTGTCACTTACAACTCCACTTCCTCCTCTCCAACTCCTCTTACCGTTGGGGTCCCCCAAGGTTCTGTCCTTGGACCTCTACTATTCTCGATCTACACGTCCTCCCTGGGTCAGCTGATAGCCTCCCATGGCTTTCACTACCATTTATTTGCTGATGACATCCAAATCTATCTCTCTGCCCCTCAGCTCACCCCATCAATCTCCTCACGCATCACTGATCTACTAATTGACATATCAGCCTGGATGTCACACCACTTCCCTCAAACTGAATCTGTCTAAAACCGAGCTCTTACTATTTCCTCCCCCACGTGCCCCTTCCCCTGACTTCTCTGTCAGGATCAATGGCACATCTATCAGTCCATCCCCGCATGCCAGGGTGCTAGGGGTAACCTTAGACTACGAACTGTCCTTTAAGGCCCACATCCAATCCCTGTCCAAATCATGCCACCTCCGCAACATCTCTAGAATACGCCCCCTTATATCCAATAACACCACCAAGCTTCTAATTCACTCCATGGTCATCTCTCGCCTCGACTACTGCAATTCCCTCCTCATTGGATTACCTTTACATAGACTATCCCCCCTTCAGTCCATAATGAATGCCGCTGCCAGACTCATCCACCTTACCAGCCATTCAGTGTCCTCCACCCTCTCTGCCAATCCCTGCACTGGCTTCCACTCACCCAGCGAATACAATTCTAAGTACTAACAATAACTTACAAAGCCATCCACAACTCTGCCCCCAGCTACATTATTAACCTAGTCCCAAAAAAACCGACCAAGCTGCTCTCTTCGGTCCTCCCAAGACCTCCTGCTCTCTAGCTCCCTTGTCACCTCCTCCCATGCTCGCCTCCAGGATTTCTCCAGAGCTTCTCCCATCCTTTGGAACTCCCCACCCCAATCTGTCCGACTGTCCCCTAATCTATCCATCTTTAGACAATCCCTGAAAACCCTTCTCTTTAAAGAAGCCTATCCTGCTTCTAACTAATACACTGTTTTACATCCTCCGTCAACTCATCCCCCACAGCTATTACCTTTTGTATCAATTGACCCTCCCTCCTAGATTTTAAGCTCTAATGAGCAGGACCCCCTGATTCATCTTGTACCAAATTGTTATGTAATTGTAATGTCTGCCTTAATTTTGTTAAGCGCTGTGAAAACTGTTGCCGCTATTCAAAACCTGTATAATAATAATAATAATAATAGGGACAACTGATGCAAAGGGGCACTCTGATGGGGACATCCTATGTAGGGGTCACTCTGATGGAGGAAAATTATGTAATAAGGCACTCTGATGGGGACAACTGATGTAAGGGTGCACACTGATGGGAAACACCTGATAAAAGAGGGGACACCTGATTAAAGGGGGGACACTGATGGGGACACCTGATGTAAGTGGCACTCTGATGGGGACACCTGATGTAAGGGGACACTCTGATGGGGACGCCTGATGTAAGGGGGCACTCTGATGGGAATACCTGATGTAAGGGGGCACTCTGATGGAGACACCTGATATAAGGGGGCATTCTGATGGGGACACCTGATGTAAGAAGGCACTCTGATGGTGACACCTGATGAAAGGTGGCACTCTGAGGGGGACACCTGATGTAAGGGGGCATTCTGATGGGGACACCTGATGTAATGGGGCACTCTGATGGGGGCACCTGATGTAAGGGGGCACTCTGATGGGAATACCTGATGTAAAGGGGCACTCTAATGGGGACACCTGATGTAAGGGACACTCTGATGGGAATACCTGATGTAAGGGGGCACTCTGATGGGGACACCTAATGTAAGGGGACACTCTAAAGGGGACACCTGATGTAAGGGGGAACTCTGATGGGGACAACTGATCTCCTAATTGAAACTTAACAAATATTGTTGCAATTCTATGGAAATTGTACATTTCCCAGTTTTTGAAAGACTTACAGTGACTACAATCTTTCTAAGTCACAGCACAAACTTGAGATTTGGACCTCAGCTGAAAGAAATTTTTTGTGACCGAACTTCCTTGAATTTTAATTCAATAACCCTGATATATATATTGTTCCACTTAGGGGCACATGAGTACGAGTATTACTTCTAATTCTTTTCTGGTGTAATAATCACATGGCTTGAGTAACTAGAGAACAAATAGAGCCCTAAATACAGAGCATTCTCATGAATTTTAGTCATCCTGAGCTTTAAATACAGCAATAGCTTTGCGCCAGATTCTGAGAAGTCAGAGATTTGAGAACTTGTTATATTGAGCAAACCCGATGATTTCAGAGTTTACAAACGATGTGCCAGCTTCCTTCTCCAACAAGCAAAGCCAACATCCGAGTGCTCAGGGTTTATCAGAGCAAATGTGAGATGGAAGGAATCCCCCTACCAGTCCTTCATTAACACTATAAAGACATTTCAGTGACGTAGCACACTTACTTATACTGGCCTTCATGACCAGATGATGAACCATAATAAGGGCTAATTCACACTTGTGTTGATCCTCTGAAAAGCGACCCACCGTGGCGGTGAGGAGGCCTTATTTCACCTCCTCACCACCTGTTTTATCCCCTAAAAGCCTGCACTATGCATTGTACTTGGTTTTGGCGTGGCCCTATTCACTTGTAGGGCAGTACCATCCACTGAACATAAGTGAATAAGGCTCACTTGGTAGCGGGGATCATTTTTGCCATTCCATATTGCAATGCATCAAAGCCGTGGCATATGTACACCCACCCCTTATATGGATGGAAGGGGAGCAGTTGTGGAAAGGGGGTGGTAAAAACAGGGCTCAACCTCTGTCTCCAACCGCAAGTGTAAATGAGCCCTTCATTTGTGAAAAAGTCTCTTTTGCAAACCACATACCTTTCAAACCACATACCTTTCAAATGGTCTTTAGTCCTGTACTACATGTCTGTGAAAATGCCCCCCCCCCCTAAAAAAAATGGTTTACCCCAAGTGTGAATTGATAGCTATAATTAAGGCTTATTGCCGAAACGCGTAAGCCACTGTAGTGTGTACACTCCACTCAATGTAATAAAGTAACCTTTTTTGGAAGAATGAGTTGCTGGCTTTTTGCCTTATACCTTCAAGTGTGAATGTGACTTGGTACCAGCCGCTTGCAGTCCCTGTCTCTGTTCAAGAAGGAATCAGCACAAGGGCCCAGTCAGTTCACGTGCTAACAAGAAGGAGAGAGCAGAGAGGTGAGCTCATTGCTGTGCTGCTTTTCTTTTCACTGTCCAGTAATAGGCTGGAGGCAGGTCCATGACTGCATGGGCTCAGGGGAAGTGTATTGAATGATGTTGGCTATCAAAATAATGACAACTAATGGTGGGAGAGAAGTACTGTGGAACATCTCTATATTGAAGATTATTATTGCAGCAAAGGCTACTTTTTCATTTTATTTTTAATGGGCCCTTCATATTTATAGCTATTTTGTTCTTTAGGGATGAAGATTCTGGTTTCTGACTCAAGTATCCAGAGGGAAGAAAAAAGAAAGAACAGGAGCATTACAACCAGAGAAAGTGCAACCACCAACTGATAAGAGGCATGGAGGAGCTCAGCTATGAGGAGAGATATTAGAGGAACTGAATTTATTTTCCTATGAAGAGGAGACTAAGCGGGGATATGACCACCATGTATAAATACATAAGGGGGATATGATCTCCATTTATAATACATAAGGGGGATATGATCTCCATATATAAATACATAAGGGGGATATGATCACCATGTATAAATACATAAGGGTGATATGATCTCCATGTATAAATACATAAGGGTGGATATGATCACCATATATAAATACATAAGGGGGATATGATCACCATATATAAATACATAAGGGGGATATGATCACCATGTATAAATACATAAGGGGGATATGATCACCATGTATAAATACATAAGGGGGATATGATCACCATGTATAAATACATAAGGGGGATATGATCACCATGTATAAATACATAAGGGGGGGATATGAAAATCTTAGTTGTATCAGCACAGAGTGATCCTGTGGATACTCATAAAATAAATAAACAGTGCCACATCCTATTAGTTTGAGACAGAAAAGTTGAACGGGAGGCTTGGACTTTGTAGGCACGACCCAACAATTTATACAAAAATATATTTTTATTGTAAACATAGAAAATCCATATTTTTAAAATCCACATTCATAAATGTAGCGCCGGCTCCTGAAGAGCAAGCGCTATGTTTTTTTAAATTGAATATTACACCTGAACTGTAGTTTGGTTTGGGTATAATTATTCCAAATCTTGACCTCAGCATCAGTCTGACTGGACTATAGGGTGTTCAGCCTGGCCATAGGGGGCGCTGTCTCTTCTGGCAGGCATGGAAACACAGTCTGGTTGGGTGCTTTAATGTTACTTTCTCTCGGAGCCAGCCAAGTGGGAGTGTCACTCTTGCTGTGCTTTCTGGGAGAAGGTACTTAAGATGCGGATGTCACGAGGTTCGGGGTTCCGGTCCGGAGGTATGTTCTGACTCCGTGGTCCTGGTCCTCCTGACCAGCCCCCAGGAAGGCTATGGCCTGGGGTGCGGATCCACCCGACTTTATGTCTCGGGGCTGGCTAACCCGAGGCAAGGAAACTAAGGAAAGGATTTGGAGGTGGTCCAGTGCCATCTCAAGTTGTGGAGAGGCCCAGCAACTTCGTAGTTATCCAGGGGAGGACTCTTCAGAGGAAGGCCATGCAAGGGTTGGCTTCTTATCAAGAGCCTGGTAAAGCTGAAGGACCCAAGTGAATCCTATTTCGTGTGGTATCGCCGGACCGGCAGAAAGATACTGGTACCACACGAGTGTTCTACAAGTATTCAAGTTTCCTTGTTCATGTTCTACAACAAAGTCTGTGGCAGAGACTTATTCCTACATGTTCTACAACAGAGTCTGTGGCAGAGACTTATTCCTACATGTTCTACAACAGAGTCTGTGGCAGAGACTTGTTCCTGATTTAAGCGCCCTGTTGGCTGCTAGGCCTTGTGAGAGAAGGACTATCCAACTAGAGTGAACATCCAGCTGTGAATGGCTATTCTCTGGATTTATTCAAAGTAAGAAAGTTCTTTTTCTTGATCATACATCACGGGACACAGGAGCTTCATTACATAGTGGGTTATATAGGCACCTCTGGTGATTGGACACTGGTTGACCCTAATTAAAGAGAATTCCTCCCCTATATAACCCCTCCCATCTGGGAGGCACCTCAGTTTTTTTTGCCAGTGTCTGGTCGATGGTCACGTAAAACTTAGCTCTATGCGGGTCCCGGCGAGGGCCGAAGGGCTACAACAAACCGGATCCATACCTCGGCCGATATTTGACTCCCATGATGGTATGGTACCCGGGCCTCGTCTGCCGAAGACACGAGGTTTTGCCTGTAAGTCCTCTCCATTGGAAGACTGGGCTCTGGGACAACCAGACTTGGGGTACTGTTGACTCAGGGCGCCCGTAAGTTTCTGGCAGAGCTTTTTACTTGGCCCAGGTAGGAGGATCTTTTCGTAAGAACCCCAGATACGCCTGAAGGTTGTGCAGTTTAAGCATATATTGATTTATTGTGAGACTTTAAGCGCAACAGTGATTGCATTTGTACTAGTACCTCTGCTTTGTAGCTTAGTACTATGTCTCCTCGTAAGAGGGTGTCAGGGACAGGTAATAAAAGCACTGGCAAGTCACCGCCTAGGTCCAGGGGTTCCAAAAGTGCATGCAAATTACCATCCCCCTCTGCAAGACTGGAGCCTGCCTCTCAAGACGAGTCAGTGCCCCTTTCAGGCTTTGCAGCCTCTCCTAATGTCGCAGCCCCGGTCTATGTCACTGAGGACTCCCTTAGGGCTACATTGGAGGGTTTTGAAGGGAGGATCATGAATTTTATTTCTGCTTCCCTAAAAGATAGCAGGAAAAGGGGTAGATCCCCTCCCTCTGCTGAAATCCCTCTCTCAGACAGTTGTTCTGAAAATGAGGAGGGATCTCTATCTTTGGATAGGGATCATGAGCAGTCGGATGAGTCAGAGGAAGAGGAGTTAGTCCCCTCCTCCCAGGCACTCAGAAAGCAGGTGCAGTATTATACTGAATTGGTGCGTACCACGTTCAGAATGCCGGCTGCTGAAGTCGCTACATCCTCTGTCTCTTCCCTGGGAGTCAGGAAAGCCCCACAGACTGCTTGTTCCTTCCCAATTCATCCTTTAATGGGTGACTTGATGTATGAGGACTGGGGACATCCCGATAAACTGTTTACTCCTCCCAAGAGGTTTTCTATGCATTATCCTATGGAGGAAAGTTTCACCAAGAAATGGGGGGTCCCATCTGTCGATGCGGCTGTTTCTTGTGTGAATAAAAACCTAACTTGTCCTTTGGATAATGCGCAGGTATTTAACCACTTTCAGACCGGACCATTTTGCTGGTAAATGACCAGAGGTCTTTTTACACTTTGGCACTGCGCTGCTTTAACTGGTAATTGCGCGGTCATGCAATGTTGTACCCAAACAAAATTTGCGTCCTTTTCTTCCCACAAATAGAGCTTTCTTTTGATGGTATTTGATTGCCTCTGCGATTTTTATTTTTTGCGATATAAACGTAAAAAGACCGCAAATTTTGAAAAAAAATGATATTTTCTACTTTTTGTTATTAGAAAAATCCAATAAACTCAATTTTAGTCATACATTTAGGCCAAAATGTATTCAGCCACATGTCTTTGGTAAAAAAAAAGTCAATAATTGTATATTTATTGGTTTGCGCAAAAGTTGTCACATCTACAAACTAAGGTACGTTTTCTGGAATTTACGCAGCTTTTAGTTTACGACTGCCTATCTCATTTCTTGAGGTGCTAAAATGGCAGGGCAGTACAAAACCCCCCCAAATGACCCCATTTTGGAAAGTAGACCCCCTAAGGAAATTGATAAGAGGCATGTTGAGCCCATTGAATATTTTATTTTTTTGCCTCAAGCGATTGAATAATGACAAAAAAAAAATTTTTTTTTTTTTTTTACACAAAGTTGTCACTAAATGATATATTGCTCACACATGCTATGGGCGTATGTGAAATGACACCCCAAAATAAATTCTGCTGCTTCTCCTGAGTACGGGGATACCACATATGTGGGACTTTTTGGGAGCCTAGCCGCGTACGGGGCCCCGAAAACCAAGCACCGCCTTCAGGCTTTCTAAGGGCGTAAATTTTTGAGTTCACTTCTCACTACCTATTACAGTTTTGAAGGCCATAAAATGCCAAGATGGCACAAAACCCCCACAAATGACCCCATTTTAGAAAGTAGACACCCCAAGCTATTTGCTGAGAGGCATGTTGAGTTCATGGAATATTTTATATTTTGCCACAAGTTGCGGGAATATTACAAACTTTTTTTTTTTTTTTTTTTTTTTCACAAAGTTGTCACTAAATGATATATTGCTCACACATGCCATGGGCATATGTGAAATGACACCCCAAAATAAATTCTGCTGCTTCTCCTAAGTACGGGGATACCACATATGTGGGACTTTTTGGGAGCCTAGCCGCGTACGGGGCCCCGAAAACCAAGCACCGCCTTCAGGCTTTCTAAGGGCGTAAATTTTTGAGTTCACTTCTCACTACCTATTACAGTTTTGAAGGCCATAAAATGCCAAGATGGCACAAAACACCCACAAATGACCCCATTTTAGAAAGTAGACACCCCAAGCTATTTGCTGAGAGGCATGTTGAGTCCATGGAATATTTTATATTTTGCCACAAGTTGCGGGAAAATTACAAACTTTTTTTTTTTTTTTTCACAAAGTTGTCACTAAATGATATATTGCTCACACATGCCATGGGCATATGTGAAATGACACCCCAAAATAAATTCTGCTGCTTCTCCTGAGAACGGGGATACCACATATGTGGGACTTTTTGGGAGCCTAGCCGCGTACGGGGCCCCGAAAACCAAGCACCGCCTTCAGGCTTTCTAAGGGCGTAAATTTTTGAGTTCACTTCTCACTACCTATTACAGTTTTGAAGGCCATAAAATGCCAAGATGGCACAAAACACCCACAAATGACCCCATTTTAGAAAGTAGACACCCCAAGCTATTTGCTGAGAGGCATGTTGAGTCCATGGAATATTTTATATTTTGCCACAAGTTGCGGGAAAATTACAAACTTTTTTTTTTTTTTTTTTTTTTCACAAAGTTGTCACTAAATGATATATTGCTCACGCATGCCATGGGCATATGTGAAATGACACCCCAAAATAAATTCTGCTGCTTCTCCTGAGTACGGGGATACCACATATGTGGGACTTTTTGGGAGCCTAGCCGCGTACGGGGCCCCGAAAACCAAGCACCGCCTTCAGGCTTTCTAAGGGCGTTACAGTTTTGAAGGCCATAAAATGCCAAGATGGCACAAACCCCCCCCAAATGACCCCATTTTGGAAAGTAGACACCCCTAAATTTAGGGGTACACTAGTGAGACTAGGTAATAAATGGCGGGTGCCCTGAAACTATAAAAAAATAACTAACTAACCAACCAGCGTCACCTGTAACAGTTATATGGTGATCACTGGTGAAAGGGTTAACTAGGGGGCAATCAGGGGGCTTTATGCGGTAGTATATGGGGGTCCCTGGCGCTATAAAAAGCTGCGGCGAACCTGAATACCTACCTGCCTAACTAGCGTCACCTGTGACACTAATACAGCGATCAGAAAAACGATCGCTTATTAGGCTGGGTTCACACTGGAGCGATGCGGGAACGCCACGAATGCGCGGCGGGTTCCCGCATCGCATGCCTCCCGGCGGCAGTTCACACTGCCCTATGCGAACTGCTGGGAGTGTCAGTGAAATGTTACTGACACCCCCAGATCAGTTCGCATATCGCAGTGCGATCTGCAAACTCGGATCGCATGGTGTGAACACCCATGCGATCCGATTCTGCTGCGGGCCAAAAAAAGGGTCCCGTGCGAATTTGCGGCGGGTGCGGCGGGTGCGGCGAATGGCTGAACTCCAATCGCACAGAGATCGGATGTGATTTGCACTGCAGTGCGGTGCGAATCACATCCGTTCTCAAACCGCTGCAATGTGAACCCAGCCTTAGTGACACTGGCGACGGGGGGTGATCACGGGGTTAAACCTTTATTGGGGGGGTTAGGGGGGTACCTTAGAACTAAAGGGGGCTAACCCTAACTGCCCTAACAGTTATTAGTCACAAATGACACCCGCCGGGTGATCAGGGGGTTAAACCTTTATTAGGTAATAAATGGCGGGTGCCCTGAAACTATAAAAAAATAACTAACCAACCAGCGTCACCTGTAACAGTTATATGGTGATCACAGGTGAAAGGGTTAACTAGGGGGCAATCAGGGGGCTTTATGCGGTAGTATATGGGGGTCCCTGGCGCTATAAAAAGCTGCGGCGAACCTAAATACCTACCTGCCTAACTAGCGTCACCTGTGACACTAATACGGCGATCAGAAAAATGATCGCTTATTAGGCTGGGTTCACACTGGAGTGATGCGGAAACGCTGCGAATCCGCGGCGGGTTCCCGCATCGCATGCCTCCCGGCGGCAGTTCACACTGCCCTATGCGAACTGCTGGGAGTGTCAGTGAAATGTTACTGACACCCCCAGATCAGTTCGCATATCGCAGTGCGATCTGCAAACTCGGATCGCATGGTGTGAACACCCATGCGATCCGATTCTGCTGCGGACCAAAAAAAGGGTCCCGTGCGAATTTGCGGCGGGTGCGGCGGGTGTGGCGGGTGCGGCGGGTGCGGCGAATGGCTGAACTCGAATCGCACAGAGATCGGATGTGATTTGCACTGCAGTGCGGTGCGAATCACATTCGTTCTCATAAACCGCTGCAATGTGAACCCAGCCTTAGTGACACTGGCGACGGGGGGTGATCACGGGGTTAAACCTTTATTGGGGGGGGTTAGGGGGGCACATTAGAACTAAAGGGGGCTAACTCTAACTGCCCTAACAGTTATTACAGTCACAAATGACACCAATGCAAAAAAATAAAAAATAAAAAAAAAATGACATTGGTGTCACTGTGACTGGGGGGCAGGGGTAATTGGGGGGGTGATCGGGGGGTAAAGGGGGGGTGTGAGTGTGCCTGGCATGTTCTACTGTGTGTGTAGAGTGTTGGTGCAACTCACCGATCCGCTCTCCTCCGTGTCGGAACGAAAAATACCGACACGGAGGAGAGAATACATCACTTCCTCTCCTGTGTTTACATTACAGGAGAGGAAGTGATGTCACCGGGGATTTCCATTCGTCGAGAGCGATCGCGAGGGGGTGGCCATGAATGAATGGCCGCCCCCTCATCCCGGATCGCTCTCGAAGGAATGCCGACCGCCGCAGGCACCGGGGGGGGCCCGATCGGGCCCCCCACCCGCGGGCAGGCAGGGACTTATATATACGCCCATATGCCTGCCCGTGCCATTCTGCCGACGTATATCGTCGTGCGGCGGTCGGCAAGTGGTTAAGGATCCAATTGACAAAAGGCTGGAAACCTTGTTAAAAGCCTCCTTTTCCATGGCTGGCGCTGTGGTGCAACCTACAGTCGCAGCCGTGGGGTTGTGTCAGTTCCTCAAGGAACAGATTAAACAAATGTTTGGACTCCTCCCCAGTGAGGAAGTAGAGAAATATGCGATTTTGGATTCTGTCCAACAAGCATCACGTTTATCCCTCATGTTGGTACACATGCGTAGGGCTCTATGGCTAAAGAATTGGGCTGCTGAGATGTCATGCAAGAAGCATTTGACTGGGTTCCCGTTTAAAGGGGAACGTTTGGGGAAGAATTAGATAAATTCGTCCAAAATATTTCGGGAGGTAAGTCTACACTCCTTCCAGTCAAAAAGAGTAAACGTCCTTCATTCAGGCGTACTCTTTCTCCCGAAGCATCAAGCTCTAAACAGTGGCGACGGCCTTCCCAGCCCTCCGCTGCTAGAAAGCCTCAGGGCCGAGCCCAGGGACAGAAAAGGACTTGGGGGCGAAAGCCTGCCAAGCAGACCCCCAAGACCTCCTTGTGAAGGGGCGCCCCCGCTCGGCCGAGTGGGGGGAAGGCTCCTGCAGTTTGCAGGCGCCTGGCGGGAGGAGATTCAGGACAAATGGGTGATCTCTTCAGTATCTCTGGGCTACAGGCTAGAGTTTCAGAAGATTCCACCTTCTCGTTTTCTAAGGTCAAGGATCCCCAAGGATCTGATAAAGCAGAAACCGCTATTCCTGGCCTTAGATCAGTTACTATCCCAGGGTGTGATAGTAGAGGTGAGCCCGAAAGATCAGGGTTCAGGTTTTTATTCGAATCTCTTCACCGTTCCAAAACCAAACGGAAGTGTCAGACCTATCTTGGATCTGAGAGACTTAAACCGGTTTCTACACATCCAGACCTTCCGGATGCAGTCAATACGCACTGTGGTCTCCTCCCTGCAAGGAGGAGAATTCATGGCATCAATAGATATCAAGGATGCATATCTCCATGTGCCAATATTTCCCGCACACCAGAAGTTTCGCGGTAGAGCAGCGCCATTTTCAATTTGTGGCCCTGCCGTTCGGCCTAGCTACGGCCCCCCGAGTCTTCACGAAGATTCTGGACCCTCTCTTAGCAATCTTAAGAGTTCAGGGCATAGCCGTCATGGCTTACCTAGACGACTTGCTTCTCGTAGAGAGAACTACAACGTGCCTAAGTCGCAGCGTCACCAGAACGCTAGAACATCTAGAGCGCCTAGGTTGGATTATAAACCTAGAAAAGTCGTCCTTGCAACCGACCACCAGGTTGGATTACCTGGGTCTGATTATCGACACCGCTCAGGGCAGGGTGTTCCTTCCAGGGTCAAAGGCCTTGGCCATTGGAGATCCGGTGCACCTGATTCTGGGCAGAAGATCTTCCTCCATTCGTTTATGTATGAGACTATTGGGGAAAATGGTCGCCTCATTCGAGGCCGTCCCATTCGCCCAGTTCCACTCAAGGCCTCTGCAAAGATGCATCCTTGCGATTTGGAACAGGAAGCCCCAATCCCTGGATCTTCCTATGCGTTTATCCCCTCGGGCACGCAAAAGTCTTGTCTGGTGGTTACAAACCAGGAATTTGCTGAAAGGCAAAACTTTTCTTCCCCTCTCATGGAAGATTGTCACAACGGATGCCAGCCTGACAGGCTGGGGAGCCGTATTCGAGGGAACATGCTCGCAGGGAAGATGGTCTGCGACCGAAAGTCTGCTGCCCATAAATATCTTGGAGATTCGGGCAGTTTACATGGCACTCATAGAGTGGTCTCACAGACTGCGAGGTTTCCCAGTTCGGATTCAGTCCGACAATGCCACCGCAGTGGCTTACATCAATCACCAGGGCGGTACCAGAAGTCTGGTGGCCCAAAAGGAGGTGAATCGCATACTTGTCTGGGCAGAGGAGCATGTTCCGTGCCTATCTGCAGTCTTCATCCCAGGAGTGGAGAATTGGCAGGCGGATTTTCTCAGCCGCCAGCAGTTGTGCCCAGGAGAATGGGCTCTGCACCCCGATGTGTTTCGAAACATATGTTACAAGTGGGGCACTCCAGACGTGGATCTGTTTGCGTCCAGATTCAACAGGAAACTGGACAACTTTGTGTCAAGGACAAGAGATGCACTTGCTCAGGGGTCAGATGCTCTGACGATTCCCTGGGATCAGTACAATCTGATCTATGCCTTCCCCCCGAGCCCGCTGCTATCGCGGTTCCTGGGAAGGGTCAAGAGGGAGTCGAAGTCGGTCCTTTTAGTGGCCTCAGCTTGGCCCAGGCGACCATGGTTTGCAGAAATCATGAACTTGGCAGTGGGCAGGCCATGGACCCTCCCTCTCCGGCCAGATCTGCTCTCACAGGTTTGACGGTCTGGCTGCTGAGACCCACATTCTGAGAGACCGTGGCCTTTCGGGGCCAGTCCTTTCCACTCTGGTCAATGCCAGAAAGCCGGCCTCCAGGCGTATCTATTACAAGATCTGGAGGACATATGTTTCCTGGTGTGAACCCAGGAGATGGCATCCTAGAAGGTATGTCATTAGCAGAATCTTGGCCTTTCTCCAGTCAGGCCTAGAAATGAATTTGGCCATAAGCACCATCAAGGTGCAGATTTCGGCCCTATCAGTCTTTTTTCAAAGACCTCTTGCATCACACTCCCTAGTACGGGCTTTTATCCAGGGGGCTATGCGGATAAAACCGCCAGTCAAACCTCCGGTATGCCCATGGGATCTGAATTTGGTTCTCTCGGCCTTAGAGGCCCAACCATTTGAACCTCTGCATCTGGCTTCTTTAGCTCTCTTGACAAAGAAGCTGGTCTTCCAATAGCCATATCCACGGCTAGAAGGGTATCAGAATTGGCAGCTCTTTCCTGTAAAGAGCCCTATTTAATTATCCATAAGGACCGAGTGGTTATGCGTCCCAACGGGTCCTTTCTACCTAAGGTGGTTTCAGGTTTCCATCTGAATCAGGATATAATCCTACCATCCTTTTTTCCAAATCCTCAGTCCATAGAGGAAGAGTCCTTACACACTTTAGATGTGGTTAGAGCAATCAGTCTTTATCTTCGAGCAACTGCTCAGATAAGAAAAACTGACTGTTTATTTATTCTGCCAGAAGGCCCTAGAAGGGGTCAGGCAGCGTCAAAGTCCACTCTCTCAAGGTGGATCAGACAGGTTATTTCTCAGGCCTATAGCTTAAAGGGGAAGATTCCTCCTTTTCAGGTGAAAGCGCACTCTACTAGGGCTGTCAGTGCTTCTTGGGCAGTGCATCACCAGGCCTCCCTGGCTCAGATCTGTAAGGCTGCGACTTGGTCATCAGTCCACACATTCACCAGATTCTATCAGGTGGATGTCAGAGGGCAAGAGGATATCGCCTTCGGGCGCAGTGTACTGCAGGCTGCAGTTTAGGTCCTCAGGTCCCTGGCGGTCTATATTTATGATCTGTGTCTCCCTCCCCTCAACCTGAGCATTGCTATGGGACATCCCACTATGTAATGAAGCTCCTGTGTCCCGTGATGTATGATCAAGAAAATGGGATTTTTATATACAGCTTACCTGTAAAATCCTTTTCTTGAGAGTACATCACGGGACACAGGGCTCCCGCCCCTCTTGGGTTTTACGTGGTTTCTTATTGCTTTGCTATAAAACTGAGGTGCCTCCCAGATGGGAGGGGTTATATAGGGGAGGAATTCTCTTTAATTAGGGTCAACCAGTGTCCAATCACCAGAGGTGCCTATATAACCCACTATGTAATGAAGCTCCTGTGTCCCGTGATGTACTCTCAAGAAAAGGATTTTACAGGTAAGCTGTATATAAAAATCCCATTATTATTGACTTTGAAACTAAACCTCTGATCCTACACTAGAGACTGTTGTTAACTAAGTTTTAGCAAATAAAAATCCCTTTAATCTGTCGTCAGTCTCTAAAGTTTCTGGGCCATCTACCACGGGACCCCCTAGACACGAGGAGCGAGCGAGGGAGGGAGGGTAACCGTAAGCCCATTAAAACCAGCAGCTCCTTCGGGGGTAAGTGCTACATGTGGGGGCTCGTCCGGGATTTACCGTTACCCAACGAAAGAAAGAACTGTGCACGTGTGCAGCTACTGTACATAACCAGATGACAACTGCATGGAAACTTGGAGATGAATGAGATCATTCCATTATAGTGATGGATCCAGCAGTGTGGTTATATTACAGAGAAGTGATAAAAGAATGTTCTAAGCTCGCTCTACATGTTACGCGCCTTGCGCTTCTTCAGGAGAATCAAAATGACTAACAAAAATGGAAAAGAAAAACATAAATAAGATACAATACAATATACTATAACATAATATAATAAGCATGGTGTACTGTTTCTACTACCCCCAAAAAGGCCAATCTGTCTAAAAACCGTCAGGACGAAGCAAACCAAACAACTAAGGGGACATACATAACATGATAATCAGCATAGTCAAAAAGTGTGCATCAGAAAATGTGGACTGGATGTCCACACTATTGTAAACTGAAATTGGGAAAAGGAGGAGGAAAAAGGGGGGGGGGTGGAAAGATGGAAAGGGGAAGGATTGGAGGGAGGGGAAGGGAAATGGGAAAATGTAGGCGGGGGGGACGCATGGGGGGGGGGTAGGTAGAGGGAAATTGACGAAGGTGTGTACTTATAAAGCCCCATACACACTATTAGATTTTCTACAGATTTTTGTCTTCGGATTTACTAAAACCATGTAGTAGAAGGGCCTGCCTAATTGCATACAAATTGAAACTCCTAAGGTTTGACCTCATATTATATGGTTTTGGTAAATCTGAAGACAAAAATCTGCAGAAAATCGAATAGTGCCTATGGAGCTTAACCTGTATATTTAATAAGCTAGGGAAGAATATTTGAAATAAGTATGAAGTGCCACAATAACCTGGTCACTAACACCATCCAAGAAAGTAATATACTTACGAGATAATGTGGAGTATAGGGAAAACAGCTTAAAAAGAAGTTAACCACTCCAGCCCCGGAATGATTTATCCCCTTCCTGACCAGAGCCCTTTTTGTGATTCTGCGCTGTGTCGCTTTAACTGACAATTGTGCGGTCGTGCGATGTTGCACCCAAATAAAATTCACGTCCTTTGCTTCCAACAAATAGAGCTTTCTTTTGGTGGTATTTGATCACCGCTGCGGTTTTTATTTTTTGTGCTATAAAACAAAAAAAGAGCGACAATTTTGAAAAAAATTCAACATTTTTAACTTTTTGCTATAATAAATATCCCCCCCCATAAATATATAAAAAAACAAATTTCTTTCTCAGTTTAGGCCAATATGTATTCTTCTACATACTTTTGGTAAAAAAAAATGCAATAAATGTATATTGATTGGTTTACGTAAAAGTTATAGCGTCTACAAACTAGGGGATGGATTTATGGCAATTTTATTATTCTTTTTTTTTCTATTAGTAATGGTGGCGATCTGCGATTTTTATCATGACTGCGTCATTATGGCAGACACATCGGACACTTTTGACACTATTTTGGGACCATTGTCATTTATACAGCGATCAGTGCTACAAAAATGCACTGATTACTGTGTAAATGACACTGGCAGGGAAGGGGTTAAACACCAGGAGGCGATCAAGGGGTTAAGTGTGTCCTAGGGAGTGATTCTAACTGTGGGGGGGGGGGCGGCTGGGCTATCACTAACATGGCAGTGATCACTGCTTCTGATCACAGGGAGCAGTAGATCGCTGTCATGTCACAAGGCCGAACAGGGAAATTACCCCGTTCTGCTGCTCTGTGACAGGATCGCGGGACAGCGGCGGAGATCAAGTCCGTGGGACCTGCGGGCACGGTTGCGGAGTACATGGCAGGCGCACGCCCACAATGCCACGATTTAAAGGGGACGTACCTGTACGCCCATTTGCCCAGCCGTGCCATTGTGCCGACGTACATCGTCGTGCGCTGGTCGGCATGTGGTTAAAGTGTGGTAAACGAAACGCAAGACAGCTGTTTTTTTTTGTAGTAATCCTGTCACGGTAATTCGTGTTTAAGTAAAAGGTATCTATAGGAAGAGCAAATAGGAGAGACAATGAAATAGAATCTATAAAGCATGCATAGCCACAAATTTGCCACATTTAGAAAACCAGGTTTCCAAAATTTCTGTATAGCAGAAGTCACCAGTTCAGTAGATTACTATCAAGATGAGAGGGCAAGAGAAAGGTTCTTTTTAGAAAAAACTCTATTTGTCCTTATTTCATAGTATATACATAAACATTTTTCATAATTGGCTTTAGCCATTAGGGCGATGTTACCTCCTTTATCAGCCGCCTTGATTTCAAGGTCAGGATGATTCTGCAAACATTGAATAGCCTGTAATTGTGATTGCGTTAAAGAGGAAGTAAACCCTGATGGGTTCACTTCCTCTTTGTTTCCCTGCAAAGGTAAAGCATAATGGACTACTATGCATCGCATAGTATGACGTCACTCCCACGCATGCGGCATGCTCAGTGCGCCTGCGCGCCGCTGTCTACGACGCATGCTCCGTAGACAGCAGGTGCCTGTGTTTTTGCAGATATCTCCTAAACTGTGTAGGTTTAGGAGATATTTCTTGGACCTACAGGTAAGCCTTAATCTAGGCTTACCTGTAGGTCACAGTGATCTGTAATGCCGCGTACACACGATCAAACAATCCGGTGGAAAAGTCCGGCGGACTAAGAAAGTAGTTTTCCACACCAAAAATATGGCCGTGTGTGTGCTAGTCCGCCGTACTTTTGAAATGAACAGACTTTTCCCGCACTGAGAAAAGTCAGTTAATTTTGAGCGTGGCTCCAGGTAGGACTAGCGGAGGAAGCGTCGCTGGCCCCGTCACCTGGTACGGAGTTAAAGGGGAAGCCCTACACCGAAAAAAACGGCGTGGGGGTCCCCACCCCAGGTCCATATCAGACCCTTATCCGAGCACGCAACCCAGCCGGTCAGGAAAGGGGGTGGGGAGGAGCGAGTGCCCCCCCTCCTGAGCCATACCAGGCCGCGTGCCCTCAACATGGGGGGGTGCTTTGGGGAAGGGGGGCCGCGAGGCCCCCCCACCCCAAAGCACTTTGTCCCCATGTTGATGAGGACAAAGGCCTCTTCCCGACAACCCTGGCCGTTGGTTGTCGGGGTCTGCGGGCGGAGGGCTTATCGGAATCCGTGAGCCCCCTTTAATAATCCCGGCCCCCACCCTATGTGAATGAGTAGGGGGTACAATGTACCCCTACCCATTCACCTGTGAAAAAAATGTAAATAAAGCACAACACACAAGGGTTAAAAATATTTTATTGCACAGCTCCGGGGGTCTTATTCCATCTATGGGGGTCTTCTCGCCGGACTCCTCCATTATCTTCTGCTAGCTCTTTTACTAGCGGAGGAGCCCGGCTTTCTTCTTCGTCGCCACCCTCTTCTTCCGACTTCGGGGGTCTTGTCCCCCTCTTCGGGGGTCTTGTCCCCCTCTTCGGTTCTTCTTGCCGGGCCTCCGCACCTTCTTCTAGCTCTTTTACAAGAGGTGGCCCAGTCTTCTATCGCCGCTGTCGCCGCTGTCTTCGTCGCCGCCTTCTGTTCTTCTCTTCTTGAGCTGTTGACCCGTCACTGTCTCTGGCCACAATGACAGGGACGTGGCGTGCAGGGACTTATATAGGGACATCGCCGGGTGATGTCCCCGCCCATTATGATGTCACAGTCCCGGCATCCGCTGGTCAACCGCTCAAGAAGAGAAGAAGAGAAGAACAGAAGGCGGCGACGAAGACAGCGGCGACGAAGACAGCGGCGACAGCGGCGATAGAAGACCGGGCCACCGCTTGTAAAAGAGCTATAAGAAGGCGCGGAGGCCCGGCAAGAAGAACCGAAGAGGGGGACAAGACCCCCGAAGTCGGAAGAAGAGGGTGGCGACGAAGAAGAAATCCGGGCTCCTCCGCTAGTAAAAGAGCAAGCAGAAGATAGCGGAGGAGTCCGGCGAGAAGACCACGGAAGACGGAAGAAGACCCCCGGACCCGTGCAATAATATATTTTTAACCCTTGTGTGTTGTGTTTTATTTACATTTTTTTCACAGGTGAATGGGTAGGGGTACATTGTACCCCATACTCATTCACATAGGGTGGGGGCCGGGATCCGGGGGCCCCCTTATTAAAGGGGACTCACGGATTCCTATAAGCCCCCTGCCCGCAGACCCCGACAACCAACGGCCAGGGTTGTCGGGAAGAGGCCCTTATCCTCATCAACATGGGGACAAGGTGCTTTGGGGTGGGGGGCCGCACGGCCCCCCTTCCCCAAAGCACCCCCCCATGTTGAGGGCACGTGGCCTGGTACGGTTCAGGAGGGGGAGCGATCACTCGTCCTCACCCCCTTTCCTGACCGGCCGGGTTGCGTGCTCAGATAAGGGTCTGATATGGACCTGGGGGGGACCCCCACACTGTTTTTTTGGCGTAGGGATTCACCTTTAACTCCATACCAGGTGACGGGGCTTCCTTCGCTGGTCCCGTGCTTAATATGAACTGACTTTCCTCCGTGTGTGTGGGCAAGTCAGTTAATTTCAAAAGTACGGCGGATAGTCCAGCGGACTATGTCCGCCGGAAAAGTCCCGTGTGTGGTCAGGTCCACTCGTTCTGACTTTCCGGCGGACTTTACAGCGGTTTGTCTGCCAGACTAAGTCAGCCGGATTGTCTGATCGTGTGTACGTGGCATAAGGGTTTACAACCACTTTAATACTGCAATCTGTGAATGAGAATATAAAGAACCATACACAATATACCAAGCAATGGCAAGAAATTAAAGATTATGTAACAAGAATCACCATGGACTCCAAGGTAACCTTTTTAGAAGGCTTTGCCTATCGTTGGCTAAATCCTACCCAGGGTAGAGGCCCTAGGAATAACCGCCATATGTTTAGGAACAAAGCTAATAATCAATTCCTGCTGCCTCAACCTCCGCAACATCTCCAAAATACGCCCCTTTCTAACCAATGACACAACAAAGCTCTTAATTCACTCGCTGGTCATCTCTCACCTCGACTACTGCAACTCCCTTCTCATTGGCTTACCTCTACATAGTCTATTACCTCTTCAATCCATCGTGAATGCTGCTGCCAGACTCATCCACCTTACCAATCGCTCTGTGTCTGCTACTCCTCTGTCAATCCCTCCACTGGCTTCCGTTCTGCCAAAGAATTACCGTAGATTCAAAATACTAACAACTACGTACAAAGCCATCCACAATTTCGCCCCCAGCTACATCACTAGCTTAGTCTCTAAATACCAACCTACTCGTTCTCTTCGTTCCTCTCAAGACCTCCTGCTCTCTAGCTCCCTCATCACCTCCTCCCATACTCACCTCCGGGACTTTTCCAAAGCCTCTCCAATCCTATGGAATGCCCTACCCCAATCTGTCCGCTTATCTCCTACTTTATTAGCTTTTAGGCGATCCCTGAAAACCCTTCTCTTCAGAGAAGCCTATCCTACCCGCACCTAACAACTGTATTTTCATTTTCTCCATCAGCTCATCCCCCCACAGTCATTACCTTTTTGTTTCAACTTGACCCTCCCTTCTAGATTGTGAGCTCTAACGAGCAGGGCCCTCTAGTCCCTCCTGAATTGATTTGTATTGTAAGTGTACTGTCTGCCCTCATGTTGTAAAGCGTTGCACAAACTGTTGGCGCTATATAAATCCTGTATAATAATAATAATAATAATTTACAACTGATGATGATACAGAGTCTGACTCTTCTATTTTTTCTTCACAGTCACTTCCTAGGAAAGGTAATATGGCTTTCCCTCACAGTAACCAAGGAGCACATAAGCGGGACTATGGTGGTGGGTCTTTTACACCCTATTCTAAAAAAACATCCCCCCCACTCAAGATACTAGTTTGGTTCACCAGAATCAAACACATGGTAATCTTCAGACTAGTGGTGCTGGTTGTCACTCACAGATTAAATATATGGGTGCCACTGCTTTACAAGCTCTACAGATTTTAAATACCCGATCACAGACCTAAAACCCATCCCAAACATCTTCATCTCACAGCACGGTATTAGGAGGAAGTAATGCATCTGCCTCCTCTTGTTTGACTTCCCTTGATAATTCACTTTCACACAATTCACTTTTGAATATACCACCTGCGGCACAATTGCAGATGTTTACTAAACAGAGTACTCTTGATTCACATATTACTCAACCTAGCATTCCACAGCCAAATTTTCAGTTGCCTGTGAACACTTCTTACGTAAAGCCATTAAAGCAGGAGTCCGCCGGGAGTTTTTTTTTTAAAAGCCAGCAGCTACAAATACTGCAGCTGCTGACTTTTAAAATAATGACACTTACCCGCCCAGCGTGCCCGCGATGTCGGCACCCGAAGCCGATCTCTCGATCGTCTCTCGGGTGCTGCCGCCGCCATCTTGGGTATGGGAATCAGGAAGTGGAGCCTTTTGGCTTCATTTCTTTTAAAATAATGACACTTACCCGCCCAGCGTGCCCGCGATGTCGGCACCCGAAGCCGATCTTTCGATCGTCTCTCGGGTGCTGCCGCCGCCATCTTGGGTATGGGAATCAGGAAGTGGAGCCTTTCGGCTTCATTTCCCGGTTCCCTACTGCGCATGCGCGAGTCGCGCTGCGCAATAAGGATGGTCCCCTCTGTCTCTGGGATCCGTGTGTTTCCCAGCAGGCAGCGGGGGACCTTCGGAAAGGGGCGTAGATTCTGCAGAAAGGGGCGTACCTTCTGCAGAATCTACGCTGGAAGTGGGTGCAGATACCTGTACTGTACAGGTACTTGCACCCCCCTCCCCCCCTGAAAGGTGCCAATTGTGGCGCCGGAGGGGGGGAGGGTTCCAATGAGCGGAAGGTCCACTTTAGGTACGCTTTAAGTACAGGACATTGTCAATCGCAAAATTTTTTACAGTAGAGACATAGAGGAAAAATCACGCAAGTGCAAGCCCAAATTTTAAGACATCCAGCTCCTGTCTACTAAAAGAATAGACGGTGCACTTATAAACTGTATATTTAATAAGCTATGGAAGAATATTAAAAATAAGTATGAAGTGCCACGATAACCTGGTCACTTCTGCTATATAGAAATTTTGGAAACCTGGGTTTCTAAATGTGGCAAATTTGTGGCTATGCATGCTTTATAGATTGTATTTCATTGTCTCTCCTATTTGCTCTTACTATAGATACCTTTTACTTAAACACAAATTACAGTGACAGGATTGCTACAAAAAAAAGCCCCCCAAATTGCATTTCTTTTACCGCACCTTAACTTTTTATGCGGTTTTCCCTATACTCCACATTATCTAGTAAGTATTTTACTTTCTTGGATGGTGTTAGTGACCAGGTTATCGTGGCACTTCATACTTATTTTGAATCTTCTTCCCTAGCTTATTAACCACTTCAGCCCAGGAAGAATTTACCCCCTTCCTGACCAGGGCACTTTTTTGCGATTCGTCACTGTGTCATTTTAACTGACAATTGCGCGGTCGTGCGACGTTGCTGCCAAACAAAATTGACGTCCTTTTTTTCCCACAAATAGAGCTTTCTTTTGGTGGTATTTGATCACCCCTGCGCTTTTTTTTTTTTGCGCTATAAACAAAAAAAGAGTGACAATTTTGAAAAAAATACATTATTTTTTACTTTTTGCTATAATAAATATCCCCCAAAAATATATAAAAATACTTTTTTTTTCCTCAGTTCAGGCCGATATGTATTCTTCTACATATTTTTGGTAAAAAAAAAATCACAATAAGTGGTATTGATTGGTTTGCGCAAAAGTTGTAGCGTCTAAAAAATAGGGGAATGGTGCTATAAAATTGCATTGATTACTGTAAAAATGTCACTGGCAGTGAAGGGGCTAACCACTAGGGGGTGGGGAGGGGTTAAGTGTGTCCTAGGGGAGTGTTTCTAAATGTCTGGTGGATGGGCTTTGTGTGACGTGGACACTGATCGCTGCTCCCGATGACAGGGTGCAAACTGATGACAAATGGCACTAATATGTGGCACTGATGACACGTGACACTGATATGGCATTGATGACAGATGGCACTATGTGGCACTGATGACACGTGACACTGATGACAGATGGCACTATGTGGCACTGATGGCACTGATGTCATGTGGCACTGATGACAGATGGCCCTTATACGTGCCACAGGGGACAGGTGGCACTGATGACAGGTGGCACTGGGGACAGATGGCACTGATGACAGGTGGCACTGAGGACAGATGGCACTGATGACAGATGGCACTGATGACAGATGGCACTGACAGGTGGCACTGATGACAGGTGGCAGTGGGGGCAGATGGCACTGACAGGTGGCAGTGGGGGCAGTGGGGACAGGTGGCAGTGGGGACAGATGGGCACTTTATTTTCCTTTTTTTATTTATTTATTTTTTACACTAACCGCTGTGAGATCTTTCCCTCCTCACACGCTGTCTGTGTGAGGAGGGAGAGCGGCGGTGAGAGTTGATCTCATATGTTTACATATGAGATCATCTCTCATTGGGCACCCCGATCGCGCTGTAAACGGCCGCTGTGATTGGCCGTTTACAGCGATCTGTCTGGGGGACACGGCCAGCACAGAACTTCCCCGATGCGTGCCAGTGGCGGCGCGCAGAGGGGAAGTAAACAGGAGGACATCCAGGGACGGCCTCCCGGCAGATAGCGTCCACACTGTAGCCGTCTTTTGGCTATAGCGTGGGCGCAAAGTGGTTAATTGTTGGGTCATGCCTATAAAGTCCAAGCCATCTCCATGTATCAATACATATGGGGGGTATGATCTCCATATATAAATACATAAGGGGGATATAATCACCATGTATAAATACATAAGGGGGATATGATCACCATGTATAAATACATAAGGGGGGATATGATCACCATGTATAAATACATAAGGAGGGGGGATATGATCACCATATATAAATACATAAGGGGGATATGATCACCATGTATAAATACATGAGGGGGGAAATGATCTCCATGTATAAATACATAAGGAGGGGGGATATGATCACCATATATAAATACATAAGGGTGTTTATGGTCACCATGTATTAATACATAAGTGGTCCATATAGTGAACTTGGTGCAGCGTTATTCAGTTAGAGCAGATCAATCAACATGAACTGCTTTTAATCCTTATGCTGCTAGAATTAGTAAATAGGAAAGTATATTATATTTACTTGTTTTAAGGCCTAGGTAAAAATGCTGTCATACATCCCAGGAGTCTCCAGAAGCAGATTAAGGGCTTTCTCAGTTCCGCAGACCCTCCAGAGTGCATGCCTGAGCTAAGGGCAGATGGATTCTAGGAAGTAAATGCTACATGAACCATCTGCTCTTACTGAAGATGGCCACAGCCAAAAATGCTAGGTGAGGTTTTTAAAGTAATTTCTCAGCAACATAAGGCATGGAGACATGGACGGTGGAGCTTGCTTTGAATAATAAAAATGAATTAAACAGCGTTTTTAGTTGCGGTGCTCAAATGCAGTGTAGTTCAGCTTTAAGGGTGATTACAAGAGACAAAGGGCACTCTTTACATCTGGAGGAAGAGAGATTTACAGAATATAAATTCACATACAGAAAAGCTTCTTCAGAGCTGTTGAAATGTGGACTCGATCTGACCAGCTCAGGAGATTGTTTTAATAAAAGAGCTGAATACATCAGGTAATTGCACAGTATACAACTGAATATCAAAAATAAAAGAATATATAAATCAGTGTAGTGCAGCAAAGATCAACATTGAATCAAAGCGGATAAAATATTTCAATAAAAGTCTCTGTAAATAAAAAAGTTAAACAGTGTATCTGTAACCAGTGTAAGAAAAACAATGTATCAACCGTCTATCAGATAAAGGATTGATACGTTGTTTTTCTTACACTGCTTACAATGTTGATCTTTGCTGCGCTACACTAATTTATATATTTTTTATTTCTTTTGAGGTGTTGTGAAATCACTTTTCCAGTGGTTGGCAGGACAGCAGCTATTATTACTAATGGCATATACTCTTATTATTTATTGTTCTCTGCACTGATTATTATAATTTATTTTATTATATAACTGGATATCAACATTTTTAGGTAATAACACGAAAAATTAACTAAAATGAACTCATTTTCTCTTGAGAAGCGATGATTAAAGTGGTGTTCTGGGGGAAAAAAAATTAAAAGCCAGCAGCTACACATAGTGCACTTGCTGGCTTTTAATAAATGGACACTTACCTGTCCTGCAGTCCCTCGATGTCTGCACCGCAGCTGATGTTTCCATTAGCTGTCGGGTGCTGCCACCGCCATTGCGGGTAAGGGAATACGGCAGTTTAGCCTTTCGGCTTCACACCGGGAACCCTACTGCGCATGCGCGAGGCCCAGTTCCTCTCTCCTATTAGCCCAGCGGCCAAGGGAGGAGGAGGAGGGAGTCCCATGGTGATGCCACGGCTGCATCACGGCCGCAGCCAGACTCCCGGAAGTGGTAAAGGATGCCTTCCAAAGATCCTGTCCCCCCTCCCCCCGAAAGGTACCAATTGTGACACCGGAGGGGGGGAGGAAACCGATGAGGGGAAGTTCCACTTTAGGGTGGAACTCTGCTTTAAGAGGTTATATAATCATTCACTGTCAGGGAATCCCTGTGAGACTTCTGGCACACAGGAATGCGCATGCACGTGGCATTTCCCGTAGAATGGTGTCCAGGTGCATGCAGGAATACACATGGGAATGCACGCACAAGTATTGTACACACTGCCTGTTGGTGGCAGATGGCCTATTTAAGGATGCTACTGCCTTTGCTCAGGTGCTGACTGGTCTTTCAGCTGTTCCCTGTGTCCTGCTCACATCCTGCGTTTTCTCTTGTTGTTGATCTGGATTGTTTCTGACCTGACCTTGGATCCTGCTTCTGCTTGACACCAGTTCCTGACCCCAGCTCTGCTTCTGACTATGTCTTTGTCTATGATTCTGTACCTCTGCTCGCCCGCTGCTGACCCCGCTTCTGTCTCTGACTCTGGCTTCATGTCTCGTCCGAGTGTCTGCCTGGCTATCATTCACACCAACTCTGCTCACCACGGTGTGTTCCTGTCTTTATTCTGCTGGCAGCTTTAACAACCTACACACCCAAGACCTGCAGCGCACAAGGAATGCCCCTTTAGCCTCGGCTGGACCACTGAGCATGGCTACTGTTCCTGACCTGATGTTCCTCTAGCCCACCTGGGATCGCTTTTCCTACTGAAAGTTCTCCTATCAACGCCTTCCAGTACTCATGTTCCTCCTGCCCCTCGGTACCCTCTGTTCCACCTTCAGTGGGGCCAGGGCTGCAGATACAAGAGAGACCAACCTTGTCATTTCAGGCTCCTATCAGGTACTTGACTTTCACTTTAAGGTCATCACAGAGGACAAAGGGGGCACTCTTTAGATCTGGAGAAAAAAATATTTCACCTCCAAATATGGGAAAAGCTTATTCACAGTAAGAGCTGTGAAAATGTGAAATAATTCTGGCCAGTTCAGGGGATTGCACAGTATATAACTGGATAATAACATTTCTAGGTACTAACACCAGAGATTAGCCTCCACATATGGAAAGGCTTCTTCACAGTAAGAGTCATAACTTGTTCTGGCCAGCTCAGTAGATTGTTTTAAAACAGTGGTCTCCAAAATGTGGCCTGATCTGGCCCTGGGGTCACTATTCCTCCCAATGGTGTGAGGCACCATTCCTCCCACTGATACCAACAGTGGTACACAGGGCCGTCTTTAATAGTGATTGGACCCTGGGCAAAAAATTTCTTGGGGCTCCCCCATGCAATTTCACTCTCCACCCGCTCTGAGACATACAATAAATAGCAGCTAGACTTAAAATCATTTTACTGTATCAGATCAGGCAGCAATTGCGATTGGTTGCCAGCAGTTACAGCATATCATTACTGCTTAATGACTGGTTGCTAGAGGTTACAGCACACATTACGGCTCACTGATTAGTGGCTAGAGGTTACAGCAAATGATTTCTGCTTGTTAATTGGTTGCTAGAGATTACTGTACAGTAATACTGCTCACTGATTGGTTGCTAGAGGTTACAGCACATCATCTTCTCACTGCAGGGGAGCATGATATACATATGAATGCTGCCTTTATTTACATATCAATGCTGCTGGCCACAGCTATTTATTTAGTAATGCCGGCGCTATTTACATATGAATGCCGGTTATTTACATGTAAACACAGAGTCGGCGGGTGAGTCATCTGTACACAACAATAGGGCAGAGCTGGGCAGCATTAGTACCAGCACTTCACACTGAGATATCAGGACACAGCAGAGGACTAAAACTTCAAGGGAATTTAAACTGGGATAGTTGGCAAGTATGAGGCAGCTGCTTTGGGCCCCACAACAATGACAGGGCCCAGGGCAGCTGCCCCTTTTGCCCCGGCCTTAAAGACGGCCCTGGTGGTACATAATTATTGCCAATAACACTAATGATGGGGCACTATTCCTCCCACTAATATTAATGATGAGCACTATTCCTCCCACTAGTATTAATAATGGGGCACTATTCCTCCCACTGATACCAATGATGGGGCACTATTCCTCCCACTGATACCAGTAGCGGTTCATAAATATTGCCACTGACACTAATGATGGGGAACTATTCCTCCCACTAATATTAATGATGAGAACTATTCCACCCACTAGTATCAATGATGGGGCACTATCCCTCCCACTAGTATCAATGATGGGGCACTATTCCTGCCACTGACACCAATGATGGGACACTATTCATCCCACTGACACCAGCAACAGGGCACGTTTTCTCCCACTGACACCAATGATGGGGCACTATTCCTCCCACTGACACCAATAGCGGTACATAATTAGTGCCACTGACACCAATGATGGGGCACTATTCCTCCCACTAATATTAATGATGAGTACTATTCCTCCCACTAGTATCAATGACGGGGCGCTATTCCTCTCACTGACACCAATGATGGGGCACTATTCCTCCCACTGACACCAATGATGGGGCACTATTCCTCCCACTGACACCAATGATGGGGCACTATTCCTCCCACTGAAACCAGCAATGGGGCACTATTCCTCCCACTGACACCAATGATGGGACACTATTCCTCCCACTGACACCAATGATGGGGCACTATTCCTCCCACTGACACCAGCAATGGGGCACTATTCCTCCCACTGACACCAATAATGGGGCAGTATTCCTCCCACTGAAACCAGCAATGGGGCACTATTCCTCCCACTGACACCAATGATGGGACATTAGTCCTCCCACTGATACCAATGATGAGACTAGAGCTGGGCGATTTTCTCCCAAAAAAAATCTGCGATTTAAAAAAAAAAAAAACTCGATTCAAGATTCAAATTGAGTTGTGTTTTTTCCATGGACACCGCACCAGTCCTGAGGAGCTGCAGGCAGGAGTTTTTAGGCGAGGTCGCGGCTTCGGCCTAGTCCGCGGCATCCGGCTTCGCAGACTAGGCCAAAGCCACGGCCTCACCTAAAAATTCCTGCCCGCAGCTCCTCGGGACTGGCGCGGTGTTAGGACTGGCACGGTTGATCCAGGGGAAATCTGATTACCTTACGCCGGGATCAGAAGGGATTTTTTCTCCCTGCTGAAATAAATTAGACCATTCTTTATTGGTTTATTTTTTTGGTTTCCTCTGGATCAGCTGGGGTTGTGTATATGGAAGTTTTTCATTTAATTATTCTATTAGTTGAACTGGATGGACTTTTTTGTTACTATGTAACACGCTTCATAGTGTTACTTTTATCAGCATCTTGACACTGTAGTTGTTCTTCACCCACTAATACAGTTCTTGGGAAATCTACTTCCAGATGGCTACGTCTCCTGTCTGAGGATGGAAAGACTGAGTACGGAGCTCTGGAATATGTTGGCTATGGGGAAGTCTAATATGGATTAACAAATGGAAACAAGAGCTTTTTTTTCGCCTGGCTACAAAGCTGTTCCCAGCGCAGAACCTGTCCTCACACACTGTTCTCATTGTTTCCCCTCCATTGCCTCTTGTCACTTCTCCTTGTCAGAGTTTAATTAGGACAACGAGCTTTCACAGGCTCATTTGTCACTTCACCAGCCTACTAACACTTCCTAACGATGGGAGGTTTAGAGAGCCTTGTGGGTGTGCAGGGTGGTGAGAAGAGGGGGCTCGTACGGGAACACTTTATACAGAAGGGGGCAGAGGGCGCTACTTAACAAGGTCATTGGGGTCATTTATCAAAGTCTCCAAAGCGCAGACGTGCTGCGGCTGAAAAAAAAAAAAAAAACTCTTATGCAAACAGCACCTGCATTTCCCCCCATTCATTGTTTTGGGATGTAATTAAAAGGCCATCAAAATAATAAGAAAATGCTATAACAAAGCTGAAATTCAAATGCTGAAGATAGCAGGTTTGAGCTTTTTTTTTTTTTTTTACTGGCAAAAGTCCTAGTGAGCATGTATCCCATTTATATTATTATTATTATACTGTTATTATCTGTAATGTTGTTGCATTTCTGCTTGTATATACAGTAGTACTATCATAATCTTTATAATAAGCCAGGGATCTCCAAATGTTTCAGTATGAGGGCCATAACTTATATTTCACTTATATTCTGATTAAACTGTTTTATAAATGAACAAATCAAATTTAAATTTATTAATACATTTTAGGGGTCCCAACTTACGTAAGAGTCCCCCGTACATTAGGGTCCCCGGTAGAATTGCCTCTTACATCAGGGTCCCCGTTAGAGTTCCCTCTTACATTGAGGTCCCCATTAGAATCCCCTGTTACATCAGGGTCCCCATTAGTGTTCCCTCTTACATCAGGATCCCCGTTAGATTTCTCTCTTACATCAGGGTCCCCTTTAGAGTTCCCTCTTACATCAGTGCCCCCCTCAAATAAATTAATACATTTTAGAGGTCCCACCTTATATGAGAGTCCCCCTATATCAGGGTCCCTGTTAGAATTCCCTCTTACATCGGGGTACCCATTAGCGTTCCCCTTTACATTGGGGTCACCGTTAGAGTTCCCTCTTACATCAGGGTCCCCTTTAGAGTTCCCTCTTACATCAGGGTTCCTGATAGAGTTCCCTTTTACATCAGGGCCCACGTTAGAGTTCCCTCTTACATCAGGGTCCCCGTTAGAGTTGCCTCTTACATCAGGGTCCCTGTTAGAGTTCTCTCTTACATCAGGGTCCCGTTAGAGTTCCCTCTTACATCAGGGTCCACGTTAGAGTTCCCTCTTACATCAGGGTCCCCGATAGAGTTACGTCATACATCAGGGTCCCCATTAGAGTTCCCTCTTACATCAGGGTCCCTGTTAGAGTTCCCTCTAACATCAGGGTCCCCGTTAGAGTTCCCTCTTACATCAGGGTCCACGTTAGAGTTCCCTCTTACATCAGGGTCCACGTTAGAGTTCCCTCTTACATCAGGGTTCCCGTTAGAGTTCCCTCTTACATCAGGGTCCCTGATAGAGTTCCCTCTTACATCAGGGTCCCTGTTAGACTTCCCTCTTACATCAGGGCTCTGAGCAAAATCTTGCTGCAGGCCAATTTTGGGCCATGGCTGTAATTTGGAAGCCCCTGTAATAAGATATGGAAAAAGTATACAATATAGATCATAGCAGGAATTATCAGATATAAGGCCCTGCTCATCAAAGCTAATAAACCATCAAGTGAAAGTTATTAATGTTCAAGATCTATACAATCTTATGGGGAAATCGACAGTCATTTATACGTATATTAATATATGGTAAACCTTTGAAGGATTAGCATTTTTTACAAGTTCACCTACACTAAGACAAAATCTCCAAGTCAACGCTACTTCTGTAGAGCCAGCAACCCTGAATGTTTGTACTTGCTACAGTAGAGATTGGTGCTGGGGATGGGAGTAGAGATCGGTGCTGGGGATGGGAGTAGAGATTGGTGCTGGGGATGGGAGTAGAGATTGGTTCTGTGGATTGTAGTAGCGATTGGTGCTGGGGATGGGAGTAGCGATTGGTGCTGGGGATGGGAGTAGAGATTAGTGCTGGGGATGGGAGTAGAGATTGGTGCTGGGGATGGGAGTAGAAATTGGTGCTGGGGATGGGGGGAGTAGAGATTGGTGCTGGGGATGGAAGTAGAGATTGGTGATGGGGATAGGAGTAGAGATGGGAGTTGCAATTGGTGCTGGGGATGGGAGTAGAGATTGGTGCTGGGGATAGGAGTAGAGATTGGTGCTGGGGATGGTATTAGAGATTGGTGCTGGGGCTGGGAGTAGAGATTGGTGTTGGTAATGGGAGTAAAGATTGGTGCTGGGGATGGGAGTAGAGATTGGTGCTGGGGATGGGAGTAGAGATTGGTGCTGGGGATGGGAGTAGAGATTGGTGCTGGGGATGGGAGTAGAGATTGGTGCTGGGGATGGGAGTAGAGATTGGTGCGCAGGATGGAAGTAGAGATTGGTGCTGGGGATAGGAGTAGAGATGGGAGCTGCGATTGGATCTGGGGATGGGAGTAGAGATTGGTGCTGGGGATGGGAGTAGAGATTGGTGCTGGGGATGGGAGTAGAGATTGGTGCTGGGGATGGTATTAGAGATTGGTGCTGGGGCTGGGAGTAGAGATTGGTGCTGGTAATGGGAGTAAAGATTGGTGCTGGGGATGGGAGTAGAGATTGGTGCTGGGGATGGGAGTAGAGATTGGTGCTGGGGATGGAAGTAGAGATTGGTGCTGGGGATGGGAGTAGAGATCGGTGCTGGGGATGGGAGTAGAGATCGGTGCTGGGGATGGGAGTAGAGATCGGTGCTGGGGATGGGAGTAGAGATCGGTGCTGGGGATGGGAGTACAGATCGGTGCTGGGGATGGGCGTAGAGATTGGTGCTGGGGATGGGAGTAGAGATCGGTGCTGGGGATGGAAGTACAGATCGGTGCTGGGGATGGGAGTAGAGTAGAGATTGGTTCTGGGGATTGGAGTAGCGATTGGTGCTGGGGATGGGAGCAGCGATTGGTGCTGGGGATGGGAGTAGAGATTGGTGCTGGGGATGGGTGTAGAGATTGGTGCTAGGGATGGGAGTAGAGATTGGTACTGGGGATGGGACTGGAGATTGGTGCTGGGGATGGGAGTGGAGATTGGTGCTGGGGATGGGAGTAGAGATTGGTGCTGGGGATGGGAGTAGAGATTGGTGCTGGGGATGGGAGTAGAGATTGGTTCTGGGGATGGGAGTAGAAATTGGTTCTGGGGATGGGAGTAGCGATTGGTGCTGGGGATGAGAGTAGAGATTGGTGCTGGGGATGGGAATAGAGATTGGTATTGGGGATGGGAGTAGAGATCGGTGCTGGGGATGGGAGTAGAGATCGGTGCTGGGGATGGGAGTAGAGATAGGTGCTGGGGATGGGAGTAGAGTAGAGATTGGTTCTGGGGATTGGAGTAGCGATTGGTGCTGGGGCTGGGAGTAGAGATTGGTGATGGTAATGGGAGTAAAGATTGGTGCTGGGGATGGGAGTAGAGATTGGTGCTGGGGATGGGAGTAGAGATTGGTGCTGGGGATGGGAGTAGAGATTGGTTCTGGGGATGGGAGTAGAAATTGGTTCTGGGGATGGGAGTAGTGATTGGTGCTGGGGATGAGAGTAGAGATTGGTGCTGGGGATGGGAATAGAGATTGGTATTGGGGATGGGAGTAGAGATCGGTGCTGGGGATGGGAGTAGAGATCGGTGCTGGGGATGGGAGTAGAGATAGGTGCTGGGGATGGGAGTAGAGTAGAGATTGGTTCTGGGGATTGGAGTAGCGATTGGTGCTGGGGCTGGGAGTAGAGATTGGTGATGGTAATGGGAGTAAAGATTGGTGCTGGGGATGGGAGTAGAGATTGGTGCTGGGGATGGGAGTAGAGATTGGTGCTGGGGATGGGAATAGAGATTGGTGCTGGGGATGGGACTAGAGATTGGTGCTGGGGATAGGAGTAGAGATGGGAGCTGCGATTGGATCTGGGGATGGGAGTAGAGATTGGTGCTGGGGATGGGAGTAGAGATTGGTGCTGGGGATGGTATTAGAGATTGGTGCTGGGGCTGGGAGTAGAGATTGGTGCTGGTAATGGGAGTAAAGATTGGTGCTGGGGATGGGAGTAGAGATTGGTGCTGGGGATGGGAGTAGAGGTTGGTGCTGGGGATGGGAGTACAGATCGGTGCTGGGTATGGGCGTAGAGATTGGTGCTGGGGATGGGAATAGAGTAGAGATTGGTTCTGGGGATTGGAGTAGCGATTGGTGCTGGGGATGGGAGTAGAGATTGGTGCTGGGGATGGGAGTAGAGATTGGTGCTAGGGATGGGAGTAGAGATTGGTTCTGGGGATGGGAGTAGAAATTGGTTCTGGGGATGAGAGTAGCGATTGGTGCTGGGGATGGGAGTAGAGATTGGTGCTGGGGATGGGAATAGAGATTGGTATTGGGGATGGAAGTAGAGATTGGTGCTGGGGATAGGAGTAGAGATGGGAGCTGCGATTGGTGCTGGGGATGGGAGTAGAGATTGGTGCTGGGGATGGGAGTAGAGATTGGTGCTGGGGATGGGAGTAGAGATTGGTGCTGGGGATGGTATTAGAGATTGGTGCTGGGGATGGGAGTAGAGATTGGTGCTGGTAATGGGAGTAAAGATTGGTGCTGGGGATGGGAGTAGAGATTGGTGCTGGGGATGGGAGTAGAGATTGGTGCTGGGGATGGAAGTAGAGATTGGTGCTGGGGATGGGATTAGAGATCGGTGCTGGGCATGGGAGTAGAGATCGGTTCTGGGGATGGGAGTAGAGATCGGTGCTGGGGATGGGAGTAGAGATCGGTGCTGGGGATGGGAGTAGAGATCGGTGCTGGGGATGGGAGTAGAGATAGGTGCTGGGGATGGGAGTAGAGTAGAGATTGGTTCTGGGGATTGGAGTAGCGATTGGTGCTGGGGATGGGAGTAGAGATTGGTGCTGGGGATGGGAGTAGAGATTGGTGCTGGGGATGGGAGTAGAGATTGGTACTGGGGATGGTAGTAGAGATTGGTGCTGGAGATAGGAGTAGAGATGGGAGCTGCGATTGGTGCTGGGGATGGGAGTAGAGATTGGTGCTGGGGATGGAAGTAAAGATTGGTGCTGGTGATAGGAGTAGAGATTGGTGCTGGGGATGGTATTAGAGATTGGTGCTGGGGCTGGGAGTAGAGATTGGTGCTGGTAATGGGAGTAAAGATTGGTGCTGGGGATGGGAGTAGAGATTGGTGCTGGGGATGGGAGTAGAGATTGGTGCTGGGGATGGAAGTAGAGATTGGTGCTGGGGATGGAAGTAGAGATTGGTGCTGGGGATGGGAGTAGAGATCGGTGCTGGGAGTAGAGATTGGTGCTGGGGATGGGAGTAGAGATCGGTGATGGGGATGGGAGTAGAGATCGGTGATGGGGATGGGAGTAGAGATTGGTGCTGGGGATGGGAGTAGAGTAGAGATTGGTTCTGGGGATTGGAGTAGCGATTGGTGCTGGGGATGGGAGTAGAGATTGGTGCTGGGGATGGAAGTAGAGATTGGTGCTGGGGATGGGAGTAGAGATCGGTGCTGGGGATGGGAGTAGAGATCGGTGCTGGGGATGGGAGTAGAGATTGGTTCTGGGGATTGGAGTAGCAATTGGTGCTGGGGATGGGAGTAGCGATTGGTGCTGGGGATGGGAGTAGCGATTGGTGCTGAGCATGGGAGCAGAGATTGGTGCTGGGGATGGGAGTAGAGATTGGTGCTGGGGATGGGAGTAGAGATTGGTGCTGGGGATGGGAGTACAGATTGGTTCTGGTAGTAGAGATTGGTGCTGGGGATGGGAGTAGCTATTGGTGCTGGGCATGGGAGCAGAGATTGGTGCTGGGGATGGGAGTAGAGATTGGTGCTGGGGATGGGAGTAGAGATTGGTGCTGGTAGTAGAGATTGGTGCTGGGGATGGGAGTAGCGATTGGTGCTGGGCATGGGAGCAGAGAATGGAAGAGTGGCAAGAAGAAAGGCATTGTTGAGAAGCCATGTGGAGGATACAGCAAACGTGGAAGAAGGTGCTCTGGTCAGATTAGACCAAAATTGAACTTTTTGGTCTAAAAGCAAAACGCTATGTGTGGCAGAAAACTAAAGCCGCGTACACACGGGCGGACTGTCTGGCCAACTTAGTCCGTCGAAACACATTTCAGCGGACAGTCTGCTCGTGTGTGGGCTTCAGCAGACTTTTTCAGCGTGCAGTGTGGCGGACTAAGTATTTCGGAATTTCCGTAATACTGTCCGTCATACTTTGGTTCCAGCGGACAATCCGCTCGTGAGTAGGCTAGTTCGACGGACTAAGAATGGCGCATGCTCAGAAAGGATTTACACGGCGAAAGGTTGCATTGCTGTGTATTGGACTTCCTATTTCTAGTCCCGTCCTACGTTCTGTACACGTCATCGCGCAAGCTTTCGACGGACTGTTTGTGCATCCGTGTGTGGTCAAGTCTGTTCATTCGAAAGTATGACGGACTGTCCGTCGGATTGTCTGACGGACTAAGTAGGCCATACAGTCCGCCCGTGTGTACGCGGCTTAATACTGCACACAGGGGTCAAGTGCTGGGGAAAAAAGTGTGGGAACTCTCACCCAAGATCCACTCCCCCACCAAAAAAATAAATAAATAAATAAAGGTACGCTCATATGCATATATATTTCACAGAAAATACAGTACATATATAGTAAAGTGCCAGTTTACAAATACAAAATAAGTTAACTTGTCAAACAGAATAATCAACACAATGGGTGATGATCTTTCCCTCGCAGGGAATTTCTAACACAAATACACCCTGTTCCAAATTCAAATACAGCAAATTAGAAAATATCACACAAACTGGAATAACGTTGCCCTTGCCGTGCAAGATTATTGGCAACGGATCAAAAAACTCACGGATCGGATCATTCCTTGGATCTGAGTCACAGATCGGATCTTTTTTCGGATCAGCAAATAATAAATTTGCAAAAACCTGTGAAAAATGTCACCACCATATAGTCCCCACTGCAATATACATCTCCCCCACTGTAATATACATCTCCCCCACTGTAATATACATCTCCCCTACTGTAATATCCACGTCATCTCCCCCAATAATATTTTGGCTGAGCATGGATGGGTATGGCTGGGTATTAGCAGAATATGTATTGGCAGGGTAAGTATTGGCAGGGTATTGCAGAATATTGGCAGGATAAGTATTGGCAAGGTATTGCAGAGTATTGGCAGGGTATGGCAGATTATTGCTGGGTATTGCAGATTATTGGCAGGGCATTGCAGGGTAAGTATTGCAGAGTCTTGGCAGGGTAAGTATTGCAGAGTAAGTATCGGCAGGGTATGTATTGCAGAGTATTGGCAGGGTATAGCAGAGTATTGGTGGAGTAATGCAGAGTATTGGTGGAGTAATGCAGAGTATTGGTGGAGTAATGCAGAGTATTGGCGGAGTAATGCAGAGTATTGGCGGAGTATTGGTGGAGTAATGCAGAGTATTGTTGGAGTAATGCAGAGTATTGGCAGAGTAATGCAAAGTATTGGCGGGGTATTGCAGAGTATTGGGTAATGCAGAGTATTGGCGGGGTAATGCAGAGTATTGGCGGAGTATTGGTGGAGTAATGCAGAGTATTGGTGGAGTAATGCAGAGTATTGGCGGAGTATTGGTGGAGTAATGCAGAGTATTGGTAGAGTAATGCAGAGTATTGGTAGAGTAATGCAGAGTATTGGTGGAGTAATACAGAGTATTGGTGGAGTAATACAGAGTATTGGCGGAGTATTGGTGGAGTAATGCAGAGTATTGGTGGAGTAATGCAGAGTATTGGTAGAGTAATGCAGAGTATTGGTGGAGTAATGCAGAGTATTGGCGGAGTAATGCAGAGTATTGGCGGAGTAATGCAGAGTATTGGTGGAGTAATGCAGAGTATTGGCGGAGTAATGCAGAGTATTGGCGGAGTAATGCAGAGTATTGGTGGAGTAATGCAGAGTATTGGCGGAGTAATGCAGAGTATTGGCGGAGTAATGCAGAGTATTGGTGGAGTAATGCAGAGTATTGGCGGGGTAATGCAGAGTATTGGCGGAGTATTGGTGGAGTAATGCAGAGTATTGGCGGAGTATTGGTGGAGTAATGCAGAGTATTGGTAGAGTAATGCAGAGTATTGGTGGAGTAATGCAGAGTATTGGTAGAGTAATGCAGAGTATTGGTAGAGTAATGCAGAGTATTGGCGGAGTAATGCAGAGTATGGGCGGAGTAATGCAGAGTATGGGCGGAGTAATGCAGAGTATTGGTAGAGTAATGCAGAGTATTGGTAGAGTAATGCAGAGTATTGGTGGAGTAATGCAGAGTATGGGCGGAGTAATGCAGAATTTGGGCGGAGTAATGCAGAGTATTGGCGGAGTAATGCAGAGTATGGGCGGAGTAATGCAGAGTTTGGGCGGAGTAATGCAGAGTATTGGCGGAGTAATGCAGAGTATGGGCGGAGTAATGCAGAGTTTGGGCGGAGTAATGCAGAGTATTGGCGGAGTAATGCAGAGTATTGGCGGAGTAATGCAGAGTATGGGCGGAGTAATGCAGAGTAATGCAGAGTATTGGCAGAGTAATTTAGAGTATTGGCGGAGGGGTAATGCAGAGTATTGGCGGAGTAATGCAGAGTATGGGCGGAGTAATGCAGAGTTTGGGCGGAGTAATGCAGAGTTTGGGCGGAGTAATGCAGAGTATTGGCGGAGTAATGCAGAGTATGGGCGGAGTAATGCAGAGTTTGGGCGGAGTAATGCAGAGTATTGGCGGAGTAATGCAGAGTATTGGCGGAGTAATGCAGAGTATGGGCGGAGTAATGCAGAGAAATGCAGAGTATTGGCAGAGTAATTTAGAGTATTGGCGGAGGGGTAATGCAGAGTATTGGCGGGGTAATGCAGAGTATTTGCAGGGTAATGCAGAGTATTGCAGAGTATTGAGTGACTAACCTGGTTTACTAGTCTTCGGGGAGAGAACTGGGTAGAGGGGAGGGAGGAGACAGTCCGTATGCCAGCGGCGTGTGTCTGCCGCTGGCTGCGCTGGAGGGCGCATGCGCACTGACTCCAGTGCGTGCCCACGTGTACGGCCGATGTCATGTGACCGGTTGCTAGACGCGGAGCGGCCCTAGCCTAGCAACCAGTCACTGACTCGGGCGGCAGAAGAGCGGCGGGCTACGCACGAGCAGCAGGCTACTCCGGCTGCTAATGGGAACGGCGTTCCCGTTGTGGAAATAGTACGGGAACGCCGTTCCCATGCGTTCCCGCAGGACTCGAGCCCTGACTGCACATCACCCTGAACACACCACCCCCACCGTGAAACATGGTGGTGTCAGCTTCATGTTGTGGGGATGCTTTTCTTCAGCAGGGACAGGGTAGCTGGTCAGAGTTGTGCCGCATACACGTGATCAAATTTTCCGAAAGGAAATGTTGGATGTGAGCTTGTTGGCGGTAAGTCCGACCGTGTATATGCTCCATCGGACCTTTATTTTTCGGACTTTCCGCCAACAAATGTTGGCTAGCATGTTCTCAAATTTTCCGCCAACAAAGGTTTGTTGTCGGCATTTCTGATCGTGTGTAGACAAGTCTGTCAGACAAAAGTCCAAAGTACAAACAATGCTCTGAATCAAGCACAAGCCGGAACGCTTGGTTTTTTAAAGCTAGCATTCGCAATGGAGATATCACATTCGTTAAGGGGCAAATTATGAAATCTCTTAATGCAGGGCATTCTCTTCTTCTTTATAATGGTATAATAATGAAGTAGCTTTTGCTGCTGATATTCATAGAGTTCTGACAAACGTATTTCTTTTTTTTTTCTAGTGAAATCCAGAATAATATATTTTTTTGTGTTTTCCAGGAGGAGATATAAGGCCTCAAATATGTCCTTTGAAGAGATGGTGGAGATGGTGGACATCTTAAAGCGGCCAGACTATGATGGGAATCATGGGCCTACAGAAACCCTAATGTGAGAAAGGCCAAGATCATGACTAAAGTTGTCAGAAGTCTGAAGGATCAACTGAGGAAACGCTGGCCAGACCTTAAATTGAGAGAGCAAAATCGGTATAGAAAGATCAGGAAAGTGCTCCAAAAAAGTAAGTATTTGTAGTGTGTTCCTATTATTATTACTTTTGTGCTGGTCCATGTGCTTTTCTTTACTGTTGTACAGTTTAAAATGCAAAGTTAGAGGTTCGTGGACATAGGAATCGTTCGTATTAAACATCGTTTGTTCGACCACTAATATGTCGTTTTTGTAAGATGCAGGTTAACTACATTTGTTCATGCCTATTTTGACTAAAATAAGTTTATTACATTGTTGTCTAGATGTGTTTGAAACTATAATGAAATGACAACTTTATTCAGTGTCAGGAGAGGATACTCAGTAGCTGTTTACACATCTGGATGCAGGAGCACTAGTGTGGGACACCATAACACCCTTGTGTTATGGTGGCAGTGGCTGCAGTGGATACTAGGGGTCTCTCCATGTGTGAAACTTGCACAAAACAGGTATGTATTTCAGCTTTTGAAAGGGAAAAAAATCATGTATTCAGCTTGGAACTCTGCCAAAACAGACAATTGGATAACACTTCCAAGCAATGTTTCATATTACTAGCCTAACATATCTGTCTGCTTGGTATACCTTTTTTGTATTCACATAGGGGAGAAAAGAATAGGGACATTTGAGGACACCAGTAACCCCACACCGAATGAAGAAAGTTAACTCACCACACACCATGAAGATGTAGATGCAGAGGTTCAGGAAGTGCTGGGTGAAGTGGTAGAAACGGTGTCAACAACAGTTTCAGATAATAGATGGATGCCTATATTTATAATGCATTTATAATACATGGTGTGTTTTTTTTTTTTAGGTGATGTGGATGTTGTGGAAGAAGAAACTCACTTCAGCAGTGCAAGTGCACAAATACTGATCATGATGTGCAATCAGGATTTGGAAAAGATGAAACAAAACATCAATGATGTTCAAAAAAGCCTGAGCAACATCACAATATTTTAGGCAAAATCTAAACCAAATAGAAAACATTTTAAAGTTGTCTTTATGTTGTATTGTATTCGGCCAGGTTGATGGACATAAGGAAAGCCTGAACTGGCTGGCCATTATGCCAAAGGCATTCTCAACTACTCACAGCAAATAAAAACCCTCTGCTCACCCTCTCTATGCACAACAATGGACCAAGGATCTTTCCATAGAACTTTACATGGATGACTGGGCTACTATTTGGTCCAACACCAAAATATCCTCTCAGAACATTGTCGTTCTCGAAGCCAGTTATAAAGTCCTTATGAGATGGTATCTAGTCCCAGCCAGGATTGCCAAATTCCTACCATCATACTCACCGAATTGTTTCCAGAATTGTGGGGAAAGAGGCACCCATATGCACATATGGTGGACCTGCCCAATAGTAAAATGCTTCTGGGCGACAGTGTTCCAAATGATCTCTAAACTGACTCAGGAAACCCTTGATCCAGATCTGTCTCTGGCTCTCCTGAATAGGTTCCCAACTGATCTCACCAAAGTGCAACAAAGCCTTCTCCTACAACTCACCACTGCAGCCAAGCAAACTATAGCTAAGGCATGGAAAGGCCCAAACCTAAACATAATTGAAGTTAAAAATAGGGTCACCCAAGCAATGATTCACAGTAAAATTGAAGCCACTATTCTAGATAAAATCCCCCGTCATTTAAAAATCTGGCAACCATGGATTGATCATTTTTTACCACAAGACTTCGATAAACACCTAATGGTGCCGTGATCCCCATCATTTGCCCAGGGTTCTGGAACATAGACCAACAGATGCTCCGCGTGTGTTGCCTGACCTCTCTCCCTCTCTTCCTTCTCTCCTTCCTACTTTTGGTTCTCCCATCTGCTCCCCTTACTGCTTCTTTTTCTCCCACTCCCTCCTTCCCCTGCTTCCAATAAACCCTTTGGTGGCATGTGTGAATACTATATACTGTTTGGCTAACTTGATCTCTCCAAAAGCATGGAGTACCGCCCCTCTTTTGCAATTATCAGCAGTTTGGGCCTTAGCCTATTGTTGTCAGTACCAATGAAGAAAGCAATACTTTAAGTGAGCTCATGTTAATTGTTATTAGTTAACACTTTTTTGATATACCCGTGTATAGCTTCTGTACAAAAGCGTACTCTGTTCTTAAAGAGGGAGTACGCCGGGAGTCCGCGTTTTTTTTTTTTTTTAAAAGCCAGCAGCTACAAATACTGCAGCTGCTGACTTTTAAAATAGTGACACTTACCTGTCCAGCGCGCCCGCGATGTCGGCACCCGAAGCCGATCTCTCGATCGTCTCCCGGGTGCTGCCGCCGCCATCTTGGGTATGGGAATCAGGAAGTGGAGCCTTTCGGCTTCATTTCCCGGTTCCCTACTGCGCATGCGCGAGTCGCGCTGCACAATAAGGATGGACCCCGCTGCCTCTGGGATCTGTGTGTTTCCCAGCAGGCAGCGGGGGACTTTCGGAAAGGGGCGTAATCTACGCCCCTTTCCGCAGAGAGCTATCCCGGAAGTGGGTGCAGATACCTGTACTGTACATGTACCTGCACCCCCCTCCCCCCTGAAAGGTGCCAATTGTGGCGCCGGAGGGGGGGAGGATTCCAATGAGCGGAAGGTCCACTTTAGGGTGGACCTCCGCTTTAATTGTCATTACACACTAAATTGATACTGTTTCTATATACAACTTACTTGTTACCAATAAAAATTATTTGAAAAGAAAAACCCTCTGCTCGGAGGTCATGTTTCTCATGGGGAACAGCCTTATCAGATGTTCCCCCAGAGCAAAGGCCTCATCTGCCACAAACACAAAATTGAGGACATCAACAATCTCCTCTGGAGGTGGCAACCCCAAGGTGCCATTTTGTAGATGCAGGTAAAACTCAGTCTGGGCGATCACTCCTCCATCAGAGTTATGGCTGTTCTTCCCAACGTCCAGGTAGATGAATTCATAATTGGCCGTTACTACCGCCAACATCACTATACTACTAAACCCCTTATAATTATAGTAGTACGACCCCGAGTTGGGTGGTGAGATGATCCTGACGTGCTTCCCATTGATAGCACCACCACAATTGGGAAAGTCCCACTTGTGGAGAAACTGGGAGGCCACAGTCTGCCGTTCCTGTGGGTTGGAAGGAAACTGTGGAGTCAAACAAGAAAAGAAAAAGTAGTACTTTTGCACATAACATTGTAAGCAGATTAGACACAAAAATTCTTGGCCAACATAAATATAACATTTATTGAAATGAGTATTTAAAGACAAAACTATAAGATCTACTTAGCAGATTCCCAGCTGTCAGGGCTGGCTAATTGCCAGCTTTCTTCTCTTTCCACAGTTACCAGCTGTTCCCGATGATGCTCGTCTGACCTGCCTATTTAAAGCCTTCCAGCTCACTCTTTCCTTTGCCTTCACGTTGGTCACATCACAAGGAACCATCTCCTGCTGTTTGTTTCAAGACTGGCTTGCTGACATCGCTCCTGGCTTCTTATCCTGCTTGCAGTTGCTCTCCTTGGATCAGAACTGGACTTGGGTCAAAACAATAACACCAACACCAAGCCCAGTAACAGCAGGGTCTCTTCGATGAGAGCGGAACATGGCTTGTAAACAAAGGTCTGCTCAGAACGAACTGACAGAACGCACTGAAGAACAGATACAAACCGACAAGCACAACCTGAAAAGCAGAAACAAACTGAAAAGCACGAGGCTGAAAAGCGCGAATCGTCATTCACCAAACTTCTACTAACACGAGATAAACACGAGATTAGCAGACGGAGCCCAAAGGGTGGTGCACGACTATTGAAATTCCTTTTTATCGGCTCTTCGTACATCACTACGATCGTAATTGTTGGCCAACATTTGTGTGACCATGTGTATGCAAAACAAGTTGGAGCCAACATCCTTCGAACAAAAGTCCACGGTTTTGTTGTCCGAAAGCCCAATCGGTACGCAGCATTAGAGTCTGCAAAAGACTTGAGACTGGGGCAGAGGTTCACCTTTCAGCAGGACAACGACCCTAAACATACAGCTAGAGCTACAATGGAATGGTTTAGATCAAAGCATAGTCATTAATCATGTGTTAGAAGGGCCCAGTCAAAGTCCAGACCTAAATCCGATTGTGGCAAGACTTGAAAATTGCTGTTCACAGACGCTCTCCATCCAATCTGACAGAGCTTAAGCTATTTTGCAAAGAAGAATGGGCAGAAATATCACTCTCTAGATGTGCAAAGCTTGTAGAGACATCCCCAAAAAGACCTGCAGCTCTAATTGCAGTGAAAGGGGGTTCTACAAAGTATTGACTCAGGGGGGTGCCATACAAATGTACCCCACACTTTTCACATATTTATTGGTAAAAAAAACTTTGAAAACCATTTATCATTTTCCTTCCACTTCACAATTATGGGCCACTTTGTGTTGGTCTATCACATAAAATCCCAATAAAATAAATGTAAGTTTTTGGTTGTAACATGACAAAATGTGGAAAATTTCAAGGGGTATGAATACTTTTTCAAGGCACTGTATTAGTTGTACTAGCAAGTTTAAATATACTAACAATTTGAAGCCAAACTCCAGCTAAACACTTTATCGTCAGTCAAAGCAATGTTTTTTTTTTTCCTTTTGGGATAAAGGTTTTACATAAATAAATAAAAGCTGATCATTCTAGACCCCTGCCAGTGGTAAATGGTTTGTCTCCATAAACTGATACATTCTGCTGGAGAGTTTGCTCTTTTGAAAACAACAGATTTACTGGCTGGATCACCAGATGAAAAAAGAAAGAAAGAAAAAAAAAAAACAACGAATGCAGCCATCACATCTAAGAACTGGTAAGCTGTAACATCATAAATGTTTGCTTTTGGGTTTAATACCGCTTTAAAGTGTTACTAAACCCAGGAGCTTGCTCTCACTATATCTGGTCTCTCACAGTACACAGAACATGGAAATGCAATATTCTTTAGTAAATATAAATGGCTAAATACCTTTTCTCATCAGCAGTATATAGCAGCCTTGAGACTTCTATCAGTGTCTGGTTAAAGCTTGTAGGAGGAGTTTTCATTCTACTCTGACTGTCCTATGAGGCTGCAGGATCCCTGACACTCTGTCTGGACAGTGCTGATTGGCCTTGTGTTAATAACATGCACCCCCCCCCAAAAAAAAAACTCCAGCAATAGACACCAAACTGAGCGTGTGCAAAGTGCCCCCAAGGCTCTGTCCTATGAGGCTGCAGGATCCCTGATAGTACATCAGGAGATTCACTGGAGACAGGGGAAGAAAAGGAGGACCAGAGAAGACAGGATCAAACAGCCTTTTTACACAATGCAGAGGATTAACCCCTTAGGTACCCAGTCAACTCTATGCCCTTGGAGGACCGGAGCGACGTCTAACGTCACTTCCGACTCACAGCCTTAAAGGGCTGATTTTTTCTTTCTCTGTTAAAAGGAAAATTCTTTTTTTTGTTTGCTTTTGGAGGTATATGAGAGATCTGAGGTCTTCTTGACCCCAGATTTCTCAACGAAGAGGACTTATCATGCCTTATTCCTAATAAAAGGGATGTTTATATTATAAAAGGAATAAAAGTGTTAACAAAAAAAAAAAATTAAAGGAACAGTGTAAATATAAAAATGTAAAAGTAAAATAAATACGTTTTTTTTTTAAAAAAGAGCTCCGTCCCTCTGTGCTTTGACCTTAGCGAACGCACACATCAGTTGCGCCAACATATGTAAATGGTGTTCAAACCACACATGTGTGGTATCTCCACGTTTATTAGAGTGAGAGCAATAATTCTCCTCTGTACCTCCTCTGTAACTCTAAACAGTAACCTGTAAAAAAAATGTAAAGCATGACATGTTAGGTATCTATTTGCTCGGTGTAACATCATCTTTTACATTATATGATAAAAACTGGGATAACTTTACTGTTTTTTTATTTTATTTTTATTAACCACTTGAGGTCTGGGCCATAGCCAAATGACGGCTACAGCGCGGATGTCAATTTCCAGGAGGCCGTCATAGGACGTCCTCCCCTGTTCATGCGCCCTGCGGGGGTGCGCGGGGAGCGCGCTGTGATCACTGAGTCACTGAAACTCAGCTGATCACCGATCCTAGTAAGGGGCCGGTCCCGGCCCGTTACCATGTGATCAGCTGTCAGCCAATGACAGCTGATCACACGATGTAAACAAAAGCTCGGTGATCACTTTTTTTTTCTCCTCACGCTGAGAAAAAAAAAACGATCAACGGCTTATGTTAAAGGGACATCGGCCCAAAGAGGAAAGAGGCACATCTGCCTCCTCTGTCCCATTCAGTACCCCCTGCCAGTGCCACCTGTCATTGTCACCTGCCAGTGCCCACCAGTGCCACCTATCAATGCCTAAAAACAAGGCATTTCCCCGTTCTGCCTTGTGACATGACAGAGCTCACTGCTCCCTATCATTGGGAGCAGTGATCGCTGTCATGCGAGTGGTAGCCCATCCCGCCCACAGTTAGAATCCCTCCCTAGGACACACTTGACCCGCAAGAAAAAAGAAAGAGACGCCGCTCCTTCACGTAAAGTTGAATACTTTGAGACCAGATACTTCAGAATGCAGAATTAGCCAACACGTTTCACAACAATAGTATCCATGCATTTCAACAATAGTATCCATCTGCGTTAGGTGAAATATACAGCAATTCATTAGTATAATATCAATATATGCATTATACATACACTGACAATTATTATTTAATACATAGCATACAATATATATATATATATATATATATATATATATATATATATATATATATATATATCATAAGGTGGTCACCAAGTCTTCTAAAACATGAGATGCTCAGCTACCACCTCAGTACCGTAATCACCCATCAAGGGCTAATTCTTACTGGAAGTCAGATCCAGCGAGGAAAACCAATGAGAAAGTTGGATCGTGCCGCTATTGAATCTCGGCCAGGGGTCATCTAAAGGGTTACATTTCATAATAAATTATTTAGTGTAGGGAGAGAGGGAGGGAAAAAAAAATGTATTTTTTATTCTTTTTTTCTAGCACACAAACCAGGGATTGTGAGATTGTGTCTGTTGCTGGAAACTGCCCCATCATTGCACCTCAAATATTGACACATTTGACCCTTTGATCGCCCCCTAGTGTTTAACACCTTCCCTGCCAGTGTCATTTACACCGTAATCAGTGCATTTTTATAGCACTGATCGCTGTATAAATGACAATGGTCCCAAAATAGTGTCAAAAGTGTCCGATGTGTCCGCCATAATGTCTCAGTCACGATAAAAAAAATTGCGGATCGCCGCCATTACTAATAAAAAAAATGAATAATAAAAATGCCATAAATCCATCCCCTATTTTGTAGACGCTATAACTTTTACGTAAACCAATCAATATACATTTATTGCAATTTTTTTTAACCAAAAGTATGTAGACGAATACATATTGGCCTAAACTGAGAAAGAAATTAGTTTTTTTATATATTTTTAATAAATATTTATTAAAGCAAAAAGTTAAAAATGTTGCTTTTTTTTCAGAATTGTCGCTCTTTTTTTGTTTTATAGCACAAAAAAAAATAAAATAAAATGCAGAGGTGATCAAATACCTCCAAAAGAAAGCTCTATTTGTTGGAAGCAAAGGACATGAATTTTGTTAATACAAAATACTAATACAAAAAAAAAGAATAATAAAAATGCCATAAAACTATCCCCTATCTTGTAGACACTATAACTTGAGCGCAAACCAATCAATATTTACGGTTACGGGGATTTATTTTAATTTTTTTACCAAAAGTATGTAGAAGAATACATATAGGCCTAAACTGAGGGAAAAAAAAATATATATATATTTTTTGGGGATATTTATTATAGCAAAAAGTAAAAAATATAGCTTTTTTTTTCAAAATTGTCGCTCTTTTTTTGTTTATAGCGCAAAAACTAAAAACCGCATATGTGATCAAATACCACCAAAAGAAAGCTCTATTTGTGGTAAAAAAAAAGGACGTCAATTTTGTTTAAGCGCAACGTTACACGACTGCGCAAATTGTCAGTTAAAGCGGCGCAGTGCCGAATCGCAAAAAGAGCTCTGGTCGGGAATGGGGTAAAATCTTCCGGGGCTGAAGCGGTTAAAGTGTTGCCTATGGAGATTTTTACGTACCGTAAGTTTGTCGCCATTCCACGAGCGTGCACAAGTTTAAAGCTTGACATGTTGGGTATCTATTTTCTCAGCGTAACATCATCTTTTACATTATACAAAAAAAATTACTGGGCTAACTTTACTGTTTTGGGGTTTTTTGAATTTAAAAAATATTCCCTCAAAAAATGCATTTGAAAGAGCGCTCCACTACGCAAATACAGTGTGACATAAAATATTGAAATGATCGCCTTTTTTTTCTCTGGGGTCTCTGCTAATATATATATATATATATATATATATATATATATATATATATATATATATGTATGTGTGTATGTATATATATATATATATATATATATATATATATATATATATATATATATATATATATATATATATATATATATGTGTATATATATATATGTATATATGTATATATATATATATATATATGTATATACACACATATATATATATATATATATATATATATATGTATGTGTGTATGTATATATATATATATATATATATATATATATATATATATATATATATATATATGTGTATATATATATATGTATATATGTATATATATATATATATATATGTATATACACACATATATATATATATATATATATATATATATATATATATATATACATATATATATATATATATATATATATATATATATGTATATATCTATATATATATATATCTATATATATATATAGATATATATATATATATATATATATATAAATAAAATGTTTGGCGGTTCTAAGTAATTTTTCAGCACAATGTTCCAGAAAAGGCCTGGTCCTAAAGTGGTTAAAGGGGTATTCCAGCGGGGAATTTTTTTTTTTTTAAAGTAAGCAGCTAAAAAAAATGTAGCTGCTGAAGTTTTAATAAGGAGACTTACCTTTCCAGGGCGCCCGCGATGTCGGCCGTCCGAGGTCTACCCATCCCTCGGCTCTCGCTCCCACCCTCACTAAGGGAAACAGGCTTCACTGCCCGTTTCCTACTGCGCATTGGCGAGTCGCGTGGGGCTTTGTGAATGTGGCGCACTGTGTTAGGAAACACACAGTTCCCAGAACACAGTGCGCCCCATTACCCAGAAGACAACACGAGGAGGAGAGAAGACCGAAGATCACCGCGGAATAGGAATTCTGCCTAGCAACAGGGGTTTCTGGTAAGGCAAAAAAAAAAAAATTTTTTTCACATTTAAAAAAAAAAACATTTTAAGAATATTAATGCTGTTTTTTTTTTTTTTAGGATGGCCCTCCACTTTAAGGTTTACAGTTGTTTAGCTGCAAGATGTTACAATTGAAGGTGATTTGCATACTTGTAGGAAACGCTGTCCTATTGATTTGCATAAGGAAAATACAATATACCGCAAGCTTTGAATGAGCTGTATAGATTGCAACACATCCAAACGCGTCCTGTACTTACGTAGCAGCACACATTTGTAGTTTGTTTTAATTCTTCTTGCAGCCAACGCTGTCAGACTCTTACATAAAGCATAGCGCGGAAACGGGCAGCCGAGCTGAGCACAGCGTCCTGCCAAGGGGGACACACAGAGCCGAACTTCACCAGATGCTACTGAATTCGGGAAAACAGCTGGAATTAGGAAGCAGGTGTATTTTGGAGCAAAAATAAAGGAGACGACTTCCTGCCTTGTTGTTTTTTTTTTTTTCTTTTTTTTATCTTGATGATTTTATACTCTGGAGATCTGCTTTCTCACTGATGGCCAAGAAAAAACTTGGAGAGAAAAAGACGTGTCTCAAGGCTAATCCAAAGAGCTTAGCAACATCACAGCGAGATGATTTAAATCCCAAATGGTTTGGTTCACACACAATTCCATCAGTGCGATCATCACAATGTTGTGAGAGGTTGTTAATCTTCATGTATGATTTTATTTGGCAGAGGAATGGCGTCCCCGAGTTTAATAACGTAGAATCACAATGAAGTGTTACTATGGGAATCTTCTTAATAGAAAATAAATCTCTTAAAAACCCCCAACTCCACTTATAAACATTGTAATTGTTTCTTCACCTGATAGCAAGGCTGCTGTTAGCAGTGTTCATTTCGTCGACTAAAATATTTTTTCGTTGACTAAATTAATACTATTTTAGTCGACTAAAATATGACTAAAATTAAAACAATTCAGGTGACTAAAATATGACTAAAAAAGACTAAGGGGGTTATTTACGAAAGGCAAATCCACTTTGCACTGCAAGTGCACTTGGAAGTGCAGTCGCTCTAAATCTAAGGGGTAGATCTGAAATGAGTGGAAGCTCTGCTGATTTTATCATCCAATCATGTGCAAGCTAAAATGCTGTTTTTTTATTTTCCTTGCATGTCCCCCTCAGATCTACAGCGACTTTACTTCCAAGTCTACAAGTCATCCAAAATACAGCAGCAAGACTAGTCACGGGAAAGAAACCCTGGGAATCCATCTCCCCATCCCTAAGGACCCTCCATTGGCTAACGGTAAAGGATTGGATCACATTCAAGACCCTCTGCCTCACCCACAAATGTACACAAGGAAACACTCCTCAATACCTATATGAGAAAATAAAACACTACATACCCAATCGCAGCCTCCGATCAACAAACCAAAACCGCCTCCTCATGCCCAAGTCCCGCTACAAATGAATGAATGAATGAATGAAATACTTGTATAGCGCACAATGCGAACTGAATCGCCTCTAGGCGCTGTGGCGAGCTTTGATCATCTGCTAAAAGAGGAAGGTCTTGAGTTTTTTTCTAAAAGCCAGGTGATTTTCTTCCAGGCGGATGTTGATTGGTAGAGCATTCCATAGCCGAGGCCCTTGGACAGCGAATCTCCGATCCCCCTTGGATTTATACCGGGCTTTGGGCACGAGGAGGAGGTTTTTGTTGGCTGTTTTTCGAAGACTGCGGTTTGGTGTGTAATGATTTATTTTCTCCATTTTCTCCATTTCTCCAAATCTAAGGGAGAACGAAGATTCGCAGTCCAAAGACCACGGCTATGGAACGCTCTACCCACCAACATGTGCATGGAAGAAAACCATCGGGCCTTCAGAAAAAAAATCAAGACCCACCTCTTCTAAGCCCCTGTACACACGGTCGGAGATTCTGCCAACCAAATCCGTCGGATTTTGTCCGTCAGATTTAGTCTGATGGATTGTGTCCGAAACTGTTGCATACACACGGTCGGACTAAGTTGTCGAAAAATCCGATTTTCAGAACGTGATGACGTAATTTCGTTACGATGGGACTAGATTCAGTCTAGTAGCCAATAGCTTTGATGTAGGAATTTGATCTGAGCATGCGTGGCACTTGGTCCGATCAAAATTCTCTACACATGATCGGATTACGTCCGACCGGCCCAGTTGGTCGGGAAATATTTCCAACATGTTGGAAAATTGGGTCGGACGGAGATTCGGACAGAATCAGTCCGATGCATACCACACACAGTCGGATTATCTGACGACACCGTCCGATAAGACGCATTCCGACGGATTCTCCAACCGTGTGTACGCGGCTTAAGAAGCAGGACAACAAAGGACAGATCAAGCGCCTTGAGACGATTCAGTTCGCATTTGCAGCGCTATACAAATCATTCATTCATTTATTCAAGTGCACTTGCAGTGCAAAGTGGATTTTCCTTTAGGAAATAACCCCCTATGACTATGACCAGGTGAGGAATACAAAGACAAGCGTGTCTTGCCTACAGTCAAGCATGGTGGTCGGAGTGTCATGGTCGAGGGCTGCATGAGTGCTTCCGACACTGGGGGGCTACAGATCATTGAGGAACCATGAATGCCAACATGTACTGTGACATACTGAAGCCGAGCATGATCCACTCCCTTCAGAGACTGGGCCGCAGGGCAGTATTCCAACATGATAACTACCCCAAACACACCTCCGAGACGACCACTGCCTTGCTAAAGAAGCTGAGAGTAAAGATGATGGACTGGCCAAGCATGTCTCCAGACCTAAACCCTATTGAGCATCTGTGGGGCATCTTCAAACGGAAGGTGGAGGAGCGCAAGGTCTCCAACATCCACCAGCTCTGTGATGTTATCATGGAGGAGGGGAAGAGGACTCCAGTGGCAACCTGTGAAGCTCTGGAGAACTCCATGCCCAAGAGGGTTAAGGCAGTGCTGGAAAATAATGGTGGCCACACAAAATATTGACACTTTCAGCCCAAGTTGGACATTTTCAGTTAAGGGTGTACTGAGTTTTGTTGCCAGCGGTTTAATTACAATTTTAATTGTTTCTTCACCTGATAGCAGGGCAGTGTTCATTTTCGTCAACTAAAATATTTTTTCGTTGACTAAATTAATACTATTTTACGACTAAAATTAAAACAATTCAGATGACTAAAATATGATTAAAAAGCACTATGACTAAAAATAAATTGAAATTTGATGTCAAAATGAACACTGCACTACCACCTAAGAATATGGTTTAAACTTTTTTTTAATGTTAAATTTACTTATATACCTTCTCTTGTAGAAATTCCATACCGATCTAAATTTATAACATAAAACCTCTGAAGAAGGACTTTCAGTCCGTAACATGTAAGGTGTTATATGCAATGGGGGTTATTTACGAAAGGGAAATCCACTTTGCACTACAAGTGCAAAGTGCACTTGAAATTGCACTAAAAGTGCACTTGGAAGTGCAGTCGCTGTAAATCTAAGGGGTAGATCTGAAATAAGGGGAAGCTCTGCTGATGTTATCATCCAATCATGTGCAAGCTAAAAATGCTGTTTTTTTATCTTCCTTGCATGTCCCCTTCGTATCTACAGCAACTTTACTTCCAAGTGCACTTTCAGTGCAATTTCAAGTGCACTTTGCACTTGTAATTTGCACTTGTAGTGCAAAGTGGATTTGCCTTTCGTAAATAACCCCCATTGTGTCGATTGCCGCCAGTCCTTTCTGCATCAGGATGGTGACCTATCTATACAATTGTAATATTCAGGGTATTTACTATGGCTCTTATGCTTTAAATGTATTGTTCTTATATGTATGTTATTGACAATTTGTAATACAAATTTATACTTTTTTACTTTGGTGTTATCTGTCTATTAACGACCCCGAGGGGTCTTTCACCGTCCCCTTGGTACAAGGTGTTTTTTCTATGGTTTTCAATATTTGGGTCAGACAGACCAAACCTTTTCACACACAGTCCCATCCCTCCCCCCACTTTTTGTTTTACATAAGAATATGTAGGGGGCATCTACTAAGCTGCTGAAAGAAAAAAAAGAAAATAAGAAAAAGGCTTTTCTTATTTTTTTTTCTTAATATTTAATGTTGGTAATATATTCAGGCAATATGTGCAATGGCATTACAGCCAATAGAGGTTACAGTTTTTGTTTTGTTTTGTTTTTTCTATTTTCAAGTTGTACTTCTGTTTGTATAAAAGCAATTTTTTTGTTTATTTATGAAATGTGGTTTTATTTATAAAGACATTATATACAGTATTTCACAAAAGTGAGAGTAATATTTTTTCATTGACTAAATTATCACTATTTTAGTCGACTAAAATACGACTAAAATTAAAACAATTCAGATAACTAAAATATAACTAAAAAAGACTATGACTAAAACTAAATTGAAATTTGATGTCAAAATGAACACTGCACTACCACATAAGAATATGTAGGGGGCATCTACTAAGCTGCTGAAAGAAAAAAAAAGAAAAAATAAGAAAAAGGCTTTTCTTATTTATTTTTTTCTTAATATTTAATGTTGGTAATATATGCAATGGCATTACAGCCAATAGCGGTTACCGTATTTTTCGGACTATAAGGCGCACCGGATTATAAGGCGCACTAGCAACGACCGGCTGATAAAATGGATATTTCCATATATAAGGCGCATCGGACTATAAGGCGCACCGGATTATAAGGCGCACTAGCAACGACCGGCTGATAAAATGGATATTTCCATATATATAAAGCGCATCGGACTATAAGGCGCACGGTCGATTTTGGGAGAAAATTTAGGCTTTTACGTGCGCCTTATAGTCCGAAGGTTTACGTCAAGATGACAGATACTGTTAACAAAGAACTCCAGCGATGTCAACAGGTCATATATAAAGCGCACCGGACTATAAGGCGCACGGTCGTTTTTGGGAGAAAATTTAGGCTTTTACGTGCGCCTTATAGTCCGAAAAATACGGTACACGTTTGTTTTTTTGTTTTGGTTATTTTAAGTTGTACTTCTGTTTGTATAAAAATGGAAAATTTATATCAAATACTTACCGTAATTTTCCTTTCCTGATGGGCTCCATGGCAGCATACGTGTGGGTTAGCCCCGCCTCCATAATTACCCAATAGGACCTCTACTCCCATAAATCTTTGCTCCAAGCTGCTATCTGTGTTCCGTAACTAGCCTACTCCAACATTTGGGAGGGAACTCCTGCTGCCATGGAGCCCATCAGGAAAGGAAAATTACGGTAAGTATTTGATATAAATTTTCCATTTTCCTGACAGGCTCCATGGCAGCATACGTGTGGGAAATAACTCGCCAAACACACCCGGGTGGGCTAAAAATGTTGCGCAAAGAAACTAGAATTTTATTTATCATTGTCCACCGACAATACTTGTAAACCAAAATTAACAGAAGAAAGCGCAGCTGGCTCTACACAATAATGGCAAACAAAAGTATTAATTGAAGACCAGGAAGCTGCTCTACAGATAACTTCTGGTGCGACATGTCGAACTGCTGCCCAAGAGGTCGAGATGCCCCGAGTTGAATGAGCCGTCACTGCCTCAGGAGGAACCATGCCCTTTGCCTTGTATGCCCTTTGAATAGTTTGGACCACCCAAGATGAGATTGATCTTACTGAGGCTCGCATCCCTCTATTTTTGCCATGGAGAAGGACAAAAGAAAGTCTGTTCGTCTGAACGAGGCTGTAGCGTCCAAATATTGCTTCAAGGTGCGACCAACATCCAAGGGATGAATCTCTTGGTTGTCTGACATTCTAAACGTAGGTAGCACGATCTCCTGATTTTCATGAAATACTGATGTAACTTTTGGATTTGACCCAAGCATAGGGATCAGGACCACTCTGTCCGGAAAGAAGGTTAGAAATGGTTCCACAGACCCAAGATTACTAATTTCCGACACTCTCTTGGCTGAAGTTATTGCCACCAAAAACACCGTCTTGATAGTGAGATCTCCTAAAGACAGGGGAGCGTCTAAACTTTTCCCAAGATCAGAAAGAAAGTCCAGTACTAATGGAAGGTCCCATTTGGGAAACCTGGGCCTTTTTTGAGGCCTAAGCCTGATGGCTCCTTTAAAGAATTGTTGTATTAATGTATGATTCGCCCACGAATCTCCTGTAAAGGCTGAAATGGCTGAAACTTGTACTCTTAGAGAACTAACTGCCAGAGACAAGTCTAACCCTGACTGAAGGAAAGACAAGATATCTTGAACTGCCGGAGAATTATATGAATTTGACCTAGAAGACATGTGGACCATAAACCTGGCCCATATGCGTTCGTATACTTTATTGGTACTCTTCCGTCTGGCACTAAGAAGGGTTGGAATCGCATCTTCTGGGCAACCCAGAGCTTCTAGCCTTCCCCTCTCAAGAACCATGTCCTGAGGTGTAGACAGGATGGGCACGGGTGTAACAGTGTGCCCTGGGACAGTAGATCTGGCCTGAGAGGCAGGGGAACTGGATCCTGATAGCTGAGGAGCAACAGCAGAGGAAACCAAGGCCTGTTGGGCCAGAATGGTATTATCGCAATGATCTCCACCTTCTCCCCTCTGAGCCTCCGAAGAAACTGTAGGATTACAGGAACTGGAGGGAAGGCATAGGCTCTCTGGAACTTCCAACACTCCGTGAGAGCATCTGTCCCGAACGCCTGAGGATCCCTGAACCTCGAGTAGTATCTGTGCATCTTGCGATTGTACGGCGAAGCGAACAGATCGACCTCTGGAGATACTCCCAGAGTCAGAAGCCACTCGAAGACATCCCTGTGAAGGGACCACTCGTTGTTGTCTATTCTGACCCGTGACAGAAAATCTGCTTGAACATTCTGGACCCCTGGGATGTATACAGCAGAAATGTTGACCAAATTCTTCTGAGCCCAGCTCATTATCGGTTCTACTTCTCGTAATAGAGACCAACTGCGAGTCCCTCCTTGTTTCTTTATATAGGCCACCGCAGTTGTGTTGTCCAATCTTAATATTACTGACGACCCTGCCACCAGATGGCGAAATGCTATGAGCGCTTGAAAGGCTGCTCTCAACTCCAGGATGTTGGAGACCACACACAGCGACGGCAACGACTACCTTCCTTGAGCTACTTCCGTAAGGCAATGAGCACCCCAACCTTTGTTGCTGGCATCTAAAGTTACTATTACCCAGGAAATGGGGACTATCGAATGATGGTTGCGTAGATTCTTCCCTTGAAGCCACCAGAGGAGAGACATCCTCATCGCTGGTGTAAGGAGTATGCGTTGTGTTTGACTGGACGAGTCCCACTGTTGCAGAAACCCTTTCTGGAAGGGACAAGTGTGCCACTGGGCCCACTTCACCATAGGGATGGTGGCCGTCATTGTGCCAAACACCTTCAAACATTGTAGAGCCGAAAGATGAGATGATTCCCAAGCCTTGTGAATCCTGTCTCGGATCACACTGATTTTCTCCTCCGGTAGGGAGATAGTGCCTTTTAATGTGTTGAACTGAGCCCCTAGAAACGTGATAACTTGAGTTGGAACCAGATGGCTCTTCTCCAGGTTCAGGAGCCAACCAAACGTCTGCAGAGTGGAGATGACTAAGCTCTTGTGTTCCAGAATTTGATCTCTGTCCTGAGATAATAGGAGCAAATCGTCCAGATAATGATGGAGACGAACTCCTTTGACTCGTAAAAGAGCTACTATCGCTAGGAGTACCTTGGAGAAGACCCGAGGAGATGTTGTCAACCCGAATGGGAGACAGGTAAACTGGAGGTGTTGCTCGCCAACTGCGAAACGGAGAAATTGCTGGAAATACCTTGCTACTGGCACGTGAAAGTATGCGTCCTTCAAATCGATTGAGATTAACCAATCCCCTAGCTGCACCAACTGTTGGATTGTAAGAAGAGATTCCATCTTGAACTTTTCCTTGCGAATGAAGGAATTGAGGTGGGTCAAATCTATCACCGGCCTCCATGCGCCATTTCTTTTCTGAACCATAAACAGAGGAGAATACATGCCGTCGCCACATTCGTCTTCCGGCACTGGCACGGCTGCGCCTTGATCCAGTAAACAACTTACGTAGGTCAATAGGACCTGTTTCTTTTCCTCTGAGCCTGGAATTGTTGTGGGAACGAACCTTAACCTTGGAGTGTTGATGAAAGTCCACTTGTGACCCGAGGAAACCGTCTTGACGGTCCAATAATCTTGAATTGATGCCGCCCAAACATGTCGGTAGTGAAGAAGGCGAGCCCCCACCTGACATGTTTGAGCGGGCCCAATCTCAAAAAGATTTAGTAGAATCTTGGTTACCTGCGGAAGCCCCCTTTGAGGTTTTCTTAAGGGAGGATTGTCTGGACCTCCAAGATCTAGAGAACTCCCTGCCGGGTCTATAACTGCACGCTTCTCTAGCGCGATCCGAGGTCTGCCTTCTTGGAAAAATACGTTTTTGGTTTTGAAGATGTCTGTCTTGAGGGAGGAACCCAGACCTCCCACCCGTGGCCCGGGATATGGCGCTATCTAATTTATTACCAAATAAGGAGGTTCCCTCAAATGGTATACGACACCATGCCTGCTTAGATGTTGGATCCGCCAACCAGGGACGGAGCCACAAAGGACGGCGTCCCGAGACTGCTGCCAACATAGCCCGAGACAGAAGGCGGGTAATGTCAATAGATGCCTCCCCCAAAAAGGCTGATGCCATTCTGATCTCCTGAATGGGAGAGTCTTTAGCCGTATTCACCGAGATACCCCTCAAGAACTCCTCAACATTGTCGGCCCATGTTTCAATAGCCTTTGAGACTGCAACTAAAGCCAAAGTTGGTTTACAAGCCATCCCTGAAGTTAGATAAATTCTTTTCACATCTGAGTCAATTCTTCTCTCTAACGGATCTTTGAAAGATACCGTGTCTTCCAAAGGGAGAGTCACGTATTTGACTAAACGCATAAGTGCTGCGTCTACCAGAGGAGCTGATTCAAGGTGCTTCACATCATCCTCCTTAAAGGGGTACAGTTTAGACACTTTTGATTGCATGGAGCTCTTCCTATCAATCTTGCTCCACTCTTCAGTAATGATTTCTCCCAATTCAGATAGGAAAGGAAAATATTGCCGTTCCTTTTTGAGTTGTTTGAAAAACTTTCTTTGTTTGGGGAGGGGGGAAGTAGTGGGTTCTTCCCATTTTAAAGCTTCTTTCACTGTCTTGACTAGAGCAGGTACTAAAGCATAATCAAATCCTACTCCTGGATCCTCTGGATCCGATTCGCTGTCAGACAAGAGAACAGAGTGGTGGCTTGGTTGAGAAGATTCCCCAGTCTCTTGTAAGAGCCCTTCACCTCCTGAAGGACATAATGGGTCTGAGGGGGATTCCATAGCGTGATGAGCTTCCCTCTGCTGCAGGGATTCCTTTACCACTCTTCTCACCATAGATTCCAAGCGTTGATCCGCACCATCTCTTTCATCTGCGGCTTTAGAGAAGCAATGATCACAGAGAGATTTGTCTGATGGGATGGGTATCTTACAGCCCCAACATGAATTATCTGGTCCTCTGCTTGAGTGCGAGTGACCACTGCGTTGTTCAGATCTGGAAGACCTATGGTAACCAGACTTTGATAATGATTTACGGTGGTGCGATTTTGACGATCCACTGCGACTATGCGCACTGTAATGCGGTTCGGACCTAGAAGGGCTATAAGGAAATATACAAAAGAGAGAGAGAGACACAGACCAGGCTGGTATCAAATGCTAAGGAATACTCCACAAATACACAGCAATCCAGCCATGCACATACCTGTTACAAGCGGGCAGGTCACTAGTAGGCAGTGAGGCATCCATGACTAAAGAACGCTGACTGTAACAACAATAGACCCTCATAAGCAGCCATACAAAACAAAGGAGCAACAATACATCAGAGCAGATCATAACCTACCTTACACCAACCAGAGAATGGCCCCGGAAAGTCGCTGAATTCCCTGCAATCATTCCCAAATTCTGACATCTCTCACTGTGTTTTAAATATGGCGCTCATGACATCATCAGCGGCGTCAGACGCGAGATGCCCGGGCGCATGCGCGGGAACCAAGCTTTGCTTTGGATTTGAGTCCGCGCATGCGCATAACGCAGCGCTGGACCCGGAAAATAGGAGGAGAAAGGCTGCTGGAACGCGGAAGCGTCAGCGCCTATGCATAAGAACCAGCTGGCATATGAAAAAGACACAGGTAGAAAAAACACATAAACACTGCTGCCATGAAAAACTGAATTTTTACAGCTCACCACTGCACCAACGATCATCTGGCCGAACAGATTCAAGCACACACCACCGATCCACCGGGCAGATAATGGCCACCTTACATAGCAGGTAATAAGCCGTGCACACTTATCTTCGGACAAACCAAGCCTTCAGCACTACTCTGCCATACACTCCATACCCATGCTTAACAGACAGGGCCTATCGGAGGAAAATAGCTTGATAGTCGGCCGACTTGATCGTAGTGAAGATCTCTTCAGATAGGAAACACCTGTCCTATGGAGGAGGACAAAAAAGGAACTCGGATAGCAGCTTTGAGCAAAGATTTATGGGAGTAGAGGTCCTATTGGGTAATTATGGAGGCGGGGCTAACCCACACGTATGCTGCCATGGAGCCTGTCAGGAAAGCAAAATTTTTGTTTGTTTATGAAACATGGTTTTATTTATAAAGACATTATATACAGTATTTCACAAAAGTGAGAGTAATATTTTTTCATTGACTAAATTATCACTATTTTAGTCAACTAAAATACGACTAAAATTAAAACAATTCAGATAACTAAAATATAACTAAAAAAAGACTATGACTAAAACTAATTTGAAATTTGATGTCAAAATTAATACTGCACTAACGCATAAGAATATGTAGGGGGCATCTACTAAGCTGCTGAAAGAAAAAAAATAAAGAAAAAATAAGAAAAAGGCTTTTCTTATTTATTTTTTTCTTAATATTGGTAATATATTTAGGTAATATATGCAATGGCATTACAGCCAATAGCGGTTACACGTTTGTTTTTTTGTTTTTTCAAGTTGTACTTCTGTTTGTATAAAAGCAAAATTTTTGTTTGTTTATGAAACGTGGTTTTATTTATAAAGACATTATAAGAGTATCTCACAAAAGTGAGAGTAATATTTTTTCATTGACTAAATTAATACTATTTTAGTCTACTAAAATACGACTAAAACTAAAACAATTCAGATGACTAAAATATGACTAAAAAAGACTATGACTAAAACTAAATTGAAATTTGATGTAAGAATTAACACTGCACTACCACATATGAATATGTAGGGGGCATCTAATAAACTGCTGAAAGAAAAAAAAATAAGAAAAAGGCTTTTCATATTTTTTTTCTTAATATTTAATGTTGGTAATATATTCAGGTAATATGTGCAATGGCATTACAGCCAATAGAGCCTACAGTTTTTTTTCTTTTATATTTTCATTTTCAAATTGTACTTCTGTTTGTATAAAGGCAATATTTTTGTTTGTTTATGAAACGTGGTTTTATTTAAAAAGACATTATATACAGTATCTCACAAAAGTGAGTACACCCCTTACATTTTTGTAAATATTTTATTCTATCTTTTCATGTGACAACACTGAAGAAATGACACTTTGCTACAATGTAAAGGAGTGAGTGTACAGCTTGTATAACAGTGTAAATTTGCTGTCCCCTCAAAATAAATGCTGGCAACAAAAGTGAGTACACCCATAAGTAAAAATGTCCAAATTGGGCCCAATTAGCCATTTTCCCTCCCCGGTGTCATGTGACTCTTTAGTGTTATAAGGTCTCAGGTGTGAATGGGGAGCAGGTGTATTAAATTTGGTGTTATCACTCTCACTCTCTCATACTGGTCACTGGAAGTTCAACATGGCACCTCATGGCAAAGAATTCTCTGAGGATCTGAAAAAAAAGGAATTGTTGCACCATATAAAGATGGCCTAGGCCCTAGGCTATAAGAAGATTGCCAAGACCCTGAAACTGAGCTGCAGCACGGTGGCCAAGACCATACAGAGGTTTAACAGGACAGGTTCCACTCAGAACAGGCCTCGCCATGGTCCACCAAAGAAGTTGAGGTCACGTGCTCAGCGTCATATCCAGAGGTTGTCTTAGGGAAATAGATGTATGAGTGCTGCCAGCATTGCTGCAGAGGATGAAGGGGTGGGGGGGCCTGTCAGTGCTCAGACCATACGCCGCACACTGCATCAGAGGGCATTTGACAAGCAGTGATAATTTTAGGGAGTGGGTGCCCTGTCATGTAGGCTGCACAGGGCTACTGTATTGGTCAGCGTGAGAAGAAAAAAAACGATTACCGATCTTCTGCTTACATCACGTGATCAGCTGTCATTGGCTGACAGCTGATCATGTGGTAAGGGGTCGGGATCTCATTGACTCGGGTGATCACAGCGCGTGCCACACGCTCCCTTCAGGGGGGGGCGCGGCCAGCGTGCAAAGGGTAGGATGTCTATTGACGGCCTTCCGAGAAAGCAATTCTGCGCTGTAGCCATCATTCAACTATAGCGCGGATCTGAACAAGTTAAAACTAACCTTATCCTTTAACCCCCCCTGGCGGTGTTCCCGAGTCTGGCTCGGGGTGGAAATTTTGTACCAAAAGTGGTAACCCCGAGCCAGACTCGGGACCGCATCGCTGAATGCAGGAGGAGATTACTTACCTTCTCCCCTGGATCCAGCGATGTCCCCCCGCTGTAAGAGCGAGCCATGCTCCGCTCAATCTATCACGGAGCCGATCTCCGCTCCCTGCGAGCGTTACGACGCATGGGGACGGAGATCTGCGCCAAATTCAAAAAATGAAACACACACATTACATATAGTATAATGTCATCTTACAGATTAAATTGCTGTATGTAATTATTTCACATCCTCTTTGTCCCTAGTGGTCTGTCCAGTGTCCTGCATGTAGTTTTATAATATAAAAACTGTTCTTTATGCCTGGAAACTGGAGATTGTCCATAGCAACCAAAACTGTCCCTTTACATCAAAAATGATTTTAGACCAGCTAGAAAACAGCGATAATAAATTGGAATCACTCGCAGAATTGATTTGTGGGAGATCCGTCATCAAATACTGAAAAGTAATGACAGCGACAATTCTGCAACTGAGCAAATTTCAGTGTTTTTGATTTGATCACATTATTGATTAATGTTTATTATTGTTATGTTATTATTTGGTATAATTATTTATAGTTATTTGTTATATTATAATTTATGATTTCATTTTTCAAACTTTCTCATACCCGGGATGTCTGCTAGACTCTGGTTTGGACAGATTTAAAGCGGAGGTTCACCCTAAAGTGGACCTTCCGCTCATTGGAATCCTCCCCCCCCTCCGGCGCCACAATTGGCACCTTTCAGGGGGAAGGGGGTGCAGGTACCTGTACAGTACAGGTATCTGCACCCACTTCCGGCATAGCTATCTGCGGAAAGGGGCGTAGATTACGCCCCTTTCTGAAAGTCCCCCGCTGCCTGCTGGGAAACACACGGATCCCAGAGGCAGCGGGACCATCTTTATTGCGCAGCGCGACTCGCGCATGCGCAGCAGGGAACCGGGAAATGAAGCGAAAGGCTCCACTTCCTGATTCCCATACCCAACATGGCGGCCGCAGCACCCGAGAGACGATCGAGAGATCGGCTTCGGGTGACGACATCGCGGGCGCGCTGGGCGGGTAAGTGTCACTATTTTAAAAGTCAGCAGCTGCCGTCTTTGTAGCTGCTGGCTTTAAAAAAAAAAAAACGGCGGAACTCCCGGCGGACTCCCACTTTAAGAGAGTTATTCCTAAGAATTGCAGGACTGCAATATAAAACGCCAAATTTTCATGCAAAATAATGGTACTGCTTTCAGCACCTAAAATCCAAAATAATCATACCGCCAGGGAGGTTAATAATTGAACAAGCTGAAATTAGAAGCTGATTGGCTACCATGCACAGCTGCACCAGATTCTGAGTGCACCAGTTTTAGTAAATCCCCCCCATAGACTTACCTGGATCAAATCTTAAAGAGAAATAACATGCATTGTCTTTAACCCTTTTGTGGAATTGTAAGAGAAAGATGGATTTTGGAGGAAGTCCTGTCCATAATACATAGAAAACCTCCATGATCACTGTAAATTCCCCTTGAAAGTGATGGTGAAATTTGTAGGCCACTGGTGAGTAGATATATTAGTAGTATATTGTGTTTTTATGATGTTTCAGAATTATATATATATATATATATATATATATACTGGTCAGTTACTTATCTATCGTGATTCGTGAATTCATTTCGATTAGGGCTAGCCAATCAGAAAACATGTTAGGCAGATTTCCAGGATTCAGCTTATAGTTCATCTACTAGAACAGGGTTGCCAACCTCCCGCTGCATTTTTTACTAAAAAGAAAATGGCAAATGAACTGACGGAGCACATTTTTTACTGACAACCTGAAAAATGATTCCTATTGAAAACGAACAAAATCGATATTAAACCACTTCAGCCCCGGAAGAGTTTACCCCATTCCTGACCAGAGCATTTTTTTTTACCCCCCCAGAAATATATATATTTTTTTCCTCAGTTTAGGCCGATGCATATTCTTATACATATTTTTGGTAAAAAAAAACAAAAACAAAAAAAAACCACAATAAGCGTCTATTGATTGGTTTGCGCAAAAGTTATAGCGTCTACAAAATAGGGGATAGATTTATTATCTTTTTTTTTTTTTTTTACTAGTAATGGCGGCAATCTGGGATTTTTTAGCATGTCTGCGACAATATGGCGGAGACATCTGACACTTTTGATGCTATTTTGGGACCATAGTCATTTATACAGCGATCACGGGCAGGGAAGGGGTTAAACACCCGGGGGGCCAATCAAGGGGTTAAGTGTGTCCCAGGGAGGTGTTATAACTGTGGGGGGGATGGGCTTCAAGTCACATGACAGCGATCACCGCTCCCGATCGCATGGAGCAGTAGATCTCTGTTATGACACAAGGCAGAATGGGGAAATGCCTTGTTTACATAGCGGCGAATATCGCGATCCCGGTGCCTGCCTGTGCCATTCTGCCAACGTACATTTGTGTGCGGCAGTCAGCAAGCGGTTAAACACTGTAAACGTTAAATTTAAACACTGTCAGTACCCATATCAAGTACAGTAATTGGCCTGATTTACACTTAAAAAGTCAACACAGCATGATAAATTGCCTGCCCCTAATATTTACTGACAGTTGTAAAAAAATAAATGATTTTTACAAACTGTAAATTTACTGATGGTTGGCAACCCTGTACTAGAAGGACAAGCATAAAGAGGCCCTGTCAGAATAGAATTATGGGAGCTTCCACTGATGCAGTTCTTATCCTTGTTTCACTACTACTAGTGAGTCGCATGTAATCAGAGTCGCATACTTCTTCCAGTATGATATCTCACCACCAAGCCATTATATTTCACTCAACTGTCCCTAGTAAGTCACAGCAAACCTTCCTGTCCCTCCCCTCCTTTGATCTTTCTTCCCCTTTTTCATCATGCTCATGGGGCTTAAAAAATGCCAATTTACAGGCTTTCAATATGTTTTATTCAGTTTGTACAAGTAGCTCAGCCCATGGGGGTGATTTACTAAATGCAAATAGACAGTGCACTTTGTAACGTGCAGTTGCTTCAGAGCTTAGTAAAGCAAAGCACACCCAATCATATGCAAGAAAAAAAAAAACAGAATTTTTCATGCGCATTAATGGATGATGGAAGTCAGCAGAGCTTCTGCTCATTTACAGTGGAACACTGGATTACGAGCATAATCCGTTCCAGGAGAATGCTTGTAATCCAAAGCACTCACATATCAAAGCGATTTTCCCCATATAGGTCAATGGAAACTAAGTTAATTTGTTTCACATTGACTTCTATTACATGCAATACCGCATGTGGCCAGAGGTGGGGGGGGCACTGGAGAGGCTCGTCAGTGTAGCCTTGTCATTTGCAGCCTTGTCATTGCAGTCTTGAAGTTTAAAAATGGCGCCGCTGAGATACAGAGTCCTCGTTGTGTATCTCGTCGGTTCTCGGGTCCTCCCGGCAGCTCTCGGCGGCTCTCTGCAGCTCTCGGGTCCTCTCGGCGGCTCTCGGGTCCTCTTGCAGTCCCGAGCGGAGCCGAGAGAAGCCGAGTGTAGTTGGCTCGGCTCACAGTCAGACCCATTCCCTGTGTTATGGCCATCATAAGGTGTGATTGTGAGCGGAGCCAAGCCGAGTACACTTGGCTATGTATCTCGCGGGGCCCCCTATTGGGTGGGGCCCATGGGCTTGAGCCCAGTCTAGCCCATTGGTAAGTCCAGCCCTGCTTATATAGAGTTATAGATTAATGCATGACTCTATCCATTACTTATATAGGGGGTGGCGTGGAGAGAGGGGACGGCACTCGAGCAGCCATAATGGACAGGCCCCCCCTGCCCACAGGTATGGTAAGGTATATGGTCCAAGCTGGCCCAATGTAAAACATGTCATACCTGCAATTCATCTTTAAGGCCGGGTTCACACTATAGCGATGCGGGAACGCCGCGAATCCGCGGCGTTTACCCGCATCGCACACCTCCCGCCGGCAGTTCACACTGCCCTATGCGGACGGCTGGGAGTGTCAATGTTATGTTAATGACACCCCCAGATCCGTCCGCATATCGCAGTGCGATCTGCCGACTCGCACAGGAATCGGATCGCATGGTGTGAACGCCCATGCGATCCGATTCTGTTGCGGACCCAAAAAAGGGTCCCGGGCGAGTTTGCTGCGGGAGCGCTGCGAATTCAGCCATACTATCTGTATGGCTGAACTCGCATCGCTACGGAGATCGGATGTGATTTGCTGTGCGAATCACATCCGGATCTCCCCCCGCAGCGGTGTGAACCGGGCCTAAAAAGGAACTACAGGCCAACCCCACAATCATTTTTCAGAGAGCTCCAACCCTTAAAAACATCTAATCTCCCAGTAAAGTTTCATAGTTTCATAGTTAGTAAGGTTGAATAAAGACACCAGTCCATCCAGTTCAACCTGAGTGAGTGTCTACAATTGCCCCTATCCCTGTACATTTTACACTCACATTGGTCCCTACCCTCAAGGAGCCCACAATCCAAGGTCCCCATTCATATACTAGGGCCAATTTTGGACAGAAGCCAATTAACCTAACTGCTTGTCTTTTGGATTGTGGGAGGAAACCGGAGTACCCGGAGGAAACCCACGCAGGCACAGGGAGAACATGCAAACTCCAGGCATGTAGTGTCGTGGTTGGGATTTGAACCAGCAACCCTTTTTACTGCTAGGTGAGAGTGCTAACCACTACACCACTGTGCCGCCCAAGTTCATTCTATTAATGAAAAGCCAATAGTCCCCAAGATTCCTACTCTACTTGGATCTTTAAAAAGGAAATACAATGATATATTTCCCAATTTCTTGACCTCCAGACCATCAGTCAAAACGTCACCTCTGATGTTTCATACAGTAGAGGAATTGGTTGGCCCATTGGGTCTTTTCCCAGTTGCTCCTCCCAATATGTTGCATATGTTCTATCACGTCCCTGTTATTTTGGTAGGACCATAGAGATCCATTTTATCCTGACAGGTTTCGTACAATCAGTTCTCGCTCCCGGATCACTGCTGACGGAGGTAATAGGGATGATTTACTGCAAGTGCAGCTGCTCCAGAGCTTAGTAAATGAGCAGAAGTTCTGCTGACTTCCATCATCCAATCAAGTTCAAGCAAAAATGCCTTTTTTTTTATTTTCCTTGCATGTGATTGGGTATTCTTTGCAAAGTAAACCTTTACCTCATTTACTAAGCTCTGGAGCAACTGCACTTTGCACAGTCTATTTGCCTTTAGTAAATCAACCCCAATGCCTCTCTGCCTTTGTTGACATCCTATGACAGGACTCCTTTGGGCCCTGGAAGCTCTCCGCCCATGCTTTCTTTCTTAGGACCAGGGCTTGTGCACGCATTTTTGTCACCAAGTGAAACCCAATTTTGCTGCCCCCATTGGCTTCACCCTTGACTCCACCCCCTTTGCCCTCCCCATGTGACAGGAGGCAACGCTTTGCGGGAAGCACCGGCAAGAGCAGTTGTTCCAGAGCTTTGTAAATGAGCAGAAGCTCTGCTGACTTCCATCATCCAATCACGTCTATTTGCCTTTAGTAAATCAACCCCAATATCTCATATTGGCTATTTTTCCCTGGTCTTGAAGAAGCAGGAAAACATGTGAAACGCGTTGACAAATTTGCACACGGGGGAAATAAAGTTATATGCGGTGGCCCTCATTTAAAGTATAACTCAATGATAGAGTGGAGAGGTATTAGAACACCCATCAGGTTTTTATTGCCATATGTGCTCACCTTAGGGAGATTCACCCCTTTCTATTTGTTCTGTCAACCAGATAGTGAAATTAAATCCCAAATTCTGGGTTGTCAACCAAACAGAAATAGGGGGAAATCTTCCAATGAGGACACTCGTTCTGGTGACAACCATGGATTCCCTCACCTTGGAGGGATTTCCTCTCACTTCCTGTTTTGGCTATGGGACAGGAAGTGAAGGGAAATCTCACCATTGGACACAGATGGTAAAAAACTGGCAGTGGTTATAACCCTCCAAAATTAAATAAAATGTTTTGCCTTTAGTTCTACTTAACTACTTTAGCCCTGGAAGGATTTACTCACTTCCTGACCAGGCCATTTTTTGCGGCACGGCGTCACTTTAACTGATAATTGTGCGGTCGTGCGACATCGTACCCAAACAAAATTGATGTTCTTTTTTTTCCCCCACAAATAGAGCTTTCTTTTGGTGGTAATTGATCACCTCTGCATTTTTTATTTTTTGCGCTATAAACAAAAATAGCGTCAATTTTGAAAAAAAAATTTTTTTTTACTTTCTGCCATAATACATGTCAAAAAATAAAAATAAAAAAAACACATTTATTCATCAGTTTAGGTCGATATTTATTCCTTTATATATTTTTGGTAAAATAAATCGCAATAGGTTGATTGGTTTGCTCAAAAGTTATCATGTCTACAAACTATGGGATAGATTTAGAGACTTTTATTTATTTTTTATTGTTTTTACTAGTAATGGCGGCGATCTGAGATTTTTAGTGGGACTGTGACATTGCAGCGGACAAATATGACCCCAAATTACATTTTTTTGGGGACCAGTGACATTATAACATTGATCAGTGCTATAAAAATGCACTGATCAATGTATAAATGACACTGGCATGGAAAGGGTTTAACACTAGGGGGGGCAATCAAGGGGTTAAGTGTCTTCCCTCAGCGTGTTCTAACTGTAGGGGGGGGGCTGCCTGGAACATGACAGAGATCGCTGTTCCTGATCATGTCCCCTGTCAGAACGGGGATCTACCTTGTTTACACAGGCAGATCCCCGTTCTGCCTCTGTATACCGGGATCGCTTGTCGCCGGCGGACATCGACACCGGACACCGCTATATCACGTGCATGGACCGATGTGCACCTACGGCGATTCTCGCTATCCAGCCACCTTGCCGCAGTATAACTGCGGCGGGTGGTCGGGAAGCAGTTAAACAAATTTTGAAATACACTTGTATCTACCAGTCATTTAATGAAATAATGATTTATGTGATGATATATGTGTATATTTGTGTAATAATAAACTATATATTTTTGTATTATGGAGACTTCTGTCTGTAAATTTCAAATTCAGCTTTAATATTAATATGAATGCTAAAAATCTACTGTAAGAAGGTACTTTAAAGTGATATTAAAGTCTAGGCTTTTAAAAAAACAAACAAAAAAAAAACATGGAATGCCCTGTACACACGGTTAGGCATTCCGACCACAAAATCCGTTGGATTTTTTCCGACAGATTTTGGCCGAAACTTGTCTTGCATACACACGGTCACACAAAGTTGTTGGAAAATCTGATCGTTCGGAATGAGGTGACGTTCGGAACATACAACGGGACTACGTAGGGGCCAGTAGCCAATAGCTTTCATCTCGTAATTTTTTCTGAGCATGCTTGGCACTTTGTGCGTCGGAATTCTCTACACACGATCGGAAAAAGTCCGATCGCATTTTGTTGCCGGCCAATTTTAGATCCAGCTCTCAAACTTTTTCCGTCGCAAATTCCAACAGAAAAAGTCTGATAGAGCCCACACACGATCGGATTTTCCGACAACATAATCCGATCGGACTTTTTCCGTCTGAATGTCTGACCGTGTGTATGGAGCATTATACTTACCTGCTCTGTTTAATGGTTTTGCATCCCATCATATAACGTTTAAAAACAAGAGAAAAACATATAGCAGTAAGAGCTGTGTCTGTAGATTCGCTGTTTCAAGGCGTATAGGTATCAAAAAACGGTCTCTAATGGATGAAGTGCTATGGAAAATAGTTTTTTTTAACGTTACTTGATGGAATGTTGAAATTCTTCTTGCTACCAAACACTGTGTATGTGTACACATTTTTCTATACAATCGTTTGTTTGATTATAACTTCACTGTTTTTAAACTTTATTATAGATATATTTTCCTCTTCGTACACCCCTGAAGAAGGAGAAAGATTGTACTCCGAAACGCGTTGGGTGCAAAGAGGACTTCATTTGTGTTTACAAATATGGTGACAATTTTAGAAACTGTCTAGACATTCCATCGTTTCCTATCTATATAGGTACATTTTTAGTGACTATGTTTAATCATCAATAAATAATCTTTTGTACTCGTAATACTTTGTATACTCCTTCAGCCATACTTCTTTGTGCCTTTAAAGACCACCTAGTGGAGTGATGGTGAATCTTGGCACCCCAGATGTTTTGGAACTACATTTCCCATGATGCTCATCTACACTGCAGAGTGCATGAGCATCATGGGAAATGTAGTTCTAAAACATCTGGGGTGCCAAGTTTCGCCATCACTGCCCTAGGGGATAATTTCTTATTTTTTGCTCTCAATACTGGATGTGGCATTAGACTGGCATATTATTACCGTTCGCTCCCTCTGTCATATTATCTGGGAGGGGACATATGGGTAGTCCGGACCCTACTCCAGAGCAACCCTTCTCTGAAACTCTCTCTGGAAGTGAGAAAACCTTGGTAATTGGCTTCACCTTCCCTGGCAAGACACACGCATTCCGGGATCTCACCACCCACTGCCTGTAGACTCAAACATTTCCAGTATTCTGGGGGAACCCCAAACTATGACCCGGCCCTCGCTTAACCTCATCCAGCTCAACCTGGAGGCACACCTCTCTCTAGCATGGGCACCTTCCGGAGAGGCACAGCAAGGGATGTAGATCTGTCCGGCTCTTTAGGGATATCATCTGGCTCCCTGCACACTGGCACGTTGCAGTCGCCAGGCCCCTGGCCAGGCCACAGGTCGCGGCAGCATCCTTTTTGCCACATATGTCCTTTATCTTCACGGAGGGGTCGCCAGGACGCAACACCTCTCCACCTCTGGCTAGTGATCGTTGGCCCTCTCCAGCCTTCCGAATCTCCCGTGGCTGAGGTGTACAAAGTCCTGAAAGCAGGTTGACATTATAGTCTTTATTTATGCCAGTGGCATAAATCTTTCCCTATTTTGTAGACAATATAACTTTTGCGCAAACCAATCAATATACGCTTATTGTGATATTTTTACTGAAAATATGTAGGAGAATACATATTGGCTTCAAATGAGGAAAAAAAATGTTTTTTTTAATATATTTTTGTGGGATATTTATTAAAGCTAAAAAATAATGCTTTTTTTTAAAAAAAAATTGTCGCTCTTTTTTTGTTTATATATGTTTATATAAAAAAAATTCAAACCGCAGAGGTGATCAGATACCACCAAAAGAAAGCTCTATTTGTGGGAAAAAAAGGATGTCAATTTTGCTTGGGTGCAACGTCGCACGACCGCGCAATTGTCAGTTAAAGCGACGCAGTGCCGAATTCGCAAAAAGTGGTCTGGTCTTTGACCAGCAAAATGGTCCGGTCTGCAAGTGGTTAATGTTGATAAATGTAAAGTTATGCACTTGGGGGCTAAGAATATGCATGCATCATACATTTTAGGGGGAGTACAACTGGGGGGATCCACAGTGGAGAAGGATCTGGAGGTTTTGGTAGATCATAAGCTCAATAATAACATGCAATGCCAAGCTGCGGTTTCCAAAGCGACTAAAGTCCTTTCCTGTATTAGGAGAGGTATGAACTCCAGAGAGAGAGATATCATTTTGCCCTCCTGTTCAAATCATTAGTAAGACCTCATCTGGAATATGCAGTTCAGTTTTGGGCACCAGTTCTCAAAAAGGATATCGGGGAACTGGAGAAAGTGCAGAGAAGGGCAACCAAGCTGATAAGAGGCATGGAGGAGCTCAGCTATGAGGAAAGATTAGAGGAACTGAATTTATTCCCTCTTCAGAAGAGGAGATTAAGGGGGGATATGATCACCATGTATAAATATATAAGGGGTCCATATCATATAGTGAACTTAGTGTTGAGTTATTCACTTTACGGTCAACACTGAGGACAAGGGGGCACTCTTTACGTCTAGAGGAAAAGAGATTTCATCCCCAAATACAGACAGGTTTCTTCACAGTAAGAGCTCTGAAAATGTGGAATGGACTCCCTCCAGAGGTGGTTCTGGCCAGCTCAGTGGATTGCTTTAAGAAAGGCCTGGATTATTTCCTAAGTGTACATAATATAACTGGATACTGACATTTATAGGTAAAGTTGATCCAGGGAAAATCTGATTGCCTCTCGGGGGATCAGGAAGGAATTTTTTTCCCCTGCTGTAGCAAATTGGATCATGCTCTGCTGAGGTTTTTTGCCTTCCTACGGATCAACTGTGGGTATAGAATTGGGTATATGGGATTGTATGATATTATTTATTTATTTTCTTGCGGTTGAACTAGATGGACTTGTGTCTTTTTTCAACCTGACTAACTTTGTAAATATGTAACCTCTTTTTCCCATAAAAATTAAGAATAAAAAACAAATATATAAAAATGAACAATAAAAAATAAAAATATATAAATAAAAAATAAAGAGGGAAGGAAAAGTAATGACTAAAACTGTTGTACATATGTGTAAGAAAAAATTATTTCAGTCCAGAAGCTGTGGAAATGTGGAACGACTGAATAATTTCCAAAGGGATTTGCAGAAGGCTAAGGCTGGCAATACATAATCAAATTTCGAAAGGATTTTCTTTTGAAAATCCAAAAATGTGTGCGTTTTGTGATCCGATGGCACCACCATTGATTTCAGAATTCGACCAACCAAGCCTTCAATATCACTTCGTCTTGCTACAGAAAATAATTTTCGTGACCGGGAATCTTCTTTTCTTTCCGGGAATTTTCTTTTCTTGCACATGCGCTTTTCTTTTTCGTTAACATTTATCACACGATTCTCCCATCTTTGATTAGAAAATTGTTTGCTTTTTCTAACAATTTCCAACATGTCCGATTACTCAAATTCGATGGCCGCACGAAAATTGGCTGTTGCTGCAGCCCCACTAATGGTGCGAAATACGAATGAAAATTCTTTGGAAAATCGACCCACGCACGGCCTGCATAAGGGTATGTTCTAAATAATTTATCTCAGCTCCAACCTGCCCAGTGCATTAGAAAGAAAGGCTTTATTACACCACACGGAGTATACAAACGTTGTCATAATTTGTGTGATTTCTGTGTTATGGTGGCCATACACTAGACGTCGTAAAGTCGTTTGAAAATCTGTCATTTGGACAGTTTGTTCATTTATCGTCTAGTTAACCGCTTGCTGACCACCTTGCGCTGATATACGTCGGCAGAAGGGCTCGTACAGGCAGAATCACGTACCTGTACGTTGCCCTTTAAGAGACGGCTAGCACACGCGCGCGTGCCCACGACAGGGTTAAGCACTGAAAGGGTTAAGCACTCCTCGCCCTCCCCCTACATGCCACATTAGGCTTGTAATTATTTTGCCATTAATGTCTAAACCGCTCGCAACAAAAGTGAGTACACCCCTAAGTGAAAATTTCCAAATTGGGCCCAATTAGCCATTTTCCCTCCCCGGTGTCATGTGACTCGTTAGTGCTACAATGTCTCAGGTGTGAATGGGGAGCAGGTGTGTTAAATTTGGTGTTATCGCTCTCACTCTCTCATACTGGTCACTGGAAGTTCAACATGGCACCTCATGGCCAAGAACTCTCTGAGGATCTGAAAAAAAGAATTGTTGCTCTAAAGATGGCCTAGGCTACAAGAAGATTGCCAAGACCCTGAAGCTGCAGCAAAGTGGCCAAGACCATACAGCGGTTTAAGAGGACAGGTTCCCTTAGAACAGGTCTCACCATGGTCCACCAAAGAAGTTGAGTGCACATGCTCAGCATCATATCCAGAGGTTGTCTTTGGGAAATAGACATATGAGTGCTGCCAGCATTGCTGTAGAGGTTGAGGGGGTGGGGGGTCAGCCTGTCAGTGCTCAGACCATACACCGCACACTGCATCATATTGGTCTGCATGGCTGTCATCCCAGAAGGAAGCCTCTTCTAAAGATGATGCACAAGAAAGCCTGCAAACAGTTTGCTGAAGACAAGCAGACTAAGGACATGGATTACTGGAACCATGTCCTGTGGTCTGATGAGACCAAGATAAACTTATTTGGTTCAGATGGTGTCAGGCGTGTGTGGGGGCAACCAAGTGAGGAGTACAAAGACAAGTGTGTCTTGTCTACAGTCAAGCATGGTGGTGGAAGTGTCATGGTCTGGGGCTGCATGAGTGCTTCCGGCACTGGGGAGCTACAGATCATTGAGGGAACCATGAATGGCAACATGTACTGTGACATACTGACGCAGAGCATGATCCCCTCCCTTCAGAGACTGGACCGCAGGGCAGTATTCCAACATGATAACGACCCCAAATACACCTCCAAGACAACCACTGCCTCACTAAAGAAGCTGAGGGTAAAGGTGATGGACTGGCCAAGCATGTCTCCAGACCTAAACCCTATTGAGCATCTGTGGGGCATGCTCAAATGGAAGGTGGAGGAGCACAAGGTCTCCAACATCCACCAGCTCTGTGATGTCATCATAGAAGAGTGGAAGAGGACTCCAGTGGCAACCTGTGACCTCCATGCCCAAGAGGGTTAAGGCAGTTCTGGAAAATAATGGTGGCCACACAAAAAATTTACACTTTGGGTCCACTTTGGACATTTTCACTTAGGGGTGTACTCAGTTTTGTTACATATAAATAGTATTAAAATGTGTTTTTTGCCATCTGTGTCCCATTGAGGAGATTTCCCTTCACTTCCTGTCCCATAAGCCAAAACAGGAAGTGAGAGGAAATCCCTGCAAAGTGAGGAAATCCCTGGTTGTCACCAGAATTAATGTGGCCATCGGAAGGTTCCCCCCTTTATTCCTGTTCTGGTGACCACTCAAAATTTGTGATTTTCTTTCTCTTTCACTCTCTATGATTACAATGGTTATCAGGATGAATAGAGAGGGTGGATTTCTCTAAGGCTGCTTTCACACTGGGGCGGTATTCAGGCATTACAGCGCTAAAAATAGCGCCTGTGTAACGCCTGAAAAAAACCGGCCCCTTTAACTCCAGTGTGAAAGCCGGAGGGCTTTCACACTGGAGCGATGCGCTGGCAGGACGGTGAAAAAAGTCCTGCTAGCCGCATCTTTGCAGCGGTGAAGGTGCGGTGTATTCACCGCTCCTATACCGCTCCTACCCATTGAAATCAATGGGACACCGCGGCAATACCGCCGGCAAAGCAACGCTGCAGCGGCACTTTGCGGGCGGGTTTAACCCCTTTTCGGCCGCTAGCGGGGGTTAAAACCACCCCGCTAGCGCCCGCACACCGCCGCTAAAACGACGGTAAAGCGCCGCTAAAAATAGCGGCGCTTTACCGCCGACGCTGCTCCCGCCCCAGTGTGAAAGCAGCCTAACTGAAGTTTCTCTTTGGATTGAGTGGAGAGGGATTAGGACACCTGCTAGATTTATAGTGTGGTTTGTGCCCCCCGCTATGGAGATTCACCTTCTCTAGTTGTCCTCTTTTCCATTATCACTGAGAGTGAAAGAAAATCCCAAATTATGAGTTGTCACCGGAACAGGAATAGAGGGAAATTCTTCCAACAGAGACATTAGTTCTGGTGACAACCGGGGATTCCCTCACTTTGGATGGATTTCTTTGCACTTCCTGTTGTGGCTATGGGACAGGAAATGAAGGGAAATCTCCTCAATGGGACACAGAGGGCAAAAAGAAATAAGAACTGACAGGGGTTGTATTACATCCCTCCTAAACTGAAAAAAATGAGTTTACTGTTCTGCTTTAAAAACTAAAGACAGCTAATAAAGGGAATCTCCTAAAGACCAAATATTCTTCCCAGACAGGAGCATTAGAGAAAGAATGTGACATCTATCACACATAGGTGCTCCTGTAACAAAGATATCTGCCCCCCCTCTATAGGGGACACACACACAGATATCTGCCCTCCCTCTATAGGGGACACACACACAGATATCTGCCCTCCATCTATAGGGGCACACATATAGATATCTGCCCTCCCTCTATAGGGGACACACACACAGATATCTGCCCTCCATCTATAGGGGCACACATATAGATATCTGCCCTCCCTCTATGGGACACACACACACACATATATATCTGTCATCCCTCTATAGGGGCACACGTATAGATATCTGCCCTCCCTCTATGGGACACACACACACACACATATATATCTGTCCTCCCTCTATAGGGGCACACATATAGATATCTGCCCTCCCTCTATGGGGGACACACACACACATATATATCTGTCCTCCCTCTATAGGGGCACACATATAGATATCTGCCCTCCCTCTATAGGGGACACACACACACATATATCTGCCCTCCCTCTATAGGACACACATAGATATCTTCCCTCCCTGTATAGGGGGAACACAGATATATACCCTCCCTCTATAGGGGACACACACATAGATATCTGCCCTCCCCCTATAGGGGACACACATAGATATCTGCCCTCCCTCTATAGGACGCACACGCAGATATCTGAATATCTGCTCTCCTTCTATAGAGGACACACAGAGATATCTGCCCTCCCTCTATAGGGGACACACACAGATATCTGCCCTCCCTCTATAGGGGACACACACACAGATATCTGCCCTCCCTCTATAGGGGACACACACAGATATCTGCCCTCCCTCTATAGGGGCACACATATCGATATCTGCCCTCCCTCTATAGGGGACACACACACGCACATATATCTGCCCTCCCTCTATAGGACACACATAGATACCTGCCCTCCCTCTATAGGACACACATAGATATCTGCCCACCATCTATAGGACACACACACAGATATCTGCCCTCCCTCTATAGGGGACACACATATAGCATATAGATATCTACCCTCCATCTATAGGGGACACACATAGATATCTGCCCTCCCTCTATAGGACACACACACAGATATCTGCCCTCCCTATATAGGAGACACGCACATAGATATCTGCCCTCCCTTTAAAGGGGGAACACACACAGATATCTACCCTTCCTGTATAGGGGGAACACAGATATATACCCTCCCTCTATAGGGGACACACATAGATATCTGCCCTCCCTCTATAGGACGCACACACAGATATCTGCCCTCCCTCTATAGGGGACACACATATAGCATATAGATATCTACCCTCCATCTATAGGGGACACACATAGATATCTGCCCTCCCTTTATAGGACACACACACAGATATCTGCCCTCCCTATATAGGAGACACGCACATAGATATCTGCCCTCCCTTTAAAGGGGGAACACACACAGATATCTACCCTTCCTGTATAGGGGGAACACAGATATATACCCTCCCTCTATAGGGGACACACATATAGATATCTTCCCTCCCCCTATAGGGGACACACATAGATATCTGCCCTCCCTCTATAGGACGCACACACAGATATCTGAATATCTGCTCTCCTTATATAGAGGACACACAGAGATATCTGCCCTCGCTTTAAAGGGGACACACACAGATATCTGCCCTTCCTCTATAGGGGACAAACAGATATCTACCCTCCCTCTATAGAGGACACACACATATATATGCCCTCCCTCTATAGGGGGTACACACATATCTGCCCTCCTGCTACAGGGGACACATACATAGATATCTGCTCTCCCTTTAAAGGGACACACACAGATATCTACCCGTCCTCTATAGGGGACACACATATATACCCTCCCTCTATAGGGGGCACACACATAGATATATGCCCTCTATGGGGAACACACACATAAATATCTGCTTCCCCCTCTATAGGGGACACACACATAGATATCTGACCTACCTCTATAGGGGACACACACACAGAGATACATGCCCTTCAACTGTAGGACACAGACACAGATATCTGCCCTCCCTCTATAGAGGACACACACACAGCTATCTGAATATCTGCTCTCCCTCTATAGGACAGACACACACAGATATCTAAATACCTTCCCTTCCTCTATCGGGGACACACAAATATCTGCCCTCCCTCTATAGGACACACACACATGAATATCTGCCCTCCCTCTATAGGGGACACATACATGGATATCTGCCCACTCTCTATAGGAGACACACATGGATCTCTGCCTCCCTCTATTGGGGACACAAACATGGATATCTGCCCTCCCTCTATAGGACACACACAGATATCTGCCCTCCCTCTATAGGAGACATGCATTGATATCTGCAGGGATCATACATATAGATATCTGCCCTCCCTCTATAGGGGGCAGACACGCACATATCTGTCTATAGGGGACACATATAGATATCTGATCCTCCTCTATAGGGGACACACATAAATATTAATATCTGCACTACCTCAATAGGGGACACACTCACAGGTGTCTGATCCTCCTCTATAGGGCACACCCAGAGATATCTGTCTATAGGGGACACACATAGATGTCTGATCCTCCTCTGTAAAGGGGACACACACACAGATATCTGCTTATAGGGAACACATACAAATTTCTGACCCTCCTCTATAGGAGACACACACACACACACACACACACACACATATATCTGAATATCTGTCCTTACTCCATAGGAGACACAGACAAATGTCTGCTCTCCCTCTATGCGGGATACCATCACATGTCTGTCCTCCTTCTATAGGGGACACACATAGATATCTGTTCTTTTTCTATAGGGTCCACGCAAAGATACACACATATCCAATCCTCCTCTATAGGGGACACACACACACACACACACACACACACACATATATCTGTCTATAGGGGACACATACAGATTCCTGATTGTCCTCTATAGGACACACACACACATGTACAGATATCGGTCTATAGCAAATATATGTATATAGGGACACATACAAATGTCTGATCCTCCTCTATGGGGATGCACACAGATATCTGTCTATAGGGGACACATACAGATGTCTGATTGTCCTCTATAGGGAACGGACACACACAGATATCTGTATATAAGGACACATACAGATGTCTGATCCTGCTCTATAGGGACATGCACAGATGTCTGTCTATAGAGGTCAAACCCAGATGTCTGATCTTTCTCTATAAGGGACACACATACCCACACACAGATATCTGTTTATAGGGGGGACACACAGCTATCTGTTTAAAGGGACACACACAGTAATATGTAGGGGACTCAAATAGATGTCTGATTCTTCTCTATGGGGGACACACACATATATCTGTTTATTGGGGACACACACCGATCTCTGATCCTTCTCTATAGGGGACACACACAGATATCTGTTTATTGGGGACACACACAGATGTCTGATCCTTCTCTATAGGGGACACACAGATATCTGTTTATTGGGGACACACACAGGTGTCTGATCCTTCTCTATAGGGGACACACACAGATATCTGTTTAATAGGGACACACACAGATGTCTGATCCTTCTCTATAGGGGAAACACACACAAATATCTGCTTATAGGGAACACATACAAATATCTGATCCTCCTCTATAGGGGACGCACCCACAGATATCTGTTTATAGGGGGAGGACACAGATATCTGTTTATAGGGGACACCCACAGATGTCTATCTATAGAGGACACCCACAGATATCTGTTTATAGGGGACACACATAGATATATGTCTATAGGGGCCACACATATATGTCTGATTCTTCTCCACAGGGGACACACATAGATGTATGTCTATAGGGGGCACACATAGATGTCTGATCCTTCTCTATAGGGGACACACATAGATGTCTGATCCTTCTCTATAGGGGGCACACATAGATGTCTGATCCTTCTTTATAGCAGACACACATAGATGTCTGATCCTACTCTATAGGGGACACACATACTCACACACATATATCTGTTTATAGCGGACACCCACAGATGTCTATCTATAGAGGACACCCACAGATATCTGTTTATAGGGGACACACATAGATATATGTCTATAGGGGACACATAGATGTCTGATCCTTCTCTATAGGGGACACACATACTCACACACATATATCTGTTTATAGCGGACACCCACAGATGTCTATCTATAGAGGACACCCACAGATATCTGTTTATAGGGGACACACATAGATATATGTCTATAGGGGACACACATAGATGTCTGATCCTTCTCTATAGGGGACACACATAGATGTCTGATCCTTCTCTATAGGGGGCACACATAGATGCCTTATCCTTATTTATAGGGGACACACATAGATGTCTGATCCTTCTCTATACTCACACACATATATCTGTTTAAAGAGGACACCCACAGATGTCTATCTATAGAGGACACCCACAGATATCTGTTTATAGGGGACACACATAGATATATGTCTATAGGGGACACACATAGATGTCTGATCCTTCTCTATAGGGGACACACATACTCACACACATATATCTGTTTATAGAGGACACACAGAGGTGTCTATCTATAGAGGACACCCACAGATGTCTGTTTAAGGGACACACACAGATAACACAGATTTGGGATCATCTCATGAATGAACAATCCAGTAAATGACATCAGTGTGATGAGCACATCTGTACAAATCACATTGTTACATTGTAAGGAGAAGAGGGTGGGGCAGGGATGTCTCTTTCAGCCAATCAGAAGAAGTTTCTTCCTCCAATGACACAATGAAGTTGAGTTATTAAAGGGAGAGGAGCTCCCCTGTCTGTCCAGAGAGGGATTCCAGGGAAATCCTGTACAGAGCACAGCCAGAGCTTTCCTCCACTCCACCTGACCACAGTGCTCTACACAATGACCACCAATGGGACCACCATAGAGAACGGGCTGCCCGACAAGAAGACGCCTCCGCTACCAAAACCCATCACCAATCTGGAAATCCAGCACCAGCAGGTATAGTCCTCATCCTATACATTATATTATATAGATAGCAGACCTGAATTGTGTTGTGTGATAGCCTGTGTATGGGCAGAAGATGATCACTGCTGTGATGGGACTTAAATAAATTAACAATAGAAAATGAACAAAGTAATGATATAAAAACAAGATACAAAGTAATGATATAAAAGTAGCAATACAATGTAAGGATTTAAAGGTAACAATGCAAAAGTAATGCTAAAAAAATAAAGATATAAAATTAATGATACAAAGTAACAATATAATTACAAAGAAATGATATAAAAGTAATAAATTTAAAAGCAAAAATACAAAATAACAATCTAGAAGTAACGGTACAAAATAAGGATTTAAAGGTAACAAAAGAAAACATTGATACAAAGAAATGATACAAAGTAACAATGTAAAGATAATTATATAAATTGACAATACAAAGTAACAAATATAAAAAATGATACAAAGAAATGATATAAAAGTAATAATTTTAAAAGCAACAATACAAAGTAACAATGTAAAAGTAACAATACAAAGTAACAATGTAAAAGTAACAATACAAAGTAACAATGTAAAAGTAACAATACAAAGTAAGGATTTAAAGGTAACACAAGAAAGCATTGTTACAAAGTAATGATATAGAAGTAATGATACAAAGTAACAATCTAAACGTAATTATATAAAGCGACAATACGAAGTACCACGATAAAAGTAATGTTACAAAATAATGTTCCATTTTTACTACCACATACCTGTGCATGTGTTCTCTATGTGGCATTGCGCTTACGTGTTTTATTCATCTAAAGCTGGCCATACACTATCCAATCCAATTGTACAATCTCTGTACAATCTTCTTTAGGGTGCATTTGCACAGACTATTAGCTCTCCAGCAGGGAGAGTCTGCAGATTCCTGCGTCTGGAAGGTGTGCAAAGTGTCTGCAGACGCTCGGCCTGTGCAACGACCGCCAGCGCGATGACCTGCGGAGATCGAGGCTGGAAGCAGACAGATCTGTCCCCAACCTCAGGTGATCGATTGCTGGCGGTGTGAACGTTGTCATTGTATTGTATGGGGGGGGGGGGGGGCACAGCTCTTTCCACAGACCTGTCATTCCAGCCACGGGAATCCACGCTGTGTGCTGATCACCCTCATGGCCGCACACACGATCCGAAAAGTGGATGAAAAATACCGCTTTTGGTGCGATCGTAGGATAATCGGATCGTTAGTACAGAGCTTTCGAGAGCCAATCACGACAGTTCATTCGATTTATTATTCGATCGGACAAACACGAAAAATGTTCTCGTATAATACCAGAACGTTTGATTTTCATAGAATCAGTATAGTTGTCATCCAGAAATACAATACAATACAATACAATGTATTTCTGGATGACAACTGTAATGTATACAATGTAATGATGTCGGAAGTGACATCATTACAACACATGACGTCACTTCCGATTTTTTATTCTGTCCTATGAGAATTTTCGTAACTTTGCTAAACTCTTCAGGTTTGATATGCAACTAGCATGCAAAAATATAAAATGGACGATCTGTCATCCAATTTTTATACCGTGTGTACAGGGTGTTACGCTGGTCATACACCATCCAATCTATTATAGGCACACCATACACTATGCAATCTGGTTGTTCAATCTCCTTTAATCTGGCTATACACATGTAATCTGATTGTACAATCTCCTTAACATTGTTTATATACTACTCAATCTAATTGCACAATCTCCCTAAAACTGTCCATATACTATACAATCTGACTGTAGTATCTCCCTAAATCTGGCCATACAGTATACAATCTGATTGTACAATCTACTTATAGCTGGACATACATTATTCAGTGTGATTGCACACTCTCCTTAAAGGTATCCTTGCTTTTTACAATCTGACTGTAGTATCTCCCTAAAACTGTCTATACACTATACAATCTGACTGTACAATCTCCTTAAAGCTGTCCATACATTATTCATTGTGATTGTACAATCTCCCTAAAGCTGGCCATACAGTATACAATCTGATTGTACACTCTACTTAAAGCTGGCCATACATTATTCAGTGTGATTGTACAATCTCCTTAAAGATATCCATGTGCTATACAGTCTGACTGTACAGTCTCCCTAAAACTGGCCATACACTATGCAATCTGACTGTACAATCTCCCTAAAGCTGGCCATACACTATGCAATCTGACTGTACAGTCTCCCTAAAGCTGGTCATACACTATGCAATCTGACTGTACAATCTCCCTAAAGCTGGCCATACACTATGCAATCTGACTGTACAATCTCCCTAAAGCTGGCCATACACTATGCAATCTGATTGTACAATCTCCCTAAAGCTGGCCATACACTATACAAGCTGGCTGTATAATCTCCCTAAAGCTGGCCATACACTATACAATCTGGCTGTACAATCACCTTAAAGCTGGCCATACATTATTCAGTGTGATTGCACAATCTCCTTAAAGCTATCCATACACTGTACAATCTGGCTGTACAATCTCCCTAAAGCTGGCCATACAGTGTACAATCTGACTGTACAATCTCTGTGCAATCTCATTTAGATTCAGAAGACAAAACTAAACCATCCATTCAATTCAAATAAAACCCGGCAGGCCTCTGTGCTATGTAGTTAATAGTAGATCTAAAGGACATTGTACAATCAGACTGTATAGTGTATGGTCACCGTTTAGATTTTCCAAAACTATGCAATATGATGACAAATCTAAACAATCTTTTCAATCACTATCAAATCGGGCAGGTCCTTGTACTACATAGCCTGCGGTAGATCAACAAGAGATTGTACAATCGGATTGTAAAGGATATGGTCAGCCTAAAAATGGGTATACACTGTGTTTTTTTAATTTTTTTTGTTGTTCAAGCAAAATTGCAAGATTGTGCAATCGAATTGTAACGTGAGCTTTGGGCTTCCCATATCTATGTATTGTGAGGGCAAACCTAAATAATTCATGGCATTTTTATCACATCAGGGAGGCTCTTAGGGCTACATAGTTGATGGTAGATCTGTAGGAGATTGTATGATCAGATTGCATAGTCTATGGGCACCTTAACTCTAGATGGTTATTGGATGAATTCATCGATATGATGTCTATGTGTATTATTTTGTACAGAATACATAGGAGATATTGCCAGAAATGATTGTTCAGTGTTAGGACAGGAGAAGGCTCCTACATAGACATCAAAGTCGCATGACAAGTCACACCCCGTTTTTTTCAATGTCACCTGTCCAATACGATGTGAAGTGGTGGCGACTTTGAAAAGACGCCACTTTGGTGCCACTTTTGATGCGACTTCGATCCATTGATGTTGTCTGTTTGATGCAACTTTACACTCAATGGATCCAAGTCCCATTAAGGTCATGCCCCAAAGTCCCACTTAGACACGTGCACTGCCGAGAAATTTGTTCGTTTTCGTTTCATTCGTTTTTTGTTTTTTCCTTTTTTTGGGTCATTTGTTATGATCGCAATTTGGAAATTCGAAAATCCGAAAATCCGAAAATAAGAAAGGAAAATTCGAAAGAATAACTAACTAATAAATTATAGGGATTGGAATTTCCTTTTAAATTTGGCTGTTAGTGAACATAACAAATAAGAATTTATCCGAAGTTACGAATTATCCGAAATAACACATGCCACATCTAAACAAATGTAACGTAACTAATGAATTAAATAATAATAAATAACAACAATAAAAACTTTTTATTATTATTATTTATTAATTTGTTCTGTTCCATTTGTTTAGATGCGGCATTCGTTATTTCGCATAATTCGTAACTTCGGATAAATTCGTATTTGTTACATTCACTAACAGTCCAATTTGAAAGGAAAGAATACGAATTTATCCGAAGTTATAAATTATCCAAAATAACGAATGCCGCATCTAAACAGATGGAATGGAACAAATTAATTTAATAATAATAAATAGCAATAATAACTTTTTAATATTATTAGTGATTATTAATTCATTCTGTTCCATTTGTTTAGATGCGGAATTTGTTATTTCGGATAATTCGTAACTTCGGATAAATTCGTATTTGTTACGTTCACTAACAGCCAAATTTGAAAGGAACGAATACGAATTTATCCGAAGTTATGAATTATCTGAAATAACGAATGTCGCATCTAAACGAATGGAACGGAACAAATAAATTTAGTAATAATAAATAACAATAATAACTTTTTATTATTATTATTATTTATTAATTCATTGTGCTCCATTTGTTTAGATGCAGCATCCGTTATTTCGGATAATTCGTAACTTCGGATAAATTTGTATTTGTTACTTTCACTAACAGTCAAATTTGAAAGGAAAGAATACGAATTTATCCGAAGTTATAAATTATCCAAAATAACGAATGCCGCATCTAAACAGATGGAATGGAACGAATTAATTTAATAATAATAAATAGCAATAATAACTTTTTAATATTATTAGTGATTATTAATTCATTCTGTTCCATTTGTTTAGATACGGAATTTGTTATTTCGGATAATTCGTAACTTCGGATAAATTCGTATTTGTTACGTTCACTAACAGCCAAATTTGAAAGGAAAGAATACGAATTTATCCGAAGTTATGAATTATCCGAAATAACGAATGCCACATCTAAACGAATGGAATGGAACAAATAAATTTAGTAATAATAAATAACAATAATAACTTTTTATTATTATTATTTATTAATTCGTTGTGCTCCATTTGTTTAGATGCGGCATCCGTTATTTCGGATAATTCGTAACTTCGGAAAAATTTGTATTCTTTACGTTCACTAACAGCCAAATTTGAAAGGAACGAATACGAATTTATCCGAAGTTACGAATTAACCAAAATAACGAATGCCGCATCTAAACAGATGGAATGGAACGAATTTAATTTAATAATAATAAATGGCAATAATAACTTTTTATTATTATTAGTGATTATTAATTCATTCTGTTCCATTTGTTTAGATGCGGAATTCGTTATTTCGGATAATTCGTAACTTCAGATAAATTCGTATTTGTTACGTTCACTAACAGCCAAATTTCAAAGGAACCAATACAAATGTATCCAAAGTTACGAATTATCCGAAATAACGAATACCGGATCTAAACAAATGGAACGAAATGAATTAATAATAAATAATAATAATAAAAAGTTATTATTGTTATTTATTATTATTAAATTCATTAGTTCCGTTCCATTTGTTTAGATGTGGCATTGGTTATTTTCGATAATTCGTAACTTCGGATAAATTCGAATGCCGCATCTAAACAAATGGAACGGAACAAATGAATTTAATAATAATACATAATAATAATAACATTTTATTATTATTTATTATTAATTTGTTGCGCTACATTTGTTTAGATGCGGCATCCGTTATTTCGGATAATTTGGGACTTCGTATAAATTCGTATTCGTTACGTTCACTAACAGCCAAATTTGAAAGGAACGAATAATGAATTTATCCGAAGTTACGAATTATCCGAAATAACAAATGCTGCATCTAAAGAAATGGCATGGAACGAATTAATTTAATAATAATACATAACAATAATAACTTTTTATTATTATTATTTATTATTAATTTGTTGCGTTCCATTTGCTTAGATGCGGCATTCGTTATTTTGGGTAATTTGTGACTTTAGATAAATTTGTATTCATTACATTCACAAACAGACAAATTTGAGGGGAACGAATACGAATTTATCTGAAGTTCTGAATTATCCGAAATAACGAATGTCGCATCTAAACAAATGGAACGGAATGAATTAATAATAAATAATAATAATAAAACGTTATTATTATTGTTATTTATTATTATTATTAAATTAATTTGTTGCGTTCCATTGGTTTTGATGCAGCATCCGTTATTTCGGATGATTCGAAACTTCAGATAAATTCCTATTCGTTTCCTTCACTAACAATCAAATTTGAAAGGAAATTCCAATACCTATAATTTAACAGTTAGTAATAGTTAAGGGGTTATAAACCTTCGTGTTTTGTCACCTTAATGCCCCTCTAATTTAACTTACCTGAGCTCTGGAATTTTCTCGGCAGGGGGGGCGCTGTCTCTCTCTCCACGGGGGTCCCGGCTCTTGATTGGATAGATTGATATCAATGCAGCCATTGGCTGTCAATCAAATCCAATGACGTGGGCACCAAGGGGGGCGGGGCCGAGTGCGGCATTCATGTATATGGATGCAAATGCTGAAGTTGGGAGTGCAACCGCATGGTAACCCCCCCCCCCCCCCCCGGGAGATCGCTTCTCCTAGGGTGTTATCTGATGTGGTGAGGAGCCGCAAGAGCCGCAAGGGACCCCAGAAGAGAAGGATCGAGGGCCACTCTGTATAAAACAAGCTGCATAGTGGAAGTAAGTATGATATGTTTGTTTTTTTTTGTTTTTTTAAAAAGCTTTACAATAGAGCTGCATGATTAATCGCGGAGAATCGTTATTGCGATTCTCTGCCCGTCGCGATCGCAACTCCAGATTTGAGCGATTCTGACCCTCAAGCAATTTGTTGTAAGAATGTGAGCTGAAAAGCGCGCGCCGCGCACCGATCGATGGTGTCCTCGGGATGCTGCCTGTTTCCCAGTTTTGGAGCGGAGGGGAAGCCGTCGGAGCCAGCGTGAAACATCTGACGTCACTCAGCAAAGAAGAATGTGATTGGTCGGTAAGTATGCATCTTCTTCCCAGAGGTCTCGGGGACAGCGCATCAGCACAAGCGTGACTGTGAAATGTGAAATGAATAAAAAGATCACGATTCTCTGTCACAATCCTCGCGAAGTCATTTTTTTTTTTTTAGGAGAGAGAGATTGATAGAGAGAGATTGATATAGAGATTGATAGAGAGAGATTGATAGAGAGAGATTGATATAGAGATTGATAGAGAGAGATTGGTATAAAGAGATTGATAGAGAGAGATTGATAGAGAGAGATTGATAGAGAGAGATTGATAGCGAGAGATTGATAGAGAGAGATTGATATAGAGAGATTGATAGAGAGAGATTGATATAGAGAGATTGATAGAGAGAGATTGATATAGAGAGATTGATAGAGAGAGATTGATATAGAGAGATTGATAGAGAGAGATTGATAGAGAGAGATTGATAGCGAGAGATTGATAGAGAGAGATTGATAGAGAGATTGATAGAGAGATTGATAGAGAGAGATTGATAGAGAGATTAATAGAGAGATTGATAGCGAGAGATTGATAGAGAAAGATTGATAGAGAGAGATTGATAGAGAGAGATTGATAGAGAGATTGATAGAGAGATTGATAGAGAGAGATTGATAGAGAGAGATTGATAGAGAGAGATTGATAGAGAGATTGATAGAGAGATTGATAGAGAGAGATTGATAGAGAGAGATTGATAGCGAGAGATTGATAGAGAGAGATTGATAGAGAGAGATTGATAGCGAGAGATTGATAGCAAGAGATTGATAGAGAGAGATTGATAGTGAGAGATTGATATAGAGATTGATAGAGAGAGATTGATAGAGAGAGATTGATAGAGAGAGATTGATAGAGAGAGATTGATAGAGAGAGATTGATATAGAGAGATTGATAGAGAGAGATTGATAGAGAGAGATTGATAGAGAGAGATTGATAGAGAGAGATTGATATAGAGAGATTGATAGAGAGAGATTGATATAGAGAGATTGATAGCGAGAGATTGATAGAGAGAGATTGATAGCGAGAGATTGATAGCGAGAGATTGATAGAGAGAGATTGATAGAGAGATTGATAGAGAGGTTGATAAAGAGAGATTGATAAAGAGAGATTGATAAAGAGAGATTGATAGAGAGATTGGTAGAGAGATTGATAGAGAGAGATTGATATAGAGATTGATAGAGAGATTGATAGAGAGATTGATAGAGAGAGATTGATAGAGAGAGATTGATATAGAGATTGATAGAGAGAGATTGATAGAGAGAGATTGATAGAGAGAGATTGATAGAGAGAGATTGATATAGAGAGATTGATAGAGAGAGATTGATATAGAGAGATTGATAGCGAGAGATTGATAGAGAGAGATTGATAGCGAGAGATTGATAGAGAGAGATTGATAGAGAGATTGATAGAGAGGTTGATAAAGAGAGATTGATAAAGAGAGATTGATAAAGAGAGATTGATAGAGAGATTGGTAGAGAGATTGATTGATTGAGAGATTGATAGAGAGAGATTGATAGAGAGAGATTGATAAAGAGAGATTGATAGAGAGAGATTGATAGAGAGAGATTGATAGAGAGATTGATAGAGAGAGATTGATATAGAGATTGATAGAGAGAGATTGATAGAGAGAGATTGATAGAGAGAGATTGATAGAGAGATTGATAGAGAGATTGATAGAGAGAGATTGATATAGAGAGATTGATATAGAGAGATTGATAGAGAGAGATTGATAGAGAGAGATTGATATAGAGAGATTGATAGCGAGAGATTGATAGCGAGAGATTGATATAGAGAGATTGATAGAGAGAGATTGATAGAGAGAGATTGATAGAGAGAGATTGATAGCGAGAGATTGATAGCGAGAGATTGATAGAGAGAGATTGATAGAGAGATTGATAGAGAGATTGATAGAGAGATTGATAGAGAGAGATTGATATAGAGAGATTGATAGAGAGAGATTGATAGAGAGAGATTGATAGCGAGAGATTGATAGCGAGAGATTGATATAGAGAGATTGATAGAGAGAGATTGATAGCGAGAGATTGATATAGAGAGATTGATAGAGAGAGATTGATAGAGAGAGATTGATAGAGAGAGATTGATAGAGAGAGATTGATAGCGAGAGATTGATAGCGAGAGATTGATAGAGAGAGATTGATAGAGAGATTGATAGAGAGATTGATAGAGAGAGATTGATATAGAGAGATTGATAGAGAGAGATTGATAGAGAGAGATTGATAGCGAGAGATTGATAGCGAGAGATTGATATAGAGAGATTGATAGAGAGAGATTGATAGAGAGGTTGATATAGAGAGATTGATAAAGAGAGATTGATAGAGAGATTGGTAGAGAGATTGATTGATTGAGAGCAATTGATTGACTGAGAGATTGATTGAGAGCGATTGATTGATTGCGAGAGAGAGAGATTGATTGAGAGAGAGATTGATTGAGAGAGAGAGAGACATTAATTCAGAGAGATTGATTCATTGAGAGACTGATTAATTGAGAGATTGGAGAGTCTCAATCAATCTCTCTCTCAATAAATCTCTCAATTAATCAATCTCTCTGAATTAATCTCTCTCTCTCTCTCTCAATCAATCGCCCTCAATCAATCTCTCAATCAATCAATTGCTCTCAATCCATCTCTCTCTCAGTCAATCAATCTCTCTATCAATCTCCCTCCATCAATCTCTCTCTATCAATCTCTCTATATCAATCTCTCTCTATCAATCTATCTCTCAATCAATCAATCTCTCTCTTTATCAATCTATGTCTCAATCAATCTCTATCTCTATCAATCTCTCTCTCTATCAATCTTTCTCTCTCCTAAAAAAAAAAATTATGTCGCGAGAATTGCGAGAGAATCGTGATCTTTTTATTCTAAGCAAAATAATTGTGATTCTCATTTTGCCCAGAATTGTGCCACTCGGCTTTACTATCACTTTAAGTTATTATTAGTTAGTTATTATTTCAGATTTTTGAATATTCGGATTTTTGAATTTTCAGATCTTCGAATTCTCGAATTTACGAATATTGGAATTTAGGATATTCGGAAAAAAATCGTTAAATGGGTTATTCGTTAATTTGGATATTTTCGAATTAATGAATTTGTTGAAATTCGTTATAAAACAAATTCGGAACGAATTTACGAATATTGGAATTTACGGATATTTGGAAAAGATTTGTTAAACTGATTTTTCGTTAATTCGGATATTTCCGAATGAACGAATTTGTCAAAATTAGTTAAAAAACAAATTCGGAATGAATTTACAAATATTGTAGCTTACGGATATTCGTAAAAAAAATTGTTAAATGGGTTTTTCGTTAATTCGAATATTTCCAATTGAACGAATTTGTGGAAATTAGTTTAAAAACAAATTTGGAACGAATTTCCGAATATTGGAATTTACGGATATTCGGAAAAAAAAACGTTAAACGAGTTTTTCGTTAATTTGGATATTTCCAAATGAACAAATTTTGTTGAAATTCGTTAAAAAACAAATACAAAACGAACTTACGAATATTGAAACTTATGGATATTCTGAAAAAAATCGTTAAACGGGTTTTTCGTTAATTCAGATATTTCCGAATGAACGAATTTGTCGAAATTTGTTAAAAAACGAATTCGGAACAAATTAACGAATATTGGAATTTACGGATATTCAGAAAAAAATTGTTAAACTGGTTTTCATTAAAGGGGTTGTAAAGGTTCAATTAAAAAAATAAAAATAAAAAATAACAAACATATCATACTTACCTCCACTGCACAGAGTGGCCCCGATCCTCGTCTTCTGGGGTCCCTAGGTAGCTGTCTCAGCTCCTCCCCACAAGAGCTAACCCCCCTCTGAGAAGCGCTCTCCCAAGGGGGTTAGCTTGTGTGCGCGCTCCCACGTGATACAGTCGGCGTCCATAGCCGCCAAGTTTATCACTCGGCTCCGCCCCCCCGGCGCACCGCGTCATTGATTTGATTGACAGCAGTGGGAGCCAATGGCTGCTCTGCTATCAATCATCCAATGAAGAGCCCACAAGAGCTGGGGGAAAGCAACACGGGATCGCGCCCGCGATCGGGGGCGGGGGGGGGGGGGTTGGAGAGTGCAAGGTGTTTTTTCACCTTAATGCATGGGATCGGAATTAGTACAGCCGATCGGAATTTCCGATTGGAACTTTTTTCGACCGAAAAATTGAGAACACGCTGTCAATTTTTTGCTGGCGGGAATTTGTCCAGCAAAAGTCTGATGGTGCGTACACACGGTCGCATTTTCCGACCAAAAGCTCACAAATCGGTCTTTTGCTGGCCGAATTTCCGAGTGTACGCAGCATTGGATGCTTTCCTTGTTCTCACCTGTAATGAGTAAACATTTATATTTTATTTTTCAATTCCCCATCCTGAAAAATATGGATACATAGTAAATATTTACATTAAATTGTAAATTATTATACAAATAGTCCTCTGACTACACTCAAAGAAAGAGACAGATGGACAGAATGGGTCCCATTCACACAAAGATGCACGATGTCAGGTGTTGCGCTTTTTTTTTTGTTGCCCATCGTCGCGCCACACGCATATGGCGCCCCATTTATTCCAATGGGCTGTCCAGCGTGTGACAAATGCGCCAAAGTCGCTCGTGCACCTTTTAGAGCGTCGATCTTTGCACTGGTTTTTAACTGCGGTTTTTTTCCGCGCTAAAAAAAACGCACATCTGCTTGCTGTGTTTGGGTTGCAATGAATGGCGCCACAAGCGTGAAACGCATGTTTGCGCATTCACGAAAATCTATAGATTGTGAACACAGCCCCTGGCGTACACCTGTCACTGAATGACACCAAGGGGCGTATTTATAAAGCAGTGAACCGAACATTCAACCTATTTTTACTGCAGGTAAATAAATACTCCCGGTGATTGTGTTTAACCACTTGACCACTGGGCACTTAAACCCCCTTCCTAACCAGACCAATTTTCAGCTTTCGGTGCTCTCACACTTTGAATGACAATTACTCAGTCATGCAATACTGTACCCATATGAAATGTTTGTCCGTTTTTTTCACAGAAATAGAGCTTTCTTTTGGTGATATTTAATCACCGCTGGGTATTTTTTTTTTTGCGCTATAAATCAAAAAAGACTGAAAATTTGGTAAAAAAATAAATAAAAATTCTTTGTTTCTGTTAAAATTTATTGCAGAGTATTGGCAAGTATTGGCAGAGTATTGGCAGAGTATTGGCGAGTATTGGCGAGTATTGGCAAGTATTGGCAGAGTATTGGCAGAGTATTAACGAGTATTGACAGAGTATTGGCAGAGTATTGGCAGAGTATTGGCGAGTATTGGCGAGTATTGGCAGAGTATTGGCAGAGTATTGGCAGAGTATTGGCGAGTCTTGGCAGAGTATTGGTGAGTATTGGTGAGTATTGGCGAGTATTGGCAGAGTATTGGCAGAGTATTGGTAGAGTATTAGCAGAGTATTGGCGAGTATTGGTGAGTATTGGCAGAGTATTGCAGAATATTGCAGTGTTGCAGAGTATTGGCAGAGTATTGCAGTGTTGTCGAGCATTGGCAGAGTATTGCAGTGTTGCAGAGTATTGGCAGAGTATTGCAGAATATTGCAGTGTTGCAGAGTATTGGCAGAGTATTGGCAGAGTATTGCAGAGTATTGCACAGTGTTGCAGAGTAATGGCAGAGTATTGCACAGTGTTGCAGAGTAATGGCAGAGTATTGCACAGTGTTGCAGAGTATTGCAGAGTATTGCACAGTGTTGCAGAGTATTGCAGAGTATTACACAGTGTTGCAGAGTATTGCACAGTGTTGAAGAGTATTGCAGAGTATTGCACAGTATGGGGAGAGTATTGGCACTGAGCAGCGTTGTGGGCACTACACATCCAGCCCACAGCGCTGCTGCCATCTCTGCCATCTTTGGCTATGGCACAGTCGGCAAGTGGTTAAGGACCAGGCCTATTTTTCAGACTTGGTGCTTACAAGTTAAAATCTTTTTTTTTTGCTAGAAAATTACTTAGAACCACCAAACATTATATATATATATTTTTAGACACCCTAGAGCAGTGATGGAGAACGTTGGCTCCCCAGATGTTTTGGAACTACGTTTCCCATGATGCTCCACTACACTGCAGAGTAAAAGAGCATCATGGGAAATGTAGTTCCAAAACATCTGGGGTGCCAAGGTTCACCATCACTGCCCTAGAGAATAAAATGGCATTTATTGCAATATTTTATGTCAGACCATATTTGCGCAGCGGTCTTACAAGCTCAATTTTTGGGGGGGAAAAACACCTTTTTATTATAAAAAATAAGACAAGGGTAAAGTTAGCCCAATTTTTTTTCTTATATTGTGAAAGATAACGTTACAACGAGTATATTGATACCTAACACGTCACACTTCAAAATTTCGCCCATGCACAAAATGGCGACAAACGTTGAAACTTAAAAATCTCCATAGGAGATGTTTAAAAATTTCTATAGGTTACCAATTTTGAGTTACAGGGGAGGTCTAGTGCTAAAATTATTGCTCTCGCTCACATGTGTGGTTCGAACACCGTTTTCATATGTGAATGCGACTCTTGTATACGTTCACTTCTGCTTCCGAGCTCAGCTTGGTAAAGACTTTTATCCCTTTTTTAACCACTTCAGCCCCCGGAAAATTTTACCCCCTTCCTGACCAGAGCACTTTTTGCGGTTCGGCACTGCGTCGCTTTAACTGACAGCTGCGCGGTCGTGCGATGTGACTCCCAAACAAAATTGACTTGCTTTTTCCCCCCCCCCCACAAATAGAGCTTTCTTTTGGTGGTATTTGATCGCCTCTGCGGTTTTTATTTTTTGCGATATAAACAAAAAAACTGCGAAAATTTTTAAATACAATATTTTGTACTTCTTGCTATAATAACTATCCCAATTTAAAAAAAATAATAATATTTTTTTCTCAGTTTAGGCCGATATGTATTCTTCTACATATAAAAAAAATCGCAATAAGCGTATATTGATTGGTTTGCGCAAAAGTTATAGTGTCTAAAAAATAGGGGATAGACTTATAGCATTTTTTTTATATAATTTTTTTTTTTTTTTACTGGTAATGGCGACGATCTGTGATAGGGACTGCGATATTATAGCGGATACATCGGACAATTTTGACACATTTTTGGGACCATTGCCATTAATACAGCGATCAGTGCAATAAAAATGCATTGATTACTGTATAAATGTCACTGGCAGGGAAGGGTTTAACGCTAGGGGGCGTTCAAGGGGTTAAGTGTGTTCCCTAATGTGTGTTGTGTGTTCTAACTGAAGGAGGGAGGGGGCTGACTAGGGTAGGGTTGCCACCTTTTCCTCAAGCCAAACCCGAACATTTTAGCAGCCTGGGAAACCTTTGGGTGCCCCCAATGAGAGTGGTGATTCGGTGCGCATAGTGTGCCACAGCAGTGGGTGTGGCCAAATTGCTCTTGCTGACATCATCGGCCTGCCCCCCAGTGATGTCGAACCTGCCCCCAGACAGCCGCCTATAACTCCTCGATGGCAACAGATTTGTGTGTGACTATCCTGGTTTCTTGGGGTGCCACAGCCTAGTCTGAATAATTTGTCTGGGTTTCAGTCCGCCTGAAACCCGAACACACGATTCAAAACCTGGACTGTCCGGGTGAATCCTGGACAGGTGGCAACCCTAGACTAGGGGAGACGACAGATCGCTGTTCATACGCTGTATGAACAGACGATCTGTCACTTCTCCCCTCAGAGAACCGGGAGCTCTGTGTTTACACACAGAGTTCCTGGTTCTCGCCGTGTTAGGAGGGATCGCGGTCTCGATGACCGCCGGGCACTTGCATCGGCTCCAGGGGAGAGCAGCGGGTACGTGCGCACCCCTAATACTCACCTCTGGAGCCGACGTAACATGGCGACGATTTGCCTGCCCGTGCCATTCTGCCGCAGTGTAACTGCGGTGGCTGGTCAGCTAGCGGGTTAAATATGGGCGCCACATTGACCCTACGCCAATCCAGTGGTACCATTCCAGTCATTAACGAGTCCCTGTCCACTGACATCTGCCGATATTCGATCTGGCCCACCAAATCCAGAAGGATGCTGTTCCTATTTTCCATCCGTCTGGTGGATCGGATAGGATGGGATCGGATGAAAACGCACAGGTGATCCAATTTCATCCCATCTCCCCATAGAGGAGGTCAGTGAGCGGAGACGGACCTGTCATCTGCCTGCTCAGCGGAGATCAGCAGAGCGACCCCGCCGAGCAAGCGTTGGTGGGCCTAAACGCTTGTAAACGCACCTAAGCACTAGGCACATTTAGCTCTCAACCGTTAATTCAATTTCAGTGGCCCGAATAAATTATTATTCTGGATAACAAAACAAATTAACGCCCAAGTACTTGATGTGCCTAAAGCCGATCCGAATATCGTACAACAGATTGTATGACTTTTTTCGCTTAATAGTCGCAAGTAGAAATTGAATAGGTAACTGAAGTCACAAAAAATTCTCTTACGACAGAAAAAAAATTGGAAGCGATATCATGTGTTGTAATGTGTTTGTATTGCATGTGATGTCAGGCTGTTGGCGGTAAATCTGACTGTCTGTACGCTCCATCGGACAAATGCGGATTTTCCACGGACAAATGTTGGATGGCAGGTTTTCACATTTTCTGCTGAAAAATGTGTGTTTGTTGGATTTTCTGAGCGTGTGTCAGACAAAAGTCCAAAGTACAAACGCGCATGCTCGGAAGCAAGGACAAGCCGGAAGCGGTCGGTCTTGTAAACTAGCGTTCTTAATGGAGAATTAACATTCGTGACGCGGCAAATTATGAAATCTAGAAATGCAGAGCACAATTCTCTTCTTCTTTAATGGGATAATAATGAAGCTGCTTTGCTGGTGATACTGATGGAGTTATTGAAAACTAATTTTCAAAGTTTTTTTTTTTCTAGTGATATAAAGAATAATATTATTATTTTTTTTTTTTTTTTTTGGTCAAGTTACCACAACACCATTATCCCGTAGTTTTTAAGATCAAAGATACAACTATGTTGGGGTCCCTTGTTAAAGCGGTTCTTCACCCTAAAGGGGAAGTTCCGCTAGTATTATCCCTCCCCCCCTCCGGTGCCACAATCGGCACCTTTCGGGGGGGAGGGGGGTGCAGTTACCTGGATAATCCAGGTAACTGCACCCACTTCCGGACAGACCGCCGCATGGCTCCGCCCACCGCCGCATGGCTCCGCCCCCCCCCCCCCCCGTTGTGTTCTGGGAAGCACACAGTTCCCAGAGACACAGCGGGGAACCAGCGCAGCGCGACTCGCGCATGCGCAGTAGAGAACCGGGCAGTGAAGCCCTCATGCTTCACTTCCCGATTCCCTGACAGAGGATGGCGGCGGTGCCTGCAGCGAGACGAGCGATCGCTCGTCATCTGCCGCCGACATCGCTGGAACCTGGGACAGGTAAGTGTGATATTATTAAAAGTCAGCAGCTGCAATATTAGTAGCTGCTGGCTTTTAATATTTTTTTTTTAGGTGCAGCTCCTCTTTAATTTTACATTGTATTTTTTTAAATGTAACTGCCAACTCCCAAACTGTCATTTGAAGTAAAATACACAGCCAAGTATTATTCTCCACAATTGTTTTTATTGTGCATCAAAAAAATAAAACAAATAAAATTAGACATGCTATCTGCCAATAGAACTTAACCAAAAAGTGCGTTCTATGCATCCAAAAATATAGAAAATATACCAAATCAAATCATTATTATTCAACCAAAAAAAAAATGTGGAAGACCAATAATAAATAACACGTTATCTCCTCCGATTCCGCAACATGACTGGTTGACGAGCGGCAGTTCAGAAACGAACTGAAAAGTACGTAATGAAAAGCGCAAATCAACACTCGCCAAACTTCTACTAACACGAAATTAGCAGGAGGAGCCCAAAGGGTGGCGCTAAAGAGCTGAAAAGCCACGTAGTACATCACTACGTTCGTGTTTGTTGGCCAACAATTATGTGGCCGTGTGTGTGTGCAAGACAAGTTTGGGCCAACGCCCTTCGGACAAAATAACACGGTTTTGTTAGAGGAAAGTCTGATCGTGTGTACGAGGCACATCAGTTTAAATTTGAGCACCAAAAATAATGTAGTTCTTTGCCTTAAAAAAACACAGAAAATATGTCTGTGAGTAGAGCTTGTTCCGGTGTTCTGCCATATAGCGTCCGGCCATCGGATACTGTCAAGCACTGCACCTGCGTAGTACGGAGCAGAAGGAGATTTGGAAAATCTCCGAGGATGAACGGTGCCTGCGCCGTGAGTCGAGGTGCTAGTCCCACCATCCAAGTGGATATAGGGCTGCAGATATTAGAGGGCCGCTCGCCACGCTTCGCTCGCCACGCTTCGGGCACGACCTCGCTGCACTCGGCTCTTTTTATTCTAACTCTATGTCCACTTGGATGGTGGGGCTAGAACCTGGACTCACGGCGCAGGCGCCGTTTATCTTGGGCTATGTTCAGAATCTGTGTGTGCTGTGTACTACGCATGCGCAGTACACAGCAGACACTATCTGATGGAGGACACTATGTGATAGGACACCGGCATTTAAAGTATTGTCATCCAGAAGACGTTTAGAAACCTCATGTGCTTCAAAGGGTTAAAACCAGCTCAGAGCTGCAGCAACTTGGTATGGGGGTTTTTTTTTTTCCACCTGACTTCTGACTATTCGGTAAAAGTGATCCCAGCGACTGAGGAGCAGCCCGGTTACTGTAGTTGATCATCTGACACATGATTGGAATTTTGGTCGGAAAAGGCTCTGGTGGTTTTCCCGATGGAATTCCGACGGGATTTCGCTCAAGCTGTCTTACCTACACACGGTCACACCAAATTCCGACCACCAAGAATGCGGTGACGTACAACACATACAACACGTACGACGGGACTAGAAAAGGGAAGTTCAATACCCAGTAGCCAATAACTTCCTTCTCGTAGTTGAATCTGAGCATGCGTTAGTTTGTGAGGAATTGCATACACACGATCGGAATTTTTTCCTTCAGGAAAATTGAGAACATGCTGTCAAATTTTTGCTGGCGGGAATTCGGCCAGCTAAATCCCGATGGAGCATACTTACAGTCGCATTTTCCGATGAAAAGCTCTCATCTGTCTTTTGCTGGCCGAAATTCCGATCGTGTGTACGCAGCATAATACACTCTCAATAAGATAACCTGTCACTTGCCAATGCTATCACATAGGGGGTAGACATGTGCGATTAGTTTCATACGAATGGAAAATTCGTACACCCGGAAGCATCCAAAATACGAATTGCTATGCTTCCGAATTTTGTACGAAATACAAAATTTTGTTTACAAATTTCGGATCCAAATTCCATTACAACGGAAACGAGACTGGTGATTTGTTGACCAATCAGAGGTTTTCTTCTGCTGCTGAGTGATTGTTGGGAAAATGACCTTTTTTAATATGGGAGTGGGAGACTGGTACTGGTAGTCAATGGGAGATTCAGAATCAGACAAAATAAGAACGTTCGTTAATTACGATTATTCGTTATGATGAAGTTAAAAAACCCAGGAAGTCAGCACAGCACAGGGATGGTGGGAGCCCCTCATAATGAGCACAGTACAGGGATGGTGGGAGCCCCTCATAATGAGCACAGTACAGGGATGGTGGGAGCCCCTCATAGTGAGCACAGCACAGGGATGGTGGGAGCCCCTCAATAATGAGCACAGCACAGGGATGTGGGAGCCCCTCATAATGAGCACAGTACAGGGATGGTGGGAGCCCCTCATAATGAGCACAGTACAGGGATGTGGGAGCCCCTCATAATGAGCACAGCACAGGGATGGTGGGAGCCCCTCATAATGAGCACAGTACAGGGATGGTGGGAGCCCATTATAATGAGCACAGTACAGGGATGGTGGGAGCCCCTCATAATGAGCACAGCACAGGGATGGTGGGAGCCCCTCATAATGAGCACAGTACAGGGATGGTGGGAGCCCCTCATAATGAGCACAGTACAGGGATGGTGGGAGCCCCTCATAATGGGCACAGTACAGGGATGTGGGAGCTTTGTGATTCTAGGGCCATCGTACATTGTTAGCCATAAGGCTGCATTCACACCTGAGCATTTCGAGCTTGTAAAACGGTCATCTCAAAAGTTCCATAACACCCAACAAGCAACATCCCATTCATTTCAATGGCCCCTGTTCACATCTGAGCGTTCTGTCGCCTGTAGAAAAATGCCTGAAGCTCAAAAAAGTACACAAGCTTCTTTTTAGGCAAATTACAGGCGGTTTTCTGCATTTTACATTGGTAACCTTTTTGACCTGTACAAAATCGTGGTAAAACCGCACGACTTTCCGCCTGAAAACGTTACGCTCAGGGGTGAATGCAGCCTAAATTGATAACTTGGGATGCACCGATACCGAGTATTTTCATGGGTACTCATATTCGTGCAAATGCTCTCGATACCCGAAACCGATACATAGCGCAAAAATGGATAGGCGCAAATCGCACTTCAAAAGAATAGCATGCCAATTGAACAGCAATGCAGCGGTGATTCCTGTCCAAAACGCATGTGGTTTCCCGCACTGCTCCTGTGTGAACCCAGGCCGAAATCACTATGACAAGCCTGGCTTCACACAGGAGCGGTGGGGGAAATTGCATGAGATTCGGACAGGAATCACCGTCGCCTTCCTGTTCAAATTGCGTGCGATTCTTTGCAGTGTGATTTGCACCCATTAATTTTGTATGGACGCAAATCGCACCGCAAAGTATTGGTACTCAGTATCGGCGAGTACTTGACCGAAAGTATCGGTACTCGTGTCACCTAGAGACAATTTTGGGTATTTTTTCTTCTTTTTTTTTTTTTTAATTTCCAAGTTATGGAAAATTTTAAGGAATGATATGTTTGGTGTCTATTTACTTGACATAACCTCGTGTTTTATAGTTTACTAAAACAATGGATATTATATCGTGTTTGTGTGCACTAAGATACATTTTAGTGTATTTTTTACTGATATATGTTTGATAAACGTAAATGTAAAAAATTATAACTGACGCTGTTTTATTCTATAGAGCCTCTGCTTTCATATGTATTTGTATGGGGAGGGGGGGTTGTAAGTAGTTTTCCTGCAAAAAAAAAAAGTGCAGATTTTAACATGTGTGCATAAAAAATTTAAAAATTGCTCTGGAGGCAAAGCGGTTAATTCCGGGAGACGTCACCTCCTATAAACTCCCAATAATTCCAGCTCTGGTTATCAGTGCCGGCTACATACAAAGTTTTAGGATGGCCATGTATGGGCTGAGAATGATTCATGATATAAATATGCTTTTACAATTTATATACGAAGCATAAAAAGCAGATCCTGAGAGACATACTTTGCAAGAGATCTGACATTTTATTCATGTTCATCCAAGACAAACAAACTTAATCACCAACGTTGGGTATAAATAGCTAAAAAAAATAAAAAAAATAAAAAAAAGATCTAATTAAATCTTCCTCTAAAATAAATATAAACATTACCTACAGATATAAATAAAAGCCACATACCACTACCCACTATACACTATCAGACCCCTTTCTCACTGGGGCGTTTTTCAGGCGTTTTTCAGGCGCTTTAGCGTTAAAAAAAAGCACCTGTAAAGCGCTTGAAAGAAGCCTCATCTGCAATCCCAATGTGAAAGCCCAAGTGCTTTAAGAGCCCTTTCACAATGTCAGCGCCCAAAAAACGCTCGTAAAGCGCTGCTTAAACTAGCAGCGCTTTACCAGCGTTTTTCGAGCGTTATTGGGGCGCTTTTAACCCCTGCTAGTGGCCAAATAAAGGGTTAAAAGCGCCCACAAAACGCTGCTGCCAATAGCGCTTTTCAGGCGTTTTACAGGCGCTTCCCATTGATTTCAATAGTAAGGGGCGCTTTAGGAGCGTTGTATTCACCGCTCCAAAAGCGCTGCAAAGAAGCTGCTTGCAGGACTTTTTTTGATGCCCTGCCAGCGCAGAGCCTCAGTGGGAAAGCACTCAGGCTTTTACATTGGGATTGCAGTTGCAGCTTCTTTCAAGCGCTTTACAGGCGCTTTTTTAACGCTAAAGCGCCTGAAAAACGCCCCGAAAAACGCCCCAGTGTAAAAGGGGTCTCAGAGTGTCTCAGAGTGTCTTTGCAAGAGTGGCCCTTCCCTATTCTATGAGGAATCTTTGCATCACTAGAGGGGGATGTATCTTTAAATACACAACCGCTTATATGCTCCAAGGGGAGAGGAATAAGAACAATCAAACCTGGGAATATGAAACATAATCCCCAAATCTTTATCGTTAAAATCCAAAAAGGGAGACTAGTCTCTGGTTTTACACCACAAACAGGATCTTTTGAAGTGTTCCGAGACTTCAGATTGATTGATAACTTCCAATCCCAGAGTTGGAAGAGATGGTGAGAGAGATGAAATGGATTGGTTTCTGAGATCTCGGAAAGTGAAAATATGACCCTTGAATCAGAAAACAATATATAAACAATCCGAACACTATTCAGTTATCCCAAAAGATTCAAAGCGATTGAGAAAATAATTCTATAGATAAAGTTATCTTACGCCAAAGAAGGTTCCATAGTATGTCTCTCCCCTTCCTATGCCGGACCACAAATGAAGACCAAAACCGGCATGTTTATATAACCCTCTCCACCTTCCTGTTTGTGAGCCACTTTGGTGCCAGAAGGGAGGTGAGGACACTTTGTGGACGCCAAATAGCGAGCTGGGGTCGCGCCGGAAATGACGTCTGCAATGGAAGGAATATGGGGGGGAGAGAGGATTTGAACTGGGAGGGGGGAAAGGGGGGGCAAAGATTCCTGCTCGGAGGGGGGATTTGTAATGCATTTATTTATTTGTATTACATTTATATTTGGGGGGTAAGCATGCAGATTAGTGCTCATTGGAGGGGGATTTTTGCTGACACATGCTGACGAGTGCTCTTACATTTTGGGGTGAGGCGCAGTTTGGCATGCTCTCCCTGGACTCTATATGACCTCGTCCCAGCACTGCATGGGACTATTTAATACAACTTTATGTAATCTTAATGAATAAATAACTGAATTAAATAATGATATCTTGGATATGTTCACATGGGCATTAGAAATCAAAGTAAATGTAAACCCTCACCTTGTAAAACAACCCATACAGTTTAGAATAGAAATGAAAGGTGTTTGTGCGTATGTATATATATATATATATATATATATATATATATATATATATATATATATATATATATATATATATATAGTATGTCACAAAAGTGAGTACACCCCTCACATTTTTGTAAATATTTTCTTCTATCTTTTCATGTGACAACACTGAAGAAATGACACTTGTCTACAATGTAAAGTAGTGAGTGTACAGCTGAGTTGAGTAGACCCCTAAGTGAGAATTTCCAAATTGGACCCAAAGTGTCAATATTTTGAATGGCCACCATTATTTTCCAGCACTGCCTTAACCCTCTTGGGCATGGAATTCACCAGAGCTTCACAGGTTGCCACTGGAGTCCTCTTCCCCTCCTCCATGATGACATCACAGAGCTGGTGGATGTTGGAGACCTTGCGCTCCTCCACCTTCCGTTTGAAGATGTCCCACAGATGCTCAATAAGGTTTAGGTCTGGAGACATGCTTGGCCAGTCCATCACCTTTACCCTCAGCTTCTTTAGCAAGGCAGTGGTCGTCTTGGAGGTGTGTTTGGGGTGGTTATCATGTTGGAATACTGCCCTGCGGCCTAGTCTCCGAAGGGAGGGCATCATGCTCTGCTTTGATACGCCACAGTACATGTTGGCATTAATGGTTCCCTCAATGATTAGTTTGTTCTGTTCTGTTCTGTTCTGTTCTGAGTGGCACCTGTCCCGTTAAACCACTGTATGACCTTGGTCACTGTGCTGCAGCTCAGTTTCAGGGTCTTGGCAATTTTCTTATACCCTAGGGCCTAGGCCATCTTTATGTAGAGCAAAAAAAATAAAAAATTCAGATCCTCAGAGAGTTCTTTGCCATGAGGTGCCATGTTGAACTTCCAGTGACCAGTATGAGAGAGTGAGAGTGATAACATCAAATTTAACACACCTGCTCCCCCCATTCACACCTGAGACCTTGGAACACTAACGTGTCACATGACACCGGGGAGGGAAAATGGCTAATTGGGCCCAATTTGGACATTTTCACTTAGGAGCGTACTCACTTTCGTTGCCAGCAGGTTTAGACATTAATGGCTGTGTGTTGAGTTATTTTGAGGGAACAGCAAATTGACACTGTTATACAAGCTGTACACTCACTACTTTACATTGTAGACAAGTGTCATTTCTTCAGTGTTGTCACATGAAAAGATAGAAGAAAATATTTACAAAAAATGTGAGGGGTGTACTCACTTTTGTGAGACACTGTAATATAATATATGTAAATACCCTTTTTTTCCTTTTTTTTTTATAAGCGATCACATACCCACTGTTAGGGGGCGCTAGTGATAAAGTGCTATAAACATAATAGTAAACAACTTTAACATGCGTGAAAAGAATAAATGTTCAACTTAATATACATTTTCAAAGTGCAGCGTGCTCAGTATATTGTGAATACAGTAGAACAATAGGAACGTTCTTTCAAAAGTCTGTTAATTCTTCGGTGATACGCGGCAGTGGAACGCACACGCGGCCCACGAGCGCAGGCCGGGCGGCTAATGGTTCCTGCCTAGTGACTTATGCAGTTATCCTCAGTGCAAGGGCACTTTTGAATTCAAGCAGGCACTTTGTAACTTGTTTTTATTAAAAAAAAGTTTACGCTATGGTGCCTTCTTTATCTTTTTAATGGGATACCAGGGGCGGACTGACAACTCATGGCAATAGGAGATTATGGGGCCCCCGGGCAATAGATTATGGGACCACACAGTATACACACACATACAGTATACACACACAGACACATGCTGTCCCTGGTTTTATTGAGGCTGGCAACCCTGATGGGGACCCCTAGAGGCATGGGGCCCTCGAGCAGTGCCCGAGTGCCCCAATGGTCAGTCCGCCCCTGTGGGATACCATGGTGGAGAGGAGGTTATATACCTAAAGGTTTCCTGATACATCGCCATTGATATCCAACAAGCAAGTCCAAAGACGCACAAGCAAAGCTCGCCTGACCTTCTTTTTAATTAAAGAGGTCATATTGTTCTGGTGAGTAGAAAAATCTTAATCAGACACATCGGGTGTAATTTGCAGAGCCTCATGGCGATGATGTTATGATTTGGCAATTTATCACTGAAGAATGAATGGACTTTTGAAAGACTGATCCTATTATTCTACGATATTCACAATATACTGAGCACGCTGCACTTTGAAAATGTATAAGTTGAACATTTATTTTTTTCACGCATGTTAAGTCGTTTACTATTATGTTTATAGCACTTTATCACTAGCTAAAGAAAAAAGGGGAAGGGGGCAAAAAATGGGCAGTGGGACTTTATATGAAACAAATTACTTAGGGTAAATTAATTCAATCAATATAATATATTAAATTACTAATTTATTGGAAACACATCAAGAGGTAGTACAGTGGGTATATTAATAATAATAAAATATATAATATACAAAATTAAATAATATAATTATCGCATAACATAATAAAATTCATGATACAATTATGTTATTAAACATGGTAAAGTAGACAGTAAACCGACAGTACATTCCAAAGTGTGTATACAGTAATAACCAATAAAATTAATTAGTGATTGAAGTAGATCAAACCCATAGTAGAATCATGGCCACTGGGGCATGGCATCCATTGGTAAAGATCTCGACGCGTTTCGTGGATTGTCTCCACTCATCAGGAGCAGCTGTATATTGGAAACACCTGTGATAGATCATATATTATAGTAATAATCAATGATAATTGATTATACACATAGACAAAAGGGGGAGCATAACAATAACTTTATCACTAGCGCCCCCTACCATTGTTTACAATTACTCAAGTCAGCATGTCTATACTTTGAGGGGAGCAGCTCCAATTAATAATTTATTTGCACATTTAGTCTTTAGCGCGAGGTTTTCATTCATTATTCACATACTGAATGTTCTCAATTACAGAGAGGTGATGATGGAGTAAAAGCAGCACACTAGTCTTCCCAGTGAATGGCCGGGTGGCGGATGGGGGTGGCTAGACTTGTCAGGACAAGTCAAGTCATTGAAGGAGAGCTGATACAGACACAGCACAGCTAGAGAACTGACCATGGTGTTTTCCCCTGCTTAGTGTGGTCGGTTTTGGATAGAAAAACAGAGAGGCTGGCAGGAACACCAGGGATTTCACACAAAGGAAGCAATACAAAGAGAACAGCAGACTTTCACTAACAAGTACATGGTACAGCAGGCACATATCAGGAATTTGAAATGTTGGGCTTAGCCCTTGTACACACGGTCGGAGATTCCGACAACCAAATCCGTCGGATTTTGTCTGACGGATTTTGTCCGACGGATTTTGTCCGAAACTGTTGTATACAAACGATCAGACGAAGTTGTCGGAAAATCCGACGTGATGACGTTATTTCGTTACGACGGGACTACGTTCAGGCTAGTAGTCAATAGCTTTGGTGTAGGAATTTGATCTGAGCATGCGTGGCACTTTGTCCGATCGGAATTCTCTACACATGATCGGAGTATGTCCGATCGGAGCATTTTGTTGGAAAATATTTCCGGCAAGTTGGAAAATTTGGTCCGACGGATATTCAGACGGAAACAGTCCGATGCAGACCACACACAGTCGGAATGTCCGACAAAACCCTCCGATCGTGTGTACAAGGGCTTACATATTCTTTAAAGTTTGGACATGCACATTTGGAAAGTGTTACAAGATATTAGGAAACTTTTCTTGAAGCTTTTAATTCTGAGTTCCTGCCAGTTGCTGAAGGGGTTGAGTTTATCTCTTTCAATGCCAAACACAACACTTTTTAGAAAGCAACAATTTTGCATTGAGATCATTTTCAGGGGTTGTTTTAGGCTGTTCTCCGGCTGGTTCATGGGAATTGTTTTTATTGTTCTTTGAAAATCCAATTATCTATCTTCTCTTTTTCCTTGTAAAGTGAACCGTGGAATTAATGTACAATCAGAAAAATTCTTCCGAACATAAATTCAGACACTACAAAGGTTTTACACTTGTCAAGCACCCCTCTCATGTTTGACAGGTGGTTGCTAAAAGTTTGCAATGCCATATTAGGGCATTTATTGCAAGCTGGGCTTCTGCAAACCCTCCCGAGCATTGCAAGCAATGCAAACATCACATAAATGTCAACTGTTTTAGACTAGATATGTTGGCACACGGCTGGGGACCATGAAGTAGCTTGAGTAAAAGTAAAGGTAGACTGGAACAGTCTACACTCTACAGGTTTGCGGCTGGGGACCAAGAAGTAGCTTGAACTCAGGTAAAAACAGACTGGAACAGTCTACAGGTTCTCGTCTGGGGACCAAGAATTAGGTTGAGCGCAGGTGAAGGCAGACTGGAACGGTCTACAAGTTTGCGGCTGGGGACCGTTATTGGCTGTCAAGCAGGCATCGGGAGCTTTTGGTTAGGTGCCAGTAACTGTGCCGGGAGCACACGCATGCTCTCAGCACAGCTCTAGTGACTGCAATTCATGCAAATATGTGGCCTCTCGGCGCGAAGGACCAAGCGCCAAGAGGCAGCATATTTGAGTGTGGCCGGCGCCAAGGGGATAATTTGCTGAATAGAGATTCACAACTCAGCTCACGGCTGGGGACCATGAAGTAGCTTGAGCAAAGGTAAAGGTAGACTGGAACAGTCTACAGGTTTGAGGCTGGGGACCAAGAAGTAGCTTGAGCTCAGGTAAAAACAGACTGGAACAGTCTACAGGTTCGCGTCTGGGGACCAAGAATTAGGTTGAGCGCAGATGAAGGCAGACTGGAACGGTCTACAGGTTTGCGGCTGGGGACCGTGATTGGCTGTCAAGTAGGCATCAGGAGCTTTTGGTTAGGTGCCAGTAACTGTGCCAGGAGCACACGCACGCTCTCAGCACAGCTCTAGTGACTGCAATTCATGAAAATATGTGGCCGCATAAGAGTCAGCATATTTGCGCGTGGCCGGCGCCAAGGGAGTAATTTGCTGAATAGAGATTCACAACACCTTTAGTAAGTCAGCCTCTTTATTTTTCTCCTTATTTTAATGTGATTTCCAAGCTGTCTGTGTCCCTGTTGGGATATTCACTCTTTCTTTGGATTCTGATGACCTGGATCTTTGATACAGAAAGTAATGAGAAATCCATAAATGACTCCAGCTGAACCTTGAGCCAAACACTTATCTCATGGTTGCAATGCTGTAATTACATGCAAAATCCCTGTTAACCAATAAAAGCCTACAAAAAAAGGCATTCGGGACTCCTGGGAACTGTAGCTCTAACAGCCTCCTCCGCAGATCACTTTTCAGAGGGGTGGTGGAACCCCACAAAAAAAAAAAAAACGATTGTATTCTCCATAACATTGAGGCGCTCCACCGGTGGCCCTCCAGCTGTTGCGGAACTGCAAGTCCCATGAGGCATTGAAAGTCTGACAGTTACAAGCATGACTCCCCAAGGGAGAGACATGATGGGACTTGTACTTCCGCAACAGCTGGAGGGCCATAGGTTGAGCAAGCAGCTAACCCTTTAATTCAGTCACTAAATATACATCAGTAAGTAATTGAGACATGGTATGTAGGTCTTTCTTTTGTATATATTTGGAAATGACCAATGACACCGTCTTCTCCTCCTGCAGATCTTTATTAATAACGAGTGGCATCAATCAGTGAGTGGCAGAACATTTCCCGTGCACAACCCCACCACAGGGGAGAAGATCTGCGATGTGCAAGAAGCAGATAAGGTGAGAACCAAGTGCTGCTCTTTGGTATAATATTGGGAGACACCTCGATTATCATTAGTTGTGAGGTGTAAACATTTTTTACCACTTTAAATGAAAGTCTTTGGTAACCCACAGGAGCCTGTTCTGATAGTGTCTCTCTCAGGGCCGTCTTTAATATTGATTGGACCCTGGGCAAAAATTTTCTTAGGGCTCCCCTCCCCCCATGTATTTCGCTCTCCACCTTCTCTGAGACATATAATAAATAGCAGCTAGACTTAAAATCAGTTTACTGTATCAGATCAGGCAGCGATTGCGATTGGTTGCCAGAGGTTGCAGCATATCATTACTGCTTACTGACTGGTTGCTAGAGGTTACAGCACTCCTTAAGGCTCACTGATTAGTTAGTAGATGTTACAGCACATTTCTGCTTGTTAATTGGCTGCTAGAGATTGCTGTACAGTAATACTGCTCACTGGTTGCTATAGGTTACAGCACATCTTCTCCTCGCTGCAGGGGGGCATGATATACCTATGAATGCTGCCTTTATTTACATATCAATACAGTTGGCCTCAGCTATTTACATATGCATGTCACTGCTATTTACATATGAATGCCAGTATTTAAATGTAAACAGAGGTCTGCAGGTGAGTCATCTGTACACAACAATAGGGCAGAGCTGGGTAGCATTAGGAGCAGCACAGGACTAAAACTTCAAGGGACAAGGGAATGTAAACTGGGATAGTTGGAAAATATGAGGCAGCTGCTTTGGGCCCCACAACAATGACAGGGCCCAGGGCAGCTGCCCCTTTTGCCCTTCCTTAAAGACGGCCCTGGTCTCTCTAAGCCCCAATGTTGTCAGTCCGGTGATCCACTACTAATGCAGGTGCCGGCATCTGAAATGTTCATCCAGAAGTTGTGGTTACAATATGAAGACGCTGCACTCCCCGATGTGTAGTAGAAGTAAAAAGTGGCTTCAGGCTTCTCCCAGACCAAAGGCTGACGCGTTTCGACTGTGAGTGGGTTTCAAACCAACAGGAGGCATTTAAAACCCATCTCAACCTCAAAAGTTGTCAAGATCCACCTTAAAGTGGTTGTAAACCTCAAACATCAAATATGAAAAAAGCACAGTGGTGGCCCCACACTCCTAATCCATGCGCTTGGCCCCTAATCTACATGCAGGGTGCCAGAAGCATGGATAGGGTTTTTTTTTTTTTTTTTTTTTTAGAAGCACTAAATTAGAGCCTGAGGCTCTAACTGGCTTCTAAAAAAGGTGGGCTCGAGGTGCAGGGCACTGCGCCCCAAGCCCAGCCAGTTGTGTGACAATAGTGAATTAATATTCGCTATTGGCTTCCTAATTCTTCTCCCGGCCAATCAGAAAGCGCATCCTGATTGGCCGAGAGGAGAAGCAATCCTATTGGCTGCCTAGGAGGAGGAGGGAGGAGATGCATGGTGGAAGCCGCCACAATGTCGAGAAGGAGGAGACGCAGGGGAAGCCACTGCCCGGAGGAAGTGCTGCCCGTGACCTAGAGGGGAATAGTGCAATAGTGCAGGGCTGGTGACTAACCGATGGGGGGGGGGGGGGTTGCAGGTGACCCGACTGACTTGGGGGTAGGTTGGGTGGTGGTGCGGGTGGGGGGGGGGATTCCTCGACTTCAGCTGATTGGGGTGGCTGCCAGCCATCATGTGACAGCTTCTCATGGGTTCCTCCCAAACCTTAGCTTGTTACTACCTCTAAGCACTGCAGGGGACCAGGAAATCAACACTCATAGAAGTCTGTATCTCAGTTATGTGGAACATGGGGTTCCTTATCTACTGGTCAGGGGTCAGTGATCTAGGCAGGTGTAGGTGGTAGGCAGTAAAGATGTAGGATCCGCACACTGGTTGTTGCTCTTTAAAAAAATCTTTGTTTTATTGAAAAGCCACAGTGAGCAAACGCAGATTAAATCAGTTGACAAGTTTCAGCCCATAAGGCCTTAGTCATAACCAGGCAGTAAAGATACATGTGAGTACTGGAGGGGGGGTTCTGCTAGATAAATTGAGGTGATTGCTGAGGACTTAATGATGTTTGGTGATGTTCAACAGGCAGATGTGGACAAGGCGGTGGAAGCTGCAAAGATGGCTTTTCAGAAAGGTTCCCCATGGAGAAGACTGGATGCCAGTGGAAGGGGAAAACTGCTGCACAAGCTGGCAGACTTATTGGAGAGAAACCGAGTGATCCTAGCTGTAAGTCTGTCCATACATTATTAACCTTTTTTTTTTTACTCTCCATGTACTGTTATGTTATACTTCCTAAAGGTGGCGGGGGGTCGTTGGGGGATCAGAACTGGAGGAAAAATTTTAAGAAAAGGTAAAAAACACAGAAAAAAAAACATTTCAAGAGAGGGAGGGTTGGAAGGGAACAAAGAACATTTTGGGAGTGAAGGTTCGATTGAAAGAGTCACTGGGGGGAAACAGTGCAGCTATATACACTATGTTGTCAAAAGTATTGGTCAAACATTCCCCCAGACACACTCCTAAACCTCGTGGACAGCCTTCCCAGAAGAGTTGAAGCTGTTATAGCTGCAAAGGGTGGGCCAACTGAATACTGAACCCTACGGACTAAGACTGGGATGCCATTAAAGTTCATGTATGTGGAAAGGCAGGCGCCCCAATATTTCTGACAATATAGTGTATGTGTGTATATATTATATATATATATATATATATAGTCAAGGCATTCCTTGGTTCCACCCCCTACCCACCTCTGAGCACCATTTCTTGGTTCCACCCCCTACCCACCTCTGAGCACCATTTCTTGGTTCCACTCCCTACCCACCTCTGAGCACCATTCCTTGGTTCCACCTCCTACCCACCTCTGAGCACCATTCCGTGGTTCAACCCCCTACCCACCTCTCAGTAATGGATACAGAATCAAGTATCAATTTGTGGTGCTAAGTAATTTGTATGTGATTTGTTAATGATAGGAAGTAAAATAGATCCCCTGTATCCAGCAACAATGAAGCACCCCCAGCAACAATAGACTGTGAACAGCTAACAACAATAGACCTCTCCCTCAACTGTAGATGTCTCCCAGAAACGATTGTCTCCCAGTAGCATAAGAGTCCCCCGGCAATAATAGATCCCCCACCAGCGACAACTGTCCTCCCCAGCAACAACAGACTTTTCCCCTGTAAAAATAGATCCCCTCCAGCAACAAGAGATCCCCCAGCAGCCAACATCAATAGACCCTCCAGTACACCCCAGCACCCCTTGCTATTACATACATTCAGAGCTGGGGGTGCGTTCCCCCGAGTTCCTGCTGAAAAAAAGCCATGTATACAGTATATATGTGTGATTTCCAAACCTTTGTGCCATGGTCCAGTTCGGACTCCAGGTACTGTCAGGGAATCCCTGTTATCTCCATCCTAATGCATTCCTATTCAAGCTACACTATGATTGGCAGAGGATCCAGGAAGGCGTGGGCAAACTACAATACGGAGGTGCTGAAGCTTTGCTTTTCAGGAAGGCCCAGCATTGGTCGATACAGGAAGGCCCAGCATTGGTCGATACAGGAAGGCCAATGTAACTACCCTGTTTCCCAGAAAATAAGACCTAGCGTGATTGTCGGTGATGGCTGCAATATAAGCCCTAGTTAAAGTCCTTGTAGGTCTTATTTTCATGGTAAGGCTTTTTTTTGGGGAAACAGGGTAGGGCTTATCTGGGGGGTAGGGCTTATATTTCAGCCAACACCGACAATCATACTAGGTCTTATTTTGGGGGAAACAGGGTATGTGCACCTCTAGGCTCCTGCACCTCATACCTACAGTAGTTTGCCCTTATGACTACCACATTATTACCCAATTTAATTTAAAAAATAAACTTCCACACCAGAAAAACATTTATGCTAATTATCCTTTGCATAATACATGGATAAGGTCTGTTGCCAGAACAACAATAAATTTTTTTTGAAAGGACAAAGCTCTTTCTATTGTATGATGTCATAGAGAAGCCATGTTCCCGGAAGGCACATCTTCATCAGGCATAGTTTTTACATAATACATGTATCAGCCCTCCTTTTGATTTTGAAGGTAATTGTTCTGAAGCTTACATGGCTATAAAGCGATAGATATAGTGTCTTTGAATTGACAGTGCTGTCCACTCAACTAGGTGCTAAATGCAGGAAATGTCTTTCCCATGCAGTGAAAATGAAAAGCTAATGTCCTGAAAAGCTTAGTTTCCCATTTAAAAAAAAAAGTAATAAATGCACAAAATACTTGCAGGAAAAAAAAATGGTTATTTATTATTTTTTGCATAGGAGCCTGCGTAGACTTGCACCTGCCATTGGTGGATGGATGACAGGGGCAATGACAGGGGCAATGACAGGGGCAATGACAGGTCCCTGAAGATTCTTCCTTCAGCTCTCTGTCCATATGAAGGTACAGGCTTTCATTTGGAGAGCTGGAGGAATTGTCCATGGACTATGAGTGCTGTGATGACTGCAGTTGTGTTCCATTGAGAAATCTGTCTGCAGCGGTGGAAGATGGGACATGTAGTTCATTCTTTCACAGATCTCTGTGGATGAATAATGCTTCTGCGTGGGTGGAAAACAATCCCTGCAATCTGTCATGGGGAGGAGGGGGCTTGGGGTTTGATGTGGTGTTGGAAGGACAACAGCATGTAATGTAAAGTACAGTGAACTATATACTGTATGCATTATACTTCTCTATGCAGCAAGTGGCGCTGTAGTATTACAGTGTTATAGTGTGTATTCTATGATATGGCAGGATGTACCGTCTATCTAAGTTCAGTGCACTTGTTTGTGGTTAGTTCCTGTTCATGTCTCCATGCTGTAAAGAAATGCGTTGCTATTTCTCCATAAAAGCAAAGCTATTTCTGCAAACATGAAGCTTCCAGCGCATGATTTGAATACCCTGCTAACACATGGCACTATGTTTTATGTTACACCGAGAAACGGGTATAACATGTTGCGAAAGGTAGAGTTAGCCTTTAATCATGAAAGTGTCAATCAGCTGAATGAGAATCATCTAGAATAGGGGTCCAAACTTTCTAAATAAAGGGCTAGTTTACTGTCCTTCAGTCTTTAGTTCGGACTAAAGCCAGTGGGAGGAGAAAATGTCCTGGTGTCTAGTAGAAGTAAATGCCCCGTCGTTGTTGTCAGTGGTAGCAATAGTGCCCTATTATTGGTGTCAGTTGGAGGAATCGTGCCCCATCGTTGGTGTCAGCGGGAGGAATACTGACCCATCTTTGGTATCAGTGGGAGGAATAGTACCCATGGTTGGTGTCAGTGGGAGGAATAGTGGCCCATCGTTGGTATCAGTGGGAGCAATAGTGTCCATGGTGTCAGTGGGAGGAATAGTGCCCCATCATTGGTGTCAGTGGGAGGAATAGTGCCCCATCTTTGGTATCAGTGGGAGGAATAATGCTCCATCCTTGGTGTCAGTGGGAGGAATAGTGCCCCATCGTTGGTGTCAGTGGGAGGAATAGTGCCCCATCGTTGGTGTCAGTGAGAGGAATACTGACCCATCTTTGGTATCAGTGGGAGGAATAGTGCCCCATCGTTGGTGTCAGTGGGAGGAATAGTGCCCCATCGTTGGTGTCAGTGAGAGGAATAGTGCCCCATCATTGGTGTCAGTGTGAGGAATAGTGCCCCATCGTTGGTATCAGTGGGAGCAATAGTGCCCATGGTTGGTGTCAGTGGGAGGAATAGTGTCCCATAGTTGGTGTCAGTGGGAGGAATAGTTTATCATCATTGGTGTCAGCGGGAGGAATGGTTCCCCATTGTGGGTATCAGTTGGATGAATAGTGCCCCATTGTTGGTGTCTGTGGGAGGAATAGTTTTTCATCATTGGTGCCAGCAGGAGGAATAGTGCCCCATTGTTGGTATCAGTTGCACGAATAGTGCCCCATTGTTGGTGTCAGTGGGAGGAATAGTTTCTCATCATTGGTGTCAGCTGGACGAATAGTGCCCCATTGTTGGTGTCTGTGGGAGGAATAGTGCCCCATCTTTGGGGTCAGTGGGAGGAATAGTGTCACTTTGTTGCTATCAATATAAGAAATAGTGTCCCATCACTGGTGTCAGTGGGAGGAATAGTGCCCTTTTGATTGTGTCAGTGGGAGGAATTATACCCCATTGTTGGTGTCAGTGGGAGGAATAGTTACTCATCACTGGTGTCAGTGGGAGGAATAGTGCACCATTATTGGTGTCAGTGGAAGGAATAATGCAATATTGTTGGTGTCAGTGACAGGAAATATGTCCCATTGTTGGTGTCAGTGGAAGGAATAGTGCCCCAAGGGCCCGGTAAAGGCATGCATAGGGCCGCAGTTGGGAGAACACTGGTCTAGACCCTTATCTGTTATGACTGTACACAGTATACTGACAGCAAACCTATAGGTATACAGAACAGCTACAATGTAATGCATGATACTTGTATGTGCCTCCTGATTAATCATGTATGTCTCAGCAAGACACCTCTATTGTGTACAGGAGATTCCCACATTCACACTTTTTATTGGCAATAATAATATCCTCCAATTCTAACAAGTTGTGTAAAGCTGTCAGTGGTCACGGATCTAGCCAGACACGAGGGCAGATATTCTATGGATCACTAACATTAATGTTTTGTTTTTCTCAGACTCTGGAAACAATGGATACGGGGAAACCTTTTCTTCACGCGTTCCTCGTGGACCTGGAGGGCTGTATCCGAACATTGCGCTATTTTGCTGGCTGGGCTGACAAAATACAGGGGAAGACAATCCCGGTGGGTAAGTCACAGAATTCTTTCTTGCAAGAAATGAAATCATGTTCATGACAATTTAGGAGCAGTTCATGAAATCAAATGTACTTAAATTGATACTGAAGTCTCTGTTTTTTTTTCTTTAAAAATAACAAACATGTTATACTTACCTGCTCTGTGTAGCGGTTTTGCACAGAGCAGCCCCGATCCCCCTCTTCTCGGGTCCCTCCCTCCTGTCGAGTGCCCCCACAGCAAGCAGCTTGCTATGGGGGCACCGAAGCCGAGCTGCAGCTCCGTGTGCCCTTTCAGACACAGAGCCGTGCTTCGGCCCCGCCCCCTCTCTCTCCTGATTGGCTAACTGGCTTTGATCGTCTGCAGCAGTAGCCAATGCTGTGTCTCAGCCAATCAGGGGGGAGAGTCCGGGAAGGCGGAGGCACTCGTGCACATCGCTGGATCAAGATGGGGCTCAGGAAAGTGTTAGGGAGGCTGCTGCACACAGAAGGCTTTTTTATCTTAATGCATAGAATGCATTAAGATAAACCTTCTGCCTTTACAACCATGGTTGGTGTCAGTGGGAGGAATAGTACCCTATTGTTGGTGTTAGTGGGAGGAATAGTATCTCATCATTGGTGTCAGTGGGAGGAATAGTACCCCATTGTTGGTGTCAGTGGATTAATAGTTTCTCATCATTGGTGTCAGTGTGAGGAATAGTACCCTATTGTTGCTGTCAGTGGGAGGAATAGTATCTCATCATTGGTGTCAGCGGGAGGAATAGTACCCTATTGTTGGTGTCAGTGGGAGGAATAGTTTCTTATCATTGGTGTCAGCGGGAGGAATAGTACCCCAGTCCCCATCAACTATTTAATACCTTTAATGCTCTACTTCATCCACCCACCAACTTACTCAATGCCCAGGAGATTGCTAATCACTTCAAAAATAAGATTGAGACAATTCGTCTTGAGATCTCCTCCACTCTACAGATATCTCCCTCACTTTACACTCTTTGTCCTCCAAGCCCAAGCCCAAGCTCATCATTAACCGTTTGCACTGTGGGGCTGCCGATCCTCATGGCCAATGGTCGCGATGGCCGCCGGCCACAAGCGATCGCGGGCACGAGAAGCAGAACAGGAATCCCTGTTCTGTTCTGTGAGGAGTTACAGATCATGAGTTCCTAATAGCTAGGAATCACAATCTGTCATATGCTCTAGTCAGTCCCCTCCCCCTTACAGTTAGAACACACGAGGGAACACATTTAACCCCCTTGATCGCCCCTAGTGTTAACTCCTTCCCTTCCAGTGACATTTATACAGTAATCAGTGCATTTTTATAGCACCGATCGCAGTATAATTGTCAATCGACCCAAAAATGTGTCAAAAGCGCCAGCCGCAATATCGCAGTCTCGATAAAAATCACAGATCGCCGCCATTACTAGTAAAAAAATAAAAAATAACAATAAAAATGCCATAAATCTATCTCCTATTTTGTAGACGCTATAACTTTTGCACAAACCAATCAATATACGCTTTTTGCGATTTTTATTACCAAACATTTGTAGAAGAAAACATATCGGCCTAAACTGAGAAAAAAAAAATTTTTTTTTTAAATTGGGGATATTTATTATAGCAGAATGTACAAAATATTGTATTTTTTTTTTTTAATTGTCGCTATATTTTTGATAATAGCGCAAAAAAAATAAAAACCACAGAGATGATCAAATACCACCAAAAGAAAGGTCTATTTGTGGGGAAAAAAAGAACGTCAATTTTGTTTGAGTGCAATGTCGCACGACCGCGCAATTGTCAGTTAAAGCGACGCAGTGCCTAATCCCAAAAGGTACTCTGGTCAGGGAGGGGGTAAATTCTTTCCGGGGCTGAAGTGGTTAAAGTGGATATAAACCCTCCAGGGGCGGACTGACCATTGGGCCACTCGGGCACTGCCCGAGGGCCTTGAACCACTAGGGGGCCCCATCAGGTTTTCCAGCCTCAGTAAAACCAGGGACAGTATGTAAAACATGTGTGTTTTTTTTACATCTGTCTCTGAAATGTCCCTTACCGACATCCTTTTGGTATAAAAATCACAAGATTATAGCTGCCCCACCTCTCCAGTACCTTCTCAGCCAATAGAAACATGTCTGTGTATACTGTGCGTACATGTATGTGTATACTGTGGGATTATATAATGTATATGTATACTGTGTGGCCCCATAATCTCGGATTACCTGGGGGCCCCATAATCTCGGATTACCTGGGGGCCCCATAATCTCGGATTACCTGGGGGCCCCATAATCTCCTATTGCCCGGGGGCCCCATAATCTCCTATTGCCTGGGGGGGGCCCCATAATCTCCTATTGCTCAGGGGCTCCATGAGTTGTCAGACCACTCCTGAAACCCTCCCATATCCCCAGTGAAGTGAACAGCCTCAGATAATACACAGAGATTAAACAAATCTCCCTACATAAGTTTTACATGTATTTCTGCTGTCTTCAGCTTTCTATATTCTTTAGAATTCTTACATCAGGTTAGAATGTTCGCTTCCTCATTCAGCAGTAGCAGTGTAGACTTGGCTTACACTGGAAGACAGCTGATTGGAGGAAAGGCACACACCCCCACTTCATATTGGCAGAAGAAGGAAGATACTTGCAGAGCTGTGCTGTGACAAGACAAGCTCTCTGATCATCTCTTTCAGGAATCTTCAAACTATTCCCTCAACAACTGGAGGGCCATAGCTTGAAGACCCTTGATCTAGTTAATCAATTTATAGCAACCCTGCCCCCCCCCCCCCCTTCCCAATCCGACACAAATTTTCAGCTGCTCTTATCTCCCGTCTAGGAAAACTTGTCAGAAGTTCTCATGCTGATAACAGAAGAACCGAGCAGCATAAAAACACAAGACTTAGGGCTTTGGAGAGAGATAAGAAAACACAACAGATATATGTGCCCAGCTCAAATGTTATGAATTGGGTTTACATCCACTTTAATTTTGAAGAGGAATTTCACCCAAATCATGAAAATCTCAAAAAGGCGCCATTAATGTTGTAAAATGCCAATGTATAAATGGATATTTACTGTTAACGCAGGCTATGGTTTTCATGGATACTTTCATATTCCCAGGTCATATCCTGGCCGGCATGTGCAGTAGTTGTTTAAGGATTATCTATCCCTTTAATTTTTGGTATTCTTTACCATTCCCCATAATAGGCACCAGATGATTCCCCATAATAGGCGTGCCTGTACCCTCAGCCATGGAATCATATTGTTTATGAGATCGGAAATGTGTACAGTGCCTAGAAAAAGTATTCATACCCCTTGAAATTTTTTCACATTATGTCATGTTACAACCAAAAACGTAAATGTGTTTTATTGGGATTTTATGTGATAGACCAACACAAAGTGGATCGCCCTGTATTTGGCTCCATCCATCTTCCCATCAACTCTGAGCAGCTTCCCTGTCCCTGATGAAGAAAAGCATCCCCACAACATGATGCTGCCACCACCATGTTTCACGGTGGGGATGGTGTGTTCAGGGTGATGTGCAGTGTTAGTTTTCTGCCACACATAGCGTTTTGCTTTTAGGCCAAAAAGTTACATTTGGTCTCATCTGACCAGAGCACCTTCTTCCACATGTTTGCTGTGTCCCCCACATGGCTTCTCACAAACTGTAAACGGGACTTCTTATGGCTTTATTTCAACAATTGTTTACTTCTTGTCCCTCTTCCATAAAGGTCAGATTTGTGGAGAGCACTAATAGTTGTCCTGTGGACAGATTTTCCCACCTGAGCTGTGGATCTCTGCAGCTCCTCCAGAGTTACCATGGACCTCTTGGCTCTTCTCTGATGAATGCTCTCCTTGCCCGGCCGGTCAGTTTAGGTGGACAGCCATGTCTTGGTAGGTTTGCAGTTGTGCCATACTCTTTCCATTTTCTGATGATGGATTGAACAGAGCTCCGTGAGATGTTGAAAGCTTGGGATATTTTTTTATAACCTAACCCTGCTTTAAACTTCTCCACAACTTTATCCCTGACCTGTCTGGTGTGTTCCTTGCTAAACATGGGACGCTTTTTCAATTCTGTACGCAATTTCAGTAGGCTCAGGTTTAAATGGAGCTTAAGTGAATGTCTCAAGGATTCACACAGCCATAGTCAATAGTCCCTGTAAGGAGCCTAATATCTTTATTTCATTGGATCATCATCTCCATCTAGTGGCCATAATTTTTCTGAAATACCTCAATCAGGAAAATACTGCACTGGCCTTTAGATGGAGCTGCTGATCATAGGAAATAGACATACTGGATGCATAATGGAGATTATTAATGATGGCTGTGGGAATGCTGAGGCATTCGCACAGCAAGATATTAGTGATAGGAAGTCCGCATTATGGAAAATTCCAATGTAAAAAAAAAAAAGTCAAAAATGTTGCTGATACATTGATAAATTTTACAAAATAATTAGACCCTAATTTTTAACCACTTGCTTACTGGGCACCTAAACCCCCCTCCTGCCCAGACCAATTTTCAGCTTTTAGCGCTGTCACTCTTTCAACGACAATTGCGCGGTGGTACAACACTGTACCCAAATGAAATCTTTATCATGTTTTCCCCACAAATAGAGATTTATTTTGGTGGTATTTGATCACCTCTGCGGATTTAATTTGTTGGTAAAATTTTTTAAAAAGTCCGAAATTTTTTAATAAAAAAAGTTTTATATTTTGTTAATAAATTTTGCAAACAGGTAATTTTCTCCTTCATTGATGTACATTGATGAGGCTGCACTGATGGACACTGATAGGCTGCATTAACCTCCCTGGCGGTACCATTATTTCGGATTTTAGGTGCTAAAAGCGGTACCATTATTTTGCATGAAAATTTGGCGTTTTATATTGTAGTCCTGCAATTCTTAGGAATAACTCTCTTAAATCTGTCCAAACCAGAGTCTAGCAGACATCCCGGGTATGATAAAGTTTGAAAAATGAAATCATAAATTATAATATAAGAAATAATTATAAATAATTGTACCAAATAATAATATAACAATAATAAAAATTATTCAATAATGTAATCACATCAAAAACACTGAAATTTGCTCAGTTGCAGAATTGTCACTGTCATTACTTTTCAGTATTTGATGACGAATCTCCCCACAAATCGCTATCGCTCAATTCTGCGAGTGATTCTAATTTATTATCGCTGTTTTCTAGCTGCTCTAAAATCATTTTTGATGTACAGTGACAGTTTTGGTTGCTATGGACAATCTCCAGTTTCCAGGTATAAAGAACAGCTTTTATTATATAAAACTACATGCAGGACACTGGGCAGACCACTAGGGACAACGGGGATGTGAAATGTTTACATACAGCAATGTAATCTGTAAGATTACATTATACTGTATGTATACTGTTTGTTTCACTTTTTGAATTTGGCGCCGATCTCCGTGCCCGTGCGTCGCAACGCTCGCAGGGCACGGAGATCGCCGATGTGATAGATCGAGCGAGACACGGCTCGCTCGTACAGCGGGGAGACGACGCTGGATCCGAGGGAGAAGGTGAGTATTCCTCCTCCTGGATCCAGCGATGCAGTCCCGAGTCTGACTCGGGAATACCGCTAATGGTATAAAAAATCCACCCCGAGTCAGACTCGGGAAAACCGTCAGGGGGGTTAATGGGCACTGATAAGGTGGCACTGATGGGCACTAATAGTTGGCACTGGTGGGCACTGATGAAGTGGCACTGGTGAGCACTGATAGGTGGCATTGGTGGGCATTGATGGGTGGCACTAAAGGGCATTGATAGGTGGCACTGAAGGGCATTAATGGCTGGCACTGATGGGCACTGATGGGTGGTAGTGATGGGCACTGATGGGTGGCAGTGATGGGCACTGATCGACACTGGTAGGTGACACTGATGAGGCACTGATTAGCACCACTGCTGGGCATTGATAGGTGGCACTCGTGAGCATTGATAGATGGCACTGATTGCTGGCACTTATGCACTGATTTGTGGCACTGTGTGGGCACTGGCAGGTGGCACTGGAAGGCGGTATTGGTGGGCACAGATGAGGCGGCTTCGCCTCTTCCTCTTTGGGACCGATGTCCCTTGCACTGAAGCCGGTGATCAGATTTTATTTCCTCCTCGCGCTGTCAGCGTCATTGGCTGACAGCTGATCAGGTGGTAAGGGGCCGGGATCTGTCATCACCCAAGTCTCATTTACTCGGTGATCACAGCGCACGCCATTCGCCCCCTGCAGGGGGCGCACAGGGAGCATGCAAAGGGGAGGACATCTGTTGACATACTTCCGGCAAAGTAGATCTGCTCTGTAGCCTTCATTCGGCTATAGCGCGGTTCTGAAGGAGTTAATAATTACACCCCATAAAATGCTGTAAACCGCAGCAAATGATGAAAGATGGAACTTCAGAGCTTCACCTCTTTCACTAAGCTCTGGGGAAAATTCCATTGGAAAGTGTAACTTCTCTTGCAAAGTAAGCAATCTATTTGCCTTTAGTAGATCATCATCATACTGTCCATCCACAACCCCCCCGAGTACCCATAATAAGGGCGTATAAATAAGCTTTGTTTTCATTAGAATGGAGAACTGATAATAAAATTATGTAATGGTTTTACAATTAGTTTGTTTATACACTGAGCCAATTTTATAATAGTTTTTTTCCCTTCTGTGTGTTATCTCATGCCAAGGTTCTCTGGACTGGAATAACTGGTGTCACACTGGTTGCAGGTTATATTTAGCACTTATTAGCATGTTTAACAGTCACAATGGAAGTTTGTTATTTTCCACCCATCTAAGTGGTGTATACCCCCTCTTGTGGTAGAATAGCAGACTGCAGCCTACCAAAATCTATTTATTTATTACAGGTATTTACATACCGGAGGTCCCAAACCGTCCCTATTTTGGGACCAAATCCCTCTGTCCCTGGTGCAGCCTCAGCTGTCTCTCATTTTAGTCTGATGTGTGCATCTCTATACAAAATTTACTATTTTACTATTTGCTAAAAAATTACTATTTTACTACAAAAACTTTTCTATCCTTCCACTATATTACTGTGATTGATGTTTTGAAAAGCCAATATAAAGAAAATCCCTTGTGTGGTGTAGCCCTTGGGTCATTATTGTTTCCACTGACACCAATGATGGGGCACTATTCTTCCCACTAATACCAATAATGGGGCAATATTCCTTCGACTAATACCAATGATGGGGCACTATTCCTCCCATTGACACTGATGAGGCACGATTCCTCCCAATGATACCTACGATGGGGCACTATTCCTCCCCTTGATACCAATGATGGGACACTATTCCTTCCACTAATACCAATAATGGGGCACTATTCCTTCCACTAATACCAATAATGGGGCACTATTTCTTCCACTAATACCAATGATGGGACACTATTCCTTCCACTAATACCAATAATGGGGCACTATTCCTTCCACTAATACCAATAATGGGGCACTATTTCTTCCACTAATACCAATGATGGGACACTATTCCTCCAGTTGACACCGATGGGGCACTATACCTCCCACTGATACCTATGATCGGGCACTATTCCTACCATTGATACCAATGCTGGGAGACACTATTCCTCACACTAATACCAATAATGGGCCACTATTCCTTCCACTAATGCCAATGATGGGACACAATTCCTCCCACTGACACCAATGGGGCACTATACCTCCCACTGATACCTACGATGGGGCACTATTCCTCCCACTGATACCATTGATGGGGCACTATTCCTCCTGTTGATACCATTGATGGGGCACTATTCTCATAACTGACACCAATGATGGGGTACTATTCCTTCTACTGATACCAATAATGGGGCACTATTCCTCCCACTGATACCTACGATGGGGCACTATTCCTCCCACTAATACCAATAATGGGGCACTATTCCTCCCACTGATACCAATAATGGGACACTATTCCTCCCACTAATACCAATGATCGGGTGCCATTCGTCCCATTGACACCAATGATGGGGCACTATTCCTCCCATTGATACCATTCATGGGGCACTATTCTTACCACTGACACCAATGATGGGGCACTATTCCTCCCATTGATACCATTCATGGGGCACTATTCTTACCACTGACACCAATCATGGGGCACTATTCCTCCCACTGACACCAATGATGTAATTTTTTTTACTCACGCTATCAAGCCTATGGTATGGTTTACCCCCATCGATGCCGGGACATTTTCTATGCCCACTGGTCAGAGTCTGGCCCTCTAAAATTTGAAGGGCAGTTACTGGGCCCTTTGTTTGAAAAGTTTGGAGACCCCAGATTTAGGTCTTTGTTGCTCGTGGCAGGGACATGTCATTTGCCTGCATACTATGTACTAAAATATCTCTCTCTTTATCATTTAAGAATTGGGAGGTATGATATAGACCCCAATAATTTATTCAGTTTGCATACATTGTACATTCACATCAGTGTCTGCCCTCAAGGAGTTTACAGTCTAAAGTCCCTACCTCACATACATAATAGAGCCAATTACCTTACCTACTATATTTCTAGTGTGGGAGGAGTCCAGAATACCCGCAGGAAACCCGTGCAAGCACATGCAGATAGTGTCATGGTCAGGATTTGAACTGGAGACTCCAGTGCTACAAGACAGAAGTGCTAGCCACCAAGCTGCTGTGCTGAAAGCAATTCCTACCATTCTGGCGTGTGTGTGAGTGTGAGTGTGACTGTGTGTGAGAGTTTCCTCCGGGTTCTTCAGTTTCCCTCCACACTCTAAAGACATTCAGGTTGATTCATTGGCCCTACTATGTGTGGACAATCTGACCATGCAGATGGGTTATCACATTCAGCTTGCTAGTCCCTGTGTAAATGGGGAGGGCTGAGGATTAACCTGGAGACTCATAGTATGGTCGTATCCGGCTGGTGCACATCAATGCAGCCTACCAGCGCCCATCAATGCGACCTCACCAGTGCCCATCAATGCAGCCTCACCAGCGCCCATCAATGCAACCTCACCAGCGCCCATCAATGCAACCTCACCAGCACCCATCAATTCAGCCTCACCAGCGCCCATCAAATTCAGCCTACCAGCGCCCATCAAATGCAGCCTCACCAGTGCCCATCAATGCAGCCTTACGAGCACCCATCAAATGCAGCCTAACAGCGCCCATCAATGCATCCTCACCAGCGCCCATCAATGCGGCCTCACCAGTGCCCATCAATGCAGCCTCACCAGTGCCCATCAATGCAGCCTCACCAGCGCCCATCAATGCAACCTCACCAGCGCCCATCAATGCAGCCTCACCAGCGCCCATCAAATTCAGCCTAACAGCGCCCATCAATGCAGCCTCACCAGTGCCCATCAATGCAGCTTCACCAGTGCCCATCAATGCAGTTTCACCAGCACCCATCAGTGCAGCCTCTCCAGTGCCCATCAATGCATCCTCACCAGCGCCCATCAATGCAGCTTCACCAGCACCCATCAAATGTAGCCTCACCAGTGCCCATCAAATAGTCGGGACACAGACACAGCAGTCCTCCACCAACCTCTGACACCATGTGCGAATGGAGCGATGGCTGCCTGCTGATGCTGAGACTTAGTTGCTTTCTGCAGAGAGAAGAGAGTAGAAATATCAGTGGCCAGGCGCTCTAGGCAGCAGGGCGCCCTAGGCGGCTGCCTAGTTTGCCTAGTAGTAGCACCGGCCCTGTGTCTGATACATTTAAAGCAGTACTAAAGTCTGAAACACTTACCTCCGTTTTGGCGGTCCAACGTCCAGGGGGTCCCCTGCCAGCATCTTCTCCCCAGCTTCTTCTGGAGCTATTTTGATTGGCCAGTACACAATGACGTCACTCCCGCGCATGCACAGGAGTGCAGCAATCCTGGCACACAGGCCGGAGCGTAAACTGAGCTTAGCATACACAACTCATTCTGCGGAAGGCTGGCAGGTAGGTTTTTTTATTGCAGAAAGGACATTGCATGATAAAGAGCCTCCCTGCTCCCAGTTTTTTTATTTTTATTTTTTATTTTAGACTTTAGTTCCACTTTAAGAGCCTTTTCCCATAGAATTTTCTTGGCAGGTATATTCTTTAGTAAAATGCAAGCATATCAGACATAGTGCCCAGAGAACTGGCCCATAGAAGCGAGTCGGATATGGTCTGTATGGATATCACACACACTATTCCATAGCTCCCAACGGTGTTAATTTAGTCGACTAAAATTACTAACATGAAAACAATTGAGATGACTAAAATGCAACTAAAACTGAAATGGAATTTTAATCAAAAGACTAAAATGGGACTAAAACAACTGAGATGACTAAAATGGGACAAAAACTAAAATGCCATTTTAGTCGAAAGACTAAAGGCCCGTACACACGGTCGGACTTTTTGACAACAAACATGCAAATTAGCTGTTTTGGAGCAACATCCGACTGTGTGTACGCTCCATCGGACAAACTTTTTCTGTTTTCATCTGACTTTTGTTGGCTGTGCGAACGGACAAACTTTCTGGCAACAAAAGTCCGATGGAGCAAAGTCCGACCGTGTGTACGCAAAAGCATTGGACTTTTGTACAAGGTACAAACACGCATGCTCAGAACCAATGCAAAAGATCAGACTACAATACAGAAATTGACCAAAGGTGGCGCTGGAGTCATTGAACGTCCTCTTTTGAAGTGGCGTCAGTACGTTGTGACGTCACTACATTCGTGTTTGTTGTCAAAAAGTCCGACCGTGTGTATGCAATACAAACTTGTGGACAACACACTTTGTACAAAAGTCCACGGAAAAGTTTGTACAAGTCCGACCGTGTGTATGGGGCTTAAGACTAAAACTAAATTGAAATTTGACTTCAAAATTAACACTGGTCTGTAGTGCATGTTCATACCTCAATACCATAAATAATAACATATTTGATTTTTCACTCCAGCAGTATATAATGAGTTTGTAAATAGTAGAGAAATGTTAAATGATGCATTACAATTTAATTACACCCATTAGATTTTAGATGACTAAAATTAGTTTTAGTGGACTAAAATGTACTAGAGTTTTAGTCGACTAAAATTTACTGGAGATTTAGTCAACTAAATACGGCTAAAACTAAAACAATTGCAGAAGACTAAAATGGGACTAAAACTAAAATGCCATTTTAGTCCTAAGACTACACACGGTTGGCAGGGGCGGACTGACCATTCGGGCACTTGGGCACTGCCCGAGGGCCCCATACCACTAAGGGGCCCCACCAGGGTTGCCAGCCTCAATAAAAACATATGTAAAAATCTGTGCTTTTTTTTTTTTTATTCCAAAATTATAGCTGTCCCGCCTCTCCAGTACCTTTTCAGTGTATGTATGTGTATTCTGTGTGTGTATATTGTGTGTCTGTGTGTGTATACTGTATGTGTGGGTTTGTATACTGTGTGGCCCCATAATCTCCTATTGCCTGGGGGACCCCATAATCTCTTATCGCCCAGGGCCCCCATGAGTTGTCAGTCCGCCCCTGACGGTCGGACATTCCGACAGAGTCGGCAATTCAGATGGAAAAAGTTTGAGAGCTGGATCTAAAATTTTCCGACATCAAAATCCGTTCTGACTTTTTACGATTGTTTTGTAGAGAATTCCGACGGACAAAGTGCCACGCATGCTCAGAATAAATTACGAGACGAAAGCTATTGGCTACTGGCCTCTACGTAGTCCCGTCGTACGCAACGAACGTCGCCTCGTTCCGAACGATCGGATTTTCCGACAACTTTGTGCGTATGCGACACAAGTTTTGGCCAAAATCCGTCAGATTTTTTCCAATTTTGTGGTCGGAATGTCCGACCGTGTGTACAAGGGCAGAAGACTAAAACTAAATCGAAATTCACTGCCAAAATTAAAACTGACTCCCAACTGTCCCTGATTTGGAGGGACTGTCCCTGATTTGGAGGGACTGTCCCTGATTTGGAGGGACTGTCCCTGATTTGGAGGGACTGTCCCTGATTTGGAGCAATGTCCCTCTGTCCCTCTTTCCTCCTCATTTGTCCCTCATTTTGGTCTGATCTATATAGATGTATATAAAATGCACTTTTTATCTTCCAAAACGTGTTTCCCAGTGCTAAAACTTTCATCCAAATTCTAAATTGCTGCATTTGTCAATTTTAAAGAGGAAGTAAAGCATAGCATACTAGCTCATTATGAATAACTTACCTGAGAACGAAGCCCCTGAAGCGGTCCTCCGTCTTCGTGTTCGCCGCTGCCATGTATCCCGGAGTGGCTTCCGGGTCTCGCTGCTGCGGGGCTGTGATTCGGCGGAGGCGCGTTGACATCACTCCCGCGCATGCGCACAGGAGCCGACACGAGCGGCATATCGCCTGCGATCTGAGGCCTGCCCAGTGTGCCTGCGCGCCGCTGTCTACGGCGCATGCGCATGCGCCGTAGACAGCGGTGGCTGTCTTTTTGTAAATATCTCCTAAACCGTATAGTTTTAGGAAATATTTCTTGGACCTACAGGTAAGCCTTAATCTAGGCTTACCTGTAGGTCAAAGTGGTTTGTAAGGGTTTACAACCACTTTAAAAGCCAATATAAAGGAATAGTAGTGGTACAAAAAAAGCCCTTGTAGATTTAATAAACCTTTGTTTAATTTGGTTAATTTTGGTTTTGATTTTTTGGTTAATTCTCCTTTAAAGGGGCGTGGTGGGGGGCGTGTCCTATTCCTACATATGTTTGCTGGTAGGTGTCCTTCATTCCCATCTCAAAATTTTGGGAGGTGTGCTATTCTGGTATGCATGGTGAAAGAAGACACATTTATCTTTTATGTCTTGTACTGACATTATTATTGTGATGTTTCTATTTATTATTATAACCTATTATTGTCTTATAGATGAAAGTTTTCTCTGCTACACAGTACATGAGCCTATCGGAGTGTGCGGGGCCATTACACCAGTAAGTACCCCTTGTATATATACCAAAGGGATTATAAACACCTTAAACATTACATGATATGATGATATCCCAACCCTTGGTGTTACTTAGGTTCAGGGTGGATTTGATTTAAATCAAGTCGATTTTTAAAGAGCAACTGTCATCTCTGACCCGCTGGTGGCTCCTCCTCTGACCCGCTGGTGGCTCCTCCTCTGACCCGCTGGTGACTCACCGACAGTCCCATTCACTTTAATGGGGCGGCTGGTTATGCAGCAGTGACACAACAAGGTGAGGGACGTGGCGGCAGCAGGTGAGTGGATGCCCGCTAACGGGCGCTGCCATGATGGGTCTGAAATGACATGTGCTCTTTAAATGTAAGGACTTCTTGGTGGTAGTTAGAATCTTTAATATTTACAAAAAAATGAAGGTTTTTCTATTTAGAATAATAAGCTGTCAGGTTTGTAAAACAGCGATATCAGAGCTGATTCAATCATACAGTTTGTAGTGTACATAGATTGCAAAACAAAACAAAAAAATGAATATTCCTGAACTTTGTTTTATCTCATGGTCACTGTGAAATTGTGTGAATGCATCATTGCAGTGCATGTTATCTCAGCTTGGATTCACTGAATGAGTTTACCAACATTTTAATATTGCAGAATATGCAGCCCTGTGCTACATAAGTAAGCTCCATTTCATGCTGAATGAACTTAAATGAATGAACTTAAATGAATGAATGAATGAATGAATGTATCTTAAATGGGCTGCACAGTGGTGTAGTGGTTAGCACTCTCACCTAGCAGTAAGAAGGGTCGCTGGTTCATATCCCAACCATGACACTACCTGCTTGGAGTTTGCATGTTCTCCCTGTGCCTGCGTGGGTTTCCTCTGGGTACTCCGGTTTCCTCCCACACTCCAAAGACATGCAGGTAGATTAATTGGCTTCTGTCCAAAATTGGCCCTAGTATATGAATGGGGACCTTAGATTGTGGGCTCCTTGAGGGTAGGGACCAATGTGAGTGTGAAATGTACAGGGATAGGGACTGTAAGCTCTTCTGAGCAGGGCCCTCTTAATCCTCTTTTATTTTATTGTATTGTAACTGTATTGTCTCCTTTTTATATTGTAAAGCGCTGCGTAAATTGCTGACGCTATATAAATCCTGAATAATAATAATAATGGGGACAATTGTAGACACTCACTCAGGTTGAACTGGATGGACTGGTGTCTTTATTCAACCTTACTAACTATGTAACTTTGTAAAAATTTTATTAAAATAAATTTAACAAAAAAATCAAAAAAAATCAATATAAATAAAAAAAAAATCTGATTTATGCTGGCCATACACGGTTCGAATTTCGAAAGAATTTTCTTTCGAAAATCGTATCTAAGAATTTTCATATGAATTTCGCACCATTATTAGTGGGGCTGCAGCAACAGCCGATTTTCGTGCGGAAATAAAATTTGAGGAATCGGACATGTTGGAAATTTTTTGAAAAACGAACAATTTTCTAATCAATGATGGAAGAATCGTGCGAGAAACGTAATAAGAAAAGAAAATTTACAGAGATAAAAGAAAATTTACGGAGAGAAAAGAAGATTCCCGGCCAAGAAAATTCTTTTCTGTAGCAACATGAGGTGAAATTGAAGGCTTGGTCGGCCGAGTTTCGAAAATCAATGGTGGCATCATCGGATCACAAAAAAAACGAATTTTCTGATTTTGAAAAGAAAATTTGTTCGAAATTCGACCATGGATGGCCTGCATTAATAAACAAAAATATGCTTTTTTTTTTTTTTTTATAATTGATTTTTATCCACCCTGCTTAGGTTGAACGTTGTTTCTGTTTACTGATCTCTGTTCACCATAAAGTTAAAATCAAAGTGTCAAAGAAAAAGACCAAGCGGTCCATTGAATCTGCCCTTTTTTTATTTTTTTTATTTATTTTTTTTAAATGTATACATGTTTTTCTTCTTTTTTTTTTTGTTAACTTTTTTTTTTCTCTGAGTATACATCTATGGGGTTGATTTACCAAAGGGAAATATTCTGTGCTGCAGTTGCTCCAGAGCTTAGTAAGTAAGGTAAAGCTTCACTTTTTAAAGAGTACCCAATCTCATGCAAAGAGAATTAACTACTTGCCAAGCAGCCGCCACAGTCATATTGCCGCAGGTTGGCACGGCTGCGCGAATCACCGTCATTGTATGCCGGCCGTTTAAATCAATATAGCAGGCGCGTGCACGCACACCCGCAACTAATTCCCAGAGCTTATGCCCGTGGCCAGCGATGACCGCCGGCCACCCGCAATCTCTCTACAGAGAGCCAGAACGAGGGAACTGTCAGTGTAAACAGGGTTGGAGAGAGAGAGATCTGCTGTTCCTAGTGGTTAGGATCAGCATTATCTCTCTTCTTCCAGGCGGTCCACCCCCCTACACTTAGAAACACCTCACTCGGACACACTTAATCCCTTGATCGCCCCCTAGTGTTAACCCCTTCGCTGCCAGTACAATGTACACAGTAATCAGTGGCATTGATTGCTGTATAAAGGTCAATGGTCCCAAAAAAAGTGTCAAAGGTGTCTGATCTGTCCGCCACAATGTCGCAGTCCCTCAATAAAAAAAAATAAAAATAAAAAAAAATTGCAGATCATCGCCATTACTAGCAAAATAAATAAATAATATAAACGCCGTAAATCTATCCCCTATTTTGTAGACGCTATAACTTTTGCGCAAACCAATCAATATAAGCTTATTGCAATTTTTTTTTAAACCAAAAATATGTAGAATACATATTGGCCTAAACTGATGAAGACATTTTTTTTATTTTTTTTTTTATATTTATTATAGCAAAAAGTAAAAAATAGTGAGTTTTTTTCAAAACTGACGCTTTTTTTTGTTTATAGCGCAAAAAAATTAAATCCGCAGAGGCGATCAAATACCACCAAAATAAAGCTCTATTTGTGAGAAAAAAAAATGACATGTTTGGGTACAGCATCGCACGACCGCGCAATTGTCAGTTAAAGCGTCGCAGTGCCGTATCTCAAAAAATGGCCTGGCCATTAAGGGGGTAAATCCTTTCCGGAGCTAAAGTGGTTTAAAAAAAAACATTTTTTGCTTGCACAGGATTGGATGGTGGAAGTCAGCAGAACTCATTTACTAAGCACTGGAGCAACTGCACCTGCAGAGTGCACATTCTATTTGCCTTTAGTAAATCAACCCCGGTATGTGTCAATGATTGATTCCACTGATAATTGACTGACTCCTTGGGGCTGATTTACTAAAGGCGAATAGACTGTGCACTCTGCAAGTGCAGCTGCTCCAGAGATTAGTAAATGAGCAGAAGTTCTGCTGATTTCCATCATCCAATCACGTGCAGGCAAAACTGCAGATTTTTTTTTTTTTTCCTTGCATGTGATTGGGTATTCTTTGCAAAGTAAATCTTTACCTAATTTTCTAAGCTTTGGAGCAACTGCCCTTTGCAAAATGCCCAGTTTATTTGCCTTTAGTAAATCAACCCCATTATCTTTGCTGGAAGCCTGTTGCAAGCATGAACTACTTATAAATAATAACAAGTCCCTTGATAGTGGGACTTTCAAGGCACTTCAATCATAAAACATATGAAAAATAATAATTATAATTTTTTTTTATTAATTCACCATTAGATAAAAAAAAAAAAAAAAAAAAAAAAAACACAAGAACAGTGTATATATGGTATGGACAGCTAACATCTATGAGAGATAGCGATGATGTGATTTAGCTTCCTAAAGCCAACGCGTTTCGGAGAATGTATATCTCCTTCATCGAGGGTGTGGGCGGTATCATTGGTAATCAGTCAAGTGACATTACAGGTGAAAATTCCACGTATTCATTAAAAACAAAGTTTGAGAGTTTTGCCCGGCCGCCCAGCCTTCAGAGTAGTATGTATCATTATATATCAAAAAGCAATTAGTAGGAAGTGAACTGCCTGGGGTGCTCAACCCTCAAAAAGGGAGCAGGTATCACCGAGACCTCGAGGATTCAATCCTGTGCCTAGGAAAAGTCCTGGGCTTCAAAATGTAAACATAATGGACAGGAGATCCATTCCAAATTCGTTGAAAACTAATTTTCGACAAATTTGTTCATTCTGAAAGCTCTGAATTAACAAAAACCCAACTATTCGGAAATTCAGAAATCCAAAAATTAGAAAAAACTGAAAAACTGAAATAATACCTATCTATTAAATTATAGGTATCGAAATTTCCTTTCAAATTTGTCTGTTAGTGAACATAAGGAATCCGAATTAATCGGAAGTTCCGAATAATCCAAAATAATGAATGCCACATCTAAACAAATGGAACGTAATGAATTAATAATAAATAACAATAATAAGAAAAACTTTTTATTATTATTATTTATTATTAATTCATTGCACTACATTTGTTTAGATGCGGCATTTATTATTTCGGTTAATGTGTAACTTCGGATAAATTCGGATTGGTTACGTTCATCAACGAAATTCCAATACCTATAATTTAATAGTTAGTATTAGTTAGTTATTATTAGTTAGTTACTATTTAGAATTTTCGGATTTTTGTTCTTTCTAATTTTCGGATTTACTTTCGGATTTTCGAATTTTTAAGAATTTTACAAATTTTTGAATTTCCGAAGTTATAAATTTTTGAATTTCCGAAATTATAAATTTTTTAATTTCCAAAATTATAAATTTTTGAATTTAGAAATTTAGGAATTTTTGAATTTCCAAAATTATGAATTTTTGAATTGACCAAATTATGAACTTTTGAATTTCTGAAATTATGAATTTTTGAATTTCCAAAATTATGAATTTCCGAAATTATGAATTTTTGAATTTATGAAATTATGAATTTTTGAATTTCCAAAATTATGAATTTTTTGAATTTACGAATTTACTAATTTTTGAATTTCCAAAATTATGAATTTTTGAATTTACGAAATTATGAACTTTTGAATTTCTGAAATTATGAACTTTTGAATTTATGAAATTATGAATTTTTGAATTTAGGAATTTAGGAATTGCGATCATAACGAATGACCCCAAAAATTAAAAAAATGTTTAAAAAATAATGAAACGAAAAATGAAAAAAAAAAAAATTTGGCAGGGCACATGTCTAATCAGGTCTGTATGGATATTGTTGCAATCAGATTTGTACAGAGGGGGCGGAGTATTGTGTAGTCTGGTGGGGGTACACAGCACTCTTTTGGGTAAATCAAAGGGGTTGTAAAAGCAGAAGTTTTTTTTTTTTATCTTAATGCATTCTATGCATTAAGATAAAAAATCTTCTGTGTACAGAAGCCCCCCTCAGCCCCCCTAATACTTACCTGAGCCCCATCTCTGTCAAGCGATGTTGTACAGGAGACTAGACTGCTGGAACTCCCCTTCCTGGCTGAGACACAACAGTGGGCATCATTGGCTCCTGCTGTTGTCAATCAAAGCCAGTGAGCCAATGAGAAGAGAGCGGGGGCGGAAAATATCTAATCACAATGGGTGCGGGCCGCCGGTGGCACGTGCCACATGCCTGGAAGTGTGGGATCACGTACTAGGTACGGCAGCAGAGCCACCTTGCCGCTGTATTTATAAAGTATGCGTACGAACAGGGGAATAGGTAGATGTCATTCCCTTCCCATGCAAATGGTAAACTAATTCATTGAATTTAGAAGCTGCTCGTCGTGAGGTTGAAACCTGTGAGTGAAGATTTTGTAAAGAACCGCGCTCCCTATTTACATGAAATTAAAGTGCACAGCGCAAAAACATACACGACCACTAGGTGTCCCCAGTGGCTTAGTGAAGCACCACTTCAGGCCCGGGAGGATTTACCCCCCTTCCTGACCAGAGCACTTTTTGCGATTTGGCACTGCGTCGCTCTAACTGACAATTGCGCGGTCGTGCGACGTTGCACCCAAACAAAATTTACGTCCTTTTTTTCCCACAAATAGAGCTTTCTTTTGGTGGTATTTGATCACCTCTGCGGTTTTTATTTTTTGCGCTGTAAACAATTTTGAAAAACAAAGCAATATTTTTCACTTTCCGCTATAATAAATATCCCCCAAAAAATATATAAATAAACACATTTCTTTCTAAAGGATGATGTCTATTCTCCTACATAATTTTTTTCCTCAGTTTAGGCCGATATGCATTCTTCTACATATTTTTGGTAAAAAAAAAATTCGCAATAAGCGTTTATTGATTGGTTTGCGCAAAAGTTATAGCGTCTACAAAATAGGGGATAGTTTTATGCCATTTTTATTATAATTTTTTTTTTATTAGTAATAGTGGCGATCTGCAATTTTTTTCGTGACTGCGACATAATGGCGGACACATCAGACATTTTTGACTATTTTGGGACCATTGTTATTTATACAGCGTTCAGTGCTATAAAAATGCACTGATTACTGTGTAAATGACACTGGCGGGGAAGGGCTTAAACACTTGGGGGGGGGGGGGGGGCGATGAAGGGGTTAAGTGTGTCCTAGAGAGTGATTCTAACTGTGGGGGGATTGTCTTACTAGAACATGGGTCTTCAAACTATGGCCCTCCAGTTGTTCAGGAACTACAATTCCCATCATGCCCCGTCATGTCTGTGAATGTCAGCATTTTACAGTGCCTCATGGGATGTGTAGTTTCGCAGCAGCTGGAGGGTCGTAGTTTGAGGATCCCTGTACTAGAACATCACAGAGATCCCTTCTCCCGGGAAATGCCTTGTTTACATAAGCATCTCCCCATTCTGCCGCTCTGTGACATGAACGTGGGTCCCCGGTGGACAGCGCATAAGAAGATGGGACAAAGTAAGGTCACACCATAGGCATACACACAGGGTGTGCCAGCTGTGTACAGGCACGCCCTAATCATCCTTTACAGACCAGATTCCCCCTACTTCCCTGGCTCCCCGCTTCCCCCTGCAGTGCTACCAGCTTCTCTCCTCTCCCGCCAGCTGTTGCTGCAAGGATGAGTAGAGGAAGGGGCCGGTAAATATGTAATTGACCATCCCCTTCTCATTCTGAATGAACATTGAGTGATCAGTAGTGTGTGTTTGAGCTTTGCACCCTAAACCCCCGTACACACGGTTGGAGAATCCGTCGGAATGTGTCCTATCGGACCGTGTTGTCGGATATTCCGACTGTGTGTGGTCTGCATCGGACTGTTTCCGTCGGAATATCCGTCGGACCAAATTTTCCAACTTGTTGGGAATATTTTCCGACAAACTGGTCCGATAGGACATACTCCGATCATGTGTAGAGAATTCCGATCGGACAAAGTGCCACGCATGCTCAGATCAAATTCCTACATCAAAGCTATTGGCTACTAGCCTGAACGTAGTCCCATCGTAACGAAATCACGTTCATCACGTTCTGAAAGATCGAATTTTTCGACAACTTTGTCCGACCGTGTGTTTGAAACAGTTTCGGACAAGATCCGACGGACAAAATCCAACGGATTTGGTTGGCAGAATGTCCGACCGTGTGTACGGGGGCTAATACAATAGACTAAAAATGCACTGATTACTGTATAAATGACACTGGCAGCAAAGGGGTTAACCACTAGGGGGCAGTGTAGGGGTTAAGTGTGTGTGTGTTTTTTTAACTGTAGGGGGGCGTGGCTTGGCGTCTGACATCACTAATCGTCTTTCCCTATAACAGAGAACAGATGATCAGTGACAGCCTTAGTAGGAAGCACAAGGAGAGGTTTGTTTACACTTACCTCTCCTTGTTCTTCAGCTCTGTGACCCGATCCCGGGACACCAGCGGCGATCGGGTCCGCGGCCGCGGTCACGGAGCTCAGGACCGGGTCGCGAGTGTGCAGCCAAACGTGACCCCGGAGGGGGGATTCCAAAAAGCGTAAGTTCCATTTTTAAGTGGAACTCTGCTTTAAGTTAGCCAAAAAATAAGTTATCATTCAAACTACAAACTTTTTTCTTTTTCCGATATTCAGCTTCACAATGAATTTGTTTTTGCCATTTGCTTGCCAATTTGTTGAATGTATTTGCCTAAAAGCAGCGTCCATGTCTGGTTTACTTTACTGCATCACTTCCATTGTGTTTTATGATCATTGATGTGTCTTTGCTTTGTGTTTTTAGTGGAACTTTCCTTTGCTGATGCTGATCTGGAAGATGGCTCCAGCTTTGTGCTGCGGAAATACACTGGTGATAAAACCCGCAGAACAGACCCCTCTCACATCTCTCTACATGGGATCGCTAATAAAAGAGGTGGGACTGATAATTACTATCTATCTATCTATCTATCTATCTATCTATCTATCTATCTATCTATCTATCTATCTATCTATCTATCATCTATCATCTATCTATCCATAACAAATGTTTTGATACTCGCGGTAAAAACAATTTCTTGGAGTTTCATTAACCTCCCTGGCGGTCTGATTATGTCTGATTTTTGAATGTCAAAGCGGTACAATTGTTTTGCAATTTCCGACGGGAAAATGTGCGATCGGATTGTCGGAAAATCCGATCGTGTGTGAGCTCCATCGGGACTTTTTCCGTCTGAGTTTCCGACACAAAGTTTGAGAGCCGGATCTAAAATTTTCCGACAACAAAATCCGATCGTTTAAATTCCGATCATGTGTAGACAATTCCGAAGGACAAAGTGCCACGCATGCTCAGAAGAAATTACGAGACTAAAGCTATTGGCTACTGGCCCGTTTGTAGTCCCGTCGTACGCGTTCTACGTCACCGTGTTCTGAACGATCGGACTTTCCGACAACTTTGTGCGACCGTGTGTATGCAAGACAAGTTTGGGCCAAAATCCGTCGGAAAAAATCCGACGGATTTTGACGTCGGAATGTCTGACCGTGTGTACAGGGCATAAGGAATAACTCACTTAAATTGGAGGGCCACCCTAAAATAAAAGATGGCATTAAAATTCTTAAATATTTTTTTTTTTTAAATATAAAAAAAAATATTATATTACATTATATTATTACATTATATTATTATATATTATTATTATATACATTATATATTATATATTACATTATATACATTACATTATAATTATATTACATATTATTCAGTAGTGTAGTCAAATCAAAAACACTTAAAAATATAAAAAAATATATTATATTATTACATTATATTATTACATTATATATTAATATTATTATTACATTATATATTATATTATATATTACATTATATACATTACATTATAATTATATTACATATTATTCAATAGTGTAATCAAATCAAAAACACTTAAAAATATAAAAAAATATTATATTACATTATATTATTACATTATATATTAATATTATTATTACATTATATATTATGTTATATATTACATTATATACATTACATTATAATTATATTACATATTATTCAATAGTGTAATCAAATCAAAAACACTTAAAATGTGTCCAAACAAGGGTGCAAAATTACTAGTCACTGTAATACTAGACACTGCGTATTGGTTTAGTAAACATCGATGTAGCACCTGAAGGGGTTTACAGGTACGTGATGGACCACCCAAGGGTTAATATTGCAGACCACCACAGACCCCCCAGTACCGTGAGACACCTCAATGAACACGAAATACAAGAAGTGAGTTCAAAAGATGTCTGCTTTATTGGGCATGTATACAGCTTATATTTGGTGTTTGATGTTTAGGCAGGGTTGCTATCAAATTTAGTGGCCAGGCGATAGTTTCTTTGGCCAATTCTTAGAAGATCACACAGCATGGGTGCAGCCTGGAGATGGACAGAGTATAGAATGCTTATATAGTCCACAACAGGTGTATGCGGCCAATCACTACCACGCCCACCTGCTCGCACTTACAGCTGAGATGGATTTGAGTTGGGGAGAGCTGCCAGTAAAGCCGCTCGGTGCGGTATACAGACGCCGCACACAATCGGCGTACGGACCGGCGTGCCATCTGTCGCGACGTAATGACGGCAAGCGGGTGCGACCTGCGCTTCAGGCCGGTGTTCTGCCGAGAACTGTCCCCCCATCGAATAGTGTCCGCCTCGTACTGCGCAGGTGCAGCGCTTGCCCAGTACGGAGGACAAGGAGACGCCGAAAGTCTCTGAAGATGAGCGGCGCCTGCGCACTTAATAGTGCCTTCTGCCCTGAGTCCAGATTCAAGCCCCACCATGCAAGTGGACATACGGTAGCACTTAGTAACAGGACCCCTCGCCACACTTCGGGCAAGGCCTCGCTTCGCTCTACAATTTTTTAATCTGACTCCATGTCCACTTGGGGCTTGAACCTGGAGTGCCTCAGTGCGCAGGCGCCGTTCATCTTCGGAGACTTTCGGTGTCTTAAGCGCAGTACAGGGCGGACACTATCCGACGGGGGACAGTATTCGACAAGACACCGGTCCCCGGGCACGTGGAGCAGGCACAGGGAGGTGTGGCTGTGTCCCTCGTCATCCACCCCCCGATGTGCACAGGGGCCAAGATTGGCAGAGGACAGAGCGTGGACCGACAGGGTTGCTAAGCAACACCGTAAAGCCACGATGCATACCAATGCCAAAAACAGAGAGGCCCATGGGATGGAAACATTTGCCACGAGGTGAAAAGCAGCAAGTGGCCTGGGCATGCTGGGTGGACGATCACTGGGGAATGGAGGTAGAGCGTGCACGTCCATGACGATCGTGAAGGACAGGGCAGGGCTGGAGTCCACAAAACTCTGGAAAAAGAAAAAAATGCAATAAAAAAAAAAAACATGCAAAATATATATATGCAAAATAGCACAAGGAGATCAAAATGCAAATCTGTACAGTGATTACTAGACAAGGCAGAGAGAGAGGAAAAACTCATCATAGAGAATACTGATTATAATGGTACATTATTACAAAAGAAAATAAAATAAATGCGTATATGGCAAATCCCTATATTGAGAAAGGGAGAGTTGGAAAAAGAAGAATTATTTTTCCCAACCACCCAAAAACAATTTGCCATTATGTACAGGTATAACTTGTTGCCCCCATGGGATATAACATGACGCCCCCATGGGATATAACATGGCGCCCCCATGGGATATAACATGGCGCCCCCATGGGATATAACATGGCGCCCCCATGGGATATAACATGGTGCCCCCATGGGATATAACATGGCGCCCCCACATGGGATATAGCATGGCGCCGCCATGGGATATAACATGGTACCCCCATGGGAGATAAGGATTCTTCGATTTCATGCTCAAAATGTGGCGATATGCTCTTTTCCAAAACTCTTGAATGGTTTTACCCACATAGAAAGAGCGGCACTCAAAGGTCAGGAGATATACCACGTCGATCGTTTTACAGTTTGCATAGTGTCTGTGCCTAAAAACTGCACCAATAGGTAAACAAATTGTCTTGGCGGTGCACATATATTGGCCATAATTGCACCCACCCACAACAAAAGGTGCCAGGATACTCACAAGGGTCTTTACTGGTACTGCCCTTGAATTCACTGTGTACCAATTGATCACCGACCGATTTTGCAGGTTTGTAAGTGATGGCTGGTTTATCTGGCACAAAAGGGCTGAGGGTGGAGTCCATGCTCAGCAAATTACCAGTATTTTGCCATGATCCTCCTGACCTGTGAGTGCTGACTACAAAATCGGGTTATTAACTGCTTGGTGACGTCGTTCTTGCATTTTTTGGGGGCATAGAGAAGAGAATGATAATCACAAAAGGGGTATTGGCGCTGCTAGAAAACTGCATAAAGGTCACCTACTCAGGACAACTAATGAATAGGTAAACAGTGAGAAATGGGTGTGTAAAACAAAAATCCCTATGTGATACAATGAATCATATAGAAAGCCAATACAAAGCAAATGATACTAAAAGATCCTATTCTGATGGCCACGCCTCAGACGACATCCTTTTTTTTTTTTATTAAATAACATTTCTAATCATATGAAGTTAATAACAAGAGCCCCCTTTAAATCAGATTCCACAGAGTTCCCCTTTTACATCTAAACTTGCAGAGTTCCTTTTCACTGTAAGGGGGGACTCTGCAGACTCTGATGTAAGGGAGAACTCTGGGGACTCCAACATAAGGGATGCTCTGATGTACAGAGAGGACTCTGATGTAAAGGGGGAACACTGTGGCCTCTGGTGTAAAGGGGGACTCTGATGTAAGGGGTGCTCTGAGAACCCTAATTTACATTAGTGTACTCACTCAGAGGCAGGAGAGAGAAGGGGGAGACTTCAGTCACAGATAGAGATGGATGGTGAGCTCACTCACCCCTTGGCAGTCAGCACCTCTCATCCAGATGTATCTGAGGCTGCTGGACTTCAAATTAGCGGCCCCAACTTTCCTTTTCTAAGGAGTGTGGGCAGACACAGAGGGGTAGGGGTGGGAGGAAGAGGTGCAGATCGAGCCCTCTCTCCTCTCCTGTCTGTGTGTGTGTTTGGGGGGAGGGCTTTGGGCAGCATGAAAAAGAGTGCAACAGACACTCTCAGCTTAGACAACTGCAGCCAGCAACCCTGCTGGGAAGCCATAGTCCAGTCTGAATAATGTGCCCGGGTTTCAGGCAGTCTGAAACCCGGACGCGTGATTCCAAACCCGAACTGTCTGGGTGAATCCCGGACAGGTGGCAACCCTACTCCCCGCCAGTAAGGGACTTAGTGGGAGGAGGCCGCAAAGGACAAAATAGAGAGCTAACCTCTTGACGCCCACAGAACGCAAATATACAGCTTCTCGGCGGGTGAGCCTTGGTGCCGAGCAGTCGTATATATTTGAGTACTGCATTACAATAACAGCTGTGCTGAGAGCGCACACCCTGCGCGCTCCCAGCGGCTAATGGAAAATTCCCAATCGCTGCTTGCAATCTGGAGCTTTCCGATCATGTGACGGCCGTGACAGCCAATTATAGTGATCACATCATCGTAAAACCCTGCCCCGCCTTCTGCCATCTGAAACCACTTAAAGGGCCAGGAGGTTGAAGGTAGAAGAGTTGAGGGGGACTGAGTGAGAGGGTGGTAATGTTTGGCAGTATGGGTGCATGGATTGTATTTTTTGGAGGGGCAGATTTATACTGGGTGAAGCCTTGCTGGGACTTTGCCTTATGCCACAGACGTTCAAGTGTGCGGCTACCACTTCTGGGATCTCCGGTGTCTTCTGTTTGCCAATATTTATAGCTCTTTGTCTTTCTGTTCTTGCAGGCCGGGTTCCCTCCAGGAGTTGTTAATATAGTGCCAGGATATGGACCAACCGCTGGAGCTGCCATCTCCCACCACCCCAACATAGACAAAGTCGCTTTCACTGGTTCCACAGAGGTTAGTAAAATAAACACTAGAAATAAATGAGCGTGGCAAACATACAAGAGGGGCCATTTAAAGTGATCATAGTTACATAGTAGGTGAGGTCGAAAAAGCACACAAGTCCATCAAGTCCAACCTATGTGTGTGATTATATAAAATCTAATATATATCAAAGTCTACATTTTTAGTATCCATTATATCAGCTGGCCTGATTGCTTACCTGGTCTGCCGCTTGTTCTTCTTTAATCACTTCAATACCAGGCACTTACACCCAGGGGCAGACTGACCATTCGGGTACTCGGGCACTGGCCAAGGGCCCCATGCCACTAAGGGGCCCCATCAGGGTTGCCAGCCTCAATAAAACCAGGGACAGTATGTAAAAATCTGTGTTTTTAAAAAAATCCCAAGATTATAGCTGCTCCGTCCCTCCAGTACCTTTTCGGGGTGTGAATGTGTATTCTTTGTGTGTATACTGTATGTGTGTGTATGTATACTGTGTGTCCCCATAATCTATTGCCCTGGGGGGCCCCATCATCTCCTATTGCCTGGAGGGCCCCCATAATCTCCTATTGCCCAGGAGCCCCATAATCTTCTCCTATTGCTCGGGGACCCCATAGTCTCCTATTGCCCGGGGGCCCCCATGAGTTGTCAGTCCGCCCCTGCTTACACCCCCTTCCTGCCCAGGCCATTTTTCAAGTGCTGTCACAGTTTGAATGACAATTGCGCGGTCATGCAAATAATCATGTGATATTTTTATAATTTTCTTCACACAAATAGAGCTTTCTTTTGGTGGTATTTAATCACTACTGTTTGTTTTTTTTTCCAAAAAAATAAGACCAACAATTTAGAAAAAATTAAAAAAGTTTTTCTTCTGTCAGTACATTTTGTAAATAAGTAAATTTTCTCCTTCACTGATGGTCGCTGATGAGGCAGCACTGATAGGCTGCGCTGATGGCACTGATGAGGTGGCATTTATGGGCACTGATGATGCTGCACTTATGGGCACTGATTAGGTGGCACTGATGAGGAGGCAGAAATATGCTGCACTTTGTGGCACTGATGAGCACTGGTGGTCACTGGGCACAGTTAGGTGGCACTGGTGGGCACAGATATGTGGCACTGGTGGGCACAGATAGGCAGCACTGGTAGGCACGGATAGGCATTGATAGGTGGCATTGATGGGAAGTAGTGATGAGCATTGATGGGCAGCAGTGATGGGCATTGATTGCTGGCACTTGTGGGCACAGATTGGTGCCAATTGTGGGCACTGGTTTGGTACTTATTGCTGGCAGTGGCATTGCTGGCACTTTTAATCAGGGCACTGATGATCAGTGCCCTGATTACATTCCTAGATGTCCTCTGTGAGGAGATGCAGCTGACCAGCTTTCCTCTCGTCACACTTTGTCAGTGTGAGGCGAGGAGCGCCGATTACCGGCATCTCTGTGTTTACATGTAACTGGGTGCGATTGGACACAACCGATCACATGGTTAAAGAGCTGCGGCCATGGCTCTTTACACAGATCAGGGTCGCGCCGCGTCCTAGCAACACGGCATGGCTGCCGCGCTGTGACACCCCCCCCCCCTATCCCGGGTCGCACAAGGGCGGTTGCTCTGGCAGGCCATCATATGACGGTGTCCCAGAACAAGGCAGGCTAGTGATAGAGAGGAACTGCAGTTTGTATGCTCACATTATCTGTAATAAAAACATCTTTTTCATTCTGAAGCTTTCCTCCAACCACTTTGCATATTATTTTATATATACTGAGATTCTGTACTAGAGGTCAACCGATATATCGGCTGATATTTGGCGTTTTTTAATTAATCGGCATCGGCCGATTGTGCTGTTAAAAAAGGCTGATGATATATTCAGCGCGACTTGCAAATGACTTCAGTAATAGAAGTCAGTGCAAGTTGCCTGGAGACTTGAGTGAAGTGACTTGTCTCCTCTCTGGGCAGTCTGCCAAGAAAAGATCAAAAAGATACAATGTTTACACTTCTGAATGAATGAACTCAACTCAGCGTGTAGAGTTCTCAGTTTAACCATTTAAAGACTAAATCTTTTTTGACACTTGATGCTTACAAATAAAAATCCTGTATTTTGTGCTAGAAATTCACTTAGAACCCCCAAAACTTATATATATATTTTTAGCAGAGATCCCAGGGAATAAAATAGCGGTTGTTGCAATATTTTATGTCACACGGTATTTGCGCAGCGGCCTTTCAAACTCAATTTTTTTGGGGAAAAAATACACAGATTAAAAAAAAAAAAAAAACAGTAAAGTTAGCCCATTTTTTTTCATCCAAAAGTTTTGATTACCTGTTTTTGTGTAATATATATAAAATATATATATATATATATATATATATATATAAAAATTATATATTTCATTCTAAATTATACATACAAGTGAACTGTTTGGATGTTTGTTTTGTTAAATAAATGTAAGAAATTTTCTGTATCACTTAAGGCTGCTTTCACACTGGAGCGAGCAGGCGTTGACGGTAAAATGCTGCCAGTTTTAGCGGCGCTTTACCGTCATTTTAGCGGTGCTATTCGGCTGCTAGCGGGGGAACTTATAATCCAGCTAGCGGCCCAGCAAGGGGTTAAATGTGCCCGTGAAGCGCCGCTGCCAAATCGCATTGCAGGTGCTTCGGCAGCGGTGCCCATTCATTTCAATGGGCAGGAGTGGTGGAGGAGCGGTATACACCACTCCAAAGATGCTGCTTGCAGGACTTTTTTTTAATGTCCTGCCAGCGCATCTCCTCAGTGTGAAAGCACTCGGGGCTTCCACAAAGACTGCAGGGGAGCCGTTTTGCAGGCACTTTACAGGCGCTATTTTAAAGCGCCTGAAAAACGCCCCAGTGGGAAAGGTGTCTAACTGTTAGATTTTATGAGATGAAGGGGAAAAAAGAAATAAATAATCGGCATCATATATCGGCCATCGGCCGTGGCGATTTCTAAATATCGGTATCGGCATCGGCCAGAGAAAAACCCATATCGGTCGACCTCTATTTTGTACTTGCCAAATCCATAGCTCCCAACTGTCCCTGATTTTGAGGGAATGTCCCTGATTTGGAGCAATGTCCCTCTGTCCCTCTTTCCTCCTCATTTGTCCCTCATTTTGGTCTGATATATATATTTGTATATAAAATTAACTTTTTATCTTTGAAAAGTGATTCTCAGTGATAAAACTTTCATCTAATTTTTGAATTGCTGCATATGTCAATTTTAAAAGCCAATATAAAGGAATAGTAGTGGTATGGCAGGGTGTGGGCAGAAGGAAAGAATTTGTTTCCAGAAGTCTGTGCCCAGTTTGAAAAGTGGTGGTGATGAGCTCTACTATGGGCTGCTACCTCGGTGTTTGTCCTTACTGTGTGAGGTAGAAGAAAGGAGGATAAAGAGTGCCTGGTGATCCAGCGTTGGCCCTCTTTTCGTTTGAATGGCCCTCATTCAAAACGAAAAGAGGGCCAACACTGGGCTGAAGGGCTGTGTGTCTGCAGGGGACAGCGCCGGAGATGAAATCCACATGCCAAAGGCACCCTACAACAGGACCATTCCACTACTATTTTTGCTAGCAGCCCTGATGAAGGGGGAGTCTCTAGTCCCCCAAAATGCTTTGGGATCTTTTTATTGCTGAAACTACAAATAAAAAACAATTTAATTACTTCTTTGATCCCCGGGCGCTCCTTTATCCTCATTTCTTCTACATGTACACAGGGGTCAGTGAGCCAGAGTGTATTAAGGACAGAAAGGTTGGGTTTTATTGCATTTACAAAATGAGGTCCATGGCAAGCCTTGGATTGGTCTCATGACGGCTCTACCTTCATAGGGTATAGTCCAATCTAAGGGACTCTGCCATCATATACAATAGGAATACCTATTGTAATTATCTATAGATGACGCAGGTGTTGCCGTTCTGTTGAAGTTGATATGTAATCTATCTGCACACAGGTTGGCAAACTGATTAAAGAAGCCGCTTCTGCCAGCAATTTGAAGCGCGTCACCCTGGAGCTCGGTGGCAAAAATCCATGTATTGTGTTTAAAGACGCCGACAGTGAGTTGCATCCGATACATTTTTATTTTTTTAAACAATCAAAATTGTATTAAAGTATTTAAACATTTGTTACATTACTAACATTAGAACAGAAACGACTTCCTGCACACTGTGTGAGATTCATGTGCCAATGTTATGTGACCAGCGCTGCAAGGCAGAAGTGCCAACCACTAAGCCACTGTGCTGCCCAATGTGGTCCTATTCAACAAGTAAAATGTATAACAACAAGTACTGTATTTTTCCGTGTCTAATGCTGCATACACTCGATCGGAATTCTCGTCGGAAAAAAGCTCTGATGGTTTTTCCCGTCGGAATTTCCAACAGAATTCCGCTCAAACTGTCTTGCCTACACACCGTCACACCAAATTCCGTCCACCAAGAACGCGGCGACGTACGACGGGACTGGAAAAAGGAAGTTCATTACCCAGTAGCCAATAGCTTCCGTCTCGTAGTTGAGCATGCGTGAGTTTTTGCGCATCGGAATTGCATATGGGAATTTCCGATAGAAAGTTTTTCCGCCAGGAAAATTGAGAACATGCTATCAAATTTTTGCTGGCGGGAATTCGGACAGCTAAATTCCGATGGAGCATACACACGGTCGCATTTTCTGATGAAAAGCTCTCATCTGTCTTTTGCTGGCCAAAAATTCCGATCTCGTGTATGCGGCATAAGAAGCTACTTTTGTCTAAAATCATTCGACTAAAAATTGAGGGTCATCTTATTAATGGAAGTAAGCCGAGGAGAGAACCGCGCGGTTGCGAAACTCCCCGTGCCTTGTCTCTGCAAACAGGCTTCCTCCAATCACTGGCCTCCAATAGCTAGCCTCCAATCACTGGCCTCCAATCACGAGCAAAACGGACGATAGCTTGTCTCTGCAAACAGGCTTCCTCCAATCATGAGCCTTATGTAACTGGCATCCAAACTGATTGGAACACATCCCGTTGGAGGTGGAGAGGCACCTGGTATTATTGTGAAAATTCATGAGAAGGGATGGATGAATGAAGACATTATGGCCATTTGTATACAAATGTGTGAAACAATCAGCGCCACAATAATAATTAATCAAGTGCAAAATTGCAGCCGCTATACACTTTAAGTGAAATCACTACAATTTAAAATAATAAAAAAAAATAAAAAAAAAATATATATATATATATATATATATATATATATATATATATATAATGTGTGTGTGTGTGTATATGTGTATATATATATATATATATATATATATATATATATATATATATATATATATATATAATTTTTTTTTTTAAGTGTAGTAATTTCACTTAAAGTATATAGCGGCTAATATATATATATATATATATATATATATATATATATATATATATATATATACTGTGTGTGTATATATACATATATAATGTGTACCAAAAGACACACACACATACACACAGTGCAGCGCTACTACAGTGATAATTCAATGCTATATCAAGTGCTATGTATACATGCAATAAAATTAAAAATCATCAATAATGTCATAGTAAACGTCCCATAAATCAATATCAATCTTGATAGTAGTGCTCCAGTGTTATTATCATATCACCGTGCTTCTCAATAATTCTTATTGCTTGTACACACCACCACCACCAGCTTTTTAACCACTTCACCCCCGGACCATTTGGCTGCCCAAAGGCCAGAGCACTCTTTGCGATTCGGCACTGCGTCGCTTTAACTGACAATTGCGCAGACGTGCGACGTTGTACCCAAACAAAATTGATGTCTTCCCCCCCCCCCCCCCCCACAAATAGAGCTTTCTTTTGGTGGTATTTGATCACCTCTGCGTTTTTTATTTTTTGCGCTACAAACAAAAAAAACAGAGACAATTTTGAAAAAAAAAAACATTATTTTTTTCTTTTTTGCTATAATAAATATCCCCAAAATATCCCCCAAAAATATATAAAAAAAAACATATTTCTCCCTCGGTTTAAGCTGATACGTATTCTACATATTTTTGGTAAAAAAAAAATCGCAATAACCGTTTATTGATTGGTTTGCGCAAAAGTTTTCACATCTACAAAATAGGGGATAGTTTTATGGCATTTTTTTTTTTTTTTTTTCATTCATAATGGTGGCAATCAGTAATTTTTATCGTGACTGCAACATTATGGCAGACACATCGGACACTTTTGGCGCTATTTTGGGACCATTCACATTTATACAGCGATCAGTGCTATAAAAATGCACTTGTTACTGTGTAAATGACACTGGCAGGGAAGGGGTTAACCACTAGGGGGCGATGAAGGAGAAGGGATCTCACCGCTCCAGGAGCACACATGCAGGCTGTAAACTGTCTCTTCGGATGGGAAGCCACATGTGCTGGCTATTACCACTAGCAACAGATGAAAAACAAGCTCTGGACTGCCGCACTCTTCAGAAGACCACTTTCTTTTATTGGAAAATCACATCCCAGCTCAACAAACACAGCGAACAAGGGAAAATTGCTGACGTTTCGCACTAGCTGTAGTGCTTATTCATAGCCACTACAGCTAGTGCGAAACATCAGCAATTTTTCATTTTTCGCTGTGCTTGTTGAGCTGTGATGTGATTTTCCAATAAAAGAAAGTGGTCTTCTGAAGAGTGCTGCAGTCCAGAGCTTGTTTTTCGTCTGTCACCTACGTCAATGTCTGTCACCACGTCAATGACGGGGTTAAGTGTGACCTAGGGAGTGATTCTAACTGTAGGGGATGGGCTACAGCACACATGACCGCAATCACTGCTCTCGAAGACAGGGAGTAGTGATCTCTGTCCTGTCACTAGGCAAAACAGGGAAATGCCTTGTTTACAGAAGCATCTCCCCGTTCTACCTCTCCGTGACTCGATCGCGGGCGCCCGGCGGACATCGATCGCGGGACCTTCGGTCACAATGACGGAGAACGCAGCGCCGCATCTTAAAGGGGGCCTGTACGCCCTTTTGCCCACCAGTGCCATTCTGCCGACGTATATCAGCGTGCGCTGGTCGGGAAGCGGTTAAAGTAGAACTAAAGGCAAACCTTTTTATTGGATGGAGTATGGGAGTGTTATGACCCCTGTCCAGGTTCATTTTATGGCCTCTGTGTCCTGTTGGGGAGATTTCCATTCCTGTCCCATAGCCAGAACAGGAAGTGAGAGGAAATCCCTCCCAAGTGAGGGAATCCCAGTGTGTCATCAGAGCTAGTGTCCCCAATGGAAGATTTCCCCCATTACTGTTCTGGAGACAGGGCCGGACTGGGACAGAAATTTGTCCCTGGACTTCATCCAGACCGGCCCACTTACATTTTAAGTGTCCCATCAGCAGCCCCCTTACATCAGAGTGTCCCACCAGCACCCCCTTACATCAGAGTGTCCCACCAGCACCCCCTTACATCAGAGTGTCCCACCAGCACCCCCTTACATCAGAGTGTCCCATCAACAGCACCCCCTTACATCAGAGTGGCCCACTGAGCCATCGGCCCACCGGGAAACTCCCTGTAGTCCAGATTGCCAGTACATGCCAGTCTGGAGACAACCTAAAATTTTCGGATTTTCTTTCACTTTTGGTAAAAATGGTTAACAGGACATATAGGGTGAATCTCTCTAATGGGGGCACGGAATGCAATAAAAAAAAAAAAACTGCCAGGTTTTCTAATGTTTCTCCACTCTATCCAAAACGAAAAAAAAAATAAAAAATTTTGCCTTTAGGTATACTTTAACTAATGGAAGAAGATGCTTTCCTAATGCTCCAATCCAATGTTCTCTGTCTTGCAGTGGAGCTGGCTGTGGAATGTGCCCATCAAGGAGTTTTCTTCAACCAAGGCCAGTGCTGCACGGCAGCCTCCAGGGTCTACGTGGAGGAATCCGTGTACCCAGAGTTCGTGAGACGCAGCGTGGACTATGCCAAGAGACGGATTCTCGGAGATCCATTTGATTTCAAAACAGAACATGGTCCTCAGGTACGGCCAGAGCCACATATAGAAATATATACAGTATCTCACAAAAGTAAGTACACCCTACACATTTCTGTAAATATTTTCTTCTATCTTTTCATGTGACAACACTGAAGATGACACTTGGCTACAATGTAAAGTAGTGAGTGTACAGTTTGTATAACAGTGTAAATTTGCTGTCCCCTCAAAATAACTCAACACACAGCCATTAATGTCTAAACGGCTGGCAACAAAAGTGAGTACACTCCTAAGTGAAAATGTCCAAATTGGGCCCAAATGTCAATATTTTGTGTGGCCACCATTATTTTCCAGCACTGCCTTAACCCTCTTGGGCATGGAGTTCACCAGAGCTTCACAGGTTACCACTGGAGTCCTCTTCCACTCCTCCATGACGACATCACGGGGCTGGTGGATGTTAGAGAGCTTGCGCTCCTCCACCTTCCTTTTGAGGATGCCCCACAGATGCTCAATAGGGTTTAGGTCTGGAGACATGCTTGGCCAGTCCATCACCTTTACCCTCAGCTTCTTTAGCAAGGCAGTGGTCATCTTGGAGGTTTGTTTTGGGTCGTTATCATGTTGGAATACTGCCCTGCGGCCCAGTCTCTGAAGGGAGGGGATCATGCTCTGCTTTAGTATGTCACAGTACATGTTGGCATTCATGGTTCCATCAATGAACTGTAGCTCCCCAGTGCCGGCAGCACTCATGCAGCCCCAGACCATGACACTCCCACCACCATGTTTGACTGTAGACAAAACACACTTGTCTTTGTACTCCTCACCTGGTTGCCACCACACATGCTTCACACCATCTGAGCCAAATACGTTTATCTTGGTCTCATCAGACCACAGGACATGGTTCCAGTAATCCATGTCCTTAGTCTGCTTGTCTTCAGCAAACTGTTTGTGGTCTTTCTTGTGCATCATCTTTAGAAGAGGCTTCCTTCTGGGATGACAGCCATGCAGACCAATTTGATGCAGTGTGCGGCATATGGTCTGAGCACTGACAGGCTGACCTCCCACCCCTTCAACCTCTGCAGCAACGCTGGCAGCACTCATACGTCTATTTCCCAAAGACAACCTCTAGATCTGACGCTAAGCACGTGACCTCCACTTCTTTGGTCAACCATGGTGAGGCCTGTTCTGAGTGGCACCTGTCCTGTTAAACCGCTGTATGATCTTGGCCACCGTGCTGCAGCTCAGTTTCAGGGTCTTGGCAATCTTCTTATAGCCTAGGCCATCTTTATGTAGAGCAACAATTCTTTTTTCAGATCCTCAGAGAGTTCTTTGCCATGAGGTGCCATGTTGAACTTTCACTGACTAGTATGAGAGAGTGAGAGCGATAACACCAAATTTAACACATCTGCTCCCCATTCACACCTGAGACCTTGTAACACTAACGAGTCACATGACACAGAGGAGGGAAAACAGCTAATTGGCCCAATTTGGACATTTTCACTTAGGGGTGTACTCACTTTTGTTGCCAGCGGTTTAGACATTAATGGCTGTGTGTTGAGTTATTTTGAGGGGACAGCAAATTTACACTGTTATACAAGCTGTACACTCACTACTTTACATTGTAGCAAAGTGTTATTTCTTCAGTGTTGTCACATGAAAAGATAGAAGAAAATATTTACAAAAATTTGAGGGGTGTACTCACTTTTTTGAGATACTGTATAATTGTAGTGTACCAATCCACCCCCTCCATCTTCTATCAGTAATCTGGTGGTCTTGGGATGTCCCACCTTTGAACCTGGGGCACAGAGATGGTGTTTTCAACAGTTGCAATTGTGACTCAGTGCCATGCTCCAGGGGGCCCATGCATTTGCATTGGTTCATATGATAAATAGCGCCGCTTTAGTTACTGTTTTATTTAAAAACTCACCTTATATTCCTTATGCTCGGGCGTTCCCATCTTGCTTGTGGGCAGGCGAAGCATAAACTTGCGGGATTCGGTGCAGCCGAATAAACCAGCCTGCCCATTCTCGCGCATGCGCAGTAAGCTCATTTAGCAGCGATTCCAGCCCTCGGCGCTGCCCGCTGACTCCTGGGAAATGAGGACGCACATCTCCCAGGAGCACTAGTGAACACAGGTGCAGAGGGAAATGATGTCATGGAGATGCAGAGAGGAAGGGGGCAGATTACAAGGGACCCCATTGCAACAGCCCTGAAAAAGTATGTAAAAAAAAAAATGCTGATGCTTTTTGCAGTTGATTAATGTAAAGTTAATTTTGTGTGTGGAGCTCCACTTTAAACTGAACGGGTTTTCTTACAAGGTGATCGTTTACAATCACTTTAATCTCATTTCTCTGTCTCAAAGGTGAAACATCTTTTTAGACCCCTGATATCTAGCCAAAGCCCCACAACAGGGGTCCTAAAAAAAAAAATTATATATATATATATATATATATATATATATATACATACATATATATATATATATATATATATATATATATATATATATATATATATATATATATATATATATATATATATATATAATAAATAAATAATAATAATAAAATTGTAAGCAAAAAAAAATGAAATGGTAAAAAAAAAAAAAAAAAAAAGAAAGAAAGAAAAAACACAATAAAAAATACTGACACCAGTGGCAGAACAACCAGGCCACACTTGCGTCTCTGGCGTTCTGCCATTGGGGGTCGGGGGGGCTTTTTTGTTTTTTTGCACCAGGGCCCTGAAGGTTCTAGTTACACCTCTGCTGGAACACCTTTCCTGCTGCTTCTTAAGCCTTCGTACACACGATCTGATTTTCCGTCGGGAATTGTGTGATGACAGGCTGTTGGCGGAAAATCCAACCGTTTGTACGCTCCATCGGACAGTTGTTGTCGGATTTTCCGCAGACTAATGTTGAATGGCAGGCTTTAAAATTTTCCGCGGACAAATGTCTTTTGTCGGATTTTCCGAGCGTGTGTACACAAGTCCATCGGACAAAAGTCCGAAGTACAAACGCGCATGCTCGGAAGCACGGACGAGCCGGAAGCGGTCGGTCTTGTAAACTAGCGTTCGTAATGGAGAATTAACATTCGTGACGCGGAAAATTATGAAATCTCCAAATGCAGCGCACAATTCTCTTCCTCTTTAATGGGATAATAATGAAGCTGCTTTGCTGGTGATACTGATGGAGTTATTGCAAACTGATTTTCAAAGGCTTTTTTTTTCTAGTGATATCAAGAATAATAATATTATTATGGGTTTTTTGTTTTTTCTGGGCAAGTTGTTGCAAAGGCAAACCATTATCCTGTTGTTTTTAAGATCAAAGATACAACTATGATGTATCTTTGATAACTTTAACTATAACTTTTGATAACTTGTTAACTTTACATTGTATTTTTTAAAATGTAACTGCCTACTCCCAAAGTGTCATTTGAAGTAAAACACACAGCCAAGTATTATTCTCCACAATATTTTTATTGTGCATTAAAAAAAGAAAACAAATAAAATTAGACATGCTATCTGCCAATAGAACTTAACCAAAAAATGCATTCTGTGCATCCAAAAATATAGAAAATATACCAAATCAAATCATTATTATTCAACCAAAAAATAAAATAAAAGCCCCATGCATGTGTCCGGCTTCTTAATATAGGAGGTCACCAATGCCAAGAGTTGGTGAAAGCAGGGGTCCGTCATCCGGAGATAATTCCGAAAATCATCCGGATTATTCTCCTGGAGCTCCCGCAGCAAAGGCATATGACATAATTGGTCACGATTAATAAAGCAACCAGTTTTTGGTCCAAGAAATCCTCCTCCTCCTATTCATGGACTGGAGTTGGGTCAAAGCAATAACTCCAAGGCCAATTGTAAATAGCACGTTATCTCTTCCGGTTCTGCAACATGGCTGGTTGACGAACGGCCGTTCAGAAACAAACTTAAATGAGCGAAATGAAAAGCGCCAAATGAAAAGCGCCAAATGAAAAGCACGAATCAACACTCACCGAACTTCTACTAACACGAAATTAGCAGAAGGAGCCCAAAGGGTGGCGCTAAAGAGCTGAAAAACCACGTAGTATGTCACTACGTTCGTGTTTGTTGGCCGACAATTCCTTGCCGTTTGTATGCAAGACAAGTTCCTGGCCAACGTCCTCAGGACAAAAGTCTGAGGTTTTTGTCTGCGTAAAATCCGATCGTGTGTACGAGGCTTTGGAGTTAAGCCTTTTTGGCCAACTTGAGTCTTTTTGATCAGGTTGAGTTGGAGTGCTCACCACCATGTGGTCTCCAGTGATCATAATTGTGAATGTGACTTTTCTGTTGGGTTCTCTTAGATTGACCAGGAGCAATTCGATAAAATTTTGGAGTACATTCAAAGCGGGAAAGATGAAGGAGCCAAACTGGAGTGTGGTGGATCCGCCGTTGGAGAGCGAGGATTTTTCATTAAGCCCACTGTCTTCTCCGAGGTGACCGACGACATGAGGATTGCCAAAGAAGAGGTAATCTAGTCTAATGCACGCCATGTACAGTAATGTGTCCCAAATAGTCTTCTTTCATTCAGGTAGAAGGTTCTCTACCTCCCCTCTGAAAAGTGATCCATGGTGGAATGCTTTTTCAGTTACTGCTGCCTCTTTAACCACTTTCAGACTGGGACCATTTTGCTGGTCAAAGACCAGAGCACTTTTTGCGATTCGGCACTGCGTCGCTTTAACTGACAATTGCGCGGTCGTGCGACATGGCTCCAAAACAAAATTGATGTCCTTTTTTTCCCACAAATAGATCTTTCTTTTGGTGGTATTTGATCACCTCTGCGGTTTTTATTTTTTGCGCTGTAAACAAAAAAATAGCGTCAATTTTGAAAAAAATATTTTTTTACTTTGTTCTATAATAAATATCCCCAAAAAATATATAAAAAATATATTTTTTTGCCTCAGTTTAGGCCGATACGTATTCTACTACATATTTTTGGTAAAAAAATCGCAATAAGCGTTTATTGATTGGTTTGCGCAAAAGTTATAGTGTTTACAATATAGGGGATAGTGTTATGGCATTTTTATTAATATTTATTTTTTTACTAGTAATGGCGGCTATCAGCGATTTTTTTTTTTTATTGTGACTGCGACATTATGGCGGACACGTCGGATATTTTTGACACATTTTTGGGACCATTGTCATTTATACAGAAATCAGTGCTATACAAATGCACTGATTCCTGTGTAAATGACACTGGCAGTGAAGGGGTTAACCAGGAGGTGGCAGTGTAGGGGTTAAGTGTGTCCTAGGGGCGTGTTTCTAACAGTGGGGAGCTGGTTGTGTTTTACAGATCACTGATCTCTGCTCCAATCACAGGGAGCAGAGATCAGTGTCACTTGTTGCTAGGCAGAACGGGGAGATGCTGTTTACATCAGCATTCCCCATTCAGCCTCCCCGTGAGACGACTGCGGGTATCCCCATGGCGATCGAGTTTGCAGGACCCGCGATCAGACTCACGGAGGTCCCGACCGGCACGCGTGTGCGATGGCATGGCGGCAAATTCAAAGGGACATACCTGTACGCCCATTTGCCTCTCTGTGCCATTCTGCCGACGTACATCGTCGTGTGCCGGTCGGGAACCGGTTAATACCTTTTTTTTGTCGTAATCCAATGGAGGATTTCACATCGACCACGTTTGGCATGTAGTTGAGGCGTAAACCCATTGAGTGCCATGGGCAAGTTTGGCAAGTGCCATTGACACGCCAAAGTTAAAACTGGATCCGAGCAGCCACCATGTCATGCTGTAAGTCGTCGGTTAGGGTGGGATGGTAAAACACGCATCAACTGCTTATTTTTTATTTTTTACTGGCCACTTGTGTGAACCTAAATCAGTATTAAACCAAAAATGTAATCTATTGCAACTTACTAATCATTAGATGTGGTGGCTGCATTCGTTTTCCCTTTTTAGTCTCCCCCCCCCCCCCCTCTGTTTTCACCTGGTGAACTGGCCAGTAACACACACGTCCTGTATTAGAGAAGCCCCACTCTGGAGGAAGGAGCACAGGAGGGCACCTTTGGACAGCAGAATTGTCAGTCTGGGGGGGAGGGGAGTGTTAGATGCACTAGCAGATTTAGATACACTAACAAATTGAAGTCAAGCTCCTGCTCAAATGTTAGAAGCAGTTACAGGAGCAGGTTTTTTTTTTGGTTTTTTTGGGTGGATAAAGGTTTTTACCTACATAAATAAATAAAAGTTGACCTTTGTAAGCACTCCTGTCAGAAGTAAATGGTTTGTCGCAACCCTCTAGCTGCTACATCTGCCGGACAGCTTGATCTGTTGAAAAACCACAGACTTAGGCTGGCCATACATTATACAATTTACCTTTTCGGTTTACCAAAACCATATATGAGGTCAAACCTAAACACTTTAGATGTGTATGCAATCAGGCAGGCAACTACATAGTTGAAGGTAAATGAAAAGGAAATTGAATAAGAAAATTGTATAATGCATGGCCAGCTTTACTGGTTGGATCACCAGGTGAAAATAAAGGAAAGAAAGCCTAAAAAAAACAAAAACAAATGCAGCCATCACATCGGTAAGCTGCAATATGATAAATGTTTTCATTTGGATTTAATACCGCTTTGACCTTACTATTTATTTTATAGAAATATATCAAACGATTACATACCTTGCCCCATGCAGGCATATTTACTAGATGACGTTTAGATGGCATCTATATACACTAATTTGTCAAAAGTATTGGGACGCTGGCCTTTACACACACATGAACTTTAACGGCATCCCAGTCTTATGCCCCGTACACACGGTCGGATTTTCAGATGGAAAATGTTCGATGGGAGCTTTTTGTCGGAAATTATGACTGCGTGTAGGCTCCATCGGAAATTTTCTGTCGGAATTTCCGACACACAAAATTTGAGATGTGGATCTCAAATTTTCCCACAACAAAATCTGTTGTCGGAATTTGCTTTGTGCACTGGTCCAAATCATTAAGTGGAATTTGTTTTTCAGGGGTTGGCCCTTTAGTTCCAGTGAAGGGAACTCTTAAGGCATCAGCATACCAAGACATTTTGGACAATTTCATGCTCCCAACTTTGTAGGAACAGTTTGGGGACGGCCCCTTCCTGTTCCAATATGACTGCCCACCAGTGCACAAAGCAAGGTCCATAAAGACATGGATGAGCGAGTTTGGGGTGGAGGAACTTGACTGGCCTGCACAGAGTCCTGAACCCGATAGAACACCTTTGGGATGAATTAGAGCGGAGACTGTGAGCCGGGCCTTCTCATCCAACATCAGTGCCTGACCTCACAAATACGCTTCTGGAAGAATGGTCAAACATTCCCATAGACACACTCCTAAACATTGTGGATGTGGAATGTATGTTCCTTTTTGATCAAGGTGGTAAATAAGCGTCTTTCTCTGGATTGGTATGAGTTACTCATCTCACAATGTATATCCCGCAGATCTTTGGACCTGTCCAGTCCATCCTGAAATTTAAAAGCATAGATGACGTGATCAAGAGGGCCAACAACACGGAGTATGGACTGACGGCCGCTGTCTTCACCGAGAGCCTGGATAAAGCATTGAGTGTGGCCAATGCCCTGCAGTCTGGAACAGTGTGGTGGGTATCAGTGACTTCAGAGCAGGGCCGTCTTTAATATTGATTGGACCCTGGGAAAACATTTTCTTGGCCCCCCCATACAGTTTCACTCTCCATCTGCTCTGAGACATACAATAAATAGCAGCTAGACTTAAAATCTGTTTACTGTATCAGATCAGGAAGCGATTGCGGTTGGTTGCCAGAGGTTATACTGACTGGTTGCTAGAGGTTACATCACACATTACGGCTCACTGATTAGTTGCTAGACGTAACAGCACATGATTTCTGCTTGTTGATTGGTTACTAGAGATTACTCTACAGCAATACCCCTCAGTGATTGGTTGCTAGAGGTTACAGCACATCTCCTCACTGCAGGGGGCATGATATACATATGAATGATACCTTTATTTACATATGAATGCTGTTGGATGCAGCTATTTACATATGGATGCTGCTGCTATTTACATATGAATGCCGGTTATTTACATGTAAACACAGGGTCTGCAGGTGAGTCATCTGTACACAACAATAGGGCAGAGCTGGGCAGCATTAGCACCAGCACTTCACACTGAGATATCGGGACACAGCACGAGACTAAAACTTCAGAGGACAAGGGAATTTAAACTGGGATAGTTGGCAAGTATGAGGCAGCTGCTTTGGGCTCCACAACAATGACAGGGCCCAGGACAGCTGCCCCTTTTGCCCTTCCTTAAAGACGGCCCTGCATCAGAGGTCATGTGACATTCCTTGTTCTGGGCTGTTTATATTTTATATACACTATTGATTGGTTATCCAGTGTCAGGTCAGCTATTTTTACACATTTTATTAATTAAAGTAACTTTAATTCTGCCCCCCCTTAACGTTTTGCCAGTGTACAATTCGCAAACTCATCCAGCTAATGAATCCTGCTGTGATCCGCTGAGCTGATGTCACAAGTTGGGTCCCACGCCACCATCTTTGTTGCTGGCGTGGTTAGTTGCTGCCTGCCTCTTCCTGCCTCCCGATGACACTCTGCTGGGTCTGCCCTCCCCCAGCCTTATAAATGGAACATGAAGTATCCTGGCTGTGTGAGTTTATGAATGTGTATGGAGCAGAAGGCTTCAGAGCGGAGCTGACTTCGTTCTTGCCTAGGGAAAAAATAAATAAAGGTAAATAAATAAAAAAATGCCTTTTATAGATGGTGGCGGATGTAAGTGCGTCTAGTGCGGGGTGTCAAACTCAATTCCATCGCAGGCCGAATCAGCGTTATAATTGCCTTTGAATGGCTGGTTGTATCTGTAACACTAGATGGCCAGAGCACTCCACACCCTTCCATCAGATACCAAGAGCCCAGTGGCGGCAGCTGGATTGTTTGCCAACCCCCCCCCCCCCCCAAAAAAAAAATATACCACCCGCTGCCACTTCATTAGAAGAACCTTCCCTTACATCACAGTGGACTCCCCTTACCTTGTGCTGCTGTTGGGAAGAAGCTGGGGATGGAGCTGGGAAGCAGAAAGTGCAGAGCCTGGAGAAGGACCAGAGGGGGGGTGGAGTAAGCTGCCGGAATTATAATTTTTTATAATTTTTTATATTTTGTTATAAAATTTTGCATCATTGATGTACGCTGATAGGCTGCACTGATGGGCACCGATGGGCTGCACTGATGGGCACCAATGGGCTGCACTGAGAGGTGACACTGAGAGGTGGCACTAATAGAATAAGTGGCACTGATAGGTGGCAGTGATGGGCACTGATAGGTGGCAGTGATGTGCACTGATGGGTGGCAGTAATGGGCACTGATAGGTTACACTGAAAGGCAGCACTGTTAGGTGGCACTGATGAGGCACTGATTGGCACCACTGGGGGGTATTGATAGGTGGCACTTGTGGGCATTGCTAGGTGGCACTCATGGGCATTGATAGGTGGCACTGGTGGGCACTGGCGGGCACAGAGGAGGAGGCAGATGTGCCTCCTTCCTCTTCGGGACCGATGTCCCTTGAGCATATGCGGTGATCGGCTTTTTTTTCTCCTCACACTGTTAGCGTGAGGAGGAAAAAAACGATTACCGAGCTTTTGTTTACACACATGATCAGCTGTCATTGATTGACCTCTGGATATGACGCTGAGCACGTGCACTCAACTTCTTTAGTGGACCATGACGAGGCCTGTTCTGAGTGGAACCCGTCCTGGTAAACTGCTGTATGGTCTTGGCCACCGTGCTGCAGCTCAGTTTCAGGGTCCGGGCAATCTTCTTATAGCCTAGGCCAGCAATGGTGAACCTGGGCACCCCAGATGTTTTGGAACTACATTTCCCATGATGCTCTGGCACTCTGCAGTGTAGTGGAACATCATGGGAAATGTAGTTCCAAAAATCTGGGGTGCCAAGGTTCACCATCATTGGCCTTGGCTATCTTTATGTAGAGCAACAATTCTTTTTTTCAGATCCTCAGAGAGTTCTTTGCCACGAGATGACATGTTGAACTTCCAGTGACCAGTATGAGAGAGTGAGAGCGATGACACCAATTTTAACACACCTGCTCCCCATTCACACCTGAGACCTTGTAACACTAACGAGTCACATGACCCCGGGGAGGGAAAATTGCCAATTGACCCCAATTTGGACATTTTCACTTAGGGGCGTACTCACTTTTGTTGCCAGCGATTTAGACATTAATGGCTGTGTGTTGAGTTATTTTGTGGGGACAGCAAATGTACACTGTTATACAAGCTGTACACTCACTACTTTACATTGTAGACAAGCGCATTTCTTCAGTGTTGTCACATGAAAAGATAAAAGAAAATATTTACAAAAATGTGAGGGGTGTACTTACTTTTGTGAGATACTGTATAATTGTAGTGTACCAATCCACCCCCTCCATCTTCTATCAGTAATCTGGTGGTCTTGGGATGTCCCACCTTTGAACCTGGGGCACAGAGATGGTGTTTTCAACAGTTGCAATTGTGACTCGGCGCCTTGCGCCTTTGTGAGATACTGTATATCCAGGAAAAGATACCAAACCTCTGCTTTTCTCTCTTAATTTAATTTGTTAGAAATGAGCAGGGCAGGTTAGTCGGCATTGTGTACATTGTTCTATGCACACTACATATCCCATAGACCAGGGATATGCAATTAGCGGAACTCCAACTCCAGCTTTTGCAAAACTACAAGTCCCATCATGCCTCTGGGTGCCATGCTTGTACTGTCAGAGTCTTGATATGCCTCATGGGACTTGCAGTTTTGGAATAGTTGGAGGTCCGCTAATTGCATATCCCTGCCATAGATCAGCACAGGTGAGAGCAAGAGAGAGGGTGTCTATGATCCTTTATACAGTGGGGATCATGGAGAATGAACGTAGTCACCCTCTAACAGATCACAGCAGTAACACAAGTTTGAAGATTTGGAGGAGGTGGAGAGCAATAGAAGGGACTTTTCTAAGTTAAAAACACATACTGGAATATCATTTGTTTTAAGTTTAGTGTCTTTTTTAGCTAGTTTGTTATCAATAGCTCAGTATACTAAGTAAAGTGTATCTGATACAGTGGATGTTGTTGGTAAATGTCTCCTCTACTAATGGCTCTGCTCTTTTGTAGGATAAACTGTTACAATGCCCTCCATGCACAGACGCCCTTTGGAGGCTTCAAAATGTCAGGAAATGGCAGAGAACTGTAAGTATATCTTGTTAGGTGCTAATGTAGCACCAGGGGGGCGGGACAAGGGGTGGGCAGAAGGGATGGCTGCCCCTGGCGCAATGGTTTATTGCAGGGGTAGGGGGCACCGTGACCCTAACCCTAAGGGAAAGGGGGGCGCAGTTTGGCATCTTTGCCCTGGACGCTGGATGACCTTGTCCCAGCACTGTGTAGCACTAACCCCCGAAGGAGCTGCTGGTTATTTTTGGGCTTACCGTTACCTTCCGTTTTCCTTGCGACACGTCTAGGGGATGTCCCGTGGTAGATGGCCCAGTAACTTGAGACTGACAATAGATCCACTTGAATGGATTTTATTTGCAAAAACTCGAACCATTGAACAGTCTTTCAACTTGGGATCAGAGGGTTGGGAAGAAGGTTCAGGTTCTCTCAATCTCAAAGTCTATAAACGTTAAGGAACTTGCTTACTTTGACTGCATTCAGAGAATAGCCATTCACAGCTGGATGATCACTTAGGTTGGACAGTCCTTCTCTAGCCGCCAACAAGGTGCTTACTCAGGAACAAGTCTTTGTCACAGACGTTGTTGCAGAACACGTAGGGGAACTAAGCTGTAGAACACTTGTAGGATACCTGGATCTCTCAGCCTGCTTGGCGATATCCACAAGACCGGATTCTTTCGGTAACTTCAGGCTTCCAGGCTTTTGTTAAGAAACCCAAACTCACACGTAGTGTTCTTCTAAAGAGTCCTCCCCTGGAATACTTGAAGTACACTGGGTCTCTCACAAACCGGAGACGGCACCCAACCACCTCAGAATCCTCCTTTAGTTTCCCTGCCTCGGGCTAGCCAGCCCCGAGGCATTAAAGTCGGGTGGATCCGCACCCCCATAGCCTTCCAGGCATGCGCAGGAGTGACGAAATTGCAACTCCAGCCACTCACAGTGCTGGAGCCGTGATACCCGGAAGACACGCCGAGGCAACATGTCATCTCCCTCGGCGTGGACCAGGTGAGTTACCGATGCCTCGTTCTAAGGTGAGTATTTCATAATGAGCTAGTATGTGGTGCATACCAGCTCATTATGCCATTTGCCTTACAGGGGTATTAAAAAAAATAAAATAAAAAAAAAAACTGTCAGCGGGTATACAACCGCTTTAAGCCAGTAAGACCACATTTACAATTTACTGTATTTATCGGCGTATAACACGCACCCCAAGTTTAGGAGGGAGGTTAAAAGAAAAATACTTTTAGGAGGGAAGTTTAAGGAAAAAAACTTACATTTAAATGCCCATCAATGCAGCCTTGTCAGTTATTTGCAGTCTTGTCTGTGGCTTTGCCATTTAAAAATGGTGCCGCCGATATACAGAGCGGATGTCCTGTGTATCTCGGCGGCGCTCGGTAGTTCTCGGTGGCTTTCGCCTATTTTTGCCCATTTTCGGCTGTTCTCGGCTATTTTCGGCCACACTCGGGCATTCAAAGCTGAAAGCCGCCGAGAAAAGCTGAGTGCGGCCGAAAATAGCCGAGAACGTCCGAAAATAGCCGAGAACGGCTGATGATAGCCGAGAACGGCCGAGTGTGGCCGAAAATACCCGGAAGCCACAGAGAGCGGCAGAAAGGGTTAAAAATAGTGGAGGATCGCCGTATAACACGCACCCCCAATTTCCGCCTGATTTTAGGGGGAAAAAAGTGTGTGTTATGCGCCGATAAATACGGTATGCATTTTTTCTGCCTACCTATCCATTCTCTCTTAGCCCTTGTGCACACGGTCGGACATTCCAATGGAAAATGTCCGATCGGACCGTGTTGTCGGATAATCCGACCATGTGTGGGCTCCATCGGACTGTTTCCGTCGGAATATCCGACCGACAAAGTTTTAGAGCTTGGCTATAAAATTTTCCGACAACATGATCCGATCGGATGTTGTCCGATCATTTGTAGAGAATTCCGATCGGACAAAGTGCCACGCATGCTCAGATCAAATTCCTAGACCAAAGCTATTGGCTACTAGCCTGAACGTAGTCCCGTCATAACGATATAACGTCATCACGTTGCGAACAATCGGATTTTCCGACAACTTTTTCCGACCGTGTGTATGCAACACCAGTTTCGGACAAAATCTGACGGATTTTTTGTCGGAATGTCCGACTGTGTGTACAAGGGCTTAGAGTGATTGTAAAGCTTTGGGTTTTTTTTTTTTTAAATAACAAACATATCATAATTACCTCCACTGTGCAGTTCATTTTGCACAGAGTGGCCCCCACCTCGTCTTCTGGGGTCCCCCTGGCGGATCGTATAACCCCCTAGGATTAGCGGTCCCCCGGGGGGGGGGGTACACCTTGCAGGCTCGCTCCCGAGTCCAGGATTTGTGTCCATAGATGCAGAATGCCAGACTTGGCCCCAGCCCCCTCCCCCCCCGGGTCTGACACACCGCAACTCCGATCTTGGTAAATAGCCTCTGACGGAGACTCTTTACCACGTGATCAGCCGTGTCCAATCACAGCTGATCATGATGTAAACAGGAAGAGCCATTGATCGGCTTTTCCTCACTCGTGTCTGTCAGACGCGAGTAGAGGAGAGCCGATCGGCTGCTCTCCTGACAGGGGGGTCTGTGCTGATTGTTTATCAGTGCAGCCCCCTCCCCACGGATACCCGTCCAGGATCACCAGGGATGGCCACTACACTTGACCACCAGGTGTGCCACCTTAGACCACCAGGGAAATGCCATTGAGTGCCCAGGCAGCTGCCAATCAGTGCCAATGAAAAATGACTGTGCCACCAGTGATGCCTATCAGTGAAATCTATAAGTGCAAGCCATCATTGCCCATCAATGCCGCTTTTCAGTGCCCATCAGTAGTGCCCAGCAGTGCCGTCTATCAGTGCCACCCATAAGTACCCATCAGTGTTCCCTATTAGTGCCACCTATGAGTGCCCATCAGTGCCGCCTATCAATGCCCATCAGTGCTCCCTATCAGTGCCCATCATTAGTGCCGCCTTATCAGTGCCCATCAGTGAAGGAGAAAACTTACTTATTTACAAAATTTTATAACATAAACAAAGAAAAATGTTTTTTTCCCCAAAATTTTCAGTCTTTCTCATTTATATAATAAATAATAATAATAAAAAATGAAAACCGCAGAGGTGATCAAATACCACCAAAAGAAAGCTTTAGTCGTGGGAACAAAATGATAAAAATGTAGTTTGTGTACAGTGTAGCATGACCAGGGGCGGACTGACCAGTCGGTCACTCGGGCGCCGCCCGAGGGCCCGAGGTCATTAGGGGCCCGGTCTCGGCCACATGAGAGGCCACTTGAAGCGGCTGTGCCTGTATCACATGCCGCGATTATGCCGATTACAATACGGCGCGCTGCTCCCCGCCGGCCCCTCCTTCCCTCCCGTCCGTCCCAGGTGATGTCACAACGCATACAGTACAAGCACCTGGGACGGACGGGAGGGAAGGAGGGGCCGGCGGGGAGCAGCGCGCCGTTAGCCGTATTGTAATCGGCATGAGATACGGGCACAGCAGAAGAGTGCAGGGGCCGGCGGGGAGCTGCGCCGTTAAAAGTATTATCGGCATCCGCCGGTAAGTGAGGCTTGGGCCTGCCACAAGTGATGGGGAGGGGTGGCGTTACAGATGCATGGGGCCCCGGATCCCCCCAACCCAGTGTCCCCCCTGTGTGTGTGTCCTCCCCTGTGTGTCCTCCCCTGTGTGTGTGTGTGTCCTCCCCTGTGTGTGTGTGTCCTCCCCTGTGTGTGTGTGTCCTCCCCTGTGTGTGTGTGTTTGTCCCCACCCTGTGTGTGTGTGTGTCCTCCCCTGTGTGTGTGTCCCCCTGTGCCCTCCCGTGTGTGTGTCCCCGTGTGTGTGTGTGTCCCCGTATGTGTATGTCCCTGTGTGTGTGTGTCCCCGTGTGTGTGTGTGTTCCCGTATGTGTGTGAGTGTCTCCGTATGTGTGTGAGTGTCTCTGTATGTGTGTGAGTGTCCCCGTATGTGTGTGAGTGTGTGTGTGTCCCTGTGCGGTGTGTGTGTGTGTCCCTGTGTGGTGTGTGTGGTGTGTGTGTCCCTGTGTGTGTGAGTGTCCCCCTGTGTGTGTGAATGTCCCTGTGTGTGTGTGTGCGTGAGAGTGTATCCCCCTGTGTGTGCGTGAGAGTGTATCCCCCTATGTGTGTGTGTGTGTGTGTGTGTATCCCCCTGTGTGTGTGTGTGAGTGTGTCCCCCTGTGTGTGTGTGTGTGTGTGTGAGAGTGTCCCCCTGTGTGGTGTGAGTGTGTCCTCCCCCCGTGTGAGTGTGCGTGTCCCCCTGTGTGAGTGTGCGTGTCCCCCTGTGTGTGTGTGTGCGTGAGTGTATCCCCCTGTGTGTGTCCCCCCCCCCGTGTGTGGTGTGTGTGTGTGAGTGTCCCCGTGTGTGTGTCCCCCTGTGTAAGAGTGTGTCCCCCTGTGTGTGTGTCTCCCCCTGTGTGTGTGTGTGCGCGCGAGTGTGTCTCCCTGTGTGAGTGTGTGTGCGTTCTCCCTCCAGTTTCCCCCTGTGTGCTCCCCCCCCCTTGTCTCCCTGGCAAGGTGTGGCGCCCAAGGGGGCCCCATGAGCTTCTATTGCCCGGGGGCCCCATTAGTTGTCAGTCCGCCCCTGAGCATGACCGCGCAATTGTCATTTAAAGTGTGACAGCGCTGAAAGCTGAAAATTGGCCTGGGCAGGAGGGGGGTGGGGAGTGCCCGGTATTGAAGTGGTTAAGGAGTGGAGTTGAGAAACATCGCTAAAAAAGATTTAAAAAATGACGGAGCGCCTCTAAAGCATTCAGGTTTAGCTGGAAGAAAAAGTGACAACCCTCCCGCTCCAATCACGTGCTTCTAAAAATAAAATTACAAAAATTACCCCATTGAAAATCAAGTGTCTGATGCCCCGCATGTAGATTAGGGGGCCGGGTGCAGGGATTAGGGGGTATGGACGGGCCGCCACTGTCTTGCACATGCACAAAAACAGAGGGCGCTATAGTGTACATCTAGCAGAAGCCAGTGCAGCTGTTCGGGAATCCACTGTACATGCGCAGATGCGGCCACTGATCTCTGTCATCTTCACTGGGGGCAGGGTTGCTAACCTTCTGCAGCATTTTTACTGACAAAACATGGAACATTTACTGGCGGAGCACATTATTTACTGGCAACCAGAGAAATTACAGAATTCCTATTGAAAACTAACAGTATAAACATTAGGGTTGTCCCTATACCACATTTTTAAGACCGAATACAAGTACCGATACTTTTTAGTACTCGCTGATACCGATTAGCGATATTTTTTTTTTCCATGTCATGTGACAGTTTTTAAAGCACACTACAGATTAGGTGGCACTGACATGCAGCACTGATGAGCACTGACAGATGGCGGGCACTGACAGGTGACACTGATGGCGTGCACTGGCAGGTGGCGGGCACTGACAGATGGCACTGATGGCGGGCCATGACAGGTGGCGGGCACTGACAGATGGCACTGATGGCGGGCAGTGACAGGTGGCGGGCAATGATGGCAGGCACTGACAGGTGGCGGGCACAGACAGATGGCACTAATGGCTGGCACTGACAGGTGGCGGCACTGACAGGTGACGAGAAATGATGGCGGGCACTGACAGGTGGTTGGCACTGACAGGTGACACAGGCAGGTGGCTGCCACTGACAGGTGGCTGGCACTGATGAGCGGCATTTATGGACATTGGGCACTGATAGGTGGCATTTATGAGCACTGATGGGCTGCCTGCGACGGCCCATCTTGAAACACCTTGCACTCGGCCGCATAAAAGCAGCGGCGGCCATCTTGTTACACCCAGCCTGAACTATATGGGCTGGGTGTACCAAGATGTCCGCTGCTAGCTTACTGCGGCCGAGTGCAGGGTGTACCAAGATGGGCGTTGGGATGTCCAACCGCTGACGTCGGCACGGAGCGTCACTTCTGCTGACTTCCGGCTGCCCCGGGTCGCTTTCCCGGATATCGGATTTGTGCGAATACAGGTACTCGCACAAATGCTCGGTAGCGGTACCAACCCTAATAAACATGAAATGTAAATACTGACAATACCTATAACACAGTAATTTGCTTGATTTACACTTAAAAAGTCAACACCGAATGAAATTATCAGCCCCTGATATTTACTGACAGTTGCAAAAAAAATCAAACTGTCAGTAAATTTACTGCCGGTTGGCAACCCTGACTGGTGGGGTGGGGGGGGGGGGGGGGCAGGCAATCTGCATGGTTCTGGTAAATCGTTTTTCATATGTCAGGCCAGCATTGGCTGTGTATAGTATTCTGGCTCTCAGTAATGGGCGTCCTCTTTGCAGGGGTGAATACGCCTTGGCGGAATACACCGAAGTGAAGACCGTCACCATTAAACTATCACAGAAGCAGCACTGAGGACAAGAAGAAGAGACCGGTGTGTCCAATTCAACCTTCAGCATCACCCAGGACCAGAATGGACTCATTAATACTGAGGGATTCTTACTTTTTTTAATTTTTTTAATTTTTTATTAAAGAAAGAACGATTGCAGATCGATCGTCTGCGGTAACTTGCCCCTGACCCTGAGAACCTGCGAGTCTCTTCTCATCTGCTCTTCATTACTGCTCTTAAGTGGGTGTAGTTATTATAAACTGCATAGCTGTTCATTCATCAAAACAACATTTAAATCCAAATAGGGGAAAAATCGATTGCTCTCAGGATATATTCTCCGCCATTCATGTGAATGTGGGAACTACTGCATTATGGCCACAAGGTGGCACTGAGGAGCACACTTGTAGTGTAAGTATGCTTGCTCTATTACTAAAAGTATTGGGATACCTGCCTCTACACTCACATTATTATTATTATTATACAGGATTTATATAGCGCCAACAGTTTGCGCAGCGCTTTACAGCGTGAGGGAAGACATTACAATACTGGAGGAATTAGAAGCACATGAACTTTAATGGCATCCCAGTCTTAGTCCGTAGGGTTCAGTATTGAGTCGTCCCACCATTTGCAGCTATAACAGCTTCATCTCTTCTGGGAAGGCCGTCCACAAGGTTTAGGAGTGTGTCTATGGGAATGTTTGACCATTCTTCCAGAAGCACATTTGTAAAGCCAGGCACTGATGTTGGATGAGAAGGCCTGGCTTGCAGTCTACACTTTAAGACCCCTTTCACACTGAAGGCGATTTTCAGGCGTTTTAGCGATAGAAATATCGCCTATAAAGCGCCTTAAAAACACCTCCCCAGTGTGAGAGCCCGAGTGCTTTCACACTGGGGTGGGGCGCTTGCAGGATGTTAGAAAAAGTCCTGCAAGCCGCACATTTGGGGTGGTTTGGGAGCGCCAGGCGCTGGTAACCCTTTCTTTGGCTGCTAGTGGGGGTTAAAAGCGTCCCGATAGCAGCCAAAAAGCGCAGATAAAACCCAGCTAAAACTAGCGGTGCTTTCAGTGAGAAAGCAGCCTAATTCACCCCAAAGGTGTCCTATCGGGTTGAGGTCAGGACTCTGTGCAGGCCAGTCAAGTTCCTCCACCCCAAACTCCTTCATCCATGTCTTTATGGACCTTGCTTTGTGCACTGGTGTGCAGTCACGTTGGAACAGGAAGGGGCCGTCCCCAAACTGTTCCCACAAAGTTGAGAGCATGAAATTGTCCAAAATGTCTTGGTATGCTGAAGCCTTAAGAGATCCCTTCACAGGAACTAAGAGGCCAAACCCAACCCGTGAAAAACAACCCCACACCATAATCCTCCCCCTCCACCAAACGATTTGGACCAGTGTACAAAGCAAGGCCCATAAAGACATGGATGAGCGAGTTTGGGGGTGAAGGAACTTGACTGGCCTGCACAGAGTCCTGACCTCAACCCGATAGAACACCTTTGGGATGAATTCGAACTGAGACTGCGAGCCAGGCCTTCTCGTCCAACATCAGTGCCTGACCTCACAAATGCGCTTCTGGAAGAATGGTCAAACATTCCCATAGACACACTCCTAAACCTTCCCAGAAGAGTTGGAGCTCTTATAGCTGCAAAGGGCGGGCCGACTCAATATTGAACCCTACGGACTAAGACTGGGATGCCATTAAAGTTCTTGTGCGTGTAAAGGCAGGCGTCCCAATACTTTTGGTAATATAGTGTATTTTCTTTGATGGTCAGTGCCATCTAGTGGCCATAATGCTGTATTTTCTGCACTCGCCCATTCAAATGGGATAATATAGCCAGAGAACATTTGATTTAGCTCCATTTGCACAGGACGAATGTACACGGAGCCGTGATTGACGAAACGCTATGCAACTTTGTTTTTTAAATACACCCCAAAGTGTCTGCTCGGTTATCATTTGAAATGTACTGATATTTATATTTTGCATTTTCTGATCTCTAAAGTGGAACTCTTAAGACCCCTTTCACACTGGGGGCATTTTTCAGGCGCTTCCCATCCGAAAAGCGGTGCCAAAGTGCCGCTATAACAGCGGTAAAATGCTGCTAAAACTAGCGGCGCTTTACCACTACCGCCCCCCACTGCTCAAGTGTGAAAGGGCTCTATAAGAATGTCACCGTATTTTATAAAATGTTTATCCCACAATATTTTTGTTAACTGCCTCAATACCCGAAGGATTTCCCTTTTTTTACTGCTTCCTCTTTTTATTTCATCATATGCGCAACAATCACTTCTACAAATGTGCGCAATTTTTGTAAAACAAGCTTATTTTATAAGAATTAGGCTGGGCATACACTGTAAGATTTCCCTCGTTGGGCTGAACAAGAGAAATACATTGGAGAGAAAATAATTATGTGATCCCCGGCAGATTTTGTAGGTTTGCCCACTTACAAAGAAATGACAAATTCGGAAATATCTGAATTAACGAAAACCCGTTTAACGAACTTTATTTGTAAATTCGTAAGTTCGAAAAAAAAAAAATCTGAAATTCGTAAATTCAAAACAAAAATCTAAAGTTCAGAAATACGTAAAAAATCTAAAATAATAAAAAATTCGGAAATTCGAAAATTCAAAACAAAATCAGAAATTCTGATTTTCGAAAAAAAAAAAATCGAAAGTTCGAAAATTCGAAAATAATCTAAAATAATAATAAGAAAATGGAAATTCGTAAAAAAAAAAAAAAAAAAACGGAAATTCGAAAATTCAAAACAAAATCAGAAATTCAGATTTTCGAGAAAAAAAATCTAAAGTTCAGAAATTCGTAAAAAATCTAAAATAATAAAAAAAACGGAAATTCGTTAAAAAAAAATCGGAAATTCGAAAATTCAAAACAAAATCAGAAATTCTGATTTTCGAAAAAAAAAAATCTAAAGTTCGGAAATTCGAAAAAAATCTAAAATAATAAAAAGAAAAACGGAAATTCGTAAAAAAAAAAAAAAAAATCGGAAATTCGAAAATTCACAAAACCGAAAATTTGAAAATCTGAAATAATAACTAAATGACGACGTAACAATTTCTAGATATTAAATTATAAGTATTGGAATTTCCTTTCAAATTTGGCTGTTAGTGAATGTAACGAATACGAATTAATACAAATTTACGAATTATCGAGTGAACAAATTATTATATTATTTAAAGCGCTGCATAAACTTTTGGGGCTATACAAATTGTTTATAATAATAATAATAATTATCCAAAATAAGGAATGCCGTATCTAAATGAATGGAATGTAAGGAATTAAAAATAATAAATTACAATAATAATAATATAAACATTTTATTATTATTATTATTTATTATTCATTTGTAACTTTCCATTTCTTTAGATGCGGCATTCATTATTTCGGATAATTCATAACTTCGGAAAAATTCATATTTGTTCAAATTTTGAAAGTAAATTCCGATACCTATAATATAATAGCTAGTAATAGTTAAGTTATTATTAGTTATTTCAGAATTTTGTGTTTTTGAATTCCCTAATTTTTATTTTAATTTCCGAATTTCTAATTTTCTTAAAATTTCCGAATTTCTTTTTTTTTTTGGTTTTCAGAATTTAAAAAAAGACAACCCCCCCCCCCCCCACACTGGTTGGCACTATATACATTCTTTATAATAATAATGGTAACTGCATCAGGCTCCTGACAATTTCTCTTTATGTAAGAGAAGACCATCAAATATTGTTTTATATACAATTTTAATATCCCTTTTTTCGTATGTTTTTCCTTAGCGGCCTCTGATTTTTTTTTCAATTGGAACTCTATTGCTATATTAATATCATAATTAATTTCCCAGAAATTATTGATGTTCAATGAGTTAGTGCTAGCAGATTTAAAAAAAAAAAAAAATGTTTTTTTTTAAACTTGTATATGTTCCAGCTCTGATAATATTATACATAAATGTTACTACTAATATGTAAATTCTGGGTACGGAATATTTTATGTTGTGATAAGATAAACTGTATTCTGCTTTTTTTTTTATGGACCAGTAAAATTTTAAAGATTATATATATGTATATTTATGAAATAGATGCAGTTAATCAAACAATATTTTTTTGTATTTTCTTAGTGCAAAATAAAGGATATATACTGAACTTTACTGGCTTTTATTTGATTCCCTACCATTTCATTCTTCTACACCTTAATTTATATCTATACATATTTTATGTTATTTTGTTGCTAAGATAATCAATACTGCCTAGCTGACTTAAGGGACCTTTCACACCGAAGAGTTTTATAAGCGCTTTTGTGTAAAAAAAAACAAAAAATAATAAAAAAAAAAGCACCTGAAAAGCTCAAGGAAAATGCTTCCCTTTAAAATCAGTGAATGTTTTGGGGCGGAGCATTTTATGGAGGTTTGGGGAGCTAAAAAAAGTGCACCAAAAATATGATGTTACGCCGAGTAACCAGATACCTAACAGGCTTTAAAATTGCGCACGCTTGTGGAATGGCGGCAAACTACGATACTTAAAAATCTTGGGGAAGCTTTAAACATTTTTTTACAGGCTACCAGTTTAAAATTACCAAGGAGGTCTAGCACTAGAATTATTGCTCTCGCTATAATGTTTGCGGTGATACCTCACACGTGTGATGCAAACACCGTTCACATATGCTTACGCGACCTGTATACGCTTCTGCCTCTTCGAGCGAGCACCCAGGGATAGAAACGCTTTAAAAAAAAAAAAATTAAATTTATTTTATTTTTATACAGTTTCTTTCATTTTTTTTTCTTTTTTTTTATCACTTTTATTGCTCTCAAAAGGAATGTAACCATTCCTTATGACAGCAATAGGCAGTATACAAACAATTCAGAAACCGCGCTGCTGCTATTACTGTGTTCAAAAATAAATAAAGTGATGTGTGCAAAGCAGCAACTTAACCAGGTGACATTGCCACAGCAAATTTAATTGCAGAAAAAACAAAGCCGTGTTATGCAAAAAATATTCAACCAAATATAAAATAACAAATAAAGTCCATGTGAAAAAAACATCAAACAAATATAAAATAACAAATAAAGTCTACGTGAAAAAACATCAAACAAATATAAAATAACAAAGTCCATGTGAAAAAACATCAAATAAATATAAAATAAAAAAAAAATCCACTTGAAAAAACATCAAACAAATATAAAATAACAAAAAAATCCACGTTAAAAAACATCAAACAAATATAAAATAACAAATAAAGTCTACGTGAAAAAAACATCAAATAAATATAAAGTAACAAAAAAAATCCACGTGAAAAAACATCAAACAAATATAAAATAACAAAGTCCATGTGAAAAAACATCAAATAAATATAAAATAACAAAAAAAAATCCACTTGAAAAAACATCAAACAAATATAAAATAACAAAAAAATCCACGTTAAAAAACATCAAACAAATATAAAATAACAAATAAAGTCTACGTGAAAAAAACATCAAATAAATATAAAATAACAAAAAAAAATCCACGTGAAAAAACATCAAACAAATATAAAATAACAAAGTCCATGTGAAAAAACATCAAATAAATATAAAATAACAAAAAAAAATCCACTTGAAAAAACATCAAACAAATATAAAATAACAAAAAAATCCACGTTAAAAAACATCAAACAAATATAAAATAACAAATAAAGTCTACATGAAAAAAACATCAAATAAATATAAAATAACAAAAAAATCCACGTGAAAAAACATCAAACAAATATAAAATAACAAAGTCCATGTGAAAAAACATCAAATAAATATAAAATAACAAAAAAAAAATCCACTTGAAAAAACATCAAACAAATATAAAATAACAAAAAAATCCACGTTAAAAAACATCAAACAAATATAAAATAACAAAAGAAAGTCCACGTGAATCAGTGAGTGAAGAAATCTCCTTATGGTGTCATCAAGGGGTCCAACGCCATCAGTGAACAAAGCTCCGTCAGAGAAAACGAGAATAGGGGCACTTATCAGATCTTACTGACCCTCCATCTGTAGAGAAGTCAAACAAGCAGTAGTGATTACCATCTATGTGACATTGCAGACACAGGTACTCATATAAAAAATGGTTGCCACTGTTTATCTCCCGACCAACCTCGCCAGATACCGTGGATCGCAGTATATATGAGAAAGGAAGCTCCAATAGTGAAAAATCGTCAAATGAGTTATTAAAATTATTAAAATTGCACTTACATAGGTCAATGTAAAACACGGCAACCTGTACAGTCTTTCCTGACAAAAGCAACAGCCGCGGTCCAGGATCTGTATGGACAGGATGATGCCAGCACGCAGCACCGCCCTACATGTTTCGTCATAAATGACGTCTTCTGGTGCAAAGACGAAACATGTAGGGGCGTGCTCAAGCCATCGCGTCCCTACAGATCCCGGAATCGCGGTCTGATTGCTTTGTTATTCATGGTGTTGGCCCCCTTGATGACACTATAGGGAGATTTCTTCACTCACTTATTCACGTGGACTTTGTTTTTTTATCTTTAGTTGAATATTTTTTTTTGCATAGGTGTGGCTTGTTCTTTCAGCAATAGGCAGTAAAATATACTATTTATGAAGAGATCTGTGGTCTATTAGGCTCTGCCCATAAAAGCATCTAATCCCACCAAGATTGGTGTGATGGCGCTGTTTACACCGGAGGAAACTGGAAGTGAGGAAAATACTCACCACTTCCAGGTTCTTAGCCCGGAGAGGTTCTGGTCTCCCATCACCTCTATTGTAAGCCGGCGCAACCCGCCGGATCGGATGCCGGGCTCCCCGCCAGAGGGTGGGAGGAGGGGGGGACCCCCTTCTGCTGCCTGTGAAAGCAATTCAGTGGCTAATTAGCTGCTAGGCTTTTACTTTGTAGAGCTTTGCCGGCTCTAAAAAGCAATGCTGGTGTTATGGCTGACAGCTGCATCCATAGCCCTGGCATAACCACTTGCTGTCAATCATGTATTTGTACTTGATTTGGCGGGAAGTGGTTTTCATTGCTGTCTGTGCCCCCCCAGTAGGGAGGTTTACCCTATCTACTTGTCCTGTTTACCGTTACTACCAAAAGAAAATACCTTATTTCAGGTTGTCACCAGAACAGGAATAGAGGGGAAATCTTCCAACAGGGACACTAGTTCTGGTGACGACCACGGATTTCCTCACTTTGCAGGGATTTCCTCTCACTTTCTGTTTTGGCTATTGGACAGGAAGTGAAGGGAAATCTCCCTAATGGGACACAGAGGGCAAAAAGGACCTGACAGGGGTTATAACTCTGCCTTAGTCTGTGCAAAAAATAAAAGTTTTGCCTATAGTTCTACTTTAAGCCCTTGAAGCCGACGCCTCCCTGCTCTTTAAGGGGGTTTAGGATGCTGGGATGCGGGGTTTATGATCATGTGACTGCCGTGATTGGCTGCCACGGTGGTCACATGTTTTCTGTTAACCGCCGGTAACTGCCCGGGAGAGTGTACTCTCGGCACAGCTGTAGTCACACTAATCCACGCATGCATGCGCCCGGCGCCAAGTGGTAAAAGCGATATCAAAGGCTTATAATTTATTATTCTGGCCAATGAAATGAACGATCGCTCAAGTGCTCGGTGCTTGTAAATGCATCTGAATACGATACACATTTTACAAGCATCGGGTGTTTTATCTGCCAAAGTGCTGTTGCCAGGAGGAAAGTATATACAATACATAGGGGTCACTGATTGGGGTCACCCCATATACAGTACATAGGGGGTCACTGATTGGGGTCACCCCATATAAAGTACATAGAGGTCACTGAATAGGGTCACCCCATATAGGCTCATATACAGTACATAGAGGTCACTGACCGGGGTCACCCCATATACAGTAAATAGAGGTCTCTGATTGGGGTCACCCCATATACAGTACATAAAAGTCACTGATTGGGGTCACCCCATATGCAGTACATAGAGGTCACTGATTGGGGTCACCCCATATGCAGTACATAGAGGTCACTGAATAGGGTCACCCCATATAGGCTCATATACAGTACATAGAGGTCACTGACCGGGGTCACCCCATATAAAGTACATAGAGGTCACTGATTGGGGTCACCCCATATACAGTACATAGAGGTCACTGAATAGGGTCACCCCATATAGGCTCATATACAGTACATAGAGGTCACTGACCGGGGTCACCCCATATACAGTACAAAGAGGTAGCTGACTGGGGTCACCCCATATACAGTACATAGAGGTCACTGACCGGGGTCACCCCATATACAGTACAAAGAGGTAGCTGACTGGGGTCACCCCATATACAGTACATAGAGGTCACTGACCGGGGTCACCCCATATACAGTACATAGGGGTCAGTAATTGGGGTCACCCCATATACAATACATAGGGGTCACTGATTGGGGTCACCCCATACACAGTACATAGAGGTCACTGACCGGGGTCACCCCATATACAGTACAAAGAGGTAGCTGACTGGGGTCACCCCATATACAGTACATAGAGGTCACTGACCGGGGTCACCCCATATACAGTACATAGGGGTCAGTAATTGGGGTCACCCCATATACAATACATAGGGGTCACTGATTGGGGTCACCCCATACACAGTACATAGAGGTCACTGACTGGGGTCACCCCATATACAGTACATAGAGGTCACTGATTGGGGTGACCCCATATACAGTACATAGAGGTCACTGATTGGGGTCACTCCATATACAGTACATAGAGGTCACTGACCGGGGTCACCCCATATACAGTACATAGAGGTAGCTGATTGGGGTCACCCCATATACAATACATAGGGGTCACTGATTGGGGTCACCCCATACACAGTACATAGATGTCACTGACTGGGGTCACCCCATATACAGTACATAGAGGTCACTGACTGGGGTCACTCCATATACAGTACATAGAGGTCACAGATTGGGGTCACCCCATATACAGTACATAGAGGTCACTGATTGGGGTCACCCCATATACAGTACATAGAGGTCACTGATTGGGGTCACCCCATATACAGTACATAGAGGTCACTGATTGGGGTTACCCCATATACAGTACATAGGGGTCAGTAATTGGGGTCACCCCATATACAGTACATAGGGGGTCACTGATTGGGGTCATCCCATATACAATACATAGGGGTCACTGATTGGGGTCACCCCGTGTACAGTACATAGAGGTCACTGATTGGGGTCACCCCATATACAATACATAGGGGTCAGTAATTGGGGTCACCCCATACACAGTACATAGAGGTCACTGATTGGGGTCATATACAGTACATAGGGGTTCACTGATTGGGGTCACCCCATATACAGTACATAGGGGTCAGTGATTGGGGTCACCCCATATACAGAGCATAGGGGTCAGTAATTGGGGTCACCCGTATACAGTACATAGGGGTCACTGATTGGGGTCATCCCATATACAGTACATAGGGGTCAGTGATTGGGGTCACCCCATGTACAGTACATAGAGGTCACTGATTGGGGTCATATACAGTACATAGGGGGTCACTGACCGGGGTCACCCCATATACAGTACATAGGGGTCAGTGATTGGGGTCACCCCATATACAGAGCATAGGGGTCAGTAATTGGGGTCACCCGTATACAGTACATAGGGGTCAGTGATTGGGGTCACCCCATATACAGAGCATAGGGGTCAGTAATTGGGGTCACCCGTATACAGTACATAGGGGTTACTGATTCGGGTCACCCCATATACAGTACATAGGGGTCAGTGATTGGGGTCACCCCATATACAGTACATAGGGGTCACTGGTTGGGGTCACCCCATATACAATACATAGGGGTCAGTGATTGGGGTCACCCCATATACAGTACATAGAGGTCAGTGATTGGGGTCACCCCATATACAGTACATAGGGGGTCACTGATTGGGGTCACCCCATATACAGTACATAGGGGGTCACTGATTGGGGTCACCCCATATAAAGTACATAGAGGTCACTGATTGGGGTCACCCCATATAAAGTACATAGAGGTCACTGAATAGGGTCACCCCATATAGGCTCATATACAGTACATAGAGGTCACTGACTGGGGTCACCCCATATGCAGTACATAGAGGTCACTGATTGGGGTCACCCCATATGCAGTACATAGAGGTCACTGAATAGGGTCACCCCATATAGGCTCATATACAGTACATAGAGGTCACTGACCGGGGTCACCCCATATAAAGTACAAAGAGGTAGCTGACTGGGGTCACCCCATATAGGCTCATATACAGTACATAGAGGTCACTGACCGGGGTCACCCCATATACAGTACAAAGAGGTAGCTGACTGGGGTCACCCCATATACAGTACATAGAGGTCACTGACCGGGGTCACCCCATATACAGTACAAAGAGGTAGCTGACTGGGGTCACCCCATATACAGTACATAGAGGTCACTGACTGGGGTCACCCCATATACAGTACAAAGAGGTAGCTGACTGGGGTCACCCCATATACAGTACATAGAGGTCACTGACCGGGGTCACCCCATATACAGTACATAGGGGTCAGTAATTGGGGTCACCCCATATACAATACATAGGGGTCACTGATTGGGGTCACCCCATACACAGTACATAGAGGTCACTGACTGGGGTCACCCCATATACAGTACATAGAGGTCACTGATTGGGGTCACCCCATATACAGTACATAGAGGTCAGTAATTGGGGTCACTCCATATACAGTACATAGAGGTCACTGATTGGGGTCACCCCATATAGGCTCATATACAGTACATAGAGGTCACTGACCGGGGTCATCCCATATACAGTACATAGAGGTAGCTGATTGGGGTCACCCCATATACAATACATAGGGGTCACTGATTGGGGTCACCCCATACACAGTACATAGAGGTCACTGACTGGGGTCACCCCATATACAGTACATAGAGGTCACTGACTGGGGTCACTCCATATACAGTACATAGAGGTCACAGATTGGGGTCACCCCATATACAGTACATAGAGGTCACTGATTGGGGTCACCCCATATACAGTACATAGAGGTCACTGATTGGGGTCACCCCATATACAGTACATAGAGGTCACTGATTGGGGTTACCCCATATACAGTACATAGGGGTCAGTAATTGGGGTCACCCCATATACAGTACATAGGGGGTCACTGATTGGGGTCATCCCATATACAATACATAGGGGTCACTGATTGGGGTCACCCCATATACAGTACATAGGGTCACTGATTGGGGTCACCCCGTGTACAGTACATAGAGGTCACTGATTGGGGTCACCCCATATACAATACATAGGGGTCAGTAATTGGGGTCACCCCATACACAGTACATAGAGGTCACTGATTGGGGTCATATACAGTACATAGGGGGTCACTGATTGGGGTCACCCCATATACAGTACATAGGGGTCAGTGATTGGGGTCACCCCATATACAGAGCATAGGGGTCAGTAATTGGGGTCACCCGTATACAGTACATAGGGGTCACTGATTGGGGTCATCCCATATACAGTACATAGGGGTCAGTGATTGGGGTCACCCCATGTACAGTACATAGAGGTCACTGATTGGGGTCACCCCATATACAGTACATAGAGGTCACTGATTGGGGTCACCCCATGTACAGTACATAGAGGTCACTGATTGGGGTCATATACAGTACATAGGGGATCACTGACCAGGGTCACCCCATATACAGTACATAGGGGTCAGTGATTGGGGTCACCCCATATACAGAGCATAGGGGTCAGTAATTGGGGTCACCCGTATACAGTACATAGGGGTCAGTGATTGGGGTCACCCCATATACAGAGCATAGGGGTCAGTAATTGGGGTCACCCGTATACAGTACATAGGGGTTACTGATTCGGGTCATCCCATATACAGTACATAGGGGTCAGTGATTGGGGTCACCCCATATACAGTACATAGGGGTCACTGATTGGGGTCACCCCATATACAATACATAGGGGTCAGTGATTGGAGTCACCCCATATACAGTACATAGAGGTCACTGATTGGGGTCATATACAGTACATAGGGGATCACTGACCGGGGTCACCCCATATACAGTACATAGGGGTCAGTGATTGGGGTCACCCCATATACAGAGCATAGGGGTCAGTAATTGGGGTCACCCGTATACAGTACATAGGGGTTACTGATTCGGGTCATCCCATATACAGTACATAGGGGTCAGTGATTGGGGTCACCCCATATACAGAGCATAGGGGTCAGTAATTGGGGTCACCCGTATACAGTACATAGGGGTCAGTGATTGGGGTCACCCCATATACAGTACATAGAGGTCACTGATTGGGGTCACCCCATATACAGTACATAGGGGTCACTGATTGGGGTCACCCCATATACAATACATAGGGGTCAGTGATTGGGGTCACCCCATATACAGAGCATAGGGGTCAGTAATTGGGGTCACCCGTATACAGTACATAGGGGTTACTGATTCGGGTCATCCCATATACAGTACATAGGGGTCAGTGATTGGGGTCACCCCATATACAGTACATAGGGGTCACTGATTGGGGTCACCCCATATACAATACATAGGGGTCAGTGATTGGAGTCACCCCATATACAGTACATAGAGGTCACTGATTGGGGTCATATACAGTACATAGGGGATCACTGACCGGGGTCACCCCATATACAGTACATAGGGGTCAGTGATTGGGGTCACCCCATATACAGAGCATAGGGGTCAGTAATTGGGGTCACCCGTATACAGTACATAGGGGTCAGTGATTGGGGTCACCCCATATACAGTACATAGAGGTCACTGATTGGGGTCACCCCATATACAGTACATAGGGGTCACTGATTGGGGTCACCCCATATACAATACATAGGGGTCAGTGATTGGAGTCACCCCATATACAGTACATAGAGGTCACTGATTGGGGTCATATACAGTACATAGGGGATCACTGACCGGGGTCACCCCATATACAGTACATAGGGGTCAGTGATTGGGGTCACCCCATATACAGAGCATAGGGGTCAGTAATTGGGGTCACCCGTATACAGTACATAGGGGTTACTGATTCGGGTCATCCCATATACAGTACATAGGGGTCAGTGATTGGGGTCACCCCATATACAGTACATAGGGGCCACTGATTGGGGTCACCCCTCAGACTTCTCTGTACTTTAGGTGAGGAGGGTTTCTGCAGGGTGGGTGGGTTGCCATGACAACCCCTCAGTCAGTGGGTTGTCACGGCGGGTGAGAAGAGGGTGCCCATCTTTATGATTATTATGATGGTTCTCGCCGCCCTGTGAGGAAGTGCCCGCCCCGCTCCTCCTCTCCAGGATTGAGGAAGTGGACGGACAATGGGGGGGATGAGAGCGGAGCTGACTGAGCGGAGACACCCGCCGGGCGGACGGTAAGTGGAGCGGGTGACGGGTCACTACGCCGGGTGAGGGGACACAGAAGTTTGTGTGGGAGGACACATCACCCGGAGGAGGGCGGGATGATGTGACTCTACAAGTACTGCATGGGGGAGATTTACTAAGAGTGACACCCAACCACCTTCTAGCTTTAATTTTCACAGCCTAACTGAGTAACTGAGTTGTAGAGGAAGCTAGAAGCTGATTGGCCGCCATGCACATTGCTCCAGTAATAGTATATTTCCACCATTATCTACCCCCCCCCCCCCCCGGGGATTTGGGTTTACTTAGACTGGATCAGCTGTGCAGGGTGACCAATCAGCTTCCAGCTTTTATTTCCAAACCTGAACTGAGCAAGATGGAGCTAGAAGCTGATTGGTCACCCTGCACTGCTGCGCCAATCTTAGTATATCCCCCCTATTATTTTTTCCCCTCTTTTTTTTCATTCAGGGGGAATTTGCTGGGATTGAAGCAGCTGTGGGTGGCAGCCAATCAGCTTTTAGCTTTCATTTTCAAACCTAAACCGAGTAAGATGGCGCTAGAAGCCGATTGGACAGCTATTGCAGTCTTGGTAAATTTTGCTCTTTTTTTTTTACCCACAACTTGGGAAAAGGGGAATTTCCTAAGACTGGAGCCGCTGTGCATGGCAGCCAATCAGATTCTAGCTCCATCTTGCTTGGTTTAGGTTTGAAAATGGAAGGTAGAAGCCGATTGGCTGCCACCCACAGCTGCTTCAGTCCTGGTAAATTCCCCCTGAATGTAAAAAGAGGGGGAAATACACTAAGACTGGAACAGCTGTGCGGGTCGTCCAATCAGCTTCTAGCTTTCGTTTTCAAACCTGAGCTGAACAAGTTGGATCCAGAAGTCGATTGGTCACTGTGCACAGCTGCTCCGGTCTTAGGAAATCCCCCCCCCCATTATTTTTCTCTTTTCACCTACATCTCGGGAAAGGGGAATTTCCCAAGACTGGAGCAGCTGTGGATGGCAGCCAATCAGCTTCTAGCTTTCATTTTTCAAACCTGAACTCGGGTTAAGAGGATTAAGATTGCGGAGGACGTAGAGCTGTGTCATTGGTGGGACTTGTAGGAGGAGGAGGGGCCGCTTGTGGTGTCTTGCCTGTTTGATCTCCCATGTTTATCAGTGATGGGTCACTTAGATGTCGCCCGTCTTCTGGTGACCACACACTTCATTTATTTATTTTTTATGCCAATTGAAATGCGATTTTATTACAACGATCGATTATACAAATTGAAAAAAAAAAAAGTCCATAGCTTCCTTTCTAATCAATTTAGAGTCGATCGGTCAGGGAAGAAAAGCTATTGATCGTTTTGCATCGGTCAGTAGCAAAGCAGAGATCTGATCATACAGTGCCTGGAAAAAGTATTCACACCCCCCTTGAGATTTTCCACATTTTTTCATGTTACAACCGAAAACGTAAATTGTATTTTATTGGGATTTGATGTGATAGACCAACACAAAGTGGCTCATAATTGTGAAGTGGAAGGAAAATGATAAATGGTTTTCAAAATGTTTTGCAAATAAATATGTGAAAAGTGTGTGTGGTGTGTGTGGGGGGTTATTTGTATGGCGCCCCCCGGAGTCAATACTTTGTAGAACCGCCTTTCACTACAACAGCCTTTCTCAACCTTTTCAACACAGAGGAACCCTTGAAATAATTCTCTGGTCTCGGGGAACCCCTGATAAAAATAAGAAATCTACAACTCACGATACATTAGTGTGATGGTCGGTGGAAAGAATGGTCATTACACTTGTGGTCAGTGGGAAGAATGACCTCCTTACAGATAGCTAAAAATATCAGTGGTGTGAGTGGGAACTTATCTGAGAGGCAAACATTGCCCAATGGTGAAGGAACCCCTACAACCTCTGGAGAGAACCCTAGTTGAGAATCACTGCCCTGTAATTACAGCTGCAAGTCTTTTTGGGGATGTCTCTACCAGCTTTGCACATCTAGAGAGGGACATTTTTCCCATTCTTCTCTGAAAAATATCTCAACCTCTGTCAGATTGGACGGAGAGCGTCTGTGAACAGCAATTTTCACGTCTTGCCACCAGGCATGTACTGGCCATAGGGACTATAGGGAGTTTCCCGGTGGGCCGATGGCTCAGTGGGCCGGTTTCAGTGACAGCCAGTGGCATTGCTGGGGGAGGGGGACTTTTGGGGCTATAGCCCCGAATCTGGGGCCCATAGCCCAGAGTCAGTCCAGGAGTCCCCAACCAGAGGGTCCCGGCCCACTACCTGCCCTCTTTCTGGTGACCCTGATGTAAGGAGAGGCTCTCTGGGGACCCTGATGTAAGCCGGAAGCTCTCTGGGGAACCTGATGTAAGAGAGAGGCTCTCTGTGGACCCGGATGTAAGTTGGAGGCTCTCTGGGGAACCTGATGTAAGAGAGAGGCTCTCTGTGGACCCGGATGTAAGGGAGGGCTCTGTGGGGACCCGGATGTAAGGGGTTGGCTCTCTAGGGACCCTGATGTAAGGCGGATGATCTCTGGGGACTCTGATGTAAGAGGGGCTCTCTGGGGACCCTGATGTAAGGCGGATGATCTCTGGGGACTCTGATGTAAGAGGGGCTCTCTGGGGACCCTGATGTAAGGGGATGGCTCTCTGGGGACCCTGATGTAAGAGGAGGCTCCCTGTGGACCCGGATGTAAGGGGGGGGCTCTGTGGGGGCCCGGATGTAAGGGGTTGGCTCTCTAGGGACCCTGATGTTAGGTGGATGATCTCTGGGGACTTTGATGTAAGAGGGGCTCTCTGGGGACCCTGATGTAAGTGGGGGGCTCTCTGGGGACCCAGATGTAAGGAGGGGCTCTCTGGGGGCTTTTTTGCGCAATTGCGTACAGTTTATATACTGTTTTTTGCGTGTTTGCAAAATTAAAGTGGGCCGGTCTGGATGAAGTCCAGGGCCAAATTTTTGTCCCAGTCCAGCCCTGCTTGCCACAGATTCTCAATTGGATTTGGGTCTGCACTTTGAGTGGGCCATTCTAACACATGAATATGCTTTGATCTAAACCAGGGGTCTCCAAACTTTCTAACGAGGGGGGCCAGTTTACTGTCCTTCAGACTTTAAGGGGGCCAGACTGTTGTTATTGGGAGTAGAAAAGGTCCGCACGTCAGCGGGGGGAATTGTGCCCCATCGTTGATGTCAGTGGGAGGAATTGTGCACCATCATTGGTCCCAATTGTTGATGTCATTGGGAGGAATTGTGCACCATTATTGGTGTCAATTGTTGGTGTCATTGGGAGAAATTGTGAGCCCATTGTTGGTCCCACTTGTTGGCGTTATTGGGAGGAATTGTGCCACCCATTGTTGATGTCATTGGGAGGAATTGTGCACCATTATTGCTCCCAATTGTTGGTGTTATTGGGAGGAATTGTGAGCCCATTGTTGATGTCATTGGGAGGAATTGTGCACCATTATTGGTCCCAATTGTTGGTGTAAATTGGAGGAATTGTGCCCCCCTTTGTTGATGTCATTGGGAGGAATTGTGCACCATTATTGGTCCCAATTGTTGATGTCATTGGGAGGAATTGTGCACCATTATTGGTCCCAATTGTTGATGTCATTGGGAGGAATTGTGAGCCCATTGTTGATGTCATTGGGAGGAATTGTGCACCATTATTGGTCCCAATTGTTGGTGTAAATTGGAGGAATTGTGCCCCCCTTTGTTGATGTCATTGGGAGGAATTGTGCACCATTGGTCCCAATTGTTGATGTCATTGGGAGGAATTGTGCCCCCCACTGTTGATGTCATTGGGAGGAATTGGGCACCATTATTGGTCCCAATTGTTGATGTCATTGGGAGGAATTGGGCACCATTATTGGTCTCAATTGTTGGTGTCATTGGGAGGAATGGTGCCCCCCATTGTTGATGTCATTGGGAGGAATGGTGCCCCCCGGCCCATTGTTGATGTCATTGGGAGGAATTGTGCACCATTATGGTTCCCAATTGTTGATGTCATTGGGAGGAATTGTGCACCATTATTGGTCCCAATTGTTGGTAACATTGGGAGGAATTGTGCCCCCCATTGTTGATGTCATTGGGGTGAATTGTGCCCCTTCATTGGTGTCAGTGGTAGGAGACGTGCCCTATCGTTGGTATCATTGGTCCCAATTGTTGCTTTGGTATTACGGGGGGGGGGGGGAATTATGCCCCGAGGGCCGAATAGAAGCAAGCAAAGGGCCGCAGTTTGGAGACCATTGATCTAAACCATTCCATTGTAGCTCTGGCTGTATGTTTCAGGTCGTTGTCCTGCTGGAAGGTGAACCTCCACCCCGGTCTCAAGACTTTTGCAGACTCTAAAGCCGCATACACACTATCAGATTTTCTGCTGATTTTTTTTTTTCTTCAGATTTACCAAAACCATGTACCGTATTTTCCGGCGTATAAGACGACCTTTTACACTTAAAAAAACTGAGCAAAAAGGAGGGGTCGTCTTATACGCCGGGTCAGCTGCTGGGATGCCTTCTGGATGTCCGGTAATACTGTATGTAGCTTCGGCTACATACAGTATATACCACTGAACCAATCCCAGTGAGCGATGTATTCAAATGAATACAGAGCCTGCTCGGATTGGAGTAGCAATCTCTGCCAATCCGAGCAGGCTACACACAGTAGCCTGCTCCGATTGGCTTTGAGAGTGAGGCGCGGGCTGATGATGTAACAGCCTCCGCCAATCCCAGCAGGCTTTGTATTCATTAATAGAATACATTGCTCGCCGTGATTGGCTCCAGCACCAGCAAGAAGGAAGAAGGAAATGGCTCCAGCAAGAACGAAGAAGAGGGATATGAAGCGTCGGAAGCCTCGGAATGGGGGGTCGTCTTAAACGGTGAGTACGGGCAAAACATTTTAAAAACCTGCACAGTTAGGGGGTCGTCTTATATGCCGGGTCGTCTTATACGCCGGCAAATACGGTAGTAGAAGGGTTTTCCTGATTGCATACAAATTGAAACCCCTAAGGTTTGACCTCATATTATATGGGTTTGGTAAATCTGAAGGAAAAAATCTGCAGAAAATCTGATAGTGTGTATGGGGCTTTACAGGTTTTCTTCTAGTGCTGCGTACACACGACCAGACTTTCCAGCAGACTAGGTCCGAAGGGATAAGTCGGTCGGACAATCCGATCAAGTGTGTGGGCTAATCCGATTTTATTTATTTTTTTTGGGGAAAAAAATTAGACGGACCTAGAAATAGAACATGTTTCAAATCTATCCGACGGACTCAATTCCGACGGACTAAAAATCGGGAAAACCGTTCGTCTGTGTGCTAGTCCGACGGACCAAATACGATGCAAGGGAAGCTATTGGCTACTGGCTATTGAACTTCCTTGTTTAGTCCCGTCTTAGGTCATCGCGTTCAAAACGAACGGACTTACGAACGGACTTTAGTCGTTCATTCGGAAAGTCCGTTAGAACTCCGCCGAAAGTCCGTTGGAAAGTCCGTGTATGCGGCATTAGATTGTCCTGTATTTGGCTCCATCCATCTTCTCACCAACTCTGACCAGCTTCCCTGTCCCTGCTGAAGAAAACCATCACCACAACATGATGCTGCCACCACCATGTTTCACAGTGGGGATGGTGTGTTCAGGGTGATGTGCAGTGTTAGTTTTCTGCCACACATAGTGTTTTGCTTTTAGGCCAAAAAATTCAATTTTGGTCTCATCTGACCAGAGCACCTTCTTCCACATGTTTGCTGTGTCCTCCACATGGCTTCTCACAAACTGCAAACAGGACTGCTTATGGATTTCTTTCATCAATGTCTTTCTCCTTGTCACTCTTCCTCCCACTGACACCAGTGACGGGGCATTATTCCTCCCACTGACACCAGTGACGGGGCATTATTCCTCCCACGGACACCAGTGATGGGGCATTATTCCTCCCACGGACACCAGTGACGGGGCATTATTCCTCCCACGGACACCAGTGACGGGGCATTATTCCTCCCACGGACACCAGTGATGGGGCATTATTCCTCCCACGGACACCAGTGACGGGGCATTATTCCTCCCACGGACACCAGTGACGGGGCATTATTCCTCCCACGGACACCAGTGACGGGGCATTATTCCTCCCACGGACACCAGTGACGGGGCATTATTCCTCCCACGGACACCAGTGATGGGGCATTATTCCTTCCACGGACACCAGTGACGGGGCATTATTCCTCCCACGGACACCAGTGACGGGGCATTATTTCTCCCACTATGACTAAAACAAAATCGAAATTTCATGTCAAAATTAACACTGCACTACCACATGAGATTAAGTAGGGGGCATCTACTAAGCTGCTGAAAGAAAAACAAAAGTAAGAAAAAGGCTTTTCCTAATTCTTTTTTCTTAATATTTAAAGTGGTGTTGCACATAAAAAATAAAAATGCATCAAAATTCCTAAAAAAAAAATAAAAATTTGGATTTTTTTTTTTTTAACTCCCCTCTCAATGCCTGTTGCTAGGGGGTCCCTTGTAGTCTGCCTCCTTTAGTGTCTGGGCTCTTGACGTCACTTCTCCTCGAGCACAGGAAGGGCTCAGCTCCGCCCCCTCCCACCTGTCAGTAATCCGGGACACATGACAGGTCCTAGATGACTGCGCGGCCAATCACGAGCGCGCGGCGCCGCTTGCGCATGCGCAGTGGGTGCCGGACTGTGAAGCCACAGCCGGGTGCCCACAGTTAGAATGCTGGTGCCGCCGAGCGGAGGGGGAAACGAGCGGGGCTTCGTTTCCCTGCATTGCTGGACTCTGGGACAGGTAAGTGTCCGATTATTAAAAAGTCAGCAGCTGCAGTATTTGTAGCTGCTGACTTTTTTTTTTTTTTTTGGGGAACTCCTCCTTAAATAATGCTTTTTACAATACATCGAAACCTTTTGGGTTTTAGTGGACTAAAATAGACTGAAGATTTTAGTCAACTAAAATCTGATTAAAACAATTCAGGTGACTAAAATGGCATTTTAGTCAAAAGACTAAAATACGACTAGAACTAAAATTATCATTTCAGTCAAGGCTACGACTAAAACAAAATCGAAATTTCACGTAAAAATGAGCACCAATCACCACAGGCGGGAGGACAGGACTGCTTCCAAAAGTTCAGGGATGCAGCGTTTAGATGCATTGCGTAAAATGGTACAAGACTGAATTTTTGTAAATCTTCTGTGGCATATAATTATTATTATTTTATTTACTGTGTTCCATTTTTTTTATTTACTATTTTGTAGGACCCTTTTTTGGGGGCTCTGGTGAAATATCAGGGGTCTAAACTGACGTCTGATGTTTCACCTTTTTTAACAGAAAAAAGTCATTTAAAAAAAATAATAAAAAATTGCATTTGAAAGACCGCTGCGCAATTACAATGTGACATAAAATATTGCAACAACCGCCATTTTATTCTCTAGGGTGTCTACTAAAAAAATATATATAGAATGTTTGGGGGTTCTAAGTCATTTTTTAGCTAGAAAAAAAAAAAATGATTTTAACTTGAAACCAACAAGTCAGAAAAAGGTTTAAACTTTTTTCAATTACACACAAAGTCTATTCCATTGACAAATCGTTACAATGTTTATATTTTAAGTTCAACTGATAAAGAATGTTGTGATTCTTGGCAGACTGCCCAGTTTTTCTCTTCCTTTCTTTTGAGGGTTGTGGCTTCAGAAGAGCCGAGAGAATTCTTTGCATAGAAAGAATTGTGAAACACTCTAGTCAAGATCGCAATAACCATTCTTGACGATTAATTGTGCAGCTCTAGGCTGTGTCCTCAATCTCCTTCTCTGCAGCCTCAGCTTCACAGAATGAATGGTCAGGAATAGCTCTGTACAGGGCTTCCTGGTCCTTCACAAACTGAAGCATAGGAAACTGTTTACTATGCTTCGGTTATGAATGAACAGAGTCAGTCATCGGTACGGATCACTGACTCTACTCAAGACAGGGAAGGGACTGGTAAATGACATATACTGTATACCGGACCCTTCCCCGCTCTCCATCCTGACAGATCGCCCGCAACAACTGGTGGGAGGGAACCCACAGCACTGTGGGTGATTGGGGGGGGGGGGGGGCAGAGGAAAGCACAGGAGCCCTGTTACAGCAGGAGGTAGATAGGAGAGGTGGCGGCGGGGGGTGGGGGGGGGGCACATACAGGAACCAATCCCCTCTGCTTTCCTTCTGCGGCCACTGAAAGGTTGCAGGAGGAAAATGGAAGGACATAAAATATTGCAACAGCTACCATTTTATTCTGCAGGGTCTCTGCTAACAAAAAAAATAAAATATTATATAAAAACAAATATATATATATATATATATATATATATAAATAAAATAAACTCTTTGGGGGTTCTAAGTAACTTTATAGCAAAAAATAATGATTTTAACTTGAAACCAACAAGTGTCAGAAAAAGGTTTAGTCGTTAAGTGGTTAAGGCTGGGTTCACACTGCTGCGGCTAGGAGAACCGGATGTGATTCGCACCGCACTGCAGTGCAAATCACATGCGATCTCTGTGCGATGCGAGTTCAGCCATACAGATAGTATACAGATAGTATGGCTGAATTCGCATCGCACCCGCCACAAACTCGCACAGGACCCTTTTTTTGGTCCGCAGCAGAATCGGATCGCATGGGTGTTCACACCATGCGATCCGATTCCTGTCCGAGTTTGCAGATCGCACTGCGATATGCGGACTGATCTGGGGGTGTCATTAAGGTTTCACTGACACTCCCAGCAGTCCGCATAGGGCAGTGTGAACTGCCGGCGGGAGGCTTGCGATGCGGAAACCCACAGCGGATTCGCGGCGTTCCCGCATCGCTTCAGTGTGAACCCAGCCTAAAGTGGAACTTCGGTCATGGATGAGAGCAACTATGCTACTGATCGGGTTTCCTAAATGTATGCAAAAGTTAAACAGGCCCTACAGGAGTGTGTACATGTACACTTGTGTCACAGCCGGGGCCTCACTAAACTGATGTATACTCTGTCAGGGGAAGTGGTGACCACTTGGGCTGTTCTCTCTGGGGGGGGGGGGGGGTGGCAAGCTCATGGGGCTGTGGGGAACACATAGGGCGGCCCATAAAGGACATAGTGACCACATAACATGCCCTTCCTAGGACTTTCTGGCTACATTCTGTCACCTTCTGACCTCTGGAAGGCTTTACCCCCCCCATCATGACCAGGCCATTTTTTTGCTATTCAGCGCTGTGCTACTTTAACTGACAATTGCGTGGTCCTGCAACACTACCCAAACAAAATGTATGTATTTTTTTTTCACACAAATAGTTTTCTTTTGGTGGTAGTTGATCACCACTAGGTTTTTTTATTATATAAATGAAAAAAGACCAAAAATTGTGGAAAGGGGCATGAATCCCACAGGAGTCTATTCCCGGAAGTGGGTTGATCACCTCTGCGGTTTTTATTTTTTAAGCTATAAACAAAAAAAAGTGACAAATAAAAAAAAAAAAAAAAGCCATTTTTTTAATACTTTTTTGCTATAATAAATATCCCTCAAAAAAATAAAAAAAATTTAAATTTTATATATGTGTATATATGTATGTGTGTGTGTGTATATATATATATATATATATATATATATATATATATATATATATATATATATATATATATATATATATATATATAACACTTTTTTTCCCCTCAGTTTATGCCGATATGTATTCTTCTAAATGTTTTTGCTAAAAAAAAAAAAATCGCAATAAGGGTATATTGATTGGTTTGCACAAAAGTTATACAAAATAGGGGATAGTTTTATGGCATTTTTATTATACATTTTTTTTTTATTATTTTTTTTATTAGTAATGGCGGCGATCTGTGATTATTTATTTTTATTTATTTTTTTTGTATCATGACTGCGACATAATGGCGGACACATCGGACACTTTTGACACTATTTTGGGACCACTGTCATACATACAGCGATCAGTGCTATAAAAATGCATCGATTACTGTATAAATTGCACTGGCGGGCAAGGGGTTAAACACTAGGGGGCGATCAAGGGGTTAAGTGTGTTCTAAGGAGTGATTCTAACTTTAGGGGGGGTGGGCTTAAAGTCACATGACAGTGATCACAGCTCCTGAGTGTTGATCTCTGTCATGTCAAAAGGCAGAACGGGGAAATGCATTGTTTACATAGGCATCTCCCCGTTCTGCGGTTCCCGTGACACAATGTCCGCTGGACTCCCGATGACCGAGTCACGCTGGGCACAGTCACCCTGTATGGGGCGGACTTGTGCGCCCGCCAGCCCTGCCACTTAAAAGGGATGTATAGGTACGCTCCCATTTGCCCACCGCTGCCATTGTGCCGATTATATATCATAGCGCCCAACCGTCCCTGATTTCGAGGGGCTGTTCCTGATTTGGAGCAATGTCCCTCTGTCCCTCCTTCCTCCTCATTTGTCCCTCATGTTGGTCTGATCTATATAGATGTATATAAAATGCACTTTTTATCTATGAAAAAGTGTTTTCCAGCGCTAAACCTTTCATCTGATTTCTAAATTGCTGCATTTGTAAATTCCAAAAGCCAATATAAAGGAAGAGTAGTGGTAAAAAAAAGCACTTTTGAGTTTAACCAATCTTATTTTTTTGTACAATTCTCCTTTAACCACTTATACACTGGGCACTTAAACCCCCTTCCTAACCAGACCAATTTTCAGCTTTCGGTGCTCTCACACTTTGAATGACAATTACTCAGTCATGCAACACTTTACCTATATGAATTTTTTGTCCTTTTTTTTTCACACAAATAGAGCTTTCTTTTGGTGGTTTTTAATCACCGCTGGGTTTTTATTTTTTTGCGCTATAAATCAAAAAAGACTTAAAATTTGGTAAAAAAATAATAAAATTATTTTTCTTTTAAAATTGATTGCAGTGTTTTGGCAGAGTATTGCACAGTGTTGCAGAGTGTGGCAGAGTATTGCAGAGTGTGGCAGAGTATTGCAGAGTGTGGCAGAGTATTGCAGAGTGTGGCAGAGTATTGCAGAGTGTGGCAGAGTATTTGCAGAGTGTGGCAGAGTATTTGCAGAGTGTGGCAGAGTATTTGCAGAGTGTGGCAGAGTATTTGCAGAGTGTGGCAGAGTATTTGCAGAGTGTGGCAGAGTATTTGCAGAGTATTTGCAGAGTATTTGCAGAGTATTTGCAGAGTATTTGCAGAGTATTTGCAGAGTATTTGCAGAGTATTTGCAGAGTATTTGCAGAGTATTTGCAGAGTATTTGCAGAGTATTTGCAGAGTATTTGCAGAGTATTTGCAGAGTATTTGCAGAGTGTTGCAGAGTGTTGCAGAGTGTTGCACAGTATTTGCAGAGTATTGCACAGTGTGGCAGAGTACTAAAGATTATTGGCACTGAGCAGCGCTGTGGGCACTACACATCCAGCTCACAGCGCTGCTGCCATCTCTCTCCCTCTCACTGTACTGATTGGTACAGAGAGGGGAGGGAGGAACCGTTGTCATGACATGACGCCGGTTTGTTTACAAGTGATCGCTTCATCATTTGACGGAGCAATCACGTGGTAATCAGCTGCTATCAGCGGCCATTTACCGTGATCTGTGATGGACCCGGCGGTCGCGGATGTTCCCGGGTGCGCTCCCCGGGGGCACGCGGGAGCAAGATTCTGGGAGGACGTCCCACGGATGTCCACCCAGAATAAGCCGACCGCGCTGTAGCAGTCTTTCGGCTATGGCCCGGTCGGCATGTGGTTAAGGGGGGCATGTCCTATGCCTGCATACCTTTGCTGGTAGGTGTCCCTCATTCCTATCAATAAAAGTTGGAAGGTATGATACATCGGCGTACAGCGGTTGGCAAGTGGTTAAGTAAAAAGGAGGACCTGGGGGGAGGGGGTGACCCACCCCCCAGCTCATTGAAGCACAAAAAAGAGGGAGAACTGAGTTTAAACTCCTCTTTAGTGGAGAAGCTTGTTTTCTATGATTGCGTTGGTGGTGCCATTCCCCAGGTCACTACAACACCCAGCATGAATGGTGGGGGAGCCTGTAAAGATTGCAATGGATGCAGTGCAGCTTGGCTGCCAGTCCAGGTGGAGGAGGTCACATACTTCCCGTACTCCGAAGTACCGGTTGTTGTTGCCGGCGGAGTCGGAGGAAGGCGCGTTGAGTCAGTGCTGGCAAAGGTATCGGTGGGCAAGATAAATGTCTTTTTAGGCATATTTTCAAGCATTTGTCTGCATAGTGAGGTGGAAATATCAGACAGAAGGGAGGGGTTGTTATTGGATTATATTCCAATCTAACCGGTAATGTTCCCATCCTCCTGTTTTTGTGCCTTTTTGGTGTTTTGTTCTCCTGACAGTTTCCATTTATTGTTGCACATCAGTTTCTGTGTATTCACCAACACAAAGGGTTTCTACGACAGTGGGGGTTATTTACTAAAGGCAAATCCACTTTGCACTACAAGTGCAGTCGCTGTAGATCCGAGGGGGACATGCAAGGAAAATAAAAAACAGCATTTTAGCTCACACATGATTGGATGATAAAATCAGCAGAGCTTCCCCTCATTTGAGATCTTCACTTCAGATCTACAGTGACTTCACTTCCAAGTGCACTTGTAGTGCAAAGTGGTTTTCCCATTCATAAATAACCCCCGTTGTGTATATAGGAAGTAGCTACGTTTTGTTGAATTAGTATTGTGTTTGATTCTTGATGGAGCTGCACAATTAATTGTTAAGAATCGAAATCGCAATCTTTTTCCCTTCCCGATCTTCAAATCAGCATGTCATCATCTTTCTAACAAGTGCAGAGAGTTCTCACAGCTGTAAAAAAAAAAAAAAATCCAGGCAGCCTGCAAGTAGAAACAAAGTATCTTTTCGTTCTTTTATCAAAGGAAAGAACTCAGGCGTGTAGATGAAGGAATTTTAACCATTTAAGAGTTGCATCCAAAAAAAAAAAAAAGAAAATGGCATGAATGTTCCTAAAAAAAAAAAAAAAAAAAAAAAAAAAAAAAATTTGGCAATTTTTTTTTTTTTTACTCACCTCTAAATGGCTGCTGCTAGGGGGTCCCTTGTCTGCCTCCTTCAGTGCCTGGGCTCGGCGCAGGAAGGGCTCAGCTCTGCCCCCTCCCTCTTGTCAGTCATCTGGGACACGTGACAGGTCCCAGATGACTGTGCTAATCACGGCGTGCGGCTCACGCATGCGCAGTGGGTGCCCGGCTGTGAAGCCACAGCCAGGTACCCACAGTTACAATGCTGGCGCCACCAAATGGAGGGGGAGACAAGCGGGGCTCCGATTCCCCCGTATCGCTGGACCCGGGAACAGGTAAGTGTCCATTTCTCAAAAGTCAGCAGCTGCGGTATTTGTAGCTGCTGACTTTTATTTTATTATTTTTTTTGAATGGGAACTCCTCTTCAAAGACCAAACCTTTTTTGACATTTGTTGCTTACAAGTAAAAATCATTATTATCTGCTATAAAATTACTTGGAGCACCCAAACATAAATATAAATATATATATATATATATATATATAATTTATTATTTTTTTTTTAGCAGAGACCCTACAGAATAAAATGGTGGTTGTTGAAATATTTTATGTCACACTGTATTTGCGCAGAGGTTTTTCAAACACAATTATTATTTTTTTTTAAATACACTTTAATTAAAAATTTTAAAATGAAACAGTAAAGTTAACTAAATTTTTTTGTATAATGTGAAAGAAGATGTTACACCGCGAGAATTGTGATCTTTATTATAAGCAAAAAAAAATTATTGTGATTCTCATTTTAGCCAGAATCGTGCAGCTCTAATTCTTGATTCTAGAATGAAACTGAGATGTGAAAGGAGAAGTATGAGGGTTTGTTTGCCTTTAACCTGTGATGACAGTATGCTCCTATTACACAGCCTATGAACACATGGTGGAGATATCCGGAAGCTCTGTTATTTTGTGTGTGTTTTGCATAAGCTATAATGGAGTAGTTACTACAACCACAGCTAACATGGCCAGCTGAAGTCGGGAGTGGAATGTCGGGAGGTACATGTGTCTCGGACGGATCTATTGCAAAAAGAAAAATGACCAGAAGATTTATTGTGTTCCCTGGATAAAAGGATTGGATTGGATTTGTCACAGGTAACGGGCGCCAGTCTTCCTTCAGACCAGCCTTTCTCAACCTTTTTACCCAAAAGGAACCCTTAGGGCTCTTTCACACAGGATGGATCCATGATGATCCGCCCCGTGGACATCCGCTTGCTCAGCGGGGGATCGCTCCGTTGATCCCCGCTGCGCAGGAAGATGACAGGTCCGTCTCTGCACACTGCGCAGGGACGGACCTGTCAGAGCGCCGCTCTCCCCTATGAGAGATCGGATGAAGACGGACCGCACAGCCCATCGTCACCCGATTTGATCCGATGACAGGATGGAAAAGTAGGTTTTTCCTCCATCACACTTTTTCAGATCGGAGCGGGTCGGATGTCAGCGGACATGTCATCGCTGACATCCGACGCTCCATAGATCTCTATGGAGCGTCCGTTCAGATCCGCCTGAAAAACTGACAGGCGGATCTGAACAGATCGTTTATGTGAAAGAGGCCTTACAATCATTTTCAGGTCTCTGGTATGATTAGTCCACTTACATTGGTGGAGTTAAGTGGGAAGAAATTTCCCCTTAACCACTTGAGCTCTGGGAGATTTTACCCCCTTCATAACCAGGCCATTTTTTGGTATTCAGCTGGCAATTTGTGCGGTCATGCAACGTTGTAATCGCACAAAATTAATATCATTTTTTTCACACAAATAGAGCTTTCTTTTGGTCTTAGTTGATCACCTATTGCTTTTTTTGTTTATTTTTTTGCAATATAAGTGAAAATAGACCGAATTTAAATTTTTTTTATAAAAATATATATATTTTTTTACTTTCTGCTATAAAACATATCCCAAAAAAATAAATTAACATTTTCTTCGTAAATTTTGGCCAGAATGTATTCTGCTGCATGCTTTTGATGGAAAATAAAAGCCCAATAAGTGTTTTGTTTATTGATTGGTTTGCATAAAAGTTATAGTGCCTGCAAACTATGATGTGTGTGTGTGTGTGTGTGTGTGTGTGTGTGTTTATAGGTATATGTGTGTGTGTATGTATGTATGTATGTATGTATGTATGTATGTATGTATGTGTGTGTACACCTTCTCATTCAAAGAGTTTTCTTTATTTTCATGACTATGAAAATTGTAGATTCACACTGAAGGCATCAAAACTATGAATTAACACATGTGGAATGATATACTGAACAAAAAAGTGTGAAACAACTGAAAATATGTCTTATATTCTAGGTTCTTCAAAGTAGTCACCTTTTGCTTTGATTACTGCTCCGCACACTCTTGGCATTCTGTTGATGAGCTTCAAGAGGTCGTCACCAGAAATGGCTTTCCAACAGTCTTGAAGGAGTTCCCAGAGATGCTTGGCACTTGTTGGCCCTTTTGCCTTCACTCTGCGGTCCAGCTCACCCCAAACCATCTCGATTGGGTTCAGGTCCGGTGACTGTGGAGGCCAGGTCATCTGGCGCAGCACCCCATCACTCTCCTTCTTGGTCAAATAGCCCTTACACAGCCTGGAGGTGTGTTTGGGGTCATTGTCCTGTTGAAAAATAAATGATGGTCCAACTAAACACAAACCGGATGGAATAGCATGCCGCTGCAAGATGCTGTGGTAGCCATGCTGGTTCAGTATGCCTTCAATTTTGAATAAATCCCCAACAGTGTCACCAGCAAAGCACCCCCACACCATCACACCTCCTCCTCCATGCTTCACGGTGGGAACCAGGCATGTAGAGTCCATCCGTTCACCTCTTCTGCGTCGCACAAAGACACGGTGGTTGGAACCAAAGATCT